>NC_073696.1:43485225-44126896 GCF_029784165.1 Wyeomyia smithii
AACTCATCCGAAAAGATGACGGTGATGAAACAGGACCCATCTTCTGACGAAGCAAACGACGCCCGTAGGTATCACTTATCGGTTTACCTTACGGTGATGCCATCAGCACACACACACACACACACACACACACACACACACACACACACGAAACGGTTTCCATAAGCGCGTATTACTCTACTGCCGATACCAAAACGATAGGATCGGCTGTCTCATAACGTTTGGATTATTTTGTCCGTGCTCCCGGTAAGCAAAACAAACTTAATTGATGACAATCCTTTCTCTCCATCCAGTCGAGTCGAGATACCAACACCAGTCAAAGCTGTGTGTCTACCTCGAAAGCTCTGGGGAGGAATGTGTTTATGCTGGCTGAGACGTGTTTACGGCTTAATGGAAATTAATACGACTAGGCGTAGGCATCCGACAAACAACTTTCTTTAGATTTAACGCCGGAGGCGTGGAGGACTAAATGGACAGTTTTTGGTGGAGACGCTGAAGTCGTGATTTGATGCTAGTTAAATTTAAAATTTTTTCTTTTGATGTTAATTAGGACTTTCCACATTTTTTAGCCGAAACTGCTACTAGGTATTTCTTAATAAGTTTGACAGATTTACTTTTCAATAGATTCATAGAGCTGAATGACCCCTCAGGTTAAAGGCTCTCTAATAAAAATCAAATCAAATCAAAATCAATAGATTCACCAAGAGATACTAAATAATTTCCGGTCTAACAATGTTACACTACTTTATTTTGTAGCCTAATCATAAACATGTGATTTGCGAGGTTATTAATATTCAATACTGTAATACATATTCACCGCGACAACTCTTAAAGGACCGCTTATAACTTACTTCAACAAACGTCATTCTTGGATCCAATTCTGTCAGTCGCCTGACGCATTGGAAAAGTTTTTAAGTTCTAGATCACACTAATTACTAAACTCTTAAATAACATTGAAGTACAAATCACGATTTAAATTAAACTATTTTCAATACTACTTCAATACCACAAAAGATCAAAATAATAGTAGCAGTGGTCCGAATCTTACAAAAAAAGTACTTCAATGTTATTTCAGAATCCACTGAGGATGACCGAAAAAAATATAATTTAAGTAGGTAGATTTTTTTTTGTAAAAATTTATTAAGTTAGTCTAAGTTTATCAGTTACAAAATTTTGTCAGTTTTCTATATCTAGATGAAAACTTAACGCAGCTAAATCTATCACTTTGGCATCACACGCATTAATAAAACTAATATATTCAATGAACTTTTTAAGAATTTCTACTCTTCGCCTTTTATTTATACCTGGTGAAGCAGGCCTTAGTAACTCATCGAAGTCGAGTCGTCTCCATCCTCCTACATAATCTGTTATCCTCCGTTGCAGGACCATCCAAGCTGGACCGACTCGAGCACATGCACAGAATTTGTGATAAAGTGTTTCAGCAGTATTGTTGTCACAATATGTGCAGTTCTCATTCTCTACTCGTTGCATTACGAAGAGCAGTTTGCGATGCTCTATTTTTTCGTTTACGAGTAAATAAAGTTGCGTCCTTCTGTCTTGGTTGGCACTTCAGTCTGTTGGATTTGATCGGTGGAGGGGTTTTGTTGAATTTGGTTGGGGAGTTGGGGCAGATTTGAAAGGATAATTTTAAGGTCGGGGAAATCAATTGGGACTGCAGGGCAAGGATTTGCTTGGAAAAGAAGGGGTCTATAAAAAGGAATGGAATTGATCTCTCGTAAATGCCGGTTGATTGCGAGCAACTCACATTTAAGCGCCGGTAATTGTAGCTTAAGCCCTCCATGTTCCTTGTTACGCGCCAACTGCATCATGGGTACGCGTGCGATCATGCCGCGCCATAGGAATGTACTCATTGTTGATGTGAGTTTTGCCGTATGCACACATAGCGGAGGTAACACTGATGCGAGGTACCATATTCTGGAGGTACCGAATGTGTTGAGCACTATGATCTTTTGATGCAGCGTCAACGTACGCAGAGAGTGCAACCACATTAATTGCGTAAACTTTCTTACTGCGGTGTCCCAGTTCAACGTTGTCATTAGTCGTATAGTGTTTGCAAACACAACCCCCAGAATTTTGACTGTATCGGCTGTTTGCAGCCACTGTGTGTTGAGTTGGTTACCCTCATAGAATCCAACATTAATGGCAACCGTCTTCCGCAGGTTCAATTTTGCACCAGCAGCTATCTCAAAACGAGCAAATATATCATTCATATCATCGATCTGATTAGTCGATGTGACGATCACACTAATATCATCCGCATATGCCACCAGTAGATCGTCCCCACACACTCGTTCCAGTCTGCACACCAGTGGATGGAGATAAAGGACAAAGAGGTGCATAGACAACGGGTCCCCCTGTCGCAACGAGCGCTGGATTTCTAACGACCGGGAGAGATGTCCGTTGATCAGCAATCGAGAGGTGGATCGGCTAGCGACGAGCGAGAGTAGAGCGATGAGATCCCGATTGAAACCGAGCGTACGTATGGTCTCGAAAAGGAATGAGTGCCGGAACCGATCGAACGCGTGATCGAGATCGAAACTGATTAGTTTCCCAGCGCGACGATGATGTCGAAGATTTGCAATCCGATCCTTCAGTGCGAGAGTGGCTTGAAAGATGTTGCGTTCTGTGTTCGAGCATTTCTGTCCGTCGCTCAAGATGCGATGTTCTCCCATTACTCGCTCCAGCCTAGTTTTATTTGTTCTGGAGAAAAGTTTATAGTCACTGTTAAGCAGTGAGATCGGACGGTATGATCGAGCTGTTTGATTGCCTTCTCTCTTTTTAACCAGTACTATTATACCTTCAACAAATGATGGTGGTAGATTTCCACTCAGTGCCTCGTTCAGCAGAAGATCTAATTCTCGGTGGATGACATCGAACATTCGGTGGTAAAATTCCTTTGGTATACCATCACAGCCGGGTGATTTTCGAGGTGCGCTCGCTTTTATTGCAGACCATATTTCTGCAGTCGTGATTTCGCTCGTACAGGGTTCATTCGATGGGTCGTTGGGTGGAATTATATTCTCGCAAGTGTAGTCGTTTACGTTCTCTTCTCCTGCCTCTTCGGAATAGAGAGTCGAAAAGTAGTTCACCATGTGTTCTTCGATCTCTCGTGGGTCAGTTTTTAATTCGCCCTGCTCGGTCTGCAGCTGTGTGATGACGGTTTTCTTCCTTCGTCTCTCCCCCAGCTGGTATATGGAAACTGGCTCACCTGCCACGTACGTCTCATTAATCCGCATAAACGTGTGAGAAAACGTCCGTTGGAGAGCTAACATTTCACCTTTTAGCCGGTTGATGGTAGGTAGTATTTCAGGGTGCTGGTAGTAACCGTCGTACGCTTGCCGGAGTTCACCGTACAGATGCTGATATTCTCTGTGAAATTGCTCAAAAACAGTCCGAGATTTCCACTTGAAGAAGCTTTTAATCTTTGGCTTCACAAACGAGAGCCACCATTCGATCCAGGAACCATAGTTTCTTCGTTGCCGGGTCCAATTCTGCCACTTGTACTGGAATTCCGTAACGTTTTCGTCGGTTAGAAGGTGTGGTCGAAGGGCCCAAAACCCACGACCAAGTTCTTGTCCTAGATGAGGGAGGCATAGTCGGAGCGTCAATGCTTTATGATCGGCAAATGAGCAGACGTGGGCATGCGCTGTCCGTAGATGATCGCGTAGACCAGTGCTAACGTATATTCGATCAAGGCGCGAGCGTGCGTTCCGACAGACGTACGTGAAACCTGGATCGCGCGGATACAGTGTCTCCCATATATCGTGAAGCTGCAGTTGTTAAATAGCTGCTTTGAGTGCGGGACTCGTATTTGGGCTACTCTAATCACAAGCTCGAAGCACGCAATTGAAATCGCCGACCAGAACAACATGCGTGGAGCGATGTCGCAGGTAATATGGAAGTGTTTCATTGAAGAAATTCTCTCGATAGGCACGTTGCGTAGAGCCAGAGGGAGCGTAGACGTTGCAGATAGTCGTGTCTTGTACACGGAGAGCAAGTAGTCGGCTATCCAAGCTTCTCTCAATGTGAGTGACTTGGATGTGTTGCTTCAGTGCAATAGCTGTTCCTCTTCTCGAATGGTCAATATTGAAGAAAACGACATAACCCGACAAGGAGAGCTGTTCGTTTTCTACTTCTTGAAGACACACGATGTCGAGGCTTTGGCTGTTGATGAAGGTTCGGAGCACGTTCTGTTTCGTGGGACTCGTGATCGTAGCGATGTTTATCGAAGCAATGTTGTACGACGTGAGAGCCATTTATAGGATGTATTCTTCCTCCATACCCTCGTCGTCGTTATCGCCATCCCGGCGTGGCTTTTCACCAATCGGTCGTGTTCGGTTTCGTCTACTGTTCGTGGAAGTGGATGACTCATCTGTTTCGTTCCCGTTGTTAGTTTTGCTCTGCGATCGCAGCACGTTTGGTTTTTTAAAGAGGCTCTCCGAATTCGACCACACGACAGCTTGCAGTGGTGTTAGGAAAGACGTTGACGAGTTGGATGCTCTTGTTGTTTGAGAGCGTGTGGACACAGCACTGGCTGCAGGCTGAGTGCTCGTTTGTGTTTTCGGGCCTGAAAATTCACTCTGACTCGAAGACTTCGGTAGTTCGGGAAACGCATCAGATGACAACGGTGGTGGCGCAGAAAATTTTTGACCGACAGGTTTTTCATCTTGTTGCTTCGCACCAGCAGATTTTTGAGGTTGTTGACCGGTCGTTGACCTGCCGGTCTGTCCAGTTTGTTTAGTCACATTTGCGTAGCTCTTCTGGAATAGCAGCTTTTTGTTCTGGACGAATGATATGCCAGTATGCGCTTGCTCCTTACAATGTCGGCATGATTGTGTTTGCCCTTTGTATGTAATGAACGCTTGTTCTCCGTCGATGCAACTCCATGAGTCGATATTGCGCTTAACTAGCATACGAACGGACCATACGCCGAGCGGTATTCCTTCGCACTCGTCACTCGCGCCCCACATTAACTCGCCAATCGATATCACTTCCCAATAACCCTTCAGGAAATAGACAACCCTCTCTTCTGACACATCTTCAGGAAGGTCGTGAACTCTAACCTCGACACTACCATCTTCCAATGTAATGCGAAGCTTGATTTTCATCCCTTCGCATTCTGTTTCGTGTTTCCCGTTATGATCGTCGACAATCTTTTGCGCGAGCGCCAAATCACTGACCCTAACGAACGCACATGCCTCGCCTCTATGGCATTGGAGTCGTTTTATCTCTTCCCTCTTCAGTCCAAGAATAGTACGACAGAAACTGTAAAGTTTTTCGACCGTGGGCTTGACTTATGATAAGCGCAATCGAAAGAACGTCTGCACGTCTCAGAAGCTGAGCGATAACTAGGTAGATCGAAACGTCCGGAAATATTCACCTGTTAAATCTACTTTTAACCGAAAGCAGTCTGTTATCCAACATGAATGCCAATGAGATGTATGAAAAAAAAATTGACCTTCGAATATCATGCATTTCTATGAAATAATATTTTAGATTATATTAGAAAAATGCGATTTTGCCCCTGTTCGCAACTACCGATTTTCAATCTGAGAGAAGCATCAGAAAACTGAGAAAAAATGCAATAAGATGCAAGAAAAAAATTAGGTGAGCATCAGTTTTAAACTACCAATTGAACGAAATTTCCAAGATGGTGGCCAAATTCACGATGGCAGCCAAAATTCTGATCACTCCAAATGAAAGCCCTATCATTCCTTTTTACATAAAAGTGCTACTCGTAGTAGGTTCCATAACAAATTTCAGAGATATAGCTTAAATAAAATATCAAAAATTGATGAAATTTCCACTTCTCTAGAAATATTTTCACCCCTTGGTGACCGAGGGACCAAATTCGATCAAACAAAAATTGCATTATCATTTTTTCTCTACTTCTAACAATTATGTGCATTTATATCAAATTCGAAAGACCTCGTGCACCTAGTGGTGTGGCACTTCTACGACGTGCCGACCAGGACACGTGTAACCTTAGTGGAAATCGGGTAGCTAACCCGCGTACATAAGGATATATTAGGAAAGAAAATTTCATGTACAGTTACGCTGAAATTTTTATAGATGGCAGTTATTTTGTGTATGATATGAATCAAAAAATTGAAACATAAATTATATCTATGTAGCAATGATATATAACTTTTATTATCTAAAGTGTTAGGTTCCTTGTTGGGAATATTTAACTTTTCAGTTTCGTGAATACTTTTTCTCAAATAGGCTCTAATAATAAATGTGTAACAGTTAGTGGAATTTTCTGGTTTTTATTTGAAAGCTGAGCAAATATGCTACTAGATACAATCTTTACATGTCGAAATGTATTCACAATATAATATTTTGGAAGCGGAGATGTTCAAGAGTTTTACTGCTTATGTTCTTATTCTGAAGCTTTTTCACAATAAACCATGTTAAACATTATTGTTTTTAAACCAACACAAAAGATTTAATCAAATAGAACCTTTAAAACTGCTCTGCAGCTCGTTCTTTGACACCAACTCTCTATTCGCTTCGGTTTTTGTGGAAAAGCAATTCTATTACGGCATCTTTAGTGAAGAATTTGGGTAAGAAAGTTAACAGACATTTTTTAATAAATATGAGGGTTTGATGATAGTTGTGAAATTCATGTTATATTATGAGATTGGTTTTTGAAATTTTCCTAGAAGACCAATAAAAAATGAAATAAGCTGCATTTGCCGAACAATGCAAATTTAGTTTTAACCTTCATTGCATCCTAAAAAAAACTTACGTTGTTTACCCTGGTGTGTGGTTTTCCACACATACAACATTTGAATTTGTTTTGGACAAGAAACAACTTAATTTTGCCCCAAACTTATTTTTTTGCATAGTGCATACATACCTGAAGCTATAGGTACCAAATAATCCTGTTTCGAAAATCGAATGGGGTATTTATGTGTGCGGAAGTATGTGTATGTGTGAATAATTTCATTCTCACGACCATCATATCTTGATTTTCTCAACCTCGGCTGAACCGATTCGATTGTTCTTAGTCGCGTTTGAAAGAGCTAAAAGTCTAGTTGTTTGACGAAAAATAACGTTTTGATCCGAAGGTTCATTCAGAGATGACGTAACGAAATGTAGTCAGCTTATATAGGAACTGATAAACTAACCGATTTTTTCTTTCAGCGGTTTGACTGATTTGAGTCCTTTTGGTGCTAGATGCGTTTGTTAGGATTTGGAGGGTAGATTTTTATTCAAAGATATACTTAAAATTGAATGATAATTTCCAAAGGTACGTTGAAAAACAAACAAAACTTGTAGATACGCCTAGTACATTGCAGTATTTTGGAGGTAACCAATTGAAGAATATTATGCGTAGTGTACAAAAACAATCTTGAAAAATACATTTGGATTATCTCAGCAATGGATGTATTGATTTGATTTCCTTGGCTGCAAATGGAAGGGCTTGAAGGCCATTAGGTCATCATCGGACATTTGTTTGATCCGATGGTTCATGCAAAAGTTACAAAACAAAACGTGTTTACATGATATGAGACCAATTAAACATGCTATGATAGCAATTGAACAAAAAAAAAATCCTAACATCGGTTTGACCAAATTAAGCAAATGTTCGTAAGAATATTTTGAAATCTATGCTAAGCAAAGTAAGCAAAGCCTTGGTGCTACATTCCGATTCGTTCATTATACACAGACTTCGCAGTCAAATGTTTAGTGTAAAGGACAATTGCAGGGTTAGCGCTACGATCCTACTAACACTAACAGTTTCTCCCAAGCCGAGATTCGAACCCACGACGACTGGCTTGTTAGACCATCTCGGGAGATCCATTCTAAATTTATTTCAATATACCTAAAAGTGCGAGTATACTTGTATTGCAGTAGACATAATACTGTGTAAATGTTGAACACTGCTCAACCAGGGTGTGCAAACACTAAATAGGTACTTTTAGCATTAGCGTATTCGTAACCCATATGTGTGAAAATTCTCACACTGGGATGAAACAAATAAACACATACTTTTACACATGTCCCACGTAGCCTTTTGATTGATTTGATTCTGATGTGAATTACAAGAATGCACCTTTATACATTTCTAAAATCAGTCAAACCGGTGAAAAAAATCAATTAGTTTTTCAGTTCCCATGTAAATTGATCACCTTTTGTTACGTCATTTTTGAATGAACCTTCGGATCAAAACGATATTTTCCATCAACTAACTAGACTTTTAGCTCTTTCAAACGCGACTAAGAACAATCGAATCGGTTCAGCCGTTGCTGAGAAAATCGAGATACATTGGTCGTAAGAATGAAAATAAACACACATACACATATTTCCGCACACATACACACCTTATTCGATTTTTGAAACAGGATTAATTGGTACCCATAGCTTCAGGTATGAAAGCACTCAATGAAAAAAATATGTTTGGGGCAAAATTAAATTGTTTCTTGTCCAAAATAAATTCGAATGTACACATTTGTGTATGTGTGGAAATCCACACACCAGGGTAAACAACGTAAGTTTTTAAATATCTCATCAACCAAAAATATTTTTCCCTTGGAGAAAATGTATTTTGTGTAAGATTGATGGTTTAGGAATTGTCAAGAAATTTCATCAAAATCGATCGAGAAGTTTCCGAAAAAAAATCTAAACAAAATTCATTTGTGTGGTTTTCCACACAAGGATTCAATGAAGGTCATCTATCACCAACATGCAATCATTTGAAGTAGTCGACGAATTTATTTACCTGCGTACATTGGTGACGTGCGACAATGAGGTTAGCCGTGAGATAAAGGCCGTCAGCAGGGCCTTCTACGGATTGCGTAACCAGCTGTGGTCCCGCAGCCTATAAATCTGTAAAAAAACCTGCACCATATAAAACACTGATTTTCCCAGTGGCTCTCTATGGCAGCATGGACACTGAAAAGGGCTGATCGACGAGCTCTTTGTGTTTTTGAGCGTAGAATCTTGCGGTACATTTTTGGCGGCAAACTGGAAAATAGCGTTTCGGGCAGTGAGACATGAAATGTACCAGGTATACAAATCGGCGAATATAGTCAAGCGGATAAAACACGGCAGGCTACAGTAGGCTGGCCATGTGGCTAAAATGCTGGAAGAACTGCCAGCAAAAACTGTATTCGCCAGGAATCCCGATACAGGCCATTGACTTCGGGGTAGACTCCGCACTCGTTGGATGTGTGCTGTTGACGAGAATGCCTGCAAAATAGATAGTGCAAGTCCAAGTCCAAGTCCAAGTCCAAGTCCAAGTCCAAGTCCAAGTCCAAGTCCAAGTCCAAGTCCAAGTCCAAGTCCAAGTCCAAGTCCAAGTCCAAGTCCAAGTCCAAGTCCAAGTCCAAGTCCAAGTCCAAGTCCAAGTCCAAGTCCAAGTCCAAGTCCAAGTCCAAGTCCAAGTCCAAGTCCAAGTCCAAGTCCAAGTCCAAGTCCAAGTCCAAGTCCAAATCCAAGTCCAAGTCCAAGTCCAAGTTCAAGTCCAAGTCCGAGTCCAAGTGCAAGTGCAACTGCAAGTGCAAGTCCAAGTCCAAGTCCAAGTGTAAGTGCAAGTGCAAGTCCAAGTCCAAGTCCAAGTCCAAGTCCAAGTCCAAGTTCAAGTCCAAGTCTAAGTCTAAGTCCAAGTCCAATTCTATGTTCAACTTTATTATTAGGTTTAAGTTCAAGCACAAGTTCAAGTTCAAGTTTTGAGCAACTTAATTGTCTGCCTTAAAAAATTCAATTCTGAATGATCTGTAATCATCGTATTTTTCAAATCAATTATGTTTCCAATATCAAGTTTCTCAATGCATGGTCAATCAAATTTTATAAAAAAATTTTATGTATAAAAAAATTAGAGAATTTCCTGAAGCTATATCCTAACAATTCATTTTCAACTCTTGTCATCATTCAGGTATCTCCATTGATTAAAAAAGGATATCAAAAGCTTAAGACTTTTTGAAATGCTAGGTTAGATAAATGTTCGAAAAAAAGTATGCGAAGTTGTTTTTCGAGGAAGGCCTACACAATGATAAAGTTAAAAATAATGCTCGGCATACAAATATATACAAATATATATACAAATGATTGTTTGCTTGTAGCATCCTTGAGAATAAATTTAAAATAATTGAAACTTCGGTAAAAAAAATTAAATTTTCATTTTATTCAGCGGATGATTGAAAAGCTGAAAACTCAACTTTACTGAAGTTTCAACCAGCTGTTGAACCTGTTTCAAATTAGCTAAAACCACAAAAAATGTGCAAATGTCTCTGACATAACTCTATACCAGTGGCTCAGTACCAGCCAAACCAGCCTTCCAAGGCTCTGTATTCGATCAGTGTGATTAATCGTTGAGAAGCAGGCTATCGGCGGCGATGATTGATGGCTCCCCGATGTGTTCATGTGTAAATGGACAATCAAATGTGACAATCAGGAAGTGGCAACGGTAATTTCCGCTAACTTGTATCCGTGTGTCGCTATTCCTTCGCTGACAGCCATCGGAGTGAAAGTCTCATCGTGATGCTGGGAAACCAGATGCGGCAATCGGAACGGGTCAGATTTAAACAAGATCAATTCTGTAGCGTGACGAACAACAGCTGGATTAGGCGGGCTAGCAAACTAGCATTTCTTGGTAAATCCTGTATAAATCTACCATTTGTGAGTTGCGTTGTGATTTGTAGTCGTGAGTCATTGGCGTATTTAGGATGAAGCATTTCGGGTGCACATAATCCACTTCAGTTTCATCGAAGAACTAGATGCCGCTCAACATCTAAACGCGCTCCTGGCTCGTGAATGGTTGTTTTGCTTAGTACACAGGACGACAGCGGAAATTTCGAATGTCCACGTTACGGCCGACATCGACAGGAAGGAAACGAACGTCAAAAGCTCGGAAGATTGACGCTAATAAGCCTGGTTTATGGGTAAGCGGATCTCAGTGGGATTACTGCCACTTGATTACTTGCCCATAATGGCTTTTTGCTGATTATGAACCGTATTTCTAGGCATTGTCAATTTCGGTGCCGCAGAGTGAGCACAGAGTGAGCACAAGTTTATTAGGAAAAGTGAAGTTAGCAAACATCATCACAGTTACTTTTAAGAGTATCTTAAGTACAGTCTTGCAAAGTAATTGATGGGAAATCGATGATTCATAACTCAATTACGCGCTATCCATTGATAATGCCAGTCACGCAAACAATCTCGGGAGGGGAAGTGGAATAACATTTGCTGCCAACCTTCACTTCTTTGCCTCCAGTAATTCTGAAAAAACTCAACCATTCCCTTTCGGCGAGCAAACCGCCATTTAATGTGGGAGAGTGCAGAAGTAAGACAATGGAACTTTCTCGCCTCAAACCGACAGAGAGCAGGAAAAAAACTTACACACATTCCACAAAGGTATAATTTGTTACGTTCACCTCACCAAACCTGTCACATCTGGGTTCGCTTGAACAATAGAATCAACACCACCAAACGCCGACCGCCTCGAACAAAAGGCGAAACTATAAATGTAGCTCGCGCATTAGCGGTGCACGTGCCGGAAAAGCTGCCACTCTCGCTAACCCATGGCTTTTCGCATCTAGGTAGAAAAACTTCTCGCGGATCAAGCTCGCTCACGGGGTTGGAAAAAAAAGTTTGAACACACACCCCACCCTGCTGCCACTAGTTTTTCTAGTGTCCAAACGCGCCCGCCCTCAGTGCCGGTGCCGAAATGTTAACGTGAGATATTCGCAAACCGATTTATCAAACCGGAGAAATGACAATCACGTTTTCGAATGGTGGCAGCCGGGTAATGGTTTGTGGGAAAATATTTTTCCACAAGATTGGGATGGAAAAACGGATCGGGCGCTTAGTTGGCTGCAAGTCGCTGAATAATGAATGGGATAACGGATAATTTACTGGCGGCATTAATCTTCGATATATCTGGAGGAGAGCACTATATTTCAATTTTCCGTATGCTGGCCTTACGGTTCGCTTTGGTGGCTCTTATCCCGATGAAGGTGCAAAAATTTGCCCACAAATTGGTGGAATTTTGGGTTTTTTGTTTTTGCGGTCATTTCAAAATATGTTCTTAAAATTATGATTAAACTGTGGTCCACATATAACAGAGCCAAATTACAGTGAGATTAAATAAGTCATCATTATGAAGAATTCCATATGTGAATGAAAAAAATAATATGTGAATAGTCATAAGGTGTTTAGAACATGATTATATTTTCATATTTAAGACAGACGCTTTTTCTCTGTTAAATTAAAACTTATTGATAAGAAAGGAAAATATGCATGGATACATAAGATTTTACACCCCGAAACTTCAAGAGAAGCATTTGCTTTGCAGACCAACCATTTCCGATGTATCTGAAATTTGCAAAGGTGGCCAAGATGCCGTTTGGTGATATTCGTTATTAAAAAAACAACAACTGTATTTTCAAAAGGTCCCATACAGAAATTGTGCTGCTGAACGATAGCAGAGAAATTAGAAAAACTGTCGATCTGTAGAAAACTTAAACACTGAGAAATAAAAACTTTAAAATTACCAATATTGGTAAACACAATCGTCAAATTGAGGAAAATAAAAAATTCAATTTGGTTGTATAAAATACTATATAAAAAGTACAAAAGTAAAAGTACACACCTACTTGTTCGCAATTGCAAAAACAAATATCTCAAAATTCCTTTTGTCTTTAAAACATATAACGAGAGTTTTTCAAATTTTTACATTTTTACATAGTTTTACAGTGCTTTTTCGATTATATCACGGTAAAAAAAAATTTTATTGTGAATTTGGCGAAACCGTGAATTTAGCAAAATGATAAAAATTGAATTTTTTGTGTTGGATTCAATGGAAATGTATGGTATTTTGAGTACAATGATGCACTTGCATAGTTGAATGGAATATAAGTTCAAGATACAAATTAATAAACAAGAAAAGGTTAGTTTTTGATATTTTTCGCCATTGAATTTTCGCGGACTTTCTCACGGCTATTAGATATTCAATATCATTATGATTTGTACAACTCATTCTTTAGCATAGCTAGCAGAGTCAAATGCTTGTTTATGTGAAATTGTGGAACCGCTAGATTTTATAATTTTTAAAACCACGCTCTCATAGAGCTGACCGAACTGGAGGGACATTTAAGTTGTTAACAGATCCTCTTTTTCCACTGCTCGAGTAATACGTAATTTTTGCTTAAAAGTCAATGAAATACGTATTTCACGGTTCATTTTTCTCGAAATTATGACACAAACTATTTGTAACAGATACGACACTTGGTTGCCTCAGAAAATTGATCAAATAAATTGAGTTTATAAAACTATACACATGCAAAGACACAAGGCACAAATGAAAATGATGTTTTGAATACATTTTCTGCAACTGGAAGCACATTATTCTTGATTTGAAGTTTTTTTTAAAAAGGCGTGATAAAAACGAAAAAAAAACCGTGAGAAAATCGAGCGTGAATTTGGCGAGTAGTGATTAAAACGACTGTTGATAAAAGCGAAAAAGCACTGTACTAAAAAATAGTCAAATATCCATATCCATACAATGCTGCCAATTTGTTTTGCTCGTATTTTTGTCCTTCGAAAAAAATATGTACCCCGAAAAAAAATTTTGTTTTTCTAAATCATAACGTTTTTCCCCCTAGTTTCTCCATGATCGGACTGATTGCATTGTTTAGGTAATCTTTTGTAGTTTTTATAAAAAAGTTATATTTTTCAAAAAAGAATTTTTCAGATATTTTTTTTGAATTTTTCTTTCAAGTTTTTTTCAAAAAGTAAATATTTTTTGACGTGGGACTTCGTCTTTGTTTTCTATACTGGGTTGCATTCTATAAAATTGGTAATGAAACTGGCAAATGTTGCGTCAGATTTCAAACGATAATAACAGCAAAACCACATGATTAATAACAATAACCAATATATTGTTGGATAGACAAAAGGTTGAACAATTTTGTAATACGCTAGTTATCCATATTATTTTTTTGCTAAGTGGTAAAAATTGATAAATAGTTTCAAGGACAATATTACGCGAACAATGAACCAATCACATGCGAGCATTCATAGCACAGACGACATTAATAGACACAAACCTTCCCTATAACATTCTCTGTCAAAATCAAAACAAAAATTGACAGAGTCTTCCCGCCCCGATAGGTCAATCAATGTTTGCTTCCATGAATTTAAACTAAATTGATGTTTCGATGGTAAAGGTTTTTCGAAAAGTTTGAAACAACCTTCGCTCTTGAACAATTTCTAAACCTACTATTATAACCTAATGAAAACCGATGTCTTGGAAGAAAACATGTAACAGTACCATACAGTATATGTGAAGCAGAGCGCCGCTCTTCTCTCATCGTCTATCATTGCATCGGTGCACGACTTCTAAAAACTGCAATGCTGCTGCTGATGGTGATTAAGGGTTTATATTTTGAATATGGTTACCTTAAAAGCCCTAAGTTACTCAAGTGGAATTGAACATTTTTGCAATGCTTATAAGATATTTTTATTTAATTTTCGATCTCCAATATTCACTGAATCATCGTGATCGGTATAATATTAAAAGAGTAAATTGCTAAAAATAAAAATTTATAGAAAAGTAAGAGCCGGTGAATGCTTGTGTATATCAGCTGTCTTCGTAATACGGTCAATGTAATTGTTGGCAAATGAAAAAAAAACAAATAACGAAAATTAATATGTTTAAACTTTAACTTCGTTGTAATTGTTGATTACTTGAATTTTCGCTGGAACACGTTGGTAATTTTGTTTAACTTGTCTTCTTATGTATCCCTTTTTATTCTCAAAGGAAAGTTTATAAAATAAAGTTGATTAAATAGGGGTTAAATAGGACAAAACCATTCATTATGATTACGTAAGTATTGTAAGATTTGGTTTTTGAGGAAATAAAATTATTTCTGGTTTAGACGCATTACGAGAAATTCTTGGTGCTTTTTCAACAAAAATGATACGCTTTTACCTTGTCGAATGAATGTAGTTTGCAGAAAAAAAACACTACAGGCAAAATATCGCCAAGTGTAAACGATTTTTTTTTCGAGTGTTATTAAATATATTTTTTAAAAAATGAGGGGAGGCTGAGAATAGAGATACTTAAGTCACTAAACAAACGAATTGATTCTGTCTGCGGATTCTATAACCCTTCCCACTAATAATCCCTCTAATAACAGTGTTTTCATACTAGATTATATCTAAGTAATGGTAGTAGTGGTCATAAGCTCCTACAAGAAAAAAATTACAGTGTTTAGTCCTACGTCATTATTTCATACAACCCTAGGGATGTATACCTTGTAGTATTTTTCGAGTGTACGTTTTTTCGGGAAGACAAAATTTTGATCTGCAGCTTTGCTGAAGACGTTACAACGATCAGACCAACCGTTTTTGCCCTACAAATATTTATAATCATCAATACCTTTCCAAAAAATAATTTTCAATAGGTTCTCAAATATGAGTCGTGTTCCAAAAAATTCCACTAAAAGCACAAAATGGCATCTTTTCTCTATAGAAACGGCTATGCAAAGTTTCAGCCAAATCAAAAATGGTCGGTTAAATTGGTTGCCCGTTTTTTGTGAAATTGCTCAAAAGTAGAAAAACGTTGACTCATTATGCGAACTATTATATGTTTTAAAAAGTGTTAAGCCTTGTTGAAACGAAAACTATGTCCTCTGATTGGACGAGCGCAACCTTTCCCTAAAATAGTCGACAGAATAAGCCATAGAATAGCGGATTCCGGCAGAAGCAGCAGCGGTTTTTGGCAGTATCAGCTGGTTTTCCGATTTTGCTTTCGACTTAAACAAATCATTTACCGATTGGTCTTATATCTCAGCAGCAGCGCAGTAACAGCAAATGTTTAGATTTGCCAGTTGAGAGCTTTGTACGCCATTTTGAAATCTACCCCGTAATGATCCTTTGGTATAAGGATTGGCATACTTTTGCTATTGTAAATTGAAAAGTTGAATTGTTACCCCTTCGCTTATGTTTTACTGCTTGATAGCTCACTATAAAAAGAGGAAGTAGTACGAAAATCAATCACTTATTTTACTTTGGTGGCCGTGATGCACAGACAGAGCGTTGCGATGTGTACTTCTCGAAGACCGATGCCTTCCGATTTTAGCCGTACTTTAGTTCTATAGTGGGTTCCCCTAGCACCCGATGCAACTCCTGGTTCACTCGTCGTCTTCATGTCCCATCTTCCATCTGCACCCCACCGTAGATCGTTCGTAGCACCTTCCGTTCGAAAACTCCAGCGTGCCAGTCCTCCATGGCAGAGTTAAGAGCAGCTGTTATCGCTGAATATGTGAAAGGGTACAAACCCGGACACATAGTAAAACACCTAAAACCGCTCGGAATCAAACGGAAATTCGTGTACCGGACCCTAAATCGGTCGGAAGCACCGAGGACAAGGCACGTTTTGGACGACCAAGGTCTGTGAGAACTCCAAGGCTGAAAAAGATTATACGAGACCGGATTCGCCGGAATCCCGCCCAATCTGCACGGAAGCTGGCCAGAAACCTTAAAATGAACCGAGAATCAATCCGCCTGCTTCTGCGCAAGGATTTAAAACTTACACCGCACAAAAAAACAGGTGGTTCATGGGGTTACCAAAGCTACAAAGGACAAGAGGTACCAACGGTCCCGGGAGTTGCTCGGTTGGCGCGCAGATGACGAGATTATTTTTTCGGACGAGAAGCTGTTCGTTTTGAAGCAAACAGTCAATCGCCAAAATGATCGAGTTTGGAGTGTGAGCCTCCAGCAAGCTCCTGCGGACAAGCTGAACGTTTCCCGGTTCCAAAATAAGACGTCAGTGATGGTTTAGGGAGCCTTTTGCAAGAGAGGTAAACTGCCTCTTATTTTTATCGATAAAGGGGTCAAAACCAACGCAGCGTACTACCTGGACACGGTTTTGAATAAAAATGTTCTGCCTCAAGCTGAACTATTGTTTGAAGACGGTTACTACTGCTTCCAGCAAGATGGCGCCCCATCCCACACCGCAAAGGTTGTTCAGGCGTGGTGTGAGGAAAACTTGACCGATTTCATTTCGAAGAATGAATGGCCTTCGTCGTCTCCGGATCTGAATCCACTGGATTATTTCGTGTGGGGATACATGATGTCGAAGCTGAACGACTATTAAATAACAAATTTGGAGCAATTCAAGCGAGTTATCACGAAAATCTGGGACGAGATGCCGATGGAGCACGTGCGCGCCGCTTGCGACGACTTTCCGAGACGTCTGAAGCTGGTTCGATCAGAGAAAGGTGGTGGAATTCCGAGATATCGTCTGTGAAGTATCTTTATGAGTTACTGAATAAAGCTATGAAAGCCAGATTCAGATTTTCTTCTTATTCTTTGAAATATTGAGATTTTCCTGTGTGACCGGACTTTTTTGTCACCCTGTAGATGCGTTTCATAATCATATTGGTGACCTTACGAGGTTAATAATATCATTGCAGTACGTCTCAAACATGTATAAAACATATCAGCATATAGATTTGGTTGGATAAGAAATCCACTTTTTTGATTTTTGTCTATGGAACGATTCGAAAGTACTCGAGAGCGTCCCCGATACTCGCTTTTTACATACACTCTATCCATCGTCGCTCTAACCAATCTCGTAAGTTTGTACGGAAGCCCGTGTTCGTGCAAATGTTTGGGATTCCAGCCTCTATTTTACAAAACTTAAATTGCAAATCTTTCGTCTAAAGAAGATAAGAGAATGTGGTGAAACTTATCAGAAAAGGCGGAGCAGATTTTACGCACCCTCGATTTTACATTCGGCTTTAAAAAACTGCTTCTGGTCAAATTAGTTACATTCCTTCGGACGGTCCAGTATTAATAGTAGCGTAGCGAGTTGTGGCCGTATCAGCTGGCTTTCCGAATTTGCTTTCGGCTTAACTCGAATCAGCACAGAATTCAAGAATTTTTTTTTCAACTTGGGATAGCTACTGCGTCCACTTACCAAACTAAAGTAATTAGATATGTTTTTGCCTTTCTCCTAGAAAGGTATAGCAATCACTGGAAAAACCAAAGGTATAAAAGTGGTCCCAATGGCCGAATGTCATATACCACTCGACCCCTTTCGACGAACTGAGCATTTTCTGTATGTGTGTATGTATGTGTGTATGTGTGTATGTGTGTGTGTGTATGTGCAACTTTTTTTTCTCACTCACTTTTCTCAGAGATGGCTGGACCAATTTCATAAAATTAATTGCAAATGAAAGGTCTAGTTGCGCCATAGATTGCTATTGAATGTCATTGTAATCGGATTTTTAGTTTAGAGGTTATGTATCAAAATGTAAAAATCACGAAACATCAATATCTCAGAAACCACACAACCGAATTCAACAAAGCTGGTTTCAAATGATTGGGCTGTCTCCAGAACCCTTAACGATCAAATTTCGTTATGATTGAACATATGGTTCAAAAGTTATGTAAAGAAAAGTTATCCTGAGGTTGTTTTAACTCACTCATTTTTCTCAGAGATGGATGAACCGATTTTCACAAAATTAGTGTCAAATGAAAGTTCTAGTTGCCCCATAGATCGCTATTGAATTTCATTGCAATCGGATTGTAACTTTGTCCGTTGTTCATAAAAATGTGAAATCACATAATGAAAGTAAACATATTGACTTTCTCCTAACGATCACTGGCTGATTAAAAGGTAGAAAAGTGATCCAAATGGCTGAATGTCATATACTACTCGACTCAGTTCGGCGGATCGAGCATTTTCTGCATGTATGCATGTATAGGTGTATATGTTTGTGTGTGGGTGTGTACGTGTGTATGTGCACCTTATTTTTCGCACTCACTTTTCTCAGAGATGGTCTGACCGATTCTTTCTATCTTGGTGTCAAATGAAGGGTCTATCTGCCGCTTAGGTTGCTATTGAATTTGATTGTAATCGAAGTTTTGGTTTTGACGCTACGTCAGAATGTGAAAATAGCTATTATATCTCAGAAGCTATGAACATAGTTGAATTCAAATTAATGGGCTTTTAAACACTTTAACAATGAATTTCATAATGTTTAAACTAGTGGTTTGAAAGTTATAGAAAGTAATGTAACCAGCAGACTGTTTAAAACTATAGCTACGATCAAAATATTGGTCTCAACATCATTTAAATTTGATATTGTACTATTTCAATGTTTGCGGCCTTGCTCAGGACTGAAGTTAAAATAAAAAATCATTTCTATCATTTCACTTTTTGCCTTTCTCCTATTGCCTTTCTCCTAGAAAGGTATAGCAATCACTGCAAAAACTAAAGGTATAAAAGTGCTCAAAAGGGCCGAATGTTGTATATCACTCGACTCAGTTTTTCAGAGATGGCTGAACTGATTTCAATGAAATTAATGAAAGGTCTAGTTATCCTATAAGACCCCATTGAATTTTATTGCAATCTAATATCTAGTTTAGAGGTTATGTATCAAAATGTAAAAATCACGAAACATCAATATCTCAGAAACTACAGAACCGATTCCAAGAAAATTGGTTTCAAATTAACGGGCTACCTAAAAAACCCTAAACTTTTGAATTTTATGAAGATTGAACAGGTGGTTCAGAAGTTATGGAAAGAAACATGTTCTGTAGACTATTTAATCTCACTCATGTTTCTCAGAGATGGCTGGACCGATTTTCATAAAATCAGTGTCATATGGAACGTCTTATTGCCCCATAAGACCCTATTGAATTTTTTGCAAACGGATTATTATTTTGCCTGTTATGTTTGAAAATGTGAAACCCAGCTATGAAAAGAAACATTTTCCGAAGACTACTTGGACTCACTCACTTTCCTCAGAGATGGTTGAACCGATTTCCACAAAATTAATGTCAAATGAAAGGTCTAGTTGCCTCATAACACCCTATTGAATTTTATTTCATTATCTTAGAAACTACACAACCGATTTGAACAATATTGATATCAGATGGACGGGTTAGTTAAGGGTTAACTGATGAATTATGGTTGAACACGTGGTTTTGAAGTTTGGCTACCCTATACTTTCCCTCTTCATTTGATTGTAATCGAACTTAAGCAACCGTTATGTATAAGATTGTTAAAACAACGAAAGTCTATTATCTCAAGTATTACACGACTTATTTCAACATAACTAGTGTCATACAAACGAGTCATCTCTCAAACTTACAAATAACAAACTTCATAAAAATTTGATATGTGGTTCAAAAGTTTTGGAAAGAAAAGAAATTCAAAGACTATTCAAAACTATACCTGCTTTGATCAATATATATGGCCTCAACATGATTTAAATGTGGTGTCGTACTATTTGAACGTTCCCGGTATCGCTCGTGATGAAATGGTTCGAAATTAGGAGTCATATTTTTTTATTTCGCTATTTCGCTATGTTAGTGCTTAACATCACGTCAGATTTCATGTTTTATACTTCAATTACAACGTCAATATTTTAGAACCTAAAGAGTAAATATACCTTTATTGGATTTAAGCATTCAAGTAAATCTATTTTACAAATAATAAGTTTGAATGAGAAAGGCTGAGTCTGACCGCTAGGTGGATTAATTTAGGTTTTTTCTGTCAAGTGACATCTGTTGCTGTTCATAGAGGTATTGCCAAATGTATCAGCGGCAGCGCGGCTTTTTCAGTGTGTGTTGTCAGAGCGCTTTCACTTCACCAGTGTCGGGGCATCACAAAGGTTACGATTAGCGTATAAGATTTTGAACAGCAGATTACCCCGCTTAAGGCATTTAAACAAGCTATTGAAGATTATTTATTTTTTCGAAAGGTTTCAATCGCTAGACTTTAGGAGCAAATGTTTTCTTATTCTTTTCAGTCTGTGATATCGTACTCTTTTGTGCGAAATAAAAGCTCATAGCACTCCAATAGCACGTGAAATGGACATCAAATTCAAACTTTACCATAAATCTTTAAACCCCAGAAGCCTTTGCACCAGAATTGGAGGAAGCACTCTCAGTCATATCAGTAGAAAAATTTATTAAGGCTGAGTATTTTGATGGAAGAGGTACCATGGCTACATATTTGACTGACCATCGGGTTGGAGGTTAGTGGTCGGAGGTTAGTGTAATCGTCTGGTTTTAGATTCTGGAATATAGCCAATCGTTTTTGCGACTGTCTCACAGAAATGATGTTATTTTCAACTAAAGTCAATGTATCTCTGCAGCTTGGACAGCTTTTCATAGTGTACGCAAACAATGGGATTGTTCGGTTTTAGTGAATCAACTCTTTTCCTAAAGAAAATAAATTTTCGTATCACTAGACGTGGACGTCTAGTTTACTGTTACAGTAAACCTCTCTCAAAATTTGATTTAGACGTAATGTCATAAAATTTTATTAAAAAAAATCAATGAATTTGGAGGAATACGAATTACAGGTATACCTCGATTATACACACCCTCGATTATACGCACCCTCGATTTTACGTACTTCGATTTTACGCACATTTTACCTCGATTTTAGGCACACTTTTTCCAAACACATTTTAAATTCGTATGTTTTCTCCATTAAATCGTGCGTAATGAAGGGTTATATATATTAGCATCGTTCACAAATAAGGAGCCGTCCATAAAGAATGGGAAATCTGCTGAAAACCAAGATAACAACAAGGCCTCTTTTGCGAAACAGCGAATTTTTTCAAGGTTTATACGTGTCTAACGCGTAAAATAGTTGACGTCGTACGCACACAATCTTTTTTGGAGTAATTTACTAAACTTTTATACAAAACGTGTACTGTTACAAGATAGAGGAGCTGTTTTCAATGGAGGTCAGCGTTAGTATTGGGTAAAAAAAAAAGTGTGATTCACACATATACTCACACACACATATACACACATACACACATACACACACATTCAGATACATACACACATACATACATACACACACACATACGCACACATACACATACACATTGGCACACACATATGCACACATATACATACACATTGGCACACACATATGCACACACATCCACGCACATATACGCACATACACATACACTCGTACACAAGAAAAACACACACATACACACATACATAAACGCCCATATTCATTGTTTTAAGTAAGTCCTTTCAAGCATTTTGCATATGTTCTGGGTGAGTTTCTCACGGCCCATTAGAGAACGTCTATCAATTACGTAACGTAAATAATTACCTCCTTCTACCCCGCTCCTATGTCACTCTCTTTTTTGGACCCTTAGTATTGTTTTCATATGTTTCCAAACTTTCCAACCCCTCTTTCGAACGTTACATACTAATTTGATGATCCCTTACATGTTTTCTTGCACATTTCCGATCACGGAAGTTTATTTTGGGCATTGAAAAAAATTAAAAATCTTGATTCGATTTTATGCACAATTCGATTTTACGCACATTTCAAAAACGAGAATGTGCGTAAAATCGAGGTATACCTGTATTAAGAATTCTTCTCTTTTCCTAATACAGGTATACCTCGATTTTACGCACATTCTCCCTCGAGAGAAAGAGGGAAAACACAGAAATTGTGATCAATTGTCATAGTTTAATACTTTCAATAAAGTTTTGATATTTTCAAAATTCGGGAGTTTTCGGGAAATTCGGATATCTTCCCTTTTCTCAACGTCTCTCTCATTTTAAAAGTTGCAATCCAGAATTGTATCAAAACCGTGAGCCTTCACGATTAAAACTTTATAGTAAAAGAATATAATTCCCATGTGTACATCACACCCATTTCAAAAACTATTAAAGCATACATCTGATCTGACAAGAACCAGAGAACCAACAAAAATGGGGTAAATTCTGTTCATATGAGAGCTGTCAAGATTCGCTCGGATTGGTTTCAATTGACGACATGACTGACGTAAAGTATGACTCTTTCCTTTTCTTCAGCGTGTGCATTTAGCTGTCAAAATCAATGCAATGGCCCCTTTTTATGTCTTCCAGAGCACTCTGCCAATCGGACGGGGTAAAAATTTTAATCCAGAACCACACATGCAGCATTGTAATACGTTCCATGATGAGTTTATAGGTCAATGGCTTTCCAGTGGCATAAAACCTTGGCAGCAAAATAAATATAAATAATTGAAAAGAGTTATTCAAGCTTTGAAATTAGTTAAGTTTGTGTTCTTCAGTCTCTCTGTTATCACGTGTCTTTCAAGACATTCCTAAGTAAGTTTGTCGTTCAGAGAAAGAATCGGTGACACCACTGTTGTCCACAGTGTATAAAGTCGTTGAACCCTTTCGAGGTTAGTTAGCTTATCCCAAGATGTACACTTCATTATGTCTTTCACGCTGATAAAAACCCCCTGGAAATAAAGTATAAATTTCAACTGAATAACCGGTTTTTAACTTTGTCTTGCCCCACCCTAATAAGTCATAGTAAATCCAGGCATATAATAGACTCGAAGCAACTGGTCATCGCAACGAAAAAAGGGTTCCATCACAGGATCAAATCTTTTGTCTTCCAGCGTTTAAATTTGTCCAGTCAGCATGAAATCAACCAGTTCCAGAATTTTTCACCACTGGAGCATTTCCCATGCTGCGAGCTAAATTAATCTACGAAAATTTTAATTAAAATCCCTAAACTGCACAGCTGCCTGGCGATAAACGGTAACCGGTAGCCGCACCCCCTCGCTTTGTAGTCAATTTAGCAAAGCAAACTCCAAACGCCGACACTGTGCACGGTTCAGCTCTCATTCTCACCCGAACAAGCCCTGGTATCATAACCTTCGGAAAGTTTAGAACCTGTCCCACGGCAGCTTTGTAGGTCCGATCCGGTTTCAACGAACTCATTCTTCGTTCATCACCAAAGTTTGCCAGGGTGACGGAGAATGAAAACCTTTTCCCGGCCGCAGTCATTTCCGCTGTTTCCGTCGTCATCGTCGTCGTCGTTTCGAAGCTCTCGAGCATCATCACTGTCAAAGAATCATTCAATTAAACTGTCCACCGGTCAGTAAGCCGGGCAGGTTCAACTGAACAGGACTTGAAATGAAATTATCCAACATCATAAATTCCATCCGGTCGTTATGGGGTAACTCTGGCCAAGCGTTGGTGTTCTCCCTGTTGCCAGCATCGCTGCGAACGCCGACCGGGTGGCGGCGGCCGTGATATTCTCCATAACTTATTTCTGGTGATTCAATTAATAAAATACGGGAAGGATGTTCACATAATATAGTTAAAATTTGATAAAAATTTTATCACCCAGTCGGCGTGCAGCTGGGCAGACCTTGATGCATCGAGCTTACCACTACGAGGAGCGTGTTCGAAAGTTTTGTAACAGAATTCGGCCGTAAATGATTATGAATCTCGTTAGAAGCGATAATGAGCGTAATTCGTATTAACTTTTATGGAGCTATATTTTACGTTGATTAGATTCGCTACCTAACCGGTTTTTGGGGGGGATTTACTACTACGATATTTTTGATAACGGACACTTGCGGTTTTTTATGCTTCACTTGCAACGTTAAAACGATGGAAATATTCTTTAAATCATAATATTTGACATATTTCTTGTGCCCTTGGCTTTTATAACACCAACCAATTATACCGTACAGTTGAACAAAATCAGTGCGGAGAACAAACATCGTTCAGCTAAGAGCCAATCTGCGAAATGGAAAACTCGAATCAAATTACCGCACCGCTGCGTCAAAACAAGTTCACCTCTAAGTTTTTTTTTTCGTTCTCTCTCTTTCTGTTTTCATCCCCTCGCACGTAATAATACAATTTCCATCAGAAAACAACCAGACAAACAAAGACTTTTGAAAAAAAAATCCTTGGCTTTTCGATGTCCCTATCAGTTTTCCACACGTAGGTCAAGGGAATCAGAGTACGCTCCGGCAGCTGCCAATCATTTCTTGAAACGCACACAGATGAAAGCTTCAAGCATAATCAGCTTCGGTGTGAAGATGAACAGCACAAGGTTAAAGATTTAAGTTCATCCTCAACTTTTTGGTTGCTGGGTGCTAACCTTTAACTGCAGTGACCACATCAAGGGCAACTAAACTTTGACAAATGTTAACTGGACACAATCTTACCAGCTCCAATCTCTTGGTGCAAACTAATAAGTTCATCACGCGAAGCAGCGGTTCACAACAATTTAAAAAGTGAAATTACCAAAGTTACGTCGATTGGGATTTAAATGAGCTCGCCTAATCCGAGCTCTGTTTCATTCCTCGTAAACGGTGGCACGGCAGCAGTGCATCCGTATCCGTGCCACCACGACCAAGAGAGTGCATCAGCTGCTCTCACCTACCGCCATCCGCCGCGAGGATAAAGTTCGCCTTACCCGACTACTTTAAAAACTCGTTCGTCTAACTTCAGCGGGAAACTGGAAATTACAGTTTTTGCATTCCAAACGATTATTCACCGGCACACACCACAGCTTGCATACATACACACACACACACACCCACGTACCTATCTCTGGAGAAGTAACCGCTGACTGACGAAGATAAAGTGTCTACGTACCACATGCATACGTAATATATACAGTAAGGCTCAAGTGCGATGTCGATTGGTTAGATCGGGATGTCAATTAGCTATTGTTAAGCGAGGTCAGAGTTGCAAAGGCAGGTGGGTCAAGTAGAGTGTTTTAATTAGAAACATCTTGGCATTCAACTAGGATACGACTTGTTGGAGTAAGCTGTTAAAACAATTCCTTAAAACTTTGGACATCATTTTCACCACAATTTTTTCATAGCTCAAACCAATTTTGGATTCCAAAATATCACTTCAAAATACCCCCGAAATGAAATATAGAAAAAAAATCATGGATTCCAAAACATAATTAAAAAATAATATGCTCCATGTTCAATCTTCAAAGACCAAAATCAGAAGCCCGGAATCAAGATTCACAATTTAGATTTAAGAGTTAAGTGATTAGATTTCAAAAATCAGATCAACAATCAGTCTTGTTTAATTTTTACTTACTAGTTATCAATAATCAAAAGTTAGAAAAGGGAGAGCAGAAATGAGATATAAAAAATTACAAGGTTAATTAGAATTTTATAAGAAGGTATAGAATTTCCTACAGCCATTTTTTTTTTAATTGTTTGTTTCAAAAATTTTTTTTTCTGCAGGCTTTTTTTTTTTGTTCACACAACATTTATTTGACACGGCACAATACAAATTAATGGTTTTACGGAGCCAATTAAATCTAATGCCTTAGGGTCTAAAATATTTCTGCAGGCTTGATTCATTTAGAATCATAATTAATTTTATCCCTTTATATGGTAGGCGTATCTGAGAACAAAATGTTTGGGAAATCTGTATCTTTTTTCCCTTGTAGAAGACTGAACCACTGCGACCATTGTTTCATCTATTGTAGTATGCTTTAACTTACTCTCAGTGCGTACGAACAGGTACATGACTATTTGGCGAGTTGATGTCTTTGCTACATTGCACATTTATCCCAGTTGGGCAACGCACTTCGTATGAAGTTTATTACCTCACCGGGATTACCCCTTACCGAAGATACGCAATCTGCGTTGTATTAATACCCGGCATTCGCAGAGTAGATGTTCTGAAGTTTCGCTTTCGATGCCACACAGGTGACATCTATCGTCATCAAGTTTGCCTATCTTTTGATGACATTTACTTGGACAGTGCCCTGTACTAAGACCTGTGAAAGTCCTCAGGTCTTTCTTATTTAACCTGAGCAGCAAGAGGCTCTTCTCGCGATTTGGCTCTATGAATCTTTTCGATTGTCGTCATCCGCTTATAACATCCCAGTTTGCTTTGATGGTCGCTTTTTCCTATTCACCGAGTTCAGCTTTTAGAGCGCTTGGGGAGACTCCACAGAAAGGTTCTGGGCCAACAAAGTTAGTGGATGACCCTTGTCTGGCTTATTAGGGACTTATTAGGCCTTCTCGTTTCCTTAGATTCCACAATGACCAGGAACCCAATATAAGTTAACCTGGTTTTTCATAGCTAACTTTCGGAGCGACAGGATGCATTTCCATACTAGTTTAGAGTGGCAGAAAGGATTATCCAGGGCTTTAAGTGCTGCCTGACTATCACAGAAAATGCAAATATTTGCGTGTCGATAATTTCTTTTCAGACATGTATTCGTGCATTCTAATATCGCGTATATTTCCGCCTGGAATACTGTTGGCCAGTGCCCATGGGAAAAAAAATATTAATTCCTGGTCCTGTGAATCCCGAACCTGCGGAACCATTCATTTTAGAACCGTCTGTGTAGAAGCAAAGTGACCCGTCCCGAATTTTGGGTCCACCTTGTTGCCAACTTTCTCGTTCTATTTCTAATATTCTGCAAGGAATTTCGAAATTTGGTTTCCTCTCCAGCCAATCCTCCTTACTTTTTATTGGACTATTTATTTGGAAGTCTTTCAGTATTCTCAGGTGTCCTGTTAGATCTCCTTCTTTTAGGTTGCACTGTCGATTTAGCCTTAGAGCACTTTTTTCCGCTTCTAGTTTAACCACCTGATGAAATGGAAGAAGGTGAAGAAGTATTGCATCTTTGATGGAGTGCTTCTCATAGCTCCACAAATCGATGCACAGGCCAATATTTGGATTTTACCTAGCTTAGTTCGAGTGGATGTTTCAGTGGTTTTGGGCCAACAAACTAACGAGGCGTAGGTTATTCTGGGTATGATTATTGTTTTATATATCCAAAATGTATCATGCTGGGTTAGAGACCCCAGCTTTTTCCAATGGCTCTGCTGCATACCCAATACTGCATACTGCATACTACAATGGGATACAATGTTGGCGGTGTTGCTATTTATGTCAGAGAACCATGTCACCTCAGCTACTCAACCAGGTGAGCAATGTCTCTCTATCTCTCTCGAACACCTTCTCCAAGGTTTGCAAAGGTTCTCAGGGTCGGCCGATATGACGAAAATAGCAGTTGGGTTTTACATGCATTCTATATTTACGATAAGGGGGGCTTAACCTGACTCTACTCTACCACGTGGCATTTTTGTCTTAACTAGGTACATGCATTTTTATCTTAGGTCTAATCACATGCTAGTTACATACAATATCTTTGAAGAACTCGGCTACCGAGGCTGGCTGCTGGCTGCTCGGCGACCTATGCCGTCACATCGACGATACCGCTGTCTGCTGGCTGTTCCCGCAACTCTTCTCCTCCCAGGCAGCAACCATTGGGGAATTCAGCGAACCTTCGCCGTCCCACGGCTCGTTCGCTCGTCTTGCTTATTGGTCCGAATCCAAATGGCTTCGCTGACTGACGGACTGTCTACGCTTGGTGTGGATGGTAAAGATGGCGTAGCTTGTAGGTCGATCGCACGGATGGCTTGCACGTGGCCAAGGTACTACCCCTGCGACGAAGCGATATTACAAATTCTGGGTCCTGATTGGAACACAAAAGGCCCAATTAATCGCATATAATAGCTATCAGCTCAACCTTCCGCCTAAGGTTATATGGAGCTAGATAGGCTCACTCTCCTCATTTATTCTTTGAGGTTCACGTGCTCCAACACTAACCTTTTCTAGGCTTATCTGGCTTTTAACTTTATTTAACTAAATTGGTCTGGGCTTATCGAGCGATCAATTTGCAATGGCTGACGATCTGTTGATCCGCTGATCTTCGCCACTGCTTCGGGTTTCATCGGTTATGGTTATAGCATCGTTGTTCTAAATCGAGGTGCTATGGCAGTGCGATATTCTCATGCTCCCTGTGATAACTCTAGCAGTTATCTCCGACGGCTTCTAACCGAAACGGTTACAATCAGTTCAATTCCAGCTTTGTCATAACGAAGCTAAGGATGGTAACTGGTTCTTGGGCATTACAGTGGTTGGTGGCATGAAGGTGGGCAATTATAGTGTTTTGTATCATTCTCCTAATGCTAGTGACCATCGTTTCCATGAAATACTGGAAAACTGGCTTGATGAATTTCTTGATTTGAGTAAATTCAATATAGTGCCGGGCGATTTAAATATCGACTGGCGTGATGATGCAAATTCGAATCATTTGAAGCGTTTAGCTGAATCCTTCAATTTAAAGCAAAGTGAAAATGAATATACGCGCATTTCCCAGCGGAGTAGAACTTTGATTGATCATGTTTATTGCAATTTTGATTCGATTCGTTCAGTTACGAATTCTGCTATGAAAATAACCGATCATGAGACATTAGTAATTAATGTTCTAGAAAACTTGAATAACAATAATGATTTGATAAAATTGAAATGCTGGAGAAAATATTCGAGACGGGCTGTTTCGAACCTTGTTGAGAGAAGCTTGGATTTTCCAATCGCGACCGGTAGTTTAGATGAATCTGCAGCTGTTCTTACTAACATTTTGAAAACATGTACGAACCAATTAGTTGAACATAAATTTGTTTCGCTGAAAAACTCGAACAGCTGGTACAGTTTGGATCTTTTGGGCCTTAAGCGCAAGAGAGATAAACTGTACAAAAAGTTTTGTAGATCAAACAATCAGAATCATTGGATGGAGTACACGATCGCGCGTAATAAATATTCACAAACGATTAAAAAAGCGTTGTGAATATATCCAGAGAAAGATTGCTCAACATCAAAATAACAGCAAAGAGTTATGGAAAATTTTGAAATCTTTATTAAAACCTAGTAATTGTAAACCGCGGTCCATAACTTTTGAAGGCACATTAGAACATTCAGAACAAGTTATTGCATCTAGGTTTAATAATTATTTTGTCAATAGTGTTTCATTGAACCCGACGAAATAAAACAGTCGATTAACAGTAGTTGTACATTTGATGGTTTTCACCCAATTACGTTAGATGAACTTAGAAAAATTTGTTTGTCATTAGGTAAAACGGCTGGAGTAGATAATGTTAATGCTAGAGTTATTCAGGATTGCTTCAATGTCATTGGTCACACTTTGCTGGACCTCATTAATGAATCGTTGCAAACAAGGCACGTGCATTTGGTGTGAAAAGAATCGTTGGTTGTTCCGATACAAAAGGTTGCTGTAGCGATTAAAGCCGAAGAGTTTCGTCCCATCAACATGTTACACACATTAGAAAAGATATTAGAACTAGTTGTTAAAGGCCAGCTTCTAGAATATTTAAATAGTAACTCGTTGCTAATTCCGGAACAATCTGGCTACCGGGAAGGCCACTCGTGTGAAACTGGGTTGAACTTAGTACTAACAAAATGGAAAGATAACTTAGAAAATAGAGACACAATATTTGCTGTTTTTTGGATCTAAAACGCGCTTTTGAGACAATTTCTAGGTCCTTATTGTTAAACGCAATCAAGCGCTTTGGAATTTCGAGTACTGCATTCAGATGGTTTGAAAGCTATTTGTCTGACATAACTCAACGGACTATTTTTAATGATTCTGTTTTTAGTCCCGTGGAGAACGATCTTGGAGTTCCACAGGGAAGTGTATAAGGGTCCTTTTTGTTTATTATGTATATAAATGACATGCGACGAGTTTTACGTTTTTTGTGATATTAACCTTTTTGTCGATGACACCGTATTATTCATTGCAGCTAAGAATGTAGAAGAAGCCGTTTCACACTTGAATAAAGATTTGCGTTCTCTAAGCAGATGGTTGAAGTATAAGCAAGTGAAATTGAATATTGCTAAAACTAAATTTATGATTTTCTTGCGCACCGTTGTAAATGACGTGTCTCTGTTATTATAGATGATGAGGCAATTGGTCGCGTTCGGGAGATTAAATATCTTGGCGTGATAATTGATGACAACCTAAAGTTCAACGCTCACATTGACAATGTCATCAAGAAAATTGCCAGAAAGTATGGAATGCTATGCCGTCTGAAAAACGAATTAACGATTAGTAGTAAAATACAGCTATACAAGTCAATCATCTCTCCACATTTAGATTTTTGCCCTGCTTTTTTGTACTTGGCCAATAACACACAACTATTGAGGTTACAGCGTTTGCAGAATAGAATAATGCGTTTAATTTTAAATTGTGATAGATTAACTTCCTCTGTTTTAATGTTGGACGCTTTGCAATGGCTATTCGTGAAGCAACGAATTGTATATTTGTCTATGGTGTTCATTTTTAAAATAATTAATGGTTTGCTACCTCAATATTTGAGTGATCGAATTGAAAGAGGAAGAGGTTTTATAGATATAACACTTGAAATGCGGATGAAATAAGAACACCTTTTTTTTCTAACGAGAGCTTCACAAAATTCATTTTTTTATAAAGGTATAAATTTTTTCAATTCGATGCCAAGACATGTTAAACGTGCACCAACACTTGCGGAGTTTAAGAGACAATGTATTTCACACGTGAAAGTTTCTGTTGTCCAGAACGACACTAAGTTTTTCAAAATGATGTATAGCTTACCTGACGAAGTTTGAACAAACGGATTTTGAATGACGAAGTTTTAACAAACGGATTTATTTTAGATGAACAATTTGTTTTAGTTTCTATTCATATATTGATTGTTTTATTGAAGCTTGTAAATGACGAAGTTTTATACGAACGGATCTGATTGTGTTGTAAAATTTAATTTATATGTTTATAATAAATTGGACTTTTCAAAATTTATAACAACAAAACTACTGTGTTCGTCACGGTGATGACGATGGATTTTTTTTCCATTTATGTTGTTGTAGCTTTAAAAAATAATAGAAAGAGACTACAAAAGCTTGAGCCTCGCGCGCGGGTTTCAGATATTAATGATTTCTTTTAGCAATAAAGTTGAATACCTAGAGAAAATCATGAAGTAGTTGTGGTTAGTTTGGTGAAGGTCATGAAAACCCTGGGCTAGTTTTGTGTGCTCTATGAATCAAGTATACAGTTTTTGATGAAGTTTATATCTGAAGGTAAAATCAGTTCGTTTTTTTTGTGGTAGTTTTTCTTGTTAGGGACGTGCAACCGAGTTTAGCCGTTATTTCGCTACTTATTAGCATGGCATGAATCCACTGTATTGTGTTCCTGTCTATGCCATGCCTTTCCATAGCTATTTTCATTGAGTTGTGAGACGCATTATCAAATGCTCCCTCATTATCAAGAAAGACTGCCAGGGAAGTTTTCTCAGCATGGATGGATCTGTATCTTTCGACGGTGGAAATATTTCATTGATCTGTTATACTTTGAAAAAGGTGTGCAAGACAGAAAAGAGAAAATATTTATATTCAGACACCCACATTTCGAACCCGGCGTGGCCAATTCGTTGAAAGTAGTTAAATAAACCGTGTATGATGTGCTGAAACGTTACCGTGAACATTCAAGCTTGAAGATATCAGTAACAATTAAATCAAACTCAGGATTTTCGGACTGCGACATCTTCAAAAAAATATAACTTCACTCAAGGTACCATCCGAAGAACCCGTATGCAAGAAGGGTCTTATCTCTTTCGCAACCCGTATTGAGATACCTATGAACGCGTCAAACCACTATTTTTCTAATCCCGTTTTGTTACATGATAGTAATTGATTTAGGTGACTCTCTCTTCAATATTCACAATTCAGAAAATCCTGAACCCTAAATTAGGTATTATATTACTCTAAGATGTAAAGTTGAGAGGGACACAGTTTTCGCACAGTCATGCGTAATGTTTTAATCAATGTAGTATAGGATAACTAAAATGTGGGTCATTCCATACGAAGTGTACATGCCACTTGGACACGACCATCACAGATTTTGTTCAAAGTTGGGGGAATTGTTCATCTACTGTCTCTTTGGAAAAATCTCAATTTTGGTGTCGATTGGAACCCCCCTCTTTATTGCAAAGTCGCGCAATTTTTGTAAAAAATCTCTTTTATCTTTTTCTTACAATTCATAGATGTAAGAGGTAATCTTGATATATAACATTTTTACGAAAAATTAATTACGAAATTCAGAACTATTTTCGTAAAACTGCTATATCTCGAGATTGGCTCATATTACCACGGGGTGATAAGTGTTTCTTAGGTAAAATTTTCCAATAAATGCGATGAAACCATCAAATTTTAAATGAAATTAGCTGCATTTGGCGAAAAATGCAAATTCAGTTTTAAAATACAAAAATTTTATTCATTTATTCATAAGTCTTCGAAAAAAAAAACTCGTACAGACTGTTCTAATGATTACTTATTCTATGTTTAAAGGTAGATTTGGACAAGGTAAAATCATAATAGTTCGAAACACTATTAAAATTACGACAACAAACATCAAAAGGGTTGTTTTGTGCAAACAGAGTGCGGTGTCTAGCGATCCGGAGAAAATCACTTCGTCTAGTGAGCCTTGGTGGTATCGAATGTGGCTAAGTAATTCTGGACTATCTACATTATTATCCAGGAGGTCGAAGATTAGGAGACGTTGTAGCATGGTTCTCCTACTTGACAGAGTTGGTAGATGTATGAGTGAGCAGCGTTGGTCAGAGTGCGGTAGTCGCACTGGATCATTCCACGGCAGCAATCGGAGGGCATAACGAGGGAACTGACGCTGCACACGTTCGATTTGGTTGGTTTCATAAGGAGCCCACACAAGCACTCCATACTCTAAGATGCTACGCACAAGAGAACAATAGAGTGATTTTGAACAGTATACGTCGTCAAATTGTTGTGTGTTCCTCTTAATAAACCACAACATGGCATATGCTTTTGCAGTTGTAGCTGAAATATGCTGAGCAAAATTCAACTTTGCATCAAGGAGGATGCCCAAATCCTTTACAGTGTTGACTCGGTTGATGTTGACAGTGGACATCCTATAGTCGAACATCATAACTTGTCTCTTTCTGCAGAATGAGATAACGTTACACTTTCGCACGTTTACTTCCATTCCGTTAAGTGTACACCAGCTCAACAAAGTGTCGATATCAGCTTGAATTGCACAGCAGTCTAAAGTGGATGTAATCACTCGAAAAAATTTGAAATCGTCGGCAAACATGTACTTGGGAGACCGTATGGTTGAAAACAAATCATTAACGAAAAGAATGAATAAAAGTGGGCTAAGGTGGCTTCCTTGAGGCACTCCCGAATGTAATGCAAACGGTGAAGAACGCGTTCCGCCGATACGTACGTACGCGCTGCGTTCGTTGAGATACGACGACAGCCACTGCGTGAGCCAGTTCGGCAATCCTATTTTGTGTAGTTTTGTAGCCAACAGAAGGTGGGGTACCTTATCGAACGCCTTAGCAAAGTCAACGTAAACGGCATCGACTTGTTGGCGTTCATCCAAAGCTCTAATCAGTGAAGTAACGTATGCCATCAGGTTAGTGGTCGTCTAACGTTTTTTCACAAAACCATGCTGCCGTTCGGAAATAATGTGGTGAACCTTTGGATAGAGTGAATCGTGCACCAAGCTTTCGAACACTTACGGTAAGCAAGACAGGATGGAGATAGCCCGATAGTTTTTCACGTCATGAATGCTGCCTGTCTTATGAACGGGTACAATTGCGGCTGATTTCCAAGCACTGGAGAAACTTCCTTCGGATATTGACCTGTTAAAAATTATCCTTGCAGGTAATGAAAGTGACTCGGCACAGATTTTGAAGAAGATCGGCGGTAAGCTATCATTACCAGCTCCTTTGGACCCATCGATTGATTGCAGTTTTAGCCTTACGTCATGTAGCGAAAAGTTGAAAGGTGTCAAATCTAAATCGAATCGCAGCAGACTATCCAGATACGCTTCAGACGAAGATGGTCGGTTATTACTTTGCACACTTCGAAAAAAGGATGCGAATAGGTTTGCTATCGCTCAGGGATCCCCGATAGCTGTTTATGGTTTTTTAACAAAAGACCAAAAGGATTTTGGATCTTGCTTGAAGTTGTCCTGCATGCGGTGAATATAACAACGAAAGCAATATGCTTGTAATGAGTTGTATTCGCTCTCAATTACACGCAATTAAGCTTTGTTTTGCTCATTTCTCTGCCGAAAAAAACGTTTTCTAGTCTCACGCAGGCGGTTGCGCAGCTCGTTATTCCACCAAATTTGTCGTTTAGCCCGTAATCCACTGAGTCGTTTCAGAGGAACAACATCGCGAAGTATGGTTAATGGTTGCTCATACAAATGTTGCAAAAATAATTACGAAGCATACAACTTTTTTTGTAAAAATGTTATATCTCGATATTGGCTCATATTACCTCAGGATGATAGTTGTTTGTTATGTGAAATTTGCCAAGAAACACTATGAAATTATCGAATTTAAGATAAAAATGGCTGCATTTGCCGAAAAATGTAAATTTAGTTTTTAAATACAAAAATAATTTATCTGGCAACACTTCCGGTCAAAACTTATATTTTTTTCTGGATTCCTTGGTTTATTTTCTTCAAAAATCATCTATCAGTATTTTTCGGACATCTTACGTCTATGAATTGTAAGAAAAAGAAAAAAGAGATTTTGAACAAAAAATGCGTGGCTTTGCAATAAACAGGGGGGTCTCACAGAGCGGGGGGTATTCCAATCGACACCAAATTTGGGATTTTTCTAAAGTGACAGTAGATGAATAGTTCTCCCAACTTTGAGCAAAATCTGTGATGATCGTGTCCAAGTTTGTGCTTTCTCGTGGTCACTCCATATGGAATGACCAATGTACAACATTTTTATCACATGATCTTTAACGACACCATTCTCATGTTACGTTGTGAAAATTGATAAAAAGATTCAGGGTTAAAGGTTATATTACGACCGAATTATTTTTGACGTTGGACTAACGTCTATATCGAAGTTAGGCACCTGAATTTGAAAATCTAGTAATTCAACCAGGGAAAACCAGAGAAAAGTGGTCAGGTTTTGAGCGCTTAGATATCAGCCATTTCTTCTCAGAATTTCGAGGTTTTGGCATCAACCGATCAGAAATTCTTTTACGGTTGAATTTATGTAACAAAAATAACCTATTGTTCGAGATACACTATTGAAAAATTGATAAATCACATCGATTGTCTAAATCATACCGAGCAACCAATCACCACCTCTCTTCACAAGCACAGTCGACACTAACGGATACAACCGATCTGACTTTGTAAACAGTCTCGCAGTTTTCAACCAATAACGGGCTCGCTTTCGGTAGCTGCAATGGGTGTTTCAACACCGTTTTAAAATGCTTCTTTTATCATTACCACTAAACAGATTCCGAAAACCAATGGCTTGATTGATAGGTGAAATATTGCGCAAGATTGTCCTATAATAATTTAAATATGTTTTCGATACTAAACTAGTTAAAAGTTGTGTTAAAAGTCGTGCACATTCAACCAATCACAAGCTCGCTTCTCCTTTGCTCGCGGATGGATTTTTGCTTTGGGCTATATAATAGCCTGCGTCGTCTCATAGCAGTCATCAGTTAACAAGTCTAGAACGGTCCTGAATAATCAGCAGCGGTGGCTGATTCCAGTGGCGAAACTGACCTGCAGCAGAACCAGAGCGGGGTGGTATCAGGCAGCAGCGGCGGAGGTAGTGGGCAGCTGCATTGCGGCATTCAGTTCGGTTCCTCTTCGATCTGCGTTGGACCCCACCAGGGGTAATCCAATTCAGATGTCGTTGGGTGAAAACAGCAAGAAACTGCACGAGCCACCACCGCCACTAGGAAAGCAACCGCCATTTAGTGTGTGTGCAGTGTGCACATATAGCGTATGTGCATCTGCATTGATGACATTGTTGTTGCTTGGCAGCTCTTGTCATATTTTTTCGCTACTCCGTATGCATACAACAAGCGAACTAATACACGCCCACCGGATGAATTGGAGATTGAAAAAACTTGTAACATGTGCAACTTATGCGACGGTGTGTGATTTTTTTTACTTGAGGTGGAAAGGGAGCATTTTTCGACAGAAAAAACGTTGCATGTGGTTGAAACGACCATTATTAGATAGTCGTACTCTCATAACACTTGCTAAATATATAACAGTATGTGTTGTTACTTGACTGGGGAAGAATTTTGTTGCTTTTTTAGTAATGGATTTGTTACCTAAAAGGTAATTTTGCGCTATTGCTTCTAAAGTAATAACGAAAAGTTTTGCGTGTATGAATGATTAACACTTATTTACTATAAATTTCATTTAGATCAAAACAGGTTCTTTTGAGTATCATAAATTATTGGTAAAAAAAGTTTTCATTCATTAAATTTTCGTCTTTGTTGCTCGGTGCGCGGTTTTGATTTTGTTTCTCGCACACAGAGAAAGAAACAAACTTGTCGATATCGTGAAAAATAACAAAACAATTAGAAATGCTCTAAATCACAATTGAAGAAGTTAAGATATTTTCCTGTCACTCGCCGAAACCTTGATAACAACTACCGAAAATTGAACTCTTGCTATATTAAGTTATTGGAATAAACGTTTTTTTTAGTACATGAAGTTATATGCTGGGCAGGAGCTAACCTAGCATGAGTTTTATCGATTTAATGTCAAACAATTTTTAAATTTAAAATTTTCGTTTGAATCGTTCTGGGCTCCAGTTTCGAATAGTTTCGTCAAGTTTGCTTTTTGCTTAGATAGGAAAATTTTACCAATTCGCTCAATTAAATTGTCTTGGTAGTGCAGCTACGAACAAAGGTGTGATTCGAATATGTATGAAATGACAGCGATTAAATAAAAGATATCCATTCTCTCAGTATATATTATTATTTATAACGTTTTAACGTCTCAGCATTCAGAAATGCACTGTTAGATAAAATTGCAGCAAATACTAAAGTTGCAATTCTCTCTATTATTTGTTTTAATGGAATATAAGAATACCGTAGTCCAACGTCATGCGGTCGTGTCTTTAATACCACCCTCCTACTTTTTGTACAAACTCTTAACAAAGTAAAAAGTTATAGAAAAGAACCACAAGAAACTATTGATCATCTCCACATTCGTTCAACGAGAACCCTTCGGTCCCTTCTCCGGCGATTAGTCGAGTAAAGCGAGCAACCCGCACTCGGCAATGGGCTCCTGGAGCAATTAAAATTTCATTTCACATACCGCTGCCACTAGTGCTCTAGTTTTTAAATGCTTTCTTCACCCGAGTGTGGAAGGAAAAATGCTTTTTCCCTCGCAGTGGGACCGAAACGAATCGTGCCAACTGTGGTAGCCAGGTACCGTGCAAGAGCATTCGCATTCCGATAGTAAGGATCTTCACGTTTCTTCACCTCCTTCAACCGGCGATCGGTGTGCCCTGAGTGCTGCCTGCATAATTATAGTAATTGTTAGTATGCGAACTTATGCTAGCTTTTCTTAAGAAACTTTCTGGTACGAGGATTGTTTTACTGGTTAACGGAGACTAAACTACAGATAATCGCTGGTAATCGTTTTAATGTCGTAAGTAAAATCAAAGGGGACGGATTCGCTCAGGTGAATGTGCGTTGATCCAATTGATGGCATTCGGTCCGCCCTCCTTCCTCTCCCACCCGGCTGGGATATTGACGTTCATTGTTTCATTACGGAACGCTACCGTTACGGCGAGTCTACGGGGAGGCAAACTTTTGCAATTTATTTTATGGTACCTTGCCTGGTGAGTCGTTACTTTGATTCCACTTAGTTATGTATGTGTATGTTTTCGGTTCATACTCAGCACAGACATGAGACTTACGATGCGTATCCGCCAGCTAGCAGTCATTTAATATGTTGTTGTGCTCCGTACGATAAAATTCAACGTTCGATACGCGAGCCATGGGCAGTTATTGTAAAACGCAACATCCGACTGAAAATCGATGAATATATATCAGAAGACAATAGAGATTGAATTTTTTATAGCAATAAAAATCTGCGTCGTATTATTTTGTTGGCAGAATTTTGATGGTCCATCGTTCGGCGAAACATGCAGCTAACCAACGCTGGACACGAGGCTTTCATTCTTTAATAGAGAAATAAATCGAGAAATTTACAGCGCAGAAAAAAAAACTGCACACCATGTTCGTTGTACTAAACCGTGCAGATTTCATTTAGTTTACTCAAAAACCACCGAAGGTAGGAACAGCAGTCCTGCTGTGGGACACAAAAAAGCGAACGAAAACTTTTGCCCAGCATAAATTTTCATCGCGTAAAGAAACGTGCATAGTTTACGGGTTGATTGCTGCATACACCTGCAGCCATACGCTCCCTGCAATGTACCGAGCTGCTTATAAATATTTAAGAGCAAAAGCATTTAAAACTTGAGCGAAAGTATTGCTGCTGGTCGGGTGTGCCGGTAGGTGAAATTTGCAGGGTCAAAGCAAAAGAACAAAGCACCAACAGCAGCAGCGCAACTCGGCTGCCTGGTGGCGCAGATTTCTTCCCCACCGTATTCATTTCGCTGCGGCACCACGGTGCCGAAGGAACCTTACATTGTCGGATCTGATGATAATTTGAAGCAGCTGCTTTCGGATGTGTACGAGCGTGGCTGATTTATTAAATGTGGAGCACACATGCGGGAATTTAATGATATGCTGTGCTGGGCAAAATGTGTATGTTCACATTCGATATTGCACATGCAGATATTGTGTTATGATATGATCGAATGGTGTTAATATGAACATCGAGGCATTAATTTTGGTTTGAATAGCTGCGTAGTAGTTCTGATTGAAATTATCTGGAACATGATATTTTAATATACAGGTTGATTGGTTTCTTGTTGAGAATATTTTAGAGGCTGATAGAGGGTTACACTTAAAAAAATAAATTCTCCTATGCATATGGCCTAACGTCAATCTACTCGGAGTTATTCATATTTGAAATCTCTAGATACTCTTTCATTGAGGGGCTCTAACTTTGGAGTCATACCTATTAGAGCAATTCTGTTAGTTTCGTTAGAAAAAAATTCTACTTCTGCATGTCTAAATGAATATAAAAATTTACATTCTGGAAGCAAAATAGTACTGTTTCAAATGTACTTTGAAGTTTTCTCACAGAAATACGTTGTTGCAATTGTTGATTTTTTAGTTCAATTTGATCGTTTTTGAACGATCTACAATTCGTTTTTTGACACCAACTCTCTGATTGCTTTAGTTTTGGAGAAATTTTTAATTTTTATGCAGAGAAACCGACGCTACGGTGAACCCTGACACGGGTAAATCGAAGTCCGGCTCAAGTACGGAAAAAAACGGCCTCGGCCTGGCATCCTACGGCTGAAAAGCTTATTGCCAGCAACAGAAACCCTATTGTGAAATTGTTGTTTGCTTACGTGGTTTTCAATCGCTGATTTAAATTTCGTATTTTCCACGTGAAATAGTTTTCAATTCCAGTTAGTTATTCTATCAACTGCTTCTTCGAACAACTTTTTACGCGTGTTATATCGAGTGTAATAATTACTGCAACCCTTCGACGCATTATTCACTGTTTGCCACCGGCGACAACTTGCACAGTGTTATTTTGTTCGAGCTATGGCATCGGCTTGCAAAACTTGCAGCTCCCCTGTAAATGGGATCGATAGAATTGCCTGCCGCGGCAACTGCTGCTCTTTGTTCCATCGTACTTGTACTCCGGGATTGCAGCGATCCATTCTGGACGTGATGTCATAATTTAGCGACAATAATTTTTGGCTGTGCGATGAGTGTGCCAACAAGTTCAACGAATGGTTGCAACACCCGGCTACCACCAGCCCTCCCGGTTCCGATTCGTGTTTTAGTATGCATGATAATCCCCCCGTTTCGACAAGTCCGTCGCCGATCGAATCCAGAACGCCTAATGCTTGCATAGCCAACTCGCCGATTCAGCTTTATTATCAGAACACTTGTGGCATGAATTCGAATATCGACGACTATCTGCTGGCTTTCTCAGAAGGATGTTACGACTTCATTACGCTTACGAAAGCTTGGTTGGATGATCGCACTCAATCATCGCACTTATTCGGCTCTGAGTATCAGGGCTTTCGCTGCGACCGCAGCCATATCAACAGCCAGAAAAGGACCGGTGGAGCGCCAGTTGAATGCGAACATAATCCACGAGACTTCTTGGAACATTCTCGAACAGGTTTGGGAGTCCGTCCAATTGTCTGGTCGAAAGCTATTTATCTGCGCTGTCTATTTTCCACCGGATCGAATACGCAACAAGCTACTGATTGACACTCATCTTCAGTCTTTGTCAACGATAGCCGCCAGAGCTAAGTCGTGCGATTTGATCATCGTTATTGAGGACTTCAATTTACCAGGCCTATTCTGGTGTCCCTCTCGTGCCGTTTTTTGAAGTAGAATACTTCTCTCAGGAAGTTCGGCTACATAGGGATGTGAAATGAAAATCTAAAACCGAAAAAAGTGAAAAATATGTCCAATTTCAAATGCTAATAAATCAGTTAGTATTCGATCGATTTCCTTCGTTCTTGCAGCAATAGATTGGAAAATCTTCTAAAATTCTTCCCAAAATAAGATAATTGTAATTTTATTATTCACACTATTGTACTATTGAAAATAGTCAAGCCTTGTCAAAACGAAAAATTCGACCTCTGATTGGTCGTTATATGCTTGCTTCCCAAGCACGGTCGACAAGATCATATACCTTGCAATTGAAAACATGCTATTTGGCCTATATAAGAGCCTGTTTCAGCCGGAGCCGCTCATAATAGTTCTATACAGCGACAACAGCAGTCGTCCTTCCTTAACAGAAGCACTAGCCCTGTGATTGGTTACCACGTCTCAGGAGCAGCGCGGTTTTTCTCAGCGTGTGTCGCCAGACAGCCATTGATCCCCCCGTGTTGGGGCAGCATGAAGATTGCCATCAGGAAATCCAATTTCGGAAATCAAAATGCCTTTTTCAAGGCAAATAAACAAGTCATTGAAAGTTAATAATTTTTGTCAACGCAAGCAAGCATTCTGTGTTGCATCCTAGCAATTTAAAATTGTCGCACCCGTCTAATTTACTGAATGTGAAATAGCTTCCACTGTGCATGTTGTCCGTGTATCTTAATTCCCTCAATGTTAGGGCAGCTCAAAGGTTGTAATTAGCAACCGATTTTGAACCGCAAAATGCTTTTTTGAAGGCAAATAAAAAAATAATTGAAGGTTAATAATTTTCTGGCATCAACACAAGCAGACATTCTGTGCGGGATGCAATCAAATTCTGTTGTAGTTGTCTAATTTTAACTTCATTTAGTAAACTCCCCGCTGTAGGGGCAGCGCAAACGCTGCGATCAGCATAACCGACATTGAATAATAAACTGCCTTGTTAGTACGCATTCACAAAAGCAGTTAGTTCGACTATGCAGAGCTAATATGAAGTCGATTCAATCAATCAGCATAAACAGAATTTCGTCGTCCAGCTGCCAAGTTGCAACATGATGCAACACGCAACAGCGAGCAAACGAAATTGCTTGATGTTACAAACCGCAATACGGGTTAAAACCGTTGCGTGTGTGAGAGCACCATCGGTGTTTATTCGCTGGATACACTATCTACTGTCTACTGAACGCAATAATTTGCTTACATGCGACACAGGGACGGGAACATTTTCTCCAACCAAGCTGCACAACACGACACAAAACATGTTATTTTGTTGCTTCAATGAGAGTGCTATCGGTCCGGCTCGACAGAATGTTCACAAGAAATCATTTTTGTGCATCCGTGCTACGAAACTGAGGAAAAACTTTAGAAACTGAAAAAAGAGGTGGAGCTTATCAAATGATCGCTCTGAGCCAGAATGGAGTCACACATATTTTTCAAGTTATATCATTCCACCATATATGAAAAATAATTCATTCCTATTTTCATCCCTATATAAGAGCCTGTTTTAGTCGAAGCCGTTCATAATAGTTCTGAACAGCGACGACAGCAGTCCTCCCTTCGCAGCAGCGGAAGCGAGCAGTGGGTACCATCGATAGCGGATAGCGGCCACAGGTACAGCGGATACCAATGGCGGCCACAACTGTGGCATGGCTACGGATAGCGTTGCAGTTGCTCAGCAGTTGGGCCAGCGTATAGCGGCCACAACTGTGGCATGGCTATGCATAGCGTAGCTGTTGCAGCGGGTATATCAGCATCGATAGTAGCAGGGTCAGCTGTTGCAACGACACTCCCTTCACTGAAATGCTGTTTCAGTGTGGTAGCGGGAAGCATCAGCAGCAGGCTTGCATGAAGTGAATACATCAGCCAGCAACTTTCTCTAAGGCCTCTGCCATAGTAGACGCGAAAAGCGGCGCGAACCGATTCGCTCGGCCGCAGGTTAATGTACAGCTCTACTGATGGCCAGGGTTGCCACATTTTATTCTGTGTTTTCCCTTGAAAAAATCTGAGCATCTGTATCTGGAACAAAAATATCTGTAAAAAATATCTGTGTTGTTTAAACATAAAGAACTTTGTATTTTCTAAGTTTTTACGGTATATGAACAAAATTTTTAGCTTAAAACGTGTGAGGAGTTGAAAATATGTTCAATTTGCTTAATATTTAATGAAATAAAATTCGGAGTGTTTTTAAAAACTAATGTCAATTTCGAAAAATCTGTGAATCTGTACCTTTCGACGAAAATCTGTATATCTGTATACACAGATTCTGTACCGTTACTTGGGCCAAAAATCTGTAAAATACAGATTAATCTGTACATGTGGCATCCCTGCTGATGGCTGTACATTAACCTACAGCCGAGCGAATCGGTTCGCGTCGCTTTTCGCGTCTATTATGGCAGAGGCCTAATGGGAAAGTTGCATCGTTTTGTTCAGAAGAATATTATTGTCAGTAATATTACAGAGATGCGATTGCGTAAATCCGATTTTGAATTGAACAATTGTTTTTTTGAGAACAAATAAAACACTTATTTGGAGAGTTAATAGCTTTTGGTACCAACAGCAGTATAGTGACAGCCTCAGCGGTAGATGCAGATGCAGCCGGTACATCCCTGAGGCCGATGTAAAGGTAAATGGGAGCAACACGGCGAAACAGTTATGCTTAGACGCGCGTCATTTTTCGTTGTTGATATTCCCCAAATGAAACGACGCGATTTCGTATGATAGCGGTGGTATTAGCGGTAGATGCATTTGCCAACACTTCCTCCAGTAAAGCCGTGTCTAGTTTTCAATGTGAAAACACCTTTCTCATTGTGTTGACCGTGCGCCTTAGTCCTCACTATCAAGGTAACACAGAGATGTAAGATAAACACTACATCCTATGATAAATTGAACAATTGTCCTTATAAGGACAACAAATGAATTAATGAAGATTCAATTTTGAATTAGAATACTTCTCTCAGGAAGTTCGGCTACATAGGGATGTGGAATTAAAATCTAAAACTGAACAAAGTGAGAAAAATTTCAAATGCTAATAAATCGGTTAGTTTTCGATGGATTTCCTTCGTTTTTGCAGCAATCGATTAGAAAATCTTCTAAGATTCCTACCAAATGCATGAAATTGCAATTTTATCATTCAAACTATTGTACTATTGAAAACTCTTAAGCCTTGTCAAAACACAAAATTTGACCTCTGATTGGTCGTTATACCGCGCTTTCCCAAGCACGGTCGACAGAGTTATGGACCTAGTAAAGTGGGAACGCATCATTTGACCTTTATAAGAGCTTCATCAGATAATAAACAAACATTTCATCGGATATTAAATTGAACAACTGAAATTTGAAGAACACAAATGATTATTTGAAGAGCTAATATTTTCTCGTTTTGCGCTATAATCCAAAGTTAACTATCTTCATCTACATGCATACTCTGACTATTATTACGTGTTTCCGTCGCTTAGTGTTTGGCTACGGTCATGCTGAACGCAAATAAAGGCGCGATGCGATTCGGCAAGACGAAATCTGTTGAAATGTATAGCTCTACTTCGCCTCAAAAAGAGCAGTACATTTCACCACGGTAAGGCGAATCGCATCGCGCCGGCATTCGCGTTCTGCATAACCGTAGCCTTTGTTCCGTTCCCGTTTAATGATGTCGTATTAAACGGGCATATTACAATTCGGCAGCACTTCAACTTCTCATTTGCACAAAATTTAAAAATATTCAATGAACTTCATTCAAAATATCAGACAAAAAGAAATTACAATACTGCCAATGAACGGTCAACGTTTATTTACTAAAAAAATGACTGACACGCAAGCAGCCGGGTTATCTTTCTTGTAAAAGTATTCTACTTCAACCTTGCGGTCGTGGCTTTGCATACAACCTTCTTGTGATTTTTTTATCCTGACCCGGATCAGTCCACTTTTCATGCCTGCGCCTTGGATCTTTAAGACGGTTACAGCGCTGCAGGACTGCAGCTAATCAATTGTAAAACGAATGAGGATGGGTGTTGTCTAGACCTCTGTTTTGTCAGCACTAATGACACGGCACCGCCCCTTGCTTACGCACCTGATCCACTCGTAAAAAACGTTCCTTATCACCCGGCACTTGTTTTGTCGCTCGACGATCAATTCGGAATTGACTACCGGAAACCTTCTACTCGATTTAATTTCAACTTTCGGCGAGCCGACTTTGACGGTTTGATTAATGCGTTACTATTTGTCGATTCTAAATTTACCTGACATCGATTCGACTGTAAACGATTTTTCCCGCGTTAGGTCTGATAGAAGTTGTTGTCCCTAAAACACGAAACCGATCACAGATATACCGTCCGTGGCAGACACCGGCTCTGCGACGCTTAAAAACGTTGAAAAATTCTACGTTGAAGAGATTCTCAGCGAGTGGTGCCCTTATACTTCGCGAATACTACCGACAGTTAAACCACGAATATAAGAGACTTCGCCGAAGGTCAACGTTTTTCAACGAACAACGGGAGGAATCAGGCTTACCATCCACGATGGAATTCGCTGGTGAGAAAGCTGATAATGTTGCCTCTATTTACAGAATGTTCGCAGTTAAATTTTCTAGCGTGTTCAGCAACGATACACCAACGGGTAGGGAATTTTTTGACGCTGCTAATAACGTTCCTTTCCCTGGCTGCTCCATCACCTTGGTCAACATTGACAACAATGCTATCCTTGTCGCTGCTAGTAAATTAAAACATACGTACTCCCCAGGCCCGGATGGTATTCCAGCAACGCTACTTGAAAATGCATTACTGGCTTGGTCACACCGCTTACCCACTTGTTTCGCTTGTCACTCGCTACTGGTAGATTTCCCACAACTTGGAAACAGGCCTTTTTGTTTCCAGTCCACAAAAAAGGCGATCGCTCGAAAATTGACAATTATAGAAGGATTCCGGCTTTATGTGCAGTTTCGAAGCTATTCGAGCTAGTCGTTCTCCTACCAGCTTTTTCACATTGCCAATGCACTCTTACGGACGACCATCACGGATTTCTTCCTAAACGCTCCTGTGCTACTAACTTGTTTGTCTGACTAGTTACGTGCTTGATGGCTTCGTCAAACGCTGTCAAACCGATGTGATTTACACGGACCTTTCGGCTGCGTTCGATAAAGTAAATCATCAAATCACTGTTGGCAAACTCGATCGCAACGAATTCAGCGTCAACTTACTTCACAGGTTTGAATCCTACCTGCGGGGACGAACTCTTAGAGTAAAAATCGGCGAAGAAATATCGGAATCATTCGTTGCTACTTCCGGGATTGCCCAAGATAGTCATCTTGGCCCGCTGGTGTTTCTGTTGTATGTCAATAACGTACATCACTCGTTAAAATGTCCCCGCCTTGCCTTCGCTGATGACTTGAAACTGTTCAATGAAATCAAAAACTTCGAAGCCGCCATTCATCTTCAACAACAGCTCAACTTATTCACAGTAAATTGAATTGCATGATACTAAACCCCGGCAAATGCTCTGTGATAACGTTTACCAGAAAGCGCCGCCCACTCCATTTCGATTACACGTTGGATGGGTCTCCTATACAGAGAGTCGAATACGTCAAGGATCTTGGAGTTCTCCTTGATTCCAAACTCACCTCCAAGCAACACATATCGTTCATTGTTGCTAAAGCCTCTAGGCAACTGGGAGCAAACCAGTGCATCGTGACACCACGTTGTGTTCCTGCCAGCGTAAATTGTGGAGCTGGTCATAAGGCTGCCAGAGCCTCAACTAACCACCAACCCGGTCGGAGAAAGGTCCCAGTAAACAACGAATAAAATTTTCCGGCTATCGCTTCGCGACGCTTAATCCCAGTACTTGCACCTCTTCCACTCGCCTATCAACTTCGTTTGCCGATGTCATGACATCGAGCCGTTCGTCACCTCTCCCGGCACATCCGGGGTTCTTAGCACTTTCTGCGGGAATTAAGTCCACACAAGCAGACCCCGATGATACCAACACAGATTCCCTTTTCTCTAGTTCGCGCATCTTTTGGGTGAAGCATATATTGCTTCATTCCCGCAAAACCCGAGCTGAACAGCTACAAGCAGCGGCTTCTATTGCTACCAAACATGGACCATGAACACATCAAATAGCTAATTGGAACGCTTGCTTGCTAAGGAGTAAAATTATCGAATTAGCCGATTTCCTCAGCGAGCGGAAAATCGGCATAGCCACCAACACCGAGACGCATCTTAAACCAACACCTTCTCAACTTCTGAGTTGTTCGGCTCAATCGAACCCTCACAACGGGTGGAGTCATCGAAGCGTTTGGGGTCGAGGTTTCTACTCCCTATTAATGTCATAGCAGGCTACTGTCCGTCGCAAGTCAGCTCAAAAAATCTGCAACGGGATCTCATCAAATTAACTAGGCATCAGAAAAACTTTAAATTGGCTGGAGACTTCAATTTCAAACATCAGGCCTGGGGCAATAGACGGAGTCATCCAAAAGGTAAAGTCGTCCACAACGACCTACAAGTGTCCTCGTACATCTTCTAGATATCTCTAATCCGATCGTCTACCAGGAACTGAACTCGGACCGTTATCCAGTGGTGCCCAACCGATTTTGATCTCTTCGTTGCAACTACAAATCCACAGCCCGATGTTCCTGCCTCCTGGTGAGTAACATTCTGAACTGAAGAAGCTTAACTTAATCATATACAAGACTCCGTGACACAGCCAGGCGCCACAGTATGGTCGGAATCGTGAAATTTCAAGACAAAAATCTGTAAGTCGGAAATCATAGATGCTAGAGATTTCTTGTCTTTTAGAAGTTACTCTACTAAGAGGAATCTATCTTTTGGTATGACTGGTTACTAAAGTGGTCCTATTGTACTCAAAATAAAAATTGTAACTTATTTATCTTATGACATAGAGCACTTTTGTCTTCCACAAAATTGTAGCTCATTTAATTTCATAACACTTTGTTAAAAAAAATTGCTCTACCTCGTTTTTTCACTGTTTCAGGACAATTTTTCCAAATTCATTCGGGGTGGGTCTAAAAAAACACTATTATTGCTCAAGTTTTTTCAGCTTTATTCGGATTTGAAAGCGGTGTTCGAGTAACTTTTAGGGCGTGAAAAACTGCATAGATAATTGCTAACTTTTCAGAGAAAGAAGTTACAGGTATTTTTTCGTTCTAAAATGACACTTTTTGAAGGCACACTACTCCCTTGTTTGCACACATATACAACAACAACACGTTCAGGATGAAAGTTTATAGTTTCACCTTCAAAATCCATTTTGTAGAATTAGAGAATTTTTGTTCCCCTTAGGGTTAAAATGCATTTAAAAACTTGGATTTTTCACACAAAAATTTGCTAATCTACCATTCAAAACTATCTAGTTATTCCAGCTCGATTTTTACTTGCAAAATTCGTTCAAGTGACTTTTGGGGCATGAAAAGCGCTTATTTTGATGTCAATAAATAGTTTCCAAATCTCCCAGATGGTCTCGAGGTACGATGCTGGCCTAACAAGCCAGTCGTCGTAGGTTCGAGTCTCGTCTCGGGAGAGACTGTTAGTGTCAGTAGGATCGTAGCACTAGCCCCGCAATTGTCCTGTACACTAAATAGTCGGCTGCGAAGTTTGTGTTTAAATAAACAGAAGGTCGAGTTCCGAATCGGAATGTAGCACAAGGTAAAAAAAAAAAATAGTTACCAATGCTCGTTGAAGATAAATTATCGTTGTTTTAAAATTGAAAAATAGCATTTTTATGGGGTTCTCTACATGTTCAAATATTAACAAACCTAAATTGTTTTTATATTAATCCAAGTACTCCACTCAATCGTAGACCTTTGAATATTTGTTCTTTTGCTGGCAGATCTAGTCAACATATTCAAATATTAACAAACCTAAATTGTTTTTATATTAATCCAAGTACTCTTTCCACTCAATCGTAGACCTTTGAATATTTGTTCTTTTGCTGGCAGATCTAGTTGCAAGAATGGGATCTGAAGAATCCATAGTACGATAAAAAACATCCATAATATTTGTTTCTAACTTCAGAGCCTTATTCACCCATAAATCTCGTTGAAAGGGGTAGACTTGCCATGATCCTGGTAGAATGTGCTAAAATTTTATGGAAGGTCGCAGGCATGGGATACCACCCGTACAACTGTATTCATGTTGAATGTCACGTCAAAAAGCTTATCGAAGTCCGCTATATTTATTTGTGTAATTCCACAAAAAATGGGCAACCATTTTAATCGATTATTTCTTAACTGGCTGAAACTTTGCACGGGTTTTCCTATAGACTAAAAGTACCATTTCTGGCCATAAGATTTTGTTTGAGTCTTCAAAAGGAAATATAAAAAATTTAAAATTGAATATCTAAAAAAAATACTTTATTTTTGAAGGACAAAATTATTATTTACAACTTTGCTGGAGATACTACACCGATCAATCAAACCGTTCAAATGCTAGAAACATTTTTGATCATTTATAAACACTCGAATGCACAAATTGTTATCTTAAGCTTACAGAAACAGTGCAATGTCTCAAAAATAATAATTAAGAAAAAAAATAAAGCTGAAAATTTTTCTGTGGAATTGCTCACCTGATCTAGGCTGTTTATGGTTACTATTACAGCAGCTAGGTTTTTTACCAATTTGTCGCTTAGACCGAGTGCAAATGCAAACTTCTCTGGCTCCGATAAAAGTTTATGGCACATCGACCCAGTGGTTGATGATCCACCTCCTCCCTGTTTAGGTACATCGACACGAGCGTTGAACTTTTCCAATAAAATACCTTGCAATTCTTTCTTTTTTTCTTTTAGATACAATTTGTCTTCGGCTGCTTTTACTTATGGCAACGATTTCGTCCAACGTGTATGTAAACAAGTACTAAAAACACTGCTGAAGAGTGCTATGCAATGCTATCAACATGAAAAAACATGAATTTTACACGTTGTTACAAAATAACGCCATATTTGAGTATATTTCATGCATTTATTTTTCTTTTACAACAATATGGTTCATAAACAACATTTCAAAACAACTATAATTTTTCAACATGCGTTAGAAACTATTTATTGACACTAAAATAAGCGCTTTTTCATGCCCCAGAAGTCACTTGAAGGAATTTTCCAGATAAAAATCGATAAAAATAAAAATCGGAATAACTAGATAGTTTTGAATGGTAGATTAGCAATTATTTGTTTGAAAACTCCAAGTTTTTAAATGCATTTTAACCCTAAGGGGAACAAAAATTCTCTAATTCTACAAAATGGATTTTGAAGGTGAAACTATGAACTCTCATCCTAAACGTGTTGTTGTTGCATATATGTGCAAACAAGGGAGTAGTGTGCTTCCAAAAAGTGTCATTTTAGAGCGAAAAAATACCTGTAACTTCTTTCTCTGAAAAGTTAGCAATTATCTATTAGTGTCAAAATATGCAGTTTTTCACGTCCTAAAAGTTACTCGAACACCGCTTTCAAATCCGAATAAAGCTCAAAAAACCCACCCCGAATGAATTTGTAAAAATTGCTCTAGAACAGTGAAAAAACGAGATAGTACAATAACTTTTTTAACAAAGTTTCATGAAATTAAATTAGCTACAATTTTGTGGAAGACAATATTGCTCTATGGCATAAGATAAAAAAGTTACAATTTTTATTTTGAGTACAATAGGACTACTTTAGTCATGCCAAAAGATAGATTCCTCTTAGTAGAGTAACTTTATAGAAGACAAGAAATCTCTAGCATCTATGGTTTCCGACTTACAGATTTTTGTCGTGAAATTTCACGATTCCGACCATAGTGCGCCATTACCAACGTACTGGCTTCCCAACTCAAAATTCCAATTGCAATCGTCTCAATAAAATCATCAAGGCCCGTATGGAACAGCTACAATGTCTTGAATATCGGTCACAACTCGTCCCTGATGAATCGAAAATTCCTGTTGATGAGGTAATTGAAAATCTTGTGAAAACATGAAGGCCACGGATGTTGATGGTGTGGTTAATCTCGTGCTGGAAAATTCCTGTTGATGAGGTAATTGAAAATCTTGTGAAAACATGAAGGCCACGGATGTTGATGGTGTGGTTAATCTCGTGCTGGAACACTTGGGCGTTGACTTCTTCCATTACCTCGCAAGGACCTTCAACAAGTGTTTGCAAGTTGGCTACTTTCCGTCGCGTTGGAAGCTTGCTAAAGTTATCTTTATCCACAAACCTAGGAAAGATCCAACCGACGCAAAAAGCTCATTAGCCTCTCGGCATCTATTTCTAAATTTTTCAAAAAACTGATTCTGAAACGTATACCAGAGTTCGCTTCCTCAAATAACATCTTTCTCAGAAAGAAATTGGGGTTCAGGAAGGGGCACTCCACTGTGCATCAACTTACCCAGGTAATAGACATTATCAAGGGTACAATTAAGTTTCCGAAACAACTGCCATGGCGTTGTTGAACATTGAAAAAACGTTTGACAACGTTCGGCACGGTGGCCTTGTCTACAATCTGCAAAGATGCAACTTTCCGATCTTCTTCCAGAAAATCAAAAAAAACTATCTGTCGAGTAGGAGGAGCTCCGTAGTCGTAAGATTTTAGAGTCCGCTTTGATAAGCGGCTGGTCGTGGGTTCGAATCTTAGTAGAATCAGGCCATTTGGTTGCCAAAAGACTTTAGCAAGGGTTTATTCTCAGGCTTTCCACCAAGTACCCTTCCTTCAATCTGAATTCTACATTACCTATGTTGACTCTCCTTCTAACAAAAATAAGTCCCTATTATAATAAAACTGGTGTGAGTAACGTATGAAAGTTCTCTCCAGGAAATTGTAATTAGGCGATATTGTTAGTAAAACTTACACACACGCACGGATATGAATGATAAGCGTATCACTTACTTCAATAGTGATACTGCCAATAATATAAAGTGCGGCGTACAGAAAACACTTGGGCAATTTCACCATATTCACAATAGATCTAATCTCTGGTCGCAGTGATGAGTCCACACAGGAAAACAAAATCTGTCGAGTAGATCATTTAGAGTCTGCTTGAACAACTCTCAGTCCGAAACATTTAGTTTTGACGCTGGAGCTCCTCAGGGTAGCCTTTTGGGTCCTACCCTCTTTATCGTTCCTCTTCTTCCGGGTGGTGAGGTTCTGTCCATGTTCGCAGATGATACTGGAATCGTGTACAAAGGGCGAGTGATACGTTCGCTGACAAAAAACTTCAGGCAAGCCTGGATGTTCTACCCGACTACTTCAACAACTGGAAAATGTGCATCAATGCGGCTATAACACAGACTATCTTGGTCCCCCACTCGAACACACGCCAACTCGTTCTATCTGATAACGTCAAAGATAAAATAAACAACTCACCCATCGAATGGTCGGAAGAGTTGGGATAGTTATAGTTATAGTTATATTTAAAAATTCCATCGGACAATGTTTTGTCTTAATGAATAAAATTACAAACTAGTTACGATCCACAATAAAATATTTAAATGTTATAAGCAAATCCTCAGGCGACGCAAAAAAGTGTTGATGGGTTCGTTGAAATCGAATAGTTCAGCAACCTCGTTGAACCTCATTGACATAAACCTAATCGCATCATACTGGCCATCCCGACTATACCTTGCTTCCAAGTTCTGGAGATGACGTCTCCGCAGATTCCTTTCCGGAGCGAAGAGATTCAATTCCGCGAGAATAGCAGGTGAATCAATTTCATTTTTCAGGATCTTCGCAACGAAAATAACTTGTGCGTTGAATCTTCTTCTCTCCAACGTCTCAATCCCTAATAACATGCAGCGGTGCTCATAGGGAGGCAGCCTCGTAGCATCATGCCAAGGAAGATGCCTTAGTGCCATACGCACATTTTTTTTCTGGACAGCTTCCATCCGATCAATCCATGCGACCGCTGATTCGAGCATCGAACGTACCAGGGCGCGGTACAAAGCCTTCATGCACAGTGGATCGCGGAATTCATCGGCTATTCTAAAAATGAATCCCAGTTGCTTGTTTGCTCTTGAAATGACATCTTCGTAATGTGCCCGGAACGTAAGCTGGCTATCCAAAATTACGCCAAGATCTTTAACTTGGCTTACGCGCTGGAGAGTTTGCCCAGACAAGCTGTATGGAAAGCTAATTGAATGAAGCTTTCTGCTGGAGGTAATTACATTACATTTTTCTAAACACAAGGTTTACGGTTGCTCCAATCACTGAAAGCATCAATCAACTTTTGTAGTTCCAGACAGTCTCCAAGGCAAGCTATAATCAAAAAGAGTTTTACATCGTCTGCGAAAAGGAGCCATGTACCTCGAGTAAACCCAGATTGCTTCCTTGCGGCACTCCAGAAGAAGGTGTAAATGGCTCAGAACGTGATGACCCAAGACTGCTACATACAACTCTATCGGTCAAGTACGAACGAAACCAACTCACGAGCATAGCAGAGAGCCCTAGTTTATTCAGCTTTCGTAGAAGAATGTTGTGATTTACACGATCGAACGCAGCCTTGAAGTCCGTGTACACAGCATCCACTTGCAATCCCGCATCCATTGAGCGAGAACACAACGAAAAGAACTGCGACAGATTGGTTGTCACAAGAAATGTAATTTTTACACGCTGTAAACAGCACTGTTTTGACGACTATTTAGAAAACTTTGGAAAAGGCACATAATGATGTTCTCGATAATGATGGTCTCGATAATTAGCTATGTTGCACTTGTCCCCTTTTTTGTGAATCGGTGTGAGCAATAAATTTTTCCAACTAGCCGGCAACAACCCTTGTTGCAGAAAAAGATTGAAAAGCTTCACAAGAGGCACCACCGGTTCATTCGAGCAATTTTCCAACATCGATGGCGGGATCCCGTCTGGTCGTGGACAAGTGGAATGTTTTAGCTTCCGAATTACGCCCATACCTACCTCGAACTTGTCCTACACAGCAAGCTGTTATTCAGACATCCTGTAGAAAAAAAACATCAATAAAATACAACATTTTGATCAAAGTATTATATCCATTTATCGACAGACGATCCAAACTTTAAATTAAGAACTAGCTTGCTGTTCACGAAATGATCATCCTACCAGTGATCGGATACGATTTTTCAATCTGAGAGAGCTGCGCCAAATATCATCATGACAAACTACAGGTCATCCAAAACAAGATCCTTCGGATGACCCTTAACAGCCCCCCAAGAACGCGCAATTCTGAGACTCACCAGCTAGCCGATTTAGACACTTCCGGAGCGCAAACAAAAAATACTGACTAGGTTCAGAGAAGCTTGCCAGAGGTCAGCTCAGTTTAGTTGTAGTAAGGTAGGCTTCTCCAATTTTATTTGATTTCGCAAACGTACCATGCTCCTAGATAATTCCAAACTAAACTACAAGCACTACACAGTAAGGAAACTTATGTCGAATCGCATATAAAGAATTGCCTTCATCACTTATGATAGAAAATTTCATAACATTCAACGCAAATTTAAATGATACTGCACATAATTTTCAAGCAAAATCGTGGTTTACCCCAGGAGCAACTGAAATTTAAATGAGAAAATATTTTACGTGACGAATAATATTCAGATTTTACTGTGTACTATACATCGAATCGAGCCACTAAAATTAAGTTATTATTCTGTTGAACTATGCCACTTTAAACGAATCCAAAAATTAATGTTAATTTGAGCCAAAGTAGAGAAGCTCGTTCCCTGGTCGACCGTCAAGGCGAACAGTTCGGCTTTCCTTTGAACTAAATGGTGCCCACCAGTGATAATTTAACTCAAATATCGTTGATGGAATACATTCTAAACTCTACGAGATCGGAACTGGGGATAATTGAAAGCCGTTTGCAGGGATCATTGAAAGACTTAATCTATAATACTGGTTAACAAAAGCGAAAAAGAAGCTGCCTCAAAGCTAGATATAGCAGCCCAAGAGAGATTTTAGCTTTTAAACCATTCCTACGAATTTTGGTACCTCTAATCATTTTGGTAAACTCCTTAACATTTAAATCGAATACTTATCCGGCGGAACGAGGGTTTTCTTTTCTTAGCGGTGACGGAGTTGACGAGAGTCAAAACCGTTCGCAATGATAAAACCTCTTATGCTTAAAGCTATTCCGGTGAGACGAACTGGAGTAGACCAGTCGCTGCGGAATGCTCATTGATTAATTCTATCGCTTTATTGAAAATCATTCGCTTTTTATAGGCAAATGCAATTGCCAAAATATTTAATTCTATGTGTTACATGTGTGGCCAGCTTGGGCCCCTACTTGAAAACAGCTGGAGAGACGAGCATTAAAATTGCAACGCTGCATTTTGCGTGCTGTATGCATCAGGCACCAAACGTTGCGGTACACTCGGCATGGCATGGTAGCGAGTGTGCTGTAACGCTTAGGCTTTCAGTGAGTAACGGAACTTACTTGCGCGGGTCAGTGGTTTGAATCGAAATTTGTTTGTTTCTGGTTTACGGTGCCGTACAAAAGAGTTGGTATACGACATAATTACCGAAACGCGTCACCTTACGTAAGAGTGTCGCATAGTAATTGCTCACCGGGTTCGACGCTTCAATGTTATTTTTACGAGAAACCTCATTTGAGTCTCTGAAAAAGCGTTAGTGGCTTAAACTTTCATTTTCTTTTAGTTTGAGCTTTTGGACCACATGCGTGTTGACTAGTGAAATATAATGGCTCAGCATAAATTCAAAAAGGCATCTGGGTATCATCTTGGTTTCGGATATATTCATATTGGGTGATATTCGGCAATTTTCTGCTATTTCCAGAAACCGGAAGTCGTCTTCTTGGAATTCAAAATGCTGTGTAGGATCGAATTTTGGTTTTAGTGTATTACCCCGATTACGGAAATGCCCACATTGGTTGGTGTCTGGTCATTTGGCTGTGTTTCAGAGTGGGGTTTACGCAATTTAATAAAAAGGTTGCCATCAAGTTGACTGAGTGTGTAACACCATGTCTGGGTTAAGAATGATTTTTTATTCAGTGTTAATATTTGACCTAGAATGGTGATTTGAGAACGGTCGTGGCTGAGCAGATGTAACTTTTCACTACGTTGGCGGTTCGAACATGGACAATAGGACTTGGGTGTTATTGCCAACGTCGCAAGAACTAGACGGTCGTAGCTGCAATGCCACATTTCATATACCAGCATTTAGACACTACGCACCACATCTCCCCTTTTTAATGAAAAATGATAAGCGTAGGGAAAATATTTCCAATATGAAATGTTACCGAATTTCTTCAGGTTGTAGATCTAGTTATAAAAGTTAAGTTATTCGGTTCTTATGTACTGTTTCTTTGTTCTTGGGTGCTACGAGTGTTTACTGTTATAGTTGAGTGATCAATTGATATTACTTTGTGTGGACATTTGTTGGACATTGTATACCACATCTAATTTTCTGTTATTTTCCGATTCCAGTAGTACAGCATCTATTTTCTGGAGATTTTTCAATTTTTTTTCCAAAACGGTGTAAAATTATACTCAGTGTTGGGGGTAGTTATAATGCAAAAGGTTTAGAATTTTTACCAGGCATCCCAATCATCTTGTTTCTCGCTAATGAATTGTCGCAAATATTCATTTACAAATCGCTGATTGCGTTCTAACCCACTTTCTGTTAACCGGTGGTAAGCTGTTGAAAAATTGTGTCTAATTGACAACAGTCAACAAATATTTTCGCACAATTCGATTTTATATTCAGTTCCAAAATCACTTTGTATTGACTTTGGATATCCGTATATGAGAATATAGTGCTCTACGAATGCTTTTGCGAATGTTAGTGCTTTTTTATCAATTATAGATTGGATTATAACGATAAGACCCGCCCTCCTCCACTTCTAGAGAAAAAAGGGGTGTAGAACCACCTTACAAACATTTCTTACTTTCAAAAACTTCCACATGCCAAATTTGGTTCCATTGATTAATTCTCGAGTTTTGCAGCAGTTTGTGTTTTATTTGTATTGGACTGGAGAAGAGGAACGGGTATTGAACTAGCATAATCTCCTTCCGCGGCCTCAGAAAACTTCACGTAAAAAATTTCATGCCGATCGGTTCTGTAGTTTCCAAGCCTATATGGATCAGACAGGTTTGCATTTCTATATGTTTAGACTAGCTAACCCGGCAAACTTCGTCCCGTCCATTCCTTCCTTTACTAAAATAATTTTAAACATTCACAATTGATTGATTCCTCGCGTTTTGTTCATAGTCAGTGCAAATGCATAACGAATCGTATATTGGATACGATCAAAGTCAAAAGACAAATCGTTCAAAATGATTGATTTTATCGGATTCTGTACATAACTTCGATTCTGCAAATAACCATGATGAGTAGTATTTGATGGGGACGGGACACGAGGCATATAGACGCTAGGCATATGGATGTTAGGTATAGTATGCTAGGCATACAGACGCGAGGCATAAAGAATGTGAGGCATAATGGATACGAGGCATACTGCCACAAGGCATAACGGACGCGAGGCCGAATGGACGCGAGGCCGAACGGACGCGAGGCCGAATGGACACGAGGCCGAATGGCCGCGAGGCCGAATGGACGCGAGGCCGAATGGACGCGAGGCCGAATGAACGCGAGGCCAAATGTGATGTTGTACGATCGCATGAGATCCAATTATGTAGTTCAGGTGTAAATATATTCCTAAAGGAGTTTAAGTTGGGTATAATATTTTTCTTGAAATCATGCGGCTAAGACGCAAAAACGAGGGCAAGGAAACAAGGCGGCACTAAGCCGCCGTGGTTTCCGCAGTCCGAGCCGGCCGCCGGCCCGCCGTCGGAAGCGGCGGCCTCTCGCACCCAAACGACTGATCTACTTGTTTGTTAAATCTACTCAAACAGAGTTTCCTTCCCTTAGTTAAGTCCTAACGAGCGGTAGCGAGTAAGGACAGCATTCGCTCAAACAGCGAGTCGGCTGAAGGCCGCGAGTGTATTGCTTTCCAAATGACACTTTGAATCCATTCGGCCTCGCGTCCATTCAGCCTCGCGTCCATTTGGCCTTGCGTCCATTCGGCCTTGCGTCCATTCGGCCTCGCGTCCATTCGGCCTCGCGTCTATATGCCTCGTGCCCGTATGCCTGCCGTACATCATGCCTAGCGTACTATGCCTCGCGTCCGTATGCCTCGCGTCCGTATGCCTCGCGTCTGTATGCCTCGCGTCCGTATGCCTCGCGTCCGTATGCCTCGCGTCCGTATGCCTCGCGTCCGTATGCCTCGCGTCCGTATGCCTCGCGTCTGTATGCTTAACGGGGTGTCATCGTATTTGATCGTATTATCTTAACATTCAAAATGGTATCAAAATGGCATGTGAGGTTATGTGTGGTTCCAAAAATATTTCAAAGTATAAAGTTATATATAGAACAATTTTTTTTATATTTTGAATATCCTGATTTTCAGTTATTTAATTTTTTAAACTTAATTTCTACATTTACTGCCTAAAAGAAAAAATACGAATAGTTCGACTTGCATTATAGTTAATAGAAAAAGAAAATGTTCCTAATGCTAATGCTAATGTTCCAAGTCAATTTTTCGCACCATCTACTTTACGTCTGCCAGAGGTTCAATGAAATGATTAGAACACCAGGCGTCTCCACCACATCAAACATTCAACAAGGCAACGCAGGGTGACTACAACAGAATGGACCCGCGACCATGGCATGTTCTTAAAGTTAATACGAGGTAAGTAAATAACTTTCTTCCTTAGCCAGACATTGTTTAGGGGCCATCCACATACCACGTGGACAGATTTTTGACGATTTTCACCCCCCCGTGGTCAAATGCCCATATAAATTCTTTTTTTTTGCAAGGACCGTGGACATTACACAATCCTCCCCCCCAAGCTGTCCACGTGGTATGTGGATGGCCCCTTATTAGTCTCACCAAGACGACATGTTTTAATGATATGTTAATATTTGTACATGTTGTTGTATTTATTGGTATAAATATTCGTGATTTATGTTTTGTTTCCCAGATAAAATTCGTCATTACTCAGAGGATGTGAACGGAGTTCACTTCGTCGAAGACAGCTTGCTTTCAATTTCCTTACTTTCTACTTTCTACATCAATATCGCTTTCGAACTAGTAACAAGGTAATTCATAGCAAAATTTACGAGCAGGAAGAAAACAAACTTTTTCCGAAATCACAACATCGTCCCGGGGGAACCACAATGTTTATTTTTCTATACGACCGGAAAGTACTGTTGCTTACCTAAATAACACTCGCAGGCACAATCTTCAGTCCGATACTGATAGCTCCAATTTCTTACTTTGTACTTGGAGCTCAGGTCCCATTGCCTGTTAGCATGCACACCGTGGAAGTTGGAGTTTGTGGCGAGTATATATGTGTGAGCAGTAAGACGTGAGCGTTAATGTAGCAAAGGATCACATTTAGTTTTATCGTAAGCACATCGCACGAAATGGGGAAACTTTTAAGCACTCTTGTTGCGCAACTAGTCACCAAATTGGCATGCAAATGGTCGGTAAATTAGTCTGGTTTGTTGAACTTTCGACTCTGACACCGTTAATAACTAAAACTAGTTTGAGTTTATGGTACAAAATTTTTAATATTAGTTTATATCTCAGCAATGCACATTTATTCTCTCAAAATGGTAATGAATCCAGCGAAAATAAAGTATAAATAGACTATCGGATGATCCCTTCAACTTGCTCATATTGTAAGAAGCATAAACTGCTTTTTATTACACAACAACAATAGAGCAAAACAAACTTGGACGAAATGTGAATCTCCCATTTATCGAAAAGTGCTGTTTCCGAGCATCACCTAGAACAAAAAAAAAATGTATTATGTTAAAACTTTGGGCGGAAAACTTTTCCCTCTTCACTAAGTAGCCAAGGCAGCCCTGCTCATTATATTCGACAAAGTTCCTGAGAGCTTACCATACCGTCCTGCTGCGTAGGTACATATCGCTACAAACTGAAGGCTATCCGTGAAAACATTTGCACACAAACACTGCTTCAAGCCCCCTCGACGGAACAGCTGATGTTTCTTTGCACTCGGATCTATTTCCGAAGCTTATCAATCCCATCAGCACGAAGGAAAACATTCGGCTTGAAAACAGAGGAAAAAAGCTGTTCAAAACTTTCCTAATCCTTCACGTATGTCTAACCACAATTTTCCCAACTTTGAATATAAATCAGGTGCTCGATGACGGCTGGAAAAATGACAGGCGCTCAGGCGATACAGCGCGCTGCTCAAGAAGAATGGTATTCTTCGATGAAGATCCTCCGATGGATATCTAGTGCGCAAAATGGGTCGCTGGTCGAGCCGTGCACTCGTATACGGGAAGTTCGCAACTGGTGGAGCACGGCGAGGAATTAGAACAACAAAACAATCCTCTAGGCTCAAACCTTCCGTGTCGAGTTTGGAGTGGTATTTCGCAAAACACTTGAACACGTCAAAGTTCGAGGCTTCAGGATTTTACTCCAGTGGCACCGCCAAGTGCCATCTTCGTCATCCCCGGTAATATATACGGTACGGAGTGCAAAGCATCGTGCAACTACGTGATGGGAATTTTCAAGCGGAATTTTCTCTTCATGCTTAAAGTGTGTTCTGCTCAGGCATGCTGCACGTGATGGCCCGTGAGTGTGAGCGTGAGTGAGTGTGTGTGTGCGTTTTCGCTTATTGTGATAAGGGAAGGAAACGCGTCTACGCCGAAGTGCTAGTTTTTACCGAAAGTTTGAAGAACTAACATAAATGGTGTTTTCACATTTGGTTCGTTTAACTTTTGCGTAGAAATTTACGGGGTAGGATTTGAAGGTAAACGTGTTCCTCTGGAACCGGAGCAGAAAATGCCTGTTGTGTTTGAATTTTATCGGTAGAAGAAATAATATTAAACAAACCTCAATTTTTTGGGGGTTTTGAAGTTTTTTTCCCAATAATCATATCCAATAATATGAGGTTTTGGCAACATTGCGCGCTTTTGAATTATCTTCATAAATAAAGTTCACATAGCGTGTATGTTTTTCACCAATTTTTCAATAAAACCAAAGTGATTCGTGCTGGAGCGCTCCAATTTTTTCAATGTTGATTTCAGTTCAGTTATCACTGGTCATTTATCTTACGACTTCCAAAAAGCATGCTCATTGTTATAAAGCATTCACGAAACGTTTTGAATTTACCACCAACATATTCGTATTACATATTCAAAAGTTCAACTTGAAGCTACTTGGAAGAGAGCAAAAAAATATAATAAATTGACCAAGTATTCGTGAACAGGAAGAAATGAGAATTTAAGTAAAAAGTAAAAAATAAAAAGTAAAAAGTGTAAAGTAAAGAGTAAAAAGTAAAGAGTAAAAAGTAGAATGTAAAAAGTAAAAAGTAAAAAAGGAAAAAGTGAAAAGTAAAAGTTAAAAGTAAAAAGTAAAAAGAAAGGAGTAAAAAGTAAAAGGTAAAGAGTAAAAAGTAAAAAGTAAAAAGTGAAAAGTAAAAAGTAAAAGTAAAAAGTAAAAAGTAAAAAGTAAAAAGTAAAAAGTAAAAAGTAAAAAGTAAAAAGTAAAAAGTAAAAAGTAAAAAGTAAAAAGTAAAAAGTAAAAAGTAAAAAGTAAAAAGTAAAAAGTAAAAAGTAAAAAGTAAAAAGTAAAAAGTAAAAAGTAAAAAGTAAAAAGTAAAAAGTAAAAAGTAAAAAGTAATAAGTAAAAAGTAAAAGTAAAACAGAAAAAAGTAAAAAGTAAAAAGTAAGGAGTTAAAAGTAAAAGGTAAAAAGTAAAAATTAAAAGTAACAGGTAAAAGTAAAAATAAAAAGTAAAAAGTAAAAAGTGAAAAGTAAAAAGTAAAAAGTAAGAAGTAAAAAGTAAAAAGTAAAAAGTAAAAAGTAAAAAGTAAAAAGTAAAAAGTAAAGAGTAAAAAGGAAAAAGTAAAAAATAAAAAGTAAAAAGTAATAAGTAAAAAGTAAAAAGTAAAAAGTAAAAAGTAAAAAGTAAAAAGTAAAAAGTAAAAAGTAAAAAGTAAAAACTAAAAAGTAAAAAGTAAAAAGTTAAAAGTTAAAAGTTAAAAGTTAAAAGTAAAAAGTAAAAAGTAAAAAGTAAAAAGTAAAACGTAAAAAGTAAAAAGTAAAAAGTAAAAAAAAAAGTAAAAAGTAAAAAGTAAAAAGTAAAAAGTAAAAAGTAAAAAGTAAAAAGTAAAAAGTGAAAAGTAAAAAGTAAAAAGTAAAATGTTAAAAGTAAAAAGTAAAAAGTAGAAAGTAAAAAGTAAAAAGTAAAAAGTAAAAAGTAAAAAGTAAAAAGTAAAAAGTAAAAAGTAAAAAGTAAAAAGTAAAAAGTAAAAAGTAAAAAGTAAAAAGTAAAAAGTAAAAAGTAAAAGGTAAAAAGTAAAAAGTAAAAAGTAAAAAGTAAAGAGTAAAAAGTGAAAAGTAAAAAGTAAAATGTAAAAAATAAAAAGTAAAAAGTAAAAAGTAAAAAGTAAAAAGTAAAAAGTAAAAAGTAAAAAGCAAAAAGTAAAAAGTAAAAAGTAAAAAGTAAAAAGTAAAACGTAAAAAGTAAAAAGTAAAAAGTAAAAAGTAAAAAGTAAAAAGTAAAAAGTAAAACGTAAGAAGTAAAAAGTAAAAAGTAAAAAGTAAAAAGTTAAAAGTAAAAAGTTAAAAGAAAAAAGTTAAAAGTAAAATGCTTAAAAGTTAAAAGTTAAAAGTTAAAAGTTAAAAGTTAAAAGTTAAAAGTTAAAAGTTAAAAATTAAAAGTTAAAAGTTAAAAGTTAAAAGTTAAAAGTTAAAAGTTAAAAGTTAAAAGTTAAAAGTTAAAAGTTAAAAGTTAAAAGTTAAAAGTTAAAAGTTTAAAGTTAAAAGTTAAAAGTTAAAAGTTAAAAGTTAAACGTTAAAAGTTAAAAGTTAAAAGTTAAAAGTTAAAAGTTAAAAGTTAAAAGTTAAAAGTTAAAAGTTAAAAGTTAAAAGTTAAAAGTTAAAAGTTAAAAGTTAAAAGTTAAAAGTTAAAAGTTAAAAGGTAAAAGTTAAAAGTTAAAAGTTAAAAGTTAAAAGTTAAAAGTTAAAAGTTAAAAGTTAAAAGTTAAAAGTTAAAAGTTAAAATTTAAAAGTTAAAAGTTAAACTTAAAAGTTAAAAGTTAAAAGTTAAAAGTTAAAAGTTAAAAAATAAAAGTTAAAAGTTCAAAGTTAAAAGTTAAAAGTTAAAAGTTAAAAGTTAAAAGTTAAAAATTAAAAGTAAAAAGTGAAAAGTAAAAAGTGAAAAGTCAAAAGTAGAAAGTGAAAATTAAAAAGTAAACCGTACAAAGTTAAAAGTCTGTCTGTCTGTCTGTCTGTCTGTCTGTCTGTCTGTCTGTCTGTCTGTCTGTCTGTCTGTCTGTCTGTCTGTCTGTCTGTCTGTCTGTCTGTCTGTCTGTCTGTCTGTCTGTCTGTCTGTCTGTCTGTCTGTCTGTCTGTCTGTCTGTCTGTCTGTCTGTCCGTCTGTCTGTCTGTCTGTCTGTCTGTCTGTCTGTCTGTCTGTCTGTCTGTCTGTCTGTCTGTCTGTCTGTCTGTCTGTCTGTCTGTCTGTCTGTCTGTCTGTCTGTCTGTCTGTCTGTCTGTCTGTCTGTCTGTCTGTCTGTCTGTCTGTCTGTCTGTCTGTCTGTCTGTCTGTCTGTCTGTCTGTCTGTCTGTCTGTCTGTCTGTCTGTCTGTCTGTCTGTCTGTCTGTCTGTCTGTCTGTCTGTCTGTCTGTCTGTCTGTCTGTCTGTCTGTCTGTCTGTCTGTCTGTCTGTCTGTCTGTCTGTCTGTCTGTCTGTCTGTCTGTCTGTCTGTCTGTCTGTCTGTCTGTCTGTCTGTCTGTCTGTCTGTCTGTCTGTCTGTCTGTCTGTCTGTCTGTCTGTCTGTCTGTCTGTCTGTCTGTCTGTCTGTCTGTCTGTCTGTCTGTCTGTCTGTCTGTCTGTCTGTCTGTCTGTCTGTCTGTCTGTCTGTCTGTCTGTCTGTCTGTCTGTCTGTCTGTCTGTCTGTCTGTCTGTCTGTCTGTCTGTCTGTCTGTCTGTCTGTCTGTCTGTCTGTCTGTCTGTCTGTCTGTCTGTCTGTCTGTCTGTCTGTCTGTCTGTCTGTCTGTCTGTCTGTCTGTCTGTCTGTCTGTCTGTCTGTCTGTCTGTCTGTCTGTCTGTCTGTCTGTCTGTCTGTCTGTCTGTCTGTCTGTCTGTCTGTCTGTCTGTCTGTCTGTCTGTCTGTCTGTCTGTCTGTCTGTCTGTCTGTCTGTCTGTCTGTCTGTCTGTCTGTCTGTCTGTCTGTCTGTCTGTCTGTCTGTCTGTCTGTCTGTCTGTCTGTCTGTCTGTCTGTCTGTCTGTCTGTCTGTCTGTCTGTCTGTCTGTCTGTCTGTCTGTCTGTCTGTCTGTCTGTCTGTCTGTCTGTCTGTCTGTCTGTCTGTCTGTCTGTCTGTCTGTCTGTCTGTCTGTCTGTCTGTCTGTCTGTCTGTCTGTCTGTCTGTCTGTCTGTCTGTCTGTCTGTCTGTCTGTCTGTCTGTCTGTCTGTCTGTCTGTCTGTCTGTCTGTCTGTCTGTCTGTCTGTCTGTCTGTCTGTCTGTCTGTCTGTCTGTCTGTCTGTCTGTCTGTCTGTCTGTCTGTCTGTCTGTCTGTCTGTCTGTCTGTCTGTCTGTCTGTCTGTCTGTCTGTCTGTCTGTCTGTCTGTCTGTCTGTCTGTCTGTTTGTATGTAGGAGTTTTTGAGGCCAGGAAACGTTTGTATGATTCTTTAAGGGCCTTCTCCTTTCTGGAACAATTGGCTCAAAACTTTTAATTTCTGGAAAACAACCCATGAAGCCCGAATATCCCTCAATATGGGCATTTTCAGAACTAGAATAATGCCAATAGGTCGAAAATTTACTTCACGCGCCATTTTGACATCCAAAATGGCAACTTCCAGTGTTTAGAAAATATTCTGAAATGTCCAAAATCCACCAAATATAGATATTTTCTTACAAAAGTTTGATTTTACTTCCAATATTTTTTCATGTTGCAAAATATTCAACCGTATACAGAGTTCACATCCCACAATTTAATGTCTCGCCCTTTTACTCACGAATAATAAACGACTATTTGCCGTCCCCAGCCTCAACACCGAAATCGCTTAGCAAAAAAATTATTAGGCCACAGAGCAGTGCGAATCAGTAGCCGGGCAGAGAAAACGTAAATAAGTAATTGAAATTCGTGCAACGAAAAACAGCGCACAGCGCTGTCCACTAGACAGCTGTCGATGATGAGTAGTAAAAATAATTACAATATTTTTGTGGCTGCCAATTATGCCAACACAACGCACGAAGACAATTTGATTTGTGAGATGGGAGCATCCTCGGCGTTCGTTCGGATGGCACGTTTGCAATCACGGTGCCCAATTATTTATTCAAACGGTCTGCTTCCGCTCTGTGCGTTGACATTCCGGTTTCGCTGTGATTTGCGAAATACCTCTTCACACGCATGCAAATTTTATCAACTTCGTGCTATCCTTATTTTCGAGTGGAGCATAACATCCCTAGCATATTGGGGCACGCTTCCAAACCCCAGCTATAAAAAACGTACTAATTTCAATTGTGATAACACAATCAAAATCACTTATATAGTACCTTTCACATAAATTGGCAACGACAACTACCGAGGGATCTCACCACATTGGTGAGAGAGGCAAGGACGAAAAGGAAATAATCAATCAGAATTAGCCAACTCTTCCCGTTCAGTGGTTCGGCTCGAATGCGGTTGTGGTTGTTGGAACTCAGTACGCAGCACCGGCAACGCTTCGCTTCGTTTCCTTGCACGTCAGAGCCGGTCGTTATGACTTTAGAATGTTCCGGAATGAATCGAATAACACTACCTTAAAATTGCGTATTCTCGTGCAGCAGCCCCAAAAACAGCCAAACAGCACCTTCGCTTTCAAACACAAAATTGCCTCTCCTTTTTGCCCCTCTGGCAGAATCAATTCGCCAACCGAAAGCACTGGAATTGAAGGTGATGAGCCATCAGGAACAAAATCCGTAGAAATTAATTATTCCAACTTTGACTAATCGCTCTAATTAATCCGCAAATCTGACAGCCAGATTAACGTGTTTCGAGCGGTACCACGGTACCCGCTGGACCAAGCGAGACGGCCGACGGTCGGTGACCGGATTCGCCTAACAATACGCCTAGCCATCATCGGAATGTATTCACGAATCCGGACCGTAGTTTACTGCTGCATTCGGTGTACAGATTGAAACGTAAATTGTAATGATAAGCGGAAATATGGTTTCCGCGTTGTTTGTTGTTAGCCTAGAGTTACCATTTGACTAGTCTTGCCACGACATGGGGCCCAAGCAGTAGCAGCAGCAGGAAGAAAAACAAAGGCGAGCTTCCGATCAAATCTTGTTGCCTTCTTCTAGTCAGCCATTGGAAGATTATAATCTTTCGTTTGAAAAGTGACTGGCAATTGGATTAATAAGAGCTGCTGGTTTAGGCGAAGCGGTAGCGGAAATTCTTACTCGTTTTGTAAAGTTGACAACGCGTGAAATAACTTCTGACAGCAGGACGGAACCCGTGCTATTCGAGCGGAATAATTCACCACTGAGTAGACCGGGAAACTAAGTCGTCGTGCTGAAAATGTCACTATAGTTGAGTGACAAACGAGTCACTGAACTTATAGTAGGTAAATTTACTGTTACTAAATGTTCAGAGCAAAACATTTCTCCAATTAAAGTTATATAAACAGTTCTATTTCAGGCGCCTTCAAAACACCGGTGTTCTTATGTTGCAAATGTTGAAATTGTTATCAGAAAATATTTTGTTAAAATTCCAAAGCCCAACTCAACGTGGTTTCGGATTTACAAACCTGTGGACCGAATATTCGAAAAAACTTGGGATGAACATTTTCAAGATGAACTAGTCAACGGTTCAATATCTCGAAGATTATTCCCTCTTCCCTAGGCTACTCCTCAAGATATAGAGAAACCAATTTTGTGTTTTAAAACCCACGCAAACAAATTTGTACGGTCAGCCATTTCAGTTACGCGACAAAAGCTCCCACCCACTCCAACGCGAACGTTAATGGAGCGCCTCCTTTCACAATTCAATCGATGGAGACACCAAGTACATCGTTGAAGGGAACGAGCAATTTGAAGATTCTACAATATTGCTGTCCCGTAATTTAGGGCACCTTTGTAAAAAAAAGTTTTTCCTATCTTCCAAAACAGCAGACTTAAAGATACTTCATAATTCATAGATCATAATAAGGTGACAATGAAACAATTCAACAATTTGACTTAGAAATATGTGAAGCATACGTTTCGAACTTCACTAGTGTACAGTTTGCGAGTTTGCATTCCAATCGAAAATATAAAAAACACGCAGAATCACTTATCAGTAACCAAATGACTTTTTTACCCAGCCTCTTATTATATTAAATGAATCTGATGATCATATTAAGTATTATTTGTTCATGATTTTTTCATTATTTGTTTTCCCCCTGTCCGTTTTACTAATCTTCTCGGTTTTGCTACATTTAATCAGATGGCGCACAAAGAAGTGTATAAGAAATGCTAAGCACCCGAATATAGTGCAACTTCATCAATTACTGAGATAAGGGGCCATCCACATACCACGTGGACAGATTTTAAATGATTTTGACCCCCTTCTTCCCCCGTGGATTTACATTGCTCATATAAATTATTTCTCTTTTGTATGGACCGTGGACATAACACATAGCCACCCCTCCCCCCAAGCTGTCCACGTGGTATGTGGATGGCCCCTAAAGTAATTCGCTACTCTTCACATGAGGATACAAGGGGAAGTTGACCAATCAAACTTTTACAGACCCGTGTTTTCGTGGATGTTTTTCTTAGAATTTAATCGCGTTGCTGCTCTGGCACAGAAAATCTACAAAAGCTATAAAATAGCGACAGTGGTTTGCATAGATCAGCGGCTTAAGCTACATGAAATCTACGGTAAAAAGCACTCCGTTTGAGGAAACAGCAGCTTTTACCATATGAATAACCACATTCTGTGCCGAACACGCATCAGTATCGGACGTGTTTGGTGATCGCTCCGATAGAATATAAAACAAAAGAAGTGTGAGCAAGTGTTGGCATTCCACAATATTCATTGGTTTGTGCCAACGTAAGAACCCCGATAACACTCACGGAACGCGACGAGAGACAGGACACAACATTTATTGTTCTTACAAAACATAAAAAAGGAATTTAATTTACCTTTTCAGTCGACCGGTTTCGGGCAGCGATCTTGCCCATCAGCTGGACGATGTCCGACCGTGTGTTGGCCGTGTGTTGGCCGTGTGTTGGCATTATTTGCCTGGTCGAGTGGAATTGAATCGAGTTTAAGGTCACCCGCCTTTGTGCAACTGTTCCGCATCGTGATTGCCAGCTGGTGCGTAAGCCGATTGTGCTACAGCAGTGGACACAAAAGAGGAAAAAGAAGTAGCCATCAGTTGACAGGCAGCTGTGTCGCTGTGCAGAGTGATCTCACACCCGGCTCGCTGCTGGTGGCTGTTTGGTGCTGCTGTATTGGTGCTGCTGGCTGTAATGGCTGCAGCTTCGAACGATCGGACAACCAACCTTGCTGGAAGGGAGAAGTAAAAAGGTACGTGTTCTTGTCGGCGCTAGTGCGCTAGACTTAGCGCGATGGATGTAGATCCCTCGCATCCCGCGCCACCATCCCCGAACCCCTCTGACCCTGACCCTTCTGTTACCCCCTCCCCTGTTCATTCTTCAGTCCCCCCTCACCCCAGGATTTACTCAGACGGAGCCCAGGGCAGCTATACTGTCTATTTTCGGCCAAAGGCGGGACCGAAATCGAAACAGTTGAACCTCTTGCAGATTTCGAAAGACCTGACGAAGGAGTACAAGGGCGTGACCGAAATTTCCAAGGTCAGACCTAACAAGCTCCGTGTCGTGGTCAGTAATCTGGAAGAGGCCAACGATATAGCTTGCTCTGAGCTCTTCACACGCGAGTATCGCGTTTACATACGGGTATGTACGAGACGTGGAGATCGACGGTGTCATAACCGATTCGAGTCTGTCCGTCGAGTGTATATTGGAAAGTGCCAAAGGGTGCTTTAAGAACAACACATGTCCCGATGTAAAGGTGGTCGACTGCAAGCAACTGCGGTCAGCATCGATCATCGGTGGCAAAACAGTATACACTCCGTCAGACTCGTTTCGAGTTACGTTCGCCGGGTCAGCACTACCAAGCCACGTCTCGATCCACCGGGTTCGTCGATTATATGTGCCTCGCGTCATGAACTGCCTGAATTGTAAGCAGTTAGGCCACACCGACGCCTACTGCTGCAATAAGGCACGTTGTGGCAAGTGTGGGGATGATTCCTGCAGTAAAAATGCTGAAAAATGCATTCACTGTGGGGAGAGTCAGCATGAGCTCTCGACATGTGCGGTGTACATGCAGCGCAGGGATAAAATAAAGAGGTCTCTCAAAGAGCGTTCGAAGCGTTCGTACGCTGAGATGCTGAAGAAGACCGTTACCACTTCTCCCATTACATCAAACCCTTTTGATCTGTTGTCCTCTGATGAAACCGATTCTGACGATTCACCTGCGGGAACATCTTACGCCAATCCTGGGGAGTCTAGAAAGAGGAAAAATATTTCCTCTCCTAAACTTCCCAGAAAAGGTCCTAAGATTTCTCAAAGTGAAATGAAAGTTACAAACAAACCAAAGAGTGCTGCGAAAAAACCGAAGCAAACTCCTCCTGGGCTTGCAAATTTAAAGTCCCAGAAGGAGTTCCCAGCACTGCCAGAAACATCTAAAACCCCAGTTGCTCCTTTTACACTCCCAGTTGATGAAACAAACTCTGGATTAGTGAAATTTTCTGACATTGAAATTTTCTGACATTGTGTGTCCAATTAAAATTTTTCTTACAGCATTCCTCCCAACAGTTCAGATCATTTTTGAAGCAGTTGACTGCCCAATGGCTCCTCCTTGCAGCGATTGTATCCTTCGATGCCTAATTCATCTGCGTATATGAAGGATTATATCTCTGTCTTACAGTGGAATTGTAGAAGTATTTTACCAAAAATTGATTCGTTTAAAGTTTTGATAAATAAAAACAAATGCGATGCATTTTCCCTTTGTGAAACTTGGCTTACTTCAAATATTGATCTCAACTTTCATGATTTTAATATTATTCGCCTTGATCGAGACACCCCATATGGAGGAGTACTTTTAGGGATTAAAAAGTGCTATTCTTTCTATCGTATTAACCTCCCCTCGATTCCAGGCATCGAAGTTGTCGCATGTCAAATGACAATACAAGGTAAAGAGCTTTGTATTGCCTCAATATATATTCCTCCCAGGGCACAGGTTGGGCAACGGCTGCTCTTTGATTTAATAGAACTTCTTCCCTCGCCACGTTTGATTTTGGGAGACTTCAACTCTCATGGTGTGGCTTGGGGTTCCCCATACAATGATAACCGCTCCTCTTTAATCTATAACCTTTGCGATGACTTCGACATGACTATTTTAAACAACGGTGAAATGACACGTATCCCGAAACCTCCAGCGCGCCCAAGCGCTTTGGATCTATCCTTATGTTCGACGTCGTTACGGTTGGATTGCACATGGAAGGTAATCCTCGATCCCCACGGTAGCGACCATTTGCCTATTCTTATTTCAATTACTAACGGGTCAACTCTCATGCGACCAATTGACATTCCGTATGACCTCACACGAAATGTCGATTGGAAGTTATACGAGGAAATAGTTTCAAAAGCGGTCGAGTCGATTCAACATCATCCTCCTCGCGGGTTTGATTCTCAACGCCGCGTTGCAAGCCCAAACGAAGAAATATCCCGGCGTAACGATCAAAGTACGGCCTCCCACTCCGTGGTGGGACCAAGAGTGCTCCGATGTCTACACGCAAAGATCCGACGCGTTTTTGGCCTTCCAGAAGGGAGGTATACCTGGCGACTATTTACGGTATTCGGAGCTTGATACCAAGCTTAAAAGTTTGGCTTAAGCAAAGAAACGCGGATATTGGCGTCGGTTTATGAACGAGACGTCGAGGGAGACATCGATGAGCACTAGGATGGGGAATCGTTATATGGAAAAACGAAACTTGATAGCAGAAAGCTAGAACCAAGTTTGTTCTGTTCTATTTGGGGCCCCAAACAATCCTGAATTTATTTTAAGTCGATTGGTTTTGTCTCCGCTTGGCGCATTGCATTATAAATTTATATGGAGATTTGTATGGAATAACCAACTTTTTTGCATTTTCCATTCTAAAGATCTCAAAATGGCTCAAACCATAGGTTTCATGACTTCACATAGTAGGTTTTTTAATGCCTAACAACTTGGCCGAAGACACTGAAGAGCTAGAGCTGTTCAATGTTGAGTATGTCGAAATTTATGTTGCAAATAATTTTTTCTACCAACACTGCCAGTGTACTGGCGTCAGTCAGATTTCCATCAGAAGTAACCTCTAAAATACGTTGTAGATTCTATTTACGCCTAGAATATTGACCAAAATTTGTTTGCTTGGTCCGGCTGAGTGTATAAACTCGTTACGACAGGTTACTTGTGATGGGCATCCTACTGACGCCGGTACATTGGTAATGTTGGCAGAAAACAAGATTTTCTGCATTTAAATCGACATACTCAGCTTTGAACAGCTATATCTCTTCTTAGGGACATTCTAGCTCTTCAGTGTCTTTTGCAAAGTTGTTAGGCATCTAAAATACTATACTTTAACGTAATGTAGTGCATTTTTAGAGCATTATTGAGCTATCTAAAAAGGTAAATGCAAAAAAGTAGGTTTTCCCATATGAATTTTCATACAAATTTGGAATGCAATGCGCCAAGCGGAGACAAAACCAATCGACTTCAGGTAAGTTTGGGGTTGTTTGGGACCTTAAAAGAAACCAAAAAAACTTGGTTCTGGAAAATCGATCACTTTTCCCCACCCTAATGAGCACTCTTTGGAACACAGCCCGAAGAATGCGGAATCGCGTAACGGTCAATGAAAGCGAGGAGTCTTCAAGTCGGTGGATATTTGATTTTGCCAGGAAAATATGTCCGGACTCTGTTCCTGAGCAAAACATTGTTCGCGATGCGTCTCCGGGCCACGACGCGATAGAATCACCTTTTACGATGGCAGAATTTTCAGTTGCCCTCCTGTCCTGTAACAATTACGCGCCTGGGTTAGATAGAATCAAATTCAACTTGTTGAAGAATCTACCCGGCAATGCCAAGAGGCGCTTGTTGAACTTGTTCAATAAGTTCCTGGAGCAAAACATTGTACCGCAGGATTGGAGGCAGGTGAAGGTGATCGCCATCCAAAAACCAGGGAAACCAGCTTCTGATCACAACTCTTATAGGCCGATTGCAATGCTATCCTGTATCCGGAAATTGATGGAAAAAATGATACTCCGTCGTTTAGACCATTGGGTCGAATCAAATGGTCTACTATCAGATACTCAGTTTGGCTTCCGCCGTGCCAAAGGGACGAATGATTGTCTTGCGTTGCTTTCAACAGATATTCAGCTAGCGTATGCTCGCAAAGAACAAATGGCGTCTGCGTTCTTGGACATTAAGGGGGCTTTTGATTCCGTTTCTATTGACATTCTTTCGGGTAAACTTCACCGACAAGGATTTTCTCTAATTTTGAACAATTTTTTGCACAATTTGTTGTCCGAAAAGCACATGCATTTTACGCACGGCGATTTGGCAACTTTTCGCTTTAGCTACATGGGTCTTCCCCAGGGCTCATGTTTAAGCCCCCTTCTTTACAACTTTTATGTAAATGACATCGACGAATATATGGCAAATTCATGCACAATAAGACAACTTGCCGACGACAGTGTAATCTCTGTCACAGGAGCCAAAGCTGCCGATTTGCAAGGACCATTGCAAGATACGTTGGACAGTTTGTCTACTTGGGCTTTACAGCTAGGTATCGAATTCTCTCCGGAGAAGACTGAGATTGTTATTTTTTACTAGGAAGCATGAAGCTGCTCAGGGAAGACCCATGTAGCTAATGCGAAAAGTTGCCAAATCGCCATGCATAAAATGCATGTGCTTTTGGACAACAAATTTTGCAAAAAATTGTTTAAAATTGGAGAAAATCCCTGTCGGTGAAGTTTACCCGAAAGAATGTCAATAGAAACGGAATCAAAAGCCCCCTTAATGTCCAAGAACGCAGACGCCATTTGTTCTTTGCGAGCATACGCTAGCTGAATATCTGTTGAAAGCAACGCAAGACAATCATTCGTCCCTTTGGCACGGCGGAAGCCAAACTGAGTATTTGATAGTAGACCATTTGATTCGACCCAATGGTCTAAACGACGGAGTATCATTTTCTCCATCAATTTCCGGATACAGGATAGCATTGCAATCGGCCTATAAGAGTTGTGATCAGAAGCTGGTTTCCCTGGTTTTTGGATGGCGATCACCTTCACTTGCCTCCAATCCTGCGGTACAATGTTTTGCTCCAGGAACTTATTGAACAAGTACAACAAGCGCCACTTGGCATTGCCGGGTAGATTCTTCAACAAGTTGAATTTGATTCTATCTCTCGCTTTACGTTTCAATAAATCCAGGTCATCTTCAGCATCAAAATCGAAAATGTTTTTTCTTATACCGTCAGTAATTTTCAGATACTTTTTTTAGGATATTTTTCCTGATTGAGCTTTGCCAGTGATATCGGTGGAACGTTGATTCCAGCTAGTCCTTTGTTGAATAACTCAATTTTCTGTGCTCTGGAGTATTCATTTTGAATGCTTTCTTGAGAATATGATGATACGATTGTTGTAGTAGATGGTATCTCCGCATGGTTGCAACTCCGTCGTTAGAATGTTTCTTCCACATCCTGATGTTGATGGTTCCATGAATGAATTGTGTGTATGCTCTTCGAGATCAAATTCATCTTTCACTTTGATACAAAATAATCTACACGAATCACAAATTGATAAAGATGTATTAAAATTAGCTTGACTGTTCAATATTTTTAATTTTGCAATAACGTTTTCGTTTTATTTGCGTAAGCTTGATGAGCATCAATGATCAGGAAAGGGTTTACAGCACTTGGGCTTGATGTATTCTATTTTCACTTTATTCATCTTCATAAAATGCAAACTGTTACTAACACTTCTGGAGGAGTGCAATCGTATTTGTATACGGAAACAGATATTATAGGTTACCCAGGAGGTAGGCAGCTTACTTTACAAACAGTTGTTATTAGTAAACAAGTAGGTAGTGTTGCACGACAAACATACGTGTAGGTACGCTAAGGTACAGCGCCTGATTTATTTATCCAATCGTTTTGTTGTCAAAGAATGAACTGTATATTTTTGATCAAGCTTTCCAAAGAACGTATAGTGTTTTGCTGGAGAACCACGGACGAATTTAGAAAAACGTGTATTTTCATAAATATTAATAATTTTCCGAACTCTAATTTAAAATAACTCGAAAACCGATGCCTTTAGAATGTTAACTACCACGAGCTTTTTGATTCAAAGCAACTCTTTGCATCTTTTAAAATCATCACAATACAAATATTCTGAAAAATGTTTGAATTAGAATTTTTATGAAAAAATTAATCTACCATAAAAAAAATATTTTTCATTTCTCCATCCTGGCCTTTTTTTTATAGTTGCGTATTAACTTCAAGTTTAAAAAAAAAATAAAAAAAAAATCAACTCTATTTTTTTAATTGAAATTTAATATTTATTTTTTATTTTTTTGGTCAAAAATTTTTTTTGTACAGTGTATATTTTTTTTTGATGCATTTTTAATTCCCTGCAACTCATTCTCAGACAGTTTTTCTATACAACGAACGGTTTCTGGGCTACAATGCTTCGAATAAAACCTATGCCAAAAGGCATACGCCCTTTTAGAATGTAACTCATGGGTGAAAAAAATCGCTCCATCGGTGGAAAATGCTCAGTTTGCTGAGCCAAATACGTGTGCAAAGTTTCATTCAAATCAAAAATGGTCGATATTCGACCATCGGTGATTTGGCGCGATCTTGCTCTAAACTATTATTAAAAAAACCGCATACGGAAAGTTTTTCCCTGTTCGTTGAGTCACAAAATCTCGACGGTTGGACTCTATATCCGGAGTATCGGGAAATATTTCACTCCAGATAATCGAATTTTCCGGATAACTCGAATCGCAGAAAAAATTATCAAATTTGCGATCGACGAACGTTGAGTATTTATTTTATTTTTGTTATTTTACCTGTATGATACAGTGGCGAAGTCAGAAATTATTTACGTGGGGAAAAGAGCTATTATCTTGAGAAGCCAAAAAAAAAAAAATTAGACATTGATTGGTTTGCATCCAACTCGGACATATTCCTAACAGGCCAGAAATGTAATAATAATAACAAATTAGCCGCAAGGTATAAAAAGTAAAATTTCCGAATAAAAATCAAAAACAGGCAGTGAAAAAAATAATTCCGGATGATCGAATCCCGCATAATCGTGTTTGACCTGTATTAGTTTTTTTGTGAATTTTGAAAAAAAGATAACAAAATCGTTTTAGTGTTTGAAATACCATTTCGTGTTTGATTTCATGTTTGAAACGCTGTTACCTTTTCCCTACTGCGCAAATGACTATTGATACTTGGCAATAGGTTCAGGAAGTCGAACTTTAAGATAGAGCAATAATTTCTTTTCTAAATTATAAAACAATTGTACGTAACGAAAACTTCTGATCGTGAACCGTTTTTCATTTTACAGCATTCCATGATATCAACGTCTTAATAAGTTTATAATAGTTTCTGGTGTTTAAATCATTATCACTCTAGTACCACAGCTATTTCTCAAAAATTAAAGGCATAACAAATATTGCTTTCCACTCTCCGTGCGCACGGCTATGGCAAAAGCGATTGCAGTATTGAACAAAACCAAATCATCGCCTGTCGGAAATTTGCAAACATGCTGCAAGGTATTTCCCTTCCGTTTAAAAGTAAGCTCTTTTCGCATAGAAGCTGCACGTTAACGCTACATAAGCACTCGGTTACCTCATTTATCCGTATGCAGCAAAAGAAGCGCCCGCATAAGGCCTCACGCAGTCCACGAACCGTAAGCTCACGCTTTTGGGAAATCAGGTTCAAATTAGTGCAACATTTGGTCCGGTTATTTGGGCTAAATTTCTGACGTGCCTCAATCAATGACCGCTTTCCGGCAGCACCGAGCGATGACTGTAGTAGACGCTCGTTTAACCCAAAACGAATGCCACTGCTAGAGGAGCGTTGAAAATATCCAATTCGATTATGCTGTAGGGCAACGAACCAAATTTAATCCTGCTCGCTTTCCAGACGAAAGACACTGTGGTTCGGGGTGACCGCGTTTGGCTAGCGCTTGCTGAAACTCTGCCCAGAGTTAGGCAGACCACCACCGAACGAACGGTGGAGGTCCTAACGAGCGGTAATCCGAGCGGATGGTTTTTTTTCGGAGTGTGACTATTGTGTTTAGAGGAGCCAAACTTACCCTGTTTCTTTAATTAGAGTGCATCAAATGATCCTGGTGAATTTAGATTGAATAAATTTAATAAATACCAGCATTGAACCATTATGAAAAAATCCAGCAATTGAACACCGTCTGCTGTATCATTATTTGCGGTAAGCTCTATCGTTTGAACGGCAAAAGTTCGGTCGGCTATTATTGGTTTACAAATGCAGACAGTCCACCGAGAAATAATCTCCAAAGTTGCGAATCAATTTGATTCCATTCAATAGTAATTTGTTAATTGGAATGCAAGCTAAGACAGACCAGTTTGCACCGGTCAAAGTCTCAGGTCAAGGTAGTGTTGCTCCGAATTCTGTACTCATTTGCATAAATAACGTAATCCCACTGTGTCTACTGATGATTCAATTTCGGTTTCCCAAATCGATCAGACGGCAGCTGAAGTGACTGACAATTCGTAACATTTTGCGGTGGTTTTGAGTGGGTGAAAATAGTTTGTTTGAGTTTCAGTATCCCGCGCACTAGAGGGAAGTTTTGTACACATCCAACGGCAGCAAAACAGCACAGCAGCTGCACTGTTTCCCATGTTTACTCAACCATCAGTCAGTCGCGGACCAGCAGACAATCTAGCGAAGTCTGCCTAACATGTACGGGATTGGCCCAAATGCTCCTGGAAGAGGACGGAATGTGTCACATAGTATTTGGAGCAGATGTGACCGCTTATATGTATTCAACAAACAAGCAAAAAAATCAACAAAGGAAGTAAAACACGGATGTTAGTGGGCTCCATACTATGAAAGGTCGTTCTTAAATCACTGAAATAATAGTCATAATTATTAAGAGGAAGTTTGTACAAAACAGTACAGACGATTTGTGGTCTGTATTACCGTAAGATAGTATTAGTTATTAGTTATTAGTTATATTAGTTGGAAGATTATGAATTAAGCAGAATTAAAATAGGACATAATTTAAAATCAAATGATCACGTGGTTTAGGAACCGACCCCATGTACAGATGTGAAGGCAATCTGGGAAAAACACAGCATGCCTTCCTTCATAATCCTGGCAGGTCAGTAAACTTTCCCGGTCTGGGAGAAACAACCCAGGAATGAGAGTTGGATAAACCTAATGTGTGTTTCATAATCACCCCAGTGGCACACTGAACTCCTAACGTAAGGAAAATATTGTTACCCCATTAATCTATCAGCATGAGTTCAAAAAAAAAAAAAAACACAAATACGGTTCGAGAAACCCAACACAACTACCGTCCTCCCATTCGGTTGACCCACTGTTATAGTTAAGCACCACTAACTTTCCAACTAAAGCAACGTGTGCTACATGGAGGACACAACCGCTGCTCAGTAATTATGGTTAATAAATTTCTGCAATTAATTGCAATTTTTCTGGCTTCGTTTTCAGCAGGAGACCCATCATGATAACAACGTATCCTATAGGAGGAGATCCTTTGCCATCGTAATTGAGATGAAACCACATCCTCGTGGCACCTCAACCAGCAGTGCCTTCCTTTCCGGTGGTATTTTGGCGAGAGCGTATCCTACTGCAGTGCCCTCCGAGACAGACCTGTTATTCCCCGGTTTCAACCCCCGGAAAAGTAGGTGTGGGTAAGTTTATACGGATGTTGCTTGCAAAAATACGAGCTGCCAAAACTTTTGATTTCACAGAACGCCACAGCAAACCCCCCATAGAAACTATATATGTACTTTCAGTAGATTCATGCCCAAGCTGTTAGCGCTAGCAACCGCTAGCCGACGAAAACGACGACGACAACGACGACGATGACGACAATGAATACCGGAAGTGGAACGAAAAAGTCAGCTGCAGTTGTATGATGGAATAAAACTTTTGTTCTCGATAGGGCAAATGTAGCATGCATAAAGTATACTTCCCTGGCTGTCTTCCGCTGGGTGCGAGCGAGAGTATGTGCCAGGAGTGTAAATGTTTGTCCTGGCTGGGTCTAGCAAATGGTCGCACAGGATAAACGGTGAGGATTTCCCAGTGTTATGGGAAGACGAATGAGGAGGCGGTGTGGTCACACACAATACCCCGGGAATGGGGCTTAGACGGTTCCAGACTCCAGGAAGCACCCTATTTGCTATTCATGTATGCGCGTTTTAAAGCGAGAGGAAAAGAGGTCGCCGCTGGTTGGTACTGTTTAGGTTGGTATTCAGTTTGCCGCGAGGCAGTGTGGTGAAATTGCTTTGTAATTAGCTCTGCAGTGCCGGTGGAGTAATAACTGGAGCCTGCACATCCCTGATGTAACGCTTACTACAGCATTTGATCAGCAAACGATATTTTTGAAGAGGTTCTGCGAATATGATTGCATCGTTTAATAGTAGCAAGAGTATCAAGTATTCGAAAAATTAGGACTGAATTGTACTGGTTGTCCCCGCATCTTCTCCGCCTGTAGATTTGGCAATTTATAATATATCTAGTAATGTTTGATAAAAAATCACTGCATTAAACTATTTTTGCAACTACTATACTGCCGTTCTACGCATATTTGTCCCATGTTTCAAATCATGCAAACGAGAAAAACGATGTTAAAGTTTTATAATGCTTTTACGCATTGCGCCAATGTGACAAATGCAGTCATGGGTTTTTAACCCGTTTTACCTTGCAATAGACTGTTTTCAATAAATCTAGTTGAATGTTTTGCGGTTTTAAACTCTTTTCCATAAAAATACCAACTGGGAAAATAATGCCGAGAAATGCCACCACGTGCATTCAATGTTTCCCAATACAAAGTTCGTTTTGGGGATACAAGGCTGTTGAATTTTTTACGAAAATGATCACGCTAATAGTGTTGTCTTTATAAGCAGGTGATGATAGTCGTGATGAAAGTTTAGTTAATTGAATAAGTATCAGATGACTTACAATTACAAAGGAGAATTGTTTTTTCAGATTGCCCATATTTGAACGTTGTTAGGCTTTCACCATTTTGGCTACGCACGAAAGACAGTTCTTATAACTTTCAATTAGTATGAATCTCATGCGTTTATCTTCTTATGCTCGAAAACTAAAGGCATTCAGATTACAAACCAACACACAAGGTTAAGGTATTCCGAACAAAGACGCACGAACGTACCGAAATAATGAAGCAGAGTGATTTCGGTACCGAATTTCTGACACCCGTAATGTAGCCAAACGTTGTAGGGAGAAGTTTTTCGTGCTCTGTAGCACTTCCCAAGTTGTAAATATGGGAATTAGTGATTAGTGAGATCGATTAGAATAGAACAAATCTAGTTGGACAAATATGTGTAGAAAATCATCGATGGGACAAACAGATTTGGTATGGTTTTTCAAGACTTTCGGAACAAACAATATTATTTTTGAAAGTTTTTCAAAAATATACATGAAAATAAACTCATTGGTGATAAAAAACGAAAATCGACCAAAAGAAACATGGGACAACTATGCGTAGAACGGCAGTATACTGCCGTTCCAATCTGAGTAGTCCCATGTTCTACACAAACCTTACGTACGCTGGGACAACTATGCTTGGGAGGGCAGTATACTGCCGCGCATAGCAAGTAGCTTTCGATAGTCACCGCTAAGGCAACTATACCGTTTCTGGACGAAGATGGCGTGCTGCGTTTTGGCAAAAGAATGGAGAGGGCGAGGAACATAAGTAACAACGAAAGTAGTCATATAAATGTACTACAAGCGCAATTGAAAACTTGTGCTATTATATTGTGTTTGAAGTTGCTTTTCGTCAGTGATACAACCGCATTTCGAAAACAAGCTCGTTTTTTCTGGTTTTGGAGATGTTTTTAATGACATGAGTGCAAGAATGACAATCACTATCACTTGGTCTTTTCGTAAAACGTTACACCATCTAATAACAACACTACGTACCTGTAAAATGCTTTTCCTTAGTACAATAGTCGTAGCATTCAACACCCAATTCAAAATTACTTGATCAAATTATTATTTAAATTATATGAACGATTTCTATATTTATTCGAAGCGAGTCGAAACGCGCCATCCAAAGATAAACACAACGCTTGCAGTGTAACCAATATCACTTCAGTTTTTTTGTTACTGTATATCTAACAACATTTTCTAGTTTTGTTAGATTTCATATCCAGAATACGTAGAAACTATGCGAGAACAATTTCAATATTCAAGGGAAAGAAACAACTCTTTATGAAAAGTTGAATATTATTTTTGTCATAATTTTATAATCAATTAAAACTGCCACTGATAGAAACAATTGTCGATCTAGTTGCACTGCGCAGACACAACACATTTGCGCATGCGCTTGTTAACAATTGTCCTAGCAACAGATTTGCGCATTGCCGTATTAGTACTCGAGATGTATTTTGCCACTTAATTATATCAAGTTGGCTTGCTTTCATGCAGTTATCGGTACTTATTCTACTAGCCTTCATGTTTTGCGCTTTTCTAGTGATATTGGTGTCATGGAATAGGTAACGTCAACTATTCTATACCAACGTGTGTTACTTGGGTAAGGACCGGCATGTCAACCGCAAAACAGTCATGAACTTTGATAAATATTTTGGATTTTAAACGCTCGTTCTGCGACGAAAAAGTTTTGTATTCAGCTCAGTGGGAATCGTCGATTTGCATTCGGTCAGCTCACTTGCCTGGTTATTTGGGCAGGTCTCCCGAAAATGGTGCCTACCCAAGTAACACACGTTGTTATAGAACAGTTACAATAACTCCTCCAACACAACCTTCGGTTATAGATTTCAGTTGACATTACCGTTTCCATGACATCTCCATCACCAGAAAAGCGCAAAAATCGAAGGCTACTAGAACAAGTACTGGTGCTATATGAAGTATTATACAACTTCATGAAAGCAAGCCAACTTGCTAGACTGAAGCTGCAAAATACGTCTCGAGTACCAATGCGGTAAAAAACATGGAAAACAACTTATTTTCAAGTTGTAATCACTAACTAATAAAAACATCGTTGACGCAAGCATAAAACTTCAAAATAGAAATACTGAAGAACAACGCTGCTTTATATTAGGAACTACAAAGGAAAAAATATGGCGTATCGAATATTCAACAAAAATAAACAATAATATTAGACCAACTATTTGACGCTTTTAATACCAAGTTCTACGTGCGCGTCAAATTTCATGGTGAATCATTGCATTTTACTTCTGAAAAAATCATGCGCCATTCATTGGATACGGTTTTCTGTTTGTAAATCAGTGGAAAGTAGATTATTCATTGCAGAATGGTTGCTGATTCATTTAATTGCGAAGAGTCTCAGTTTAGCCCAACACCGCATGAGCTTAGTTCGTAAACAACTATCTGGCATCTCTTTCTTACTTGCCTAGTAAAGACGGCCAACGGTAAGCACGTAGTTCTTGCGTGCTCTATGTTTTTATATAATTTTTTGGTGATTTTGTCAGTATAAATAGGGCAGGTTATTAGGAAATGTGAGTAAGTGTATCGTGTACGGAAGTGTTTAAAGTGATTGCGATAAAGTGCATCGTATAGTGCAAAATAATGAAAAACGGGCAGTTGAAAGCACCCCTTAATCTCTATGTGCCTGAAGAGTGAGCTGGATAACACAAGTTTGTTCGGCACGGACAACACGATCAAGCGTGTAAAGGAGGAAAAACAAAAGAGACAAATCCAGCTAAGTATCCCTGATCATTCTGTTGCATTATATGGCGATCATGCGATGTGTTTGCGAAAATGACTATGACAGCAGTCATGCAAACAAACCTTTTTAATTGGTTTCCAATAGGAACTTTTTGATACTTATCGCCGTGGTACCAGATAATGGAAAGTGGTAGTTTGCCACACCACTTATATTCTGAATCCATAGATTTATATTCCTTTGATGAAAATCACCAACAAATAATGTTTTACTTAGCATTGGTTATAGGCATTCGAGTGCGTTTTATTATGTTCGAATGCAAATCGTGTGCGAACTAGAAAACTTCATACATAGTTTGGGATTGTATAAAAGTTAAATGGAAACTAATAATTAATTAAAAGGTATTTTCCGTCAATATATCTCTGCAAAGGCCAATATAATGTTATGCGCGTTGTGGCACTGCATGGAATTTTTCGACAGAAGCTGTTTACATCCATTAAGTATCAATGTGGTTGGAAAAACTTTAAGTATAAACTCTACTAGTAACCGAAATAAGCTTTCATTTTTCGATTTTTTTTTAGCTTTTGATCAGATGCAAAAAGGCAAATACTTTTATTAAGTTCACGACAATTATGTCTAACTGATGACAAATTTGTGACTTTATTCTTAGATTCAAGGCCTTATTTTGGTACATATTTATACTTGTTTTTTTTTCAAATTATTAATGCTTTGGATGCATGGAACTTCGCTAATTTTTATTTTCAATTAATAGGTAATTATTGCGTTTATGAAGAGTTTCTGGCGCGTGTGAGTTGTCTGCCTGGTGAGGATATGAATTTTTAGTATTTTACCAGTTTTTTTTTTGCTGGAACTGGTGTGATTCTTGTTAGTGAGTACTGCAGGTTGTTAATCCTTGTAATTCTTTTGTTTTGTTTTACTTTTCGGGTTTGAAACAGCAGAGTTACCGGGTGCCGTATAGTTTCTAGTTTGTGTTTATAATTCGCCCGCTATTACTGTTATACCCAGTCTAATTCCGATATAAATTAATAACATGAAATCCCAAGAACAGATAGATGGATTTGTTTTTTCGGTAAAATAACCGATTTTTTGAAATCGGCTCACAGTTTCGAATTTGGCTTACAGGCTTGCAGGGTTATCTGGAGATTTGAATCGCGGAGTTTTTGTGGAATCGTGTTGCTGCTGGAGTCTGTGCTAGGGTAGGTGAATAGTATTGTTTTCCTTCTCAAGTGGGGTGCCATAAATCACCGAACATGTTAGCGCTCACAGGACAGACAATTGACCAAATTGGCCTATGAACGTTACGGACATTTAAATTGTTTTTTTTTTGTTCTAGTTTTACGAATTTCCTAGCTTTGGACAAGTTATATGAAAAACGTTATTCAGTTGCGCGCCAAAACATTGTACGTCGATGCGGCATAAATCCACGACGTTGTTATTTTATAGTGATTACTTTGGCATTTTGTTTACAAATTTAAAACACTTTTTGTTACATATGCAGATTTGCATCTTTACAAGTTTCTTAGGCTTTGAATGCATGTTACTTTGCCATTTTCATATTAAATGAACACAGCTTGTTCATCATATAAGCGGGCTCGTCGACCTCGGTCTAGTTTATTTCGTAGTGGAAATTTCACGCGCGCTCTTATGATTGTTTTAGAAAGAATCGGGGCGAAACACCGTACCCGTGCGCGTTTGCGTCGATAGGGAGGTATAGAGCGGTCGTGCCTAATGTCCCGGTTTAAACGCGTCTTCGACCAGTAAGTTTCACTCATCTGTGGGTTTTCGATGTGTGGTAGCTTAGCGAGGGACGGTTGTTTATTTCTCACGGTGGCCGGTCAGCCGGATATTGCTTGCTCGTTAGATTTATTTAAGCACGTTGCAAACCGGAGTAGGTTTCGTTCGGTCGATGGATATCTTGAAATCTTCAAAGAACCGCGTCTACCGAAGTGCGTTTGTTTTCTTGAGGATATGTGGGATAAATAATGGACATCTATATTGGATCTAAATGCTTCGGGTTGTAGATGATTTTTGCGAACGTCAAGACAGAAAAGATACCCATGGTTCGTTCTTTTTCGTAGTGAGTGAGCTTCGCGCGCAACATTGTTCGATTTCGTCAAATACCACGGAGACATGACAACACAAACCTTCCTTTTCGCCGAAGTCGTAGAGATTTAAAAATAAAATCGGTCTCAGTCTGGCCGTTTAACTGGAGACTACTCACCCGTTGCTTTGATATAAGCGTGTCACATATCGCATGGCTTTCGCGCGCCGCTCGCAAAGATTCGCGGTGTTTGAAAAGAGGAATATTGATCTCTCGCCTTAATGATAAGTTAACGTCGCGTGCAGTTTGGTTCGATTTTGTCACTTACCACGGTGACCAAACCCTACCTTTCCGTCACAGTCGTGGAGATGCAGAGGTAAACTCGGTCTCCGACAACAACGACTGTTACACTTCCTTCCTTACAACATCCTTCCTCACCCTAACGATCGTAAGGACGTGGCCGACGCCGTTATCGATCTATTCAAAGCGGCAGCTACTGAATTGTTGTACACTGAAGATGGCAAACTAATCCCAAGTAGCCATATACGTGGTTTCTTGTGCAACTTCACTAGCTCAGATCGATCACGGAGGAGCAACTACGAAATGTGTGGTCGTCAAGCTCAAGCTCTCTTTCTTACTTGCCTAGTAAATTGCAATGTCGTTTCTTTTTTCCTGGGTTGATCTGCACTGACCTAGTGGAATAAAAATCTCGCGCATTCGTGGGTCAGAATTCGCCTCACCAGCGCGCATGCGCAAATGTGTTGCTATGACAACATTTACCAAGCGCATGCGCAAATGTATTGTTACGCGCAGTGCAGCTAGATCGAAAATTGTGTTCGTCAGCCGCCCTTTTAATAATTATAAATTGATGATAAAAACAATGTTCAACCTTTCAAAATGAATTGTTTCTGTCACTTGACTATTAAATCTGTTGTAAAATTGTATCTAGACATAAATATAAAAAAACTAGAAAACTTTGTGAGATATACGGTAACAAAAATTGGCGTGACATTGGCTGCACTGCAAGCGTTTTGTTAACATTTTAATGACGCATTTCGATCCAACTCAAATAGTTTGAATAAAATCGTTTGAATAATTTTAATAACAATATGATCAAGTTATTGGCTGCTGAATACTAAGACCAACCAAAGGAAAAGCACTTTACAGGTACGTAAATTATTATTGGGCTTGTAATATTGAACTGGCGCGGAAAACATCTGGAAGACATCTTGAAGACAAGTGTCATTTATGTCAGTTTTTGTTTGCTGAACTCATGTTATTGAAAAACATCTCCAAAACCAGAAAAACGAGCTTGTTTTCGAAGTGTGGTTGAATTACTGATGAACAACTTCTCACAAATGTTTTGTTTTAAGTTGTTTTCTGTACTGTTTTGATAACATCATGAACACAACTTAAAGACAAGCAAAGGCGGTTTATATTTATTATTCTATGAAATACACTCATGATATAAAATAGTATCTCCACAGAAAGAAAATAACAACACAAGTTTTCGAATGCGCTTTTAGTACTCTTATATGACTACTGTCATTGAGAATTATTTTCTAACATGTTTTGTATGTTACTTGGGTAGCCTGGCAACGCAATCCTGCCTGCGGTGGTTGAGCTGTAAACGTGGTACACCCCAGGATGTCATCTTTGACAACGGGACATGCTTCGTAGGGACCGACAACGAACTCAAGAATGTCAGTAAAAGCTGTGCAACTCGCGCCACCCCACATGGGCGGATTATGAAAGTGGACGGTGAGACCCATAAAGGAGGCGAAGGAAGCATAAGAAGATCAGCGAACATTGTCTGTTAAGGTCCTTAAAATTACGCTGGATGAGGCGGAGGACATAATCCATTTAAGGCCGTTAACTAATCAATCCGAACCACTGAACGACGATCAAGGTATACCGGCGAACCGTAGTCAGTTTGGCGTTGATCGAAGTCAGGTAAGATTGGAACTTCCGAAGGAACCACCGGATGTTATAAGCAGGGGAATGTAACCACCGCAGGGAATCATATCACCACGCGACGAGGCGGTTGGTGTACCAGTGTACCTACTGTTACTTGTGTTGAGAATAACATTTCACTGCAGCCACTGCAATTAGAATATGAAATGTGAATAATAAGCAATTTGCCATTCACCAGGCAATATACTTTATAAGCTTAGTATGTAGATTGAACTAAATATTTTGATAGCCAGCATGAATGCAATATTGCTTAGAAAGCTTTAGGTGGGAAGCTTAAAGCTGTACAACACGTGCACAGCAGCTTAGATGTGTGTGCTACAAGCAATAGTACGTAGACAAGTCTAAGAAAGAGAAACACAAAATTACTGTAACAATCGCTAGACCAACACGGTCGCTTATAATGATCTGACGAGATGATGTTGAATAAAGATTACCTTTTAACCTGGAATTAAAACCGAGTAGTTTAATTTGGCTTTACATTCCAACAACTTGGAGAGATTGTAGAATAGAGAGGTGACAAGGCGCTTACAGTCATGGTGAATATCACATCAAAATGAGAAACGGCCATGCAAAATAATAGGGCAGAAGAAAATATACATCTCTTTTGTTTTTTTGGCTATAATACAAGTCAACATATTTTTATTTCTGTTTCGAACAGTATATATGGGGTTGACGGCAGAAAAATGTAATTAATGGGAAACTAGGTGAATAAAAATTTTCGGGAAATTAGTCCCATATGCTGGACCATATTTTTTGAAAATTTCCAATTATTTCCCCTACATTTACTGCCCGAAATAATAAGAAAATTACTATACTTTGACCTGATGCCTCGCGTATATTCGGCCTCGCAATCTTCATGCCTCATGTCCGTATGCCCTTCGTCCATTATGCCTAACGGGGTGTTATCGTGTTCATATATTTTTTATTGTCAACAATATTGATAACATTGGGAATCTCAAGATATCAAACACGAATCATTTCACTTTCGGTAAACTAGATTTATTTCTGGGACTATGTCTTGCCATGCCCTTTTTTTTAATACGAGCACTCTGCAATGTTTCACAAATTGCTTGCTGATAAATAATATCGTCTCTTCAATACTAGTTTTTGATTTTTCTTGCCGAATTTTTTTATTCAGCTGATTGATTAAAAAAAATGAAATTAGTCAGTTAAAGAATAATTAAAGTGTTTCGAACGATCACTCCCAAGCAGAATAGAAAGAGAACGCATTCTTTTCAGTGTTGCAACGTACAACCAAGATGAACAAGTATTTAATTATACCCGGACTAGAAAAATCAAATTAAACTTTCCGGAAAACAAAAGTTGCCCGGGCAAATGCGGCATAATTAAAAATCATAATTCTCGTTGTTACAAAAGACTTAACCGTCGCGGGCGAGTGAACGAGCTTTCTGCAAACAAGCTGACTCCACAGACAACACCTTTCGTTGCCGGTTGTACCAAGATCGTTCGGATTCAATATCCTCTCGAGGGAGACCGTAATGGTGGACTGGAGCGCAAATAAACGAATTACTTGCACCGAGTAGCACTCATAGCAAACTGCATTATTTACTGCTAAACCCTTCCGGGCAGCTTGTTGCATACTGTCCTTCCTGGAGTTACCGTGGACAACAGCAGCAGCAGCAGCTAGTGGGAAGCACCATCAGCTATGCGGTGAAGAGTGACCATAGCTTCGGCTATTTGCTGCTCTTGCCAGCCGTCATCTAAACCACAATAATTGCCAGTGTAAATGTATGTTTTCCCTCGGAAATTGAAAACAATAAATTTAAACCGAAGGAAAACTTTTCCACTACATTATGTATGTGTCGAAGCGATAGCTTTTGGCTGACAAAGACGATGAAAGGAAGTAAGGCGAGCATCGGGAACGGAGAGAAAAATCCTTGAAAGGTCTACTGCATATGGATGAAGTTCGAAAACCAATTCAAACAGTTAGGACGGCCGGGGCGGTTGGATTGATGTTTCTGTAGTTACTTGAACCGCCATCCAACTTCAACCAGTGAGGAACGACGATGTTGGTCTGAGCAGAAGTAAGGTTGCTGAGTGGGATAAGTTCCAATTGCTTCTAGCTATCACCTTGCTCGTTGGCCGTTCTGCAGCTGGCGTCAAACTAACCACATTTTTGTACTTTTTGTCTGAAATGTGCATTAGAATCGCCAGCAGCCTCACGTTCCTAGTGGTTTTCGTTTCCACCAACGCACAGTGGGGCGACTCCATACAAAGGCTGTCCAAGCAAAAAAAGTGTCGATAAACGCGAACACGAATTTGGCATCCATTTTTTGTTTGGGGCCGTCCATAAAGCACGAAATCCAATTTATAATATTTTTTGGCACTTTTTTCCTTTTTTATAGAATTATATAATCTTTGACCACAAGTAGTGCCACCAGGCGTCCTCTCCATTGAAAAAATAAATACGTAATTAATGGACGACCCCTCGAACTAAACAAATTTTGCCTAAATATATATATATATATATATATATATATATATATATATATATATATATATATATATATATATATATATATATATATATATATATATATATATATATATATATATATATATATATATATATATATATATATATATATATATATATATATATATATATATATATATATATATTTAAATAAACTAAAACAACATAAGTAATACAAACTAATTACAAATTGAACGGATAACCATCAACATCATCATCTTCCGCTGTTATCGCTAATCTGTTGTTGAATTGTTTCCAGAAAATTCGAAGTTCATTATACTTATCAGCAGGAAAAATGTCTTTCGCTGCAATTTTCATTTCTTCTAGTGATTTTCGATGTTTCATTGTTTCATATATATGTTATCTTCCTAATCCGGTTTCTATGGTTGAAAGAGGACATTTAAATACATGTATAACACCATGAATTGATAACTTACTAGACATTGAATTAGGTGGTGCCGCTGATGTTGAAGGCTCCATAATAAAATTCAACGAATTTATGAATTTGAAAACCAAGACACTGGAATGACACAACGTTCTAAATGAATACGAAAAGATGCGAAGGGCGACGATTGTTCTTTGTTTTTTTCTCATAAAGCAAAATGTGTGCTTTACTTTTGTATGCATACGAGTGACAAGCAAAAGCAATCTTCAAACGGGCTATTGTTACCCGGGGTTTGATGGTATGAATTTGCTGTTAGTATTTGACACTTCAATCAGTTTAGCGAATTTCATGATCATAAATTGAAAAGGGCTGAATGTTTTTAATATTGTTTAAAATTTGCAGAAAGTGATAAAGTTTGCCAAAATTAAAATTTAATAAAGATTTGTTTACTGTTTTCTTGTTTAGCACTTATTTTATAACTTTTTATTGATAAATTTTGTGATTTTTGCCCAAATTTATATTTTATCCTTACGGATTGAGTACGATATCATAAATTTTCATTAATGAAGTATCATGGTTATGATTAAAATTAATCCTGGATGAAATTTCAACTTCAAAAATAAAAACTAAAAAAATCTGCTATCGCTTTTTTCACTTAAGTGACAATTTGCGCAGCAGCGGACAGTATGCATTTGAAAGCTTACGTTTTGCCTGAATTTTGAATGTAGTCACAACCGTGGCAAACTGCGGCAACTAAACTTTTAAGCTACTCTTCTACAAAAAATCACGTTTTTTTTTAATTTTTTTTAGTGTCAGGCCTACTATAATCAAATTTTACAATATCTAATGAAAAGGGTTTGTTTTGCACAATATTTACAACAACTTTTCCTTTGACGTCAAAAAAATCCAAGCTATCATTGAAGCTACAGAGCGTTTCAAAGTAATGTACTTTTTTTCAAGAAAAAAAGACAAAAAACGTCAGTTTGCTAAGCTTTGAAAAGTCATAAAAAATCAGATTTCATGATATTGCGCCCAAATTTTGGATTTAGACACTTGAATGTTATAGCAATAAAGGAAAAACATTATGAAACAGCTAACGAAAAAAAATTGTTTTGGCTGATGGCCAGCGATTTCCCACTGTGCAACGTCGTGACTGCTAGAGGCGAGACGTGTGATACAGAGTCTTGGATACGAGTGACGCTGCGATTCATGGAGATTTTCCGCTTTTGCTCACATCGTGACAGAACTATCGACTTTGAGCTCGAGCAGGACAAACCATTGAACAAAGAAGAATGTTAGCTTCGTATGCGTTGAAAGAATTTCGAGAGAAAGATAGAGAGAGAAACAACTTCTCAACTTTTAACCAACGAGACCACCCCCGCCTCCGCTGCAAACTAGCTTTCAATGATATTGCTTTGCTGTAATCCATTGAAACTGTTGAGCTAAGTTATGTGATATCCTGTAGCGTAGAGTGGGGTTCGAATTTCGAGGGGATAAGAATAGAAAACGCCTTCACACTCTTGATTCTACGATTCGAAAATATTTCGCGAACCATAAATGGATCATATTTATCGGAGTAGAAAAAAAACTGTCAACATTCCATTCGCCTCACTTCACACCTTCGGAGTATTGGCAGTAGCTTGTTCCTCTATTCTTTTTCCGCAGTGAAGCTACCGAGCAACGTATTTCCTCGCACCGAGAAAGTTACGCTACAAAATTTAGCCAATTTCGCATTTCACACACGTGACCAGCTCCGGTTTAACAAGCGAAGACATTGTGTAGAAATGTTGTCCTCCGTCTCCACTGCACCGCCCCAGTCAGTATCAGTGCCGCAAAACTTTACGATAGTGCAAGCAAGTTTCGCAATGGCTTAACATTTTTCCGGTGCTACTTTCTTATCGTGACCTAGCGGGACGTTCCGAGACGGAAAAAGGATTCGATCCTTCCACCCAGGGCTCTCTGACAAACGGTGAAATAAACTTTCCCGTATCGGTTACCGGTGGCCACCGGGAGGCGACCGAAGCAATATGTTTGGTTTAATCTTTTCGGCAAAAAAAAAAAAATAACACACCAGTGACACTTTTCATATTAATTTGCAGCAGCAAATTAAGTCGAGGGAAATGCAGTAAAATATAAATACGGGACATATTTTAGGCTTCCGGGGTGAAATACAATAAATGTTAAGCCATGTGCAAAAATGCTCCATTTGCTGGGAAAGACTGAGCGAGTGTCGTTCGGTGTTCATAGCCACGGCTTTATTTCTTACTTTTTATTGTTCCGGGTGTTTAAGCGTTCCTAATGCCAACACTTTTTATTTCATCATGTTATTATTTCACAAATATATTTTATTTTCGAAATTTTGTGATTACGTCTACATTGTCAGAAGGAAATATGTTTGGTTTGCATTGTGTTTCAAAGTTTTCAAAAAATCAACTAAGAAAGTTATCATCAATTTGTCAGAATACAAACAATCGAATCGGAAAAGTAATTGAATTAAAACACAAATTGGCATATGTTTGTCAGTTTTAGTTTCGTACATATTCTGATTGGAATCAATTAGGAAAGCTGCTTGATTTTATCCCTACATCACTTCGTTTCTTGTTGTGGGTTTCTGGATCTGAACGCAAAGATATACAGGCTAGTGTTTAATAATTTTTAGGTAGGTAACCATGAACATGCATAAGCAGAGCACTGTGGCATATTGCCTTTAGCAATATGATATTACGATAACTATTAGAGCAAATGTGTTAGATGATGATGTCGAACTCACCTGCCAAGAAGCCAATAGTACTTCTGATGATGGATGCGAGCCCATCACTGGAAATGGTTGGCAGGGTTCCAATGATGATGTATCATAGAGATATATTGTTATTTGCAAATGTAATTGAATAAATGCAGTATAAATTCTTTCTGTTTCATTCTTCGCTTTAAAAATTAGTAATTTTTCTATATAAAGGACCGACAATTTGATTTGATACGGCTCAATACATTAAATATTTAACGGAGCCAGACATTTTTTTTTTTTCAATTGTATCTTATAAGCTTAGGTGACACAAATTTGTCACATGTTAAATTTAGGTTGGATTTTAGTTATATATATGAACACAACATCCAGAGATTTATGACTACTAAGCCGAAACCCAGGCCCGGATTTAAAATAGGGCAAAGGGGCCAAATGCCCCGAGCCTTCCGATACGAGGGGCCTCCCTAGTCAAGAGTTAAGAGTAGAACCTTTTTTTTACTTGTTTTCTTCCAAAGAAGCGTTAAGTCATTTCAAAATTTAAAATTTTCTTACCTCTGAATTTTGTAATCGAAGAGGACCCACGAAAAATTCTACCCCGGGCTCTAAATCCGGCCCTGTTGAAACCAAATTATTAATACAATCAACAGCCAACAACATAACAATCTTCATCCCATCACCACCACCTATGTCTACTTCTTTGTTCTGTGTCTTCTTATACATAAGCAAACAAATATTATTTGATAAAAAATAAAAAAAAGTTGGCTTACTGTAGCGCATTTGCAGGATAGTTGATAAACCTATGTTTAATTTTTAAAACATTGAAAATTCTATGTCGATATATCAAAATATCTTAAATCAAAACTGTTGATTAGATTTTACATAATGTTCAAAAATAATGGCCAATAACTTAACCCGATCCAGGCGGAGAGAAATCAGTTTTTACGTTAAAAAAATGAACATCGAACTCTTATTACTCATCAACTATAAACATAATTATCACAAACTGTATTGCAAATTAAAGATCAATCTGTACCTTACTGATAAATTTCCTCGTGAAAATTTTCAAGCATAATTGTTGAACTTGAATCAAAGTTTGAATGTCAATCGTCGGGAATGGGTTTATCTTATACCCTTAGATTTTTTGAAACAGCTAAAATTTTCACGTATTAGCAAAACAATTATCCCTTTCTTCATACATCTTGAACGTCGCAGTATACTTAAAGAATTAATTTGGGGTACAATATGTGCAGCATGTCTAGTGTAGGTTAAATGTCTTTTCTATTTTTGAAAAGATCGAAAAAAAATCAAGTGCGGCTTGTCACGCGCCATAAGCTAAACTTGAAACTCGATATGATGTTTTGCATAAAATGGCTTTGCTTATTTTCTCGAGCAAAAAGGTTTATAATCCCCATTATTTTCTTGACTTTTTCATAGTCTATCCTAAATGAACTACAACAGGTACTGCCTTATTCCATCACTTGACAACCTAATTTTGATGGTAATGCCATGGCCCATGACATTACAGAACTTATTGGACATGTAACTATGAAATAACGTTCATAATCAACCGACAGTGGTTTGGCTAACTTTAGATTTCATTTACATGTTTGATATCTTTGATACTATGTCTTTCTTACATCTTAAAATTGCCTTCCGCTCTTTATTACGTTTTGGCGGTTTTTGTCGATGCACCTGCATCAGAACCTATAGCCATGTGCTAATATAACACGTGTGCCGAATATTAGTTTAGACGCAGTTAGCTTTGATTTCCTTACGACTGGTTTCATACCAGGCGAGAGGAGGTGAGTGGAGGACTAAAAGCAAAGGTAACTTGTAGTCAGAACAGGAGTGTTTGCGTTGCTACCCACAAAAAATAACAAACTTTAGTGTACCTCAGCTTCAGAGTTTGCTTAGGAAAAAGGCAATTTGAGTAACTTTCGTTTGTCGTGCGCGTGACTGAAAGACAAGCAAACTATATGTTTTAATATTTTGCATGTGTTAACAATATTTTTAGCATAATTACTGGTACGACTTGAACTGCCTTGCAGAACGGTCGCATTTTACCAACAGCTCGAGGCTTTTCTTAGACTACCGAGAGATATTGAAAATTTTCCGCTTTCAACAGGTAATCTATTTTAAAGAGTGTCTGTTGAGTCGCAAAGTATTGAATTTGTTTTTAACGTTTAACGAGTGTTTAATGTGTGAATTTGTGTTGACAAAATTTGTGTAAAGTGAAAGTGAAGTAAAATTTGTCCGGAAATGCCAGGATGAACCAAAAAAGCTCGCTTTGATGCGGCTACAAGGAAACGTGAGGCTTCTTCTCTGAGTGATTCAGAAAGTAATAGGTATGAAATTCTTTCTACTATACGGGATCAAGAATTTGAAGCTTCTCATTCTGAGCAAAATGCCGGTATGAAGAAAGTTAAAGTTTTACCTATTGTGGTAATCGTTGCAAATTTTAAAGCTTTTCGTTCAGGACTTTCATCATTTCTTTCTGATGTGAAAATTAATTTTCAAGTTGGTCGTCGAGGCGAATCTCGTATTTTGGCCGAATCTCCTGAAGGCCATAAACATCTATTAGAGTATTTGACTGAAAAAATGTATAAATTTAATACCTATGATGCCAAAAACGAGAGACTGTTCAAGGCTCTTTTGAAAGGTCTTTGAAATGACCAAACTATTGATGAAATTAAAGATTGTTTGACATGAAATTAGAGATTGTTAATTTTGATGAAACGTAAATCAAACACGAAATTTAATAATACTGGAATACACCAAGAAAATTACTTGGTACATTTTGATCGTACCAAAGTAAGTAACTTAAAATTTTTAGAAAAACGTGTTTTATTCAATGTGCGAATAAAGTGGGAAAACTTTAAGAGTCACGCATCCATAACATCACGCAATGCCGGAATTGTCAAGCTTATGGTAATTGAACTCGTAATTGCCATATGACAACAAAATGCATGATTTGTGATGACTCTTCCCGATCAGAAAGAAAAAACAAAAATGTAACAGAAGCTGTTAGTTTGTTACGATAAAAACCTTACATGCTGTGTTTTAAATTTGATCCCATTAGGTGTTAAAACAGCAGACATTATGACAGAAATGATTCTAATAGTATCAAACACATATCCAAATTTGTTACTAATGTATCAGCTTTCCAACAAAATAAGATAGTACATAAAATAATATAATAACAAACATTGTTAGAAACAACAGGTTTTGAGAAAAACGAAAAATTAGTTAGACTTGTTTCAGAACTATTTCATTTCAGGTTTTGTCATTATAACTCATTCAGATTCAATTTTGTTATCCAAATTATATGAAAAAATACAATTTTGTAATTTTTCAGTTATGCTCTTTTGATCGGGTTCCCACACCAAGGACATCTGTCCTGTGAAAGAGACCACTAATAATTTCAAATGTGTAAACTGTGTGTATTTCCTCAAGACAACGTAGGTATTCAAAACAACCTGTTTTCAATAATATTAATGTAGGTAATCAAAAGACTTTCAATACTGTTCAAGCATCACCAGCATTTCCTGTAGCTAGTGTAGGTAATAATTCAAATTACAACAAATTAAAAACAATTAATCCTGCTCAGGCACCACCAGGCATTTCACATGCTAGTGTACTTTCGGGTAATAATTCGAATTCAAACAGCAACAAGCCTTTCGTGTTTGGTGCTGAAAAGTCAGCCAGTATTGATTTAGGTAGTCCAACTCCCGAGAAGATCGACTACCTACAACAATCAATGCTGCAGCTAATGTCCGCTTTGTTGACCTGTGACTCGATGTACGAGGCTGTTCAAGATGGTATAAAATTTACAACTAATGTTGTTATGAAATTAAAATTCAGCAATGACTTTAAGTAATGCTGTGAATTTTCCAAATTGGAATGCTCGCTCTTTAAAAGCGAAAGAAGACGGATTTTTTAATTTTTTAACAGTTCATGATGTGCATATTGCAGTTGTGACTGAAACGCTTTGAAAGCGTAACATTAAACTAAAAAGAAACCCCAACTATATAGCTCACAGGTTCGATAGAATTGATGTTGCCGGAGGTGGAGTTGCAATCTAATAAAACATTGTGTTATGCCCCATCTTGAAACTAAGGTTATTGAAAGTTTGGGAATTGAAATCGAAACAGATATTGGTATTTTATTTATAGCCGCCGTGTATTTACCTTTTCAATGCACTGGTGAGCAGAAAAATCATTTCAAGAGAAAGGGATCGATATCGTACCACGATCGAAGAAAGCTTTAATTGTGATATTGTTTTACAAAACAGTGCTGACATTGACGGAGCATTGGATGATTGTGCAGTTTAATACTCAATGCCCGAAATTTATCAATTCCTAAGGCTAGAGTGAAATTTAATACACCTATTATTAACAACGAGCTGCACCTTCTTATACGTTTGAAAAACATACGGAGACGTCAATATCAAAGAACTCGTGATCCGGCTTTGAAAGTTATTTTCAAAGATTTACAAACGAAAATCAAACATAGATTCACTTTCTTGCGAAATGAAAATTTCATGAGAGGAGTTGAACAACTAAAACCATATTCCAAACCTTTCTGGAAGCTTTCAAAGGTTCTTAAGAAACCTCCAAAGCCCATTCCAGTCCTCAAAGATGGTGACCAAATATTTCTTACGAATGATCAAAAAGCTCAAAAACTTGCTCAGCAGTTCGAGAGTGTTCATAATTTCATTTTGAAAGTAATGAGTCCTATTGAAAATAAAGTTTTACAAAAGTATGATCAAATCGCCACTCAAGAATTTCTTCCTGAAAAGGTACTGGAAACAAACTTGAATGAAATACGGACTATTATCAAGAACTTTAAAAACATGAAAGCACCAGAAGATGATGGGATTTTTATATCCTCCACCAAAGACTTCCCGAAAGCTCTTTAAATTTCTTGGTGATAATTTTTAACAGCTGCTTTGAATTAGCATATTTTCCCTAAAAATGGAAAAATGCCAAAGTCACTCCAATTTTAAAACCTGAAAAAAATCGAGCTGAAGCATCAAGCTATCGTCCAATTAGTTTACTCTCTTCGTTAAGCAAACTTTTTGAAAGAATGTTTCTTTATAGAATGATGACACACATCAATGAAAATTAAATTTTTGAAAATGAGCAGTTTGGATTTCGCCACGGGCATTCGACTACTCATCAGTTACTTGGAGTAACTAATATGATTCGTACTAATAAAGCTGAAGGTTATTCCACTGGAGCTGCTCTTCTAGACATAGAAAAAGCATTCGACAGTTTTTGGCATAAAGGTTTGATAGCTAAAATGTTAATTTTCCTTTTTCCTCTTTACATCACAAAAATGATACAGTTATACCTCGATTATACACACCCTCGATTTTACGTACTTCGATTTTACGCACATTTTACCTCGATTTTACGCACACTTTTTATAAACGCATTTTAAATTCGGGTGTTTCTTCATTAAATTGTGCGAAATGAAGGGTTATATATATTAGACATGGTTCACTAACAAGGGGCCGTCCATATAGACTGGGAAATCTGCCGAAAACTGGGAGACAGTAACAACAAGACCTCTTTTGCGAAACAGCGAATTTTTTCAAGGTTGTATACGTCTCTAACGCGTAAAATATTTGACGTCGTATGCACACAATCTCTTTTGGAGTAATTTACTAGAACTTTTATATAAAACGTGTACTGTTACAAGATAGAGGAGCTGTTTTCAATGCCTCCTTAGCATAAGTAGGTGGGTAAAAATAAATGTGTAAGTCATACATATACTATCTCTCTCTCTCTCACAGACACACACACTAACATATACACACGTGCGCGCACACACACATACACATATACGAACACATATACACACACATATACACACACATATACGCACAAATATACGCGCACACATATACGCACATACACGAATATACGCACGTACACACGCAAACACACATAAACGTATATACTCACATACACACACGCACACTTCATTGTTTTAAGTAATTCCTTTCAAGCATTTTGCATATGTTCTGGGTGAGTTTCCCACGGCACATTAGAGAACGTCTATTATTTACGTAACGCAAATAATTACCTTCTTCGACCCCGCTCCTATGTCACTCTCTTTTTTGGACCCTTAATATTGTTTCTATAAGTTATCAAGCTTCCCAACCCCCCTTTCGAACGTTACATACTAATTGGATGACCCCTACATGTTTTCTTGCACATTTCCGATCACGGAAGTTAATTTTAGGCTATAAAAAAATTGAGAATTTTGATTCGATTTTATGCACTATTCGATTTAACGCACATTTAAAAAACGAGAATGTGCGTAAAATCGAGGTATACCTGTACAAAGTTACTTGACATACCGCACTCTTCAGGTTAACTATTTGAATTGTAAATCTGATAGATTACCTGTTAGAGCTGGTGCTCCTCAAGAAAGTATCTTGGGCCCAGTCTTATATAATATTTTTAATGTTTTGTGACGATACAAGCATTTCCGTAAAAGGAAAAAGCCTTCGTGTCATATGCAGTAGGCTGCAGAAAAGTCTAGATATATTTTCTTCATATTTGCAGAAATGGAAGATTTCTCCTAATGCATCAAAAACGCAATTAATTATTTTTCCCCATAAACCAAGAGTTTCTTTTCTCAAACCCACCAATAATCATGTTGCTAAGATGAACGGTGCAATCTTAAATTGGTCTGACCAGTTTAAATATTAAGGGCCAATTTATAATAAAAATCATACCTTCAAGGAGCGCGGAAGCAATTACAATCTTTTAATGAAACAAAGCTTAAAATATAAGTTATAATGTTGATATACCGTTTGTGGCAGAACACACAATGAAAATTTCGAATAAATATTAGTAAATAATTAATTCATTACAAAACATCCCCCCGTATTAAAAAAAATGAGTCTCTGGAAAAAATGTTGGTGGTTAGGGGTATCCCAATTGTTTGAGCTTTAAGGTCACATATGTCCAGTGTAATCGAACAATTCCCCTATTTTTTTTTGGAAATGTCGTATTTCATGCGACCAAATACTAATTGATTTGAATTTGATCAATAACGTAGACTGACATTGGGATAGGGAACAAGATCGTCATTGGGATGGGGTTTGGAATTTAGAGTCGGATTAGGATAGATTGGAATAAAAACATTAGCGTTGGGAGTAGAATTGGGAGTGGAAAAGGATGCGAGAATGAAAGTTGTAATGGGCGTGACAGTGGGAGTAGACGTGGGAGTGGAAATGAGAATGGAAGAAGGAGTGGAGGTAAAGTTGGAAGTGAACCTGAGAGTGGGAAGTAGGAGTGAGCGTGGATGTGACAGTGGACGTGGAGTTGGGAATGAATGTGAGAGTGATAGTGGGCGATGGAAAAAGGTGAGAGTTGGAAGGGGAGTGGGATTGGAATTAGGATTGGATATTGCGAATAGTGAATTTTTTTTCAATCAATTAGCATTTATTTGACACGGCACAATACATATTTATGTTTTACAGAGCCAATTATATCTAGTGTCTTACTTTATAAAGTACCTTATAAACTAAGAGCAATTTTTTTATCCTCGCTGCCGACTACGAACTAAAATTAAATCTAATTAAATCATGTTAACATGTTGTTTCTGATCAGTGGTTCAATGTCTTTGTCCGTTGGTGTTCAAGTAGCCATATGGTGTGTGTCACTGAGCCACGATGTCACGGAAGGCCTCGGGTTCTCGGTCCTGACGAATTCGTGTGGGGGTCAGATGATAATTCCAATATCGAGGACCAACGTGTTATCGTCTTTTTGTTGAATGTAGACGGAAGGGAGTGGGACTAGACTGGGGCATGGATGGATTTCAGGAAAACGTATATGAGGGACATGTAGGGTGAGTCACGGCTCGCCAAGACATCACGAACAGGAACAGCTGGCAGTCTACCTCCAGCCCGAAGGGAATCTATCCATTTAGACCTGGCGTCACGATGTACAGGACATGACCAAACCACATGCTCTATGTCGTGATAACCTTCACCACAGGCACAGTTACCACCTTCCCCGAGCCAAATACGGCGAAGATGCGCGTCAAATCCATAGTGATTAGACATAAGCCGAGACATCATGCAAATGAAATCTCGACCTACATCCAACCCCTTGAACCACGAGTTCGTCGATATCTTGGGTAGAATGGAATGTAACCACCTTCCCAGTTCCCCTTTGGTTCAAGCATTTTGCCAACTGATGATCGTATTTTGACGTACAAATGCGAATAATTCATTAAAGGCAATTGGTCTTTCATAAATTTCACCGTTTGTTGCGCCCACCTTAGCCAAAGTGTCCGCTTTCTCATTGCCCGGTATCGAGCAGTGAGAAGGGACCCACACTAAGGTAATCTGAAACGATTTTTCGGATAAAGCACTCAGATGTTCCCGTATTTTCCCCAGGAAATACGGAGAGTGTTTAACATCCTTCATCGAACGGAGAGCCTCAATAGAACTGAGACTGTCCGTAAAGATGAAGTAATGGTCCGTGGGCATTTTTTCGATAATTCCTAGGGTGTACTGAATTGCAGCTAATTCTGCGACGTAAACAGAAGCAGGATTATCGAACTTATGGGAGACGGTTAAATTGTTATTGAAGATACCGAAGCCAGTGGACCCATCGAGAAGTGATCCATCAGTGTAGAACATATTATCGCAGTTGATGTTTTGATATTTATTATTAACAATTTTGGGGATCTGCTGCACGCGTAAATGATCCGGGATTCCACGAGTTTCTTCTATCATGGATGTATCGAAAAACACAGTAGAATCAGAAGTATTTGATAAGTCGACACGATTCGGAATATTCGAAGAAGGGTTAATATTATGGGACATGTGATTGAAATACAATGTCATAAAACGGGTTTGAGAATTAAGTTCGATTAACCTTTCAAAATTTTCAATCACAGGACAGGAAATTTTCAATCACAAACCTCACATTTGATAAGAATGCGAGAAGACAGGCTCCAAAAGTGGTTTTTCAATGGTAGTACTCCAGCTAAGACCTCCAAACTCATCGTATGGGTCGACTGCATGCAACCCAAGGCGATACGCAAACAACGATATTGTATTCGCTCCAGTTTGATCAAATGTGTGTTTGCTGCGGAGCGGAAGCAGAAACACCCGTACTCAATGACAGACAATATCGTTGTTTGGTAAAGCCTTATGAGGTCTCCTGGGTGGGCTCCCCAGCACGATCCGGTTATTGTACGAAGAAAATTCACTCTTTGTTGGCATTTTTTCATCAGATACCCAATGTGACAACCCCAGGTGCCTTTAGAGTCGAACCAGACCACAAGATATTTGTGTACCAAAACCTGAGAAATCGTTTTACCTATTAATTGTGTTTGAAGCTGAGCAGGTTCATGCTTCCTAGAAAAAAACTACTATCTCAGTCTTCTCCGGAGAGAATACGATACCTAGCTGTAGAGCCCAAGCAGACAAATTGTCCAAGGTATCTTGCAATGGTCCTTGCAGATCGGCAGCTTTGGCTCCTGTAACAGAGACCACGCTGTCGTCTGCAAGTTGTCTTATCGTGCATGAATTTGCCAGACATTCGTCAATGTCATTTACATAAAAGTTGTAAAGAAGGGGGCTTAAACATGAGCCCTGGGGGAGACCCATGTAGCTAATGCGAAAAGTTGCCAAATCGCCATGCGTAAAATGCATGTGCTTTTCTGACAAAAAATTGTTCAGAATTGGAAAATATTCATGTCGGTGAAGTTTACCCGAAAGAATGTCAATAGAAACGGAATCAAAAGCCTCCTTAATGTCCAAGAACGCAGACGCCATTTGTTCTTTGCAAGCATACGCCAGCTGAATAGCTGTTGAAAGCAACGCAAGACAATCATTCGTCCCTTTGGCACGGCGGAAGCCAAACTGAGTATCTGATAGTAGACCATTTGATTCGACCCAATGGTCTAAACGACGGAGTATCATTTTTTCCATCAATTTCCGGATACAGGATAGCATTGCAATCGGCCTATAAGAGTTGTGATCAGAAGCTGGTTTCCCTGGTTTTTGGATGGCGATCACCTTCACTTGCCTCCAATCCTGCGGTACAATGTTTTGCTCCAGGAACTTATTGAACAAGTTCAACAAGCGCCTCTTGGCATTGCCGGGTAGATTCTTCAACAAGTTGAATTTGATTCTATCTAACCCAGGCGCGTTATTGTTACAGGACAGGAGGGCAACTGAAAATTCTGCCATCGTAAAAGGTGATTCTATCGCGTCGTGGCCCGGAGACGTATCGCGAACAAAGTTTTGCGCAGGAACAGAGTCCGGACATACTTTCCTGGCAAAATCAAATATCCACCGACTTGAAGACTCCTCGCTTGCGTTGACCGTTGAACGATTTCGCATTTTCCGGGCTGTGTTCCAAAGAGTGCTCATCGATGTCTCCTTCGATGTTTCGTTTACGAACCGACGCCAATACCCGCGTTTCTTCGCTCGGACCAAACTTTAAAACTTGGTTTGGAACTCTGAATAACGTACATATTCCTTGACATCACCTGTATCCCGAAAAGCTAAATACGCGTCGGATCTCTTCGTGTAGACATCACAGCACTCTTTGTCCCACCACGGAGTGGAAGGCCGTTCTTTGATCGTTACGCCGGGATATTTCTTCGTTTGGGCTTGCAACGCGGCGTCGAAAATCAAACCCGCGAGGAGGTTGTATTCTTCAAGTGGTGGATGATGTTGAATCGACTCGACCTCGATAACTTCCAATCGACATTCCGTGTGAGGTCATACGGAATGTCAATTGGTCGCATGCGAGTTGACCCGCTAGTAATTGAAATAAGAATAGGCAAATGGTCGCTACCGTGGGGATCGAGGATTACCTTCCATGCGCAATCCAACCGTAGCAACGTCGAACAAAAGGATAGATCCAAAGCGCTTGGGCGCGCTGAAGATTTCGGGACACGTGTCATTTCACCGTTGTTTAAAATTGTCATATCGAAGTCATCGCAAAGGTTATAGATCAAAGAGAAGCGGTTATCATTGTAAGGGGAACCCCAAGCCACACCATGAGAGTTGAAGTCTCCCAAAATCAGACGCGGCGAGGGGAGAAGTTCTATTAAATTAAAAAGCAGCCGTTGCCCAACCTGTGCTCTGGGAGGAATATATATTGAGGCAATACAAAGCTCTTTACCTTGTATTGTCATTTGACATGCGACAACTTCAATGCCTGGAATCGAGGGGAGGTTAATACGATAGGAAGAAGAGCACTTCTTAATCCCTAGAAGTACCCCTCCATATGGAGTGTCTCGATCAAGGCGAATAATATTAAAATCATGGAAGTTGAGATCAGTATTCGAAGTAAGCCAAGTTTCACAAAAGGAAAATGCATCGCATTTGTTTTTATTTATCAAATTTTTTTTTTTTATTCTCGCTTATTTTCCGTCGATCTAGTTCCGCCACTGTTGTGGCCAATCACCGACGCCCAGGGAGGCGACTCCACACCCAGGACCCTAACTCGCGACCCGTTTATCAACGGACCGGCGCCAACGGCTTTACTTCCTCATGCGATGGAAGACGTGATCCCAGAGATTTTTCGCCTCAGAAAATCTCCCAGTGTCGACTAGGATTGAATCTAGACCAGTTGGGTTGGTTGTGAGTGGATCACGCCACCTCACAACCATCGACACCTATGTCGGCGGTGGGATTCGAACCCAGGCGTCGAGCGTGGTTGGCGGAGACGTTACCAACCACACTAGGCCCCCGCTCTTATCAAAACTTTAAGCGAATCAATTTTTGGTATAATACTTCTGCAATTCCACTGTAAGACAGAGATAGAATCCCTCATATACGCAGTTGAATTAGGCATCGAAGGCTACAATCGCTGCCAGGAGGAGCCATTTTGCAGTCAACTGCTTCAAAAATGATCTAACTGTTGGGAGCAATGCTGTAAGAAAAATTTCATTTGGATCGGGTACATTGAAAGTTTTAAAGATCCAGTCCACAATGTCAGAAAAATTCACCAATCCAGCATTTGATTCATCAACTGGATGTGCAAGAGGAACAACTGGGATTTTAGATGTTCCTGGGAGTACGGGGAACTCCTTCTGGGACTTCAAATTTCCAAGCCCAGGAGGAGTTTGCTTCGGTTTTTCCGCAGCACTTTTAGTTTTGGTTGTACTTTCCTTTCCACTTAGGGAAGTCCTAGGACTCTTTCTGGGAAGTTAAGGTGAGGAAAGATTTTTTCTCTTTCTAGACTCCCCAGGATTGGCATAAGGTGTTCCCGTAGGTGGATCGTCAGAGTCGGTTTCATCTGAAGACAAGATATCAAAGGGGTTCGCTGTTATGGTAGAAGTGGTCGTGGTCTCTTTGAGCATATCAGCGTAAGAGGGCTTTGAACGCTCTTTAAGAGACCGTTTTAATTTATCATTGCGTTGTATGTACACCGCGCACGTGGAGAGCTCATGCTGATTCTCCCCACAGTGGATGCATTTTCAGCATTTCCATTGCAAGAATCCTCAGCATGGTTTTCCCCACATTTACCGCACCGTGCCTTATTGCAGCAGTAGGCGGCTGTGTGACCTAACTGCTTGCAATGAGTGCAGTTCATTACACGGGGCACATACAGCCGCACAGGCAGACGAACTCGGTGAATTGAAACGTGGGTAGGAAGTGCGGATCCGGCGAAAGTGACACTATACGAGCCTGACGGGGTATACGTTTTCTTACCTCCTACGAGCGACACAGATCGCAATTGTTTAACCTCTAATACTTTAACCCCAGGAAGGCTGCTGTTTTTAAAACAGCCTACAGCATCCTTCAAGAGGCACTCGACGGACAAACTTGAGTCGATCACAACACCGTCGATCTCCACATCTCGCGCGGGGACGTACACGCGATACTCCCTCGTACAGAGCTCCGAACAAGCTATATCATTGGCCTGTTTCAAGTCATTCACCACGACACGGAGCTTGTTTGGCCTGACTTTCGAAATTTCAGTCATTGCATTGAAATGTGACGTCAGGTCCTTCGAAATTTGAATTATATTCAGTGGTCCTGCTTTCGGGCGGAAATACACTATCAAAGGGCCTGTCTTTTTGTCCGGGTAAAGCCTAACACGTGGAGAAGGTGAAGAATTTGCGGAGGAAGAGGAGGCAGGAGGGACAGGGTCAGGAGGGCTCGGAGACGAAGGATCGGGGGATGGGGTTTCCACATCCATTGCGCTTAAGTCAGCGCACTGGCACACTGGACAAGAAACACGTACCTGTTCTTCTTTGTTTTGAAGTTTTTGTTGTCTTCAACAGCAAAATCACCGAATCCTACGGTGCTGGAGCGAGCAGCTTCGCAGCGACACAGGTATACATCAGGATGACCTTCAAAGCGGAATATCTAATTATCTGCTGCAGCACAGCACCAGGCAAGCAATGCCTTTTCTTTGTTGTTTTGTTCACACGCGGTGCAAAGCGAGAAGATCACAAAACGCGTCCGTCATTGCCGAACGTTCGGGACGAAATGATTGCGAATAGTGAATGTTTCCATCTAATTCTACTACAAAAATCGATAAATCGTCTGCAAATAGGTATTTCGGTTATTACTTATAACTATCATCAGTGCTATATCTGATATCCAATTTCATTCTGCTACTAATATCTAATTCTGTTCTTCTTAGAAGGTCAATAAGAAATTCAACAGGGATTGGAATTGGGATTGGGATTGTAAATAAGATTAAAATTGTGGAATTGGAATCGAGAGTTAGAGTGGTGACGGGAGGGAGAGTAGGAGTAGTGAAGGTAGTGAGATTGGTATCGAGATTAGATTGGGAGTGGTACTGGGAATCGGATTGAGGTTCGGATTAGGATTATACTTATATTTCGATTTTGAATTGGGACTAAATTTAGGTTTATGATTGCTCGTTCACATTCTTGTTGCACTTGTTAATATTCATTATTGTGTCTTGAAAACAACTCAAAATTTAAAATTATGTGATCTTATAAAGTGGCAGTGGAAGTGGGAGTGAGAGTGGGAGTGAGAACCGGATGTGGAAGTGGAAGTGGAAGTTTAAGTTGAAATGGAAAAGGAGTGGGAGTGGAGGGTCGGTTTTGGGATTGGGATTTGGAATGAGATCATGTTTGAGATTGGTATTGAGATTCAGATTGTGAATGGGATTGAGATCTGAATTGGAATTTGATTTGAAATAAGGATTGAAATTGAGATTGAGACAGGGGTTGTGCCCAATCCGCACGAGAGTCACAAATGAAAAAGTGCTTTTTTGTTACAATTGTCACCTGGATGTTTTTTGAATAATATGGAAACAGTTTTTTGTAATCGAGTAACCATTACTTTCTATAGAAAAAAAATGTGCGAATTTTCTCATGAAAGACACGAATGCAATCATTTAAAAACAAAATTTCATTTTTTTGTCTCTGTGATAATTGAACTACCCGACGAGCTCTTCCACTGGACGATTACGCTGGTGAGCAGCAGACAGCCAGGACTGTTTTATCTTCGGACAATAGTGGCATGCGAGCTGACCGGCAACAATGCGACTCTCCGTGCGTCACTGTCCTTTCATCTTTACTCTGCTACTATCAGAACGTGCATGGTCTACGCAGCAAAGTAACCGATTTTGCTTTGGAAGTGTCCAATTCGCTTTACGACTGCATCATTATCACCGAATCCTGGCTAGATTCTCAAATTCCATCTTCCCAACTGTTCGGCATTGATTATACCGTGTACCGGACCGATCGTTGCTCGACTAATAGCACCAAGGCAAGGGGTGGAGGAGTAATCGTTGCTGTGCGACGATCGTTGGCGTCGGCATTATTGATTGAAGCTATGGATGACTCGCTTGAGCAGCTGTGGGTAACAATTAATAACGGTGAATTGAACATTGTGATCGGCGCTATTTACATTCCTCCTAACTTGCGAAATGAAGATAAGATAATTGATCGGCATATTTCATCAGTCGAAAAAGCTGTCAACTCGACTAGTATTAACGACGATCTTCTTATCTTCGGAGATTTTAACCGTGCTGGTCTTTCCTGGTCGATGCAGACGGAGGCTAATCATCTCGTTGTTGACGCTTCGCGCTCTTCTGTTAATGCCGGTAGCACCCATTTATTAGACGGTATGGCATTTCATTGCATGCAACAAATTAATTCTGTTTGCAACCAGAATGGCCGATTTCTCGATCTAGTTTTCGCAAACTCGCATGCTTTGCCAGCATGCTCAGTCACTATTGCACCTGATCACTTATGTAACATTGACGTTCATCATCCTCCTTTGATGGTTACTTTCAACAGAGCTATCAAAACTCAGTTCATAGACGAGTTTGATCCTTCCAGTTTTGATTTTCGGCGTGGGAGTTTTGATGCAATCAATTCTGCTTTGAGTGATATTGATTGGTCATTTCTCAATCAATGTCAAAACTTGGATGATGCCGTGTCAGAATTCACTCAAATAGTTCAGGAACTTATAAATCAGCATATTCCAAAAGTTCGTCCTCGTTGTAAGCCTGTTTGGGGAAACAGGCATCTTACTAAGCTTAACCGCACTCGAAAGTCAGCTTTGCGCGCATATCAAAAGAATAGAAACCCTATCAATCGGATCCGGTTTATTTCTGCCAGTCGTTCCTATAAAGCATTGAATAGAATTCTGTACACAAGGTTCGTGCGCAAAACGGAACACAACTTACGTTTAAATCCATAAAGCTTCTGGAAGTTCATTAACTCGAAGCGTAAGGAGGAAGGATAACCATCCAGTATGTTTTTGCTGGACAGTGAAGCTTCATCGAACAACAGAAAATGTGATTTGTTCGCCGAACACTTCGCCAGCGTTTTTAACACGGAGTGTGCTTCACCTAACGACATTGCCGCAGCTTTGGCTCATGTTCCGAGCGATGTGTTCGATGCCGAAATCTTCACGGTTACAATCGGAGTAGTAGTTAAAGCCATCTGTAACTTAAAACAATCTTACTCTCCTGGTCCCGATGGAATTCCTGCCGTTCTTCTGAGAAAATGTACTGATTATCTGGTATCACCGCTTACCGCTATTTTCAATCTTTCTTTGCAACGACATCAATTTCCCTGCAGCTGGAAAGAATCGCTCATGTTTCCAGTATTCAAGAAAGGTGATAAACGTAATGTGGAAAATTATCGTGGAATTTCATGTTTGTGTGCCTGCTCCAAAGTGTTTGAAGCCATTATTCATCATCATCTTATGTTTAGCGTGAAAAACTACATTTCTACTGCGCAGCACGGATTTTTTCCTGGTAGATCTGTTTCAACAAATTTATTAGAGTTCACATCATTTTGCCTTCGCGGCATGGATCGGGGCCTTCAGATCGACGCTGTCTATACGGACCTCAAAGCTGCCTTCGATCGTGTTGATCACGGCCTACTTTGTGCCAAGTGCGACAAACTCGGAACTACAACTGGAATGGTGGCATGGCTAGACTCGTACTTGCGGAATCGTAAGATTGCCGTTAAGTTGGGCACGTCGCGATCTACCTGGTTTAGTAACAGTTCAGGGGTTCCACAGGGTAGCATCCTGGGACTGCTACTTTTTTCGCTGTTCATTAATGACGTTACAAAAGTTTTACCACCTGGCACACGTTTATTGTACGCAGATGATACGAAAATTTTTAAACTTATCGAGACTGCTGAAGATTGCTGTAGGCTTCAATCGCTGATTGAACTTTTTAATGACTGGTGCCATCGCAACTATATGATGCTAAGCATTCCGAAGTGTACCGTGATCAGTTTCCAGCGCAAGAAACAGCCTCTCTTGTTAAATTACCACATTGCCGGTACATGTATACAACGTACCAATGTCGTCACCGATTTGGGTGTTTTGTTAGACACTCAACTAACATTCAGGCAGCATTTGTCGATGATTATCTCCAAAGCTAATCGTCAACTTGGTTTGATATTCAGAATTGGAAATGAATTTGTTGATTATGGCACCATGCGAGCTCTCTATTGTTCATTAGTACGCTCTATTCTGGAAACTGCTTGCGTTGTTTGGGACCCGCATTATGAATTTTGGAGTCAGCGAATTGAGCGCATACAAAAACATTTTGTTAGAAGGATCTGCCGTACTTTGCCATGGAGAGATCCAGATCATTTGCCACCTTACGAAAGCCTCTGCTTTTTGATTGGAATATCCCCTCTCGAGCTGCGCCGCAAGGAGATAATTGCCAGAATGACTCACAATATTTTGACTAGCCGGTATGATTGTCCAGCCATCTTGACGTTGTTGCAGTTGTATTGTCCCATTCGTCCTCGTCGAAGCCAGAGCCTATTGCAAACGAATTCGCACCGCACGAACTACGGCCAGAATGAACCTGTTCGCCGAATGGCCGTGCTCTTCAATCGATACTACGCAAATTTTAATTTTTAGTCATGTCTTGTGTGTTATGAATTGTATATAATGTATGTTATTTTATACTTGTACTGTTGCCATGTATTATTTGCAAAAGATGTTGGGTTTTTATGCCAGCTTGAATGGTTGCATTCACGGCCTTTCAAGGTGGCTTTTCCCAGCCATATAGTTTAATATTTATTCATCAAGACTACTGTCGGATGAATTATTCAATAAATAATAATAATAATAATAATAAATAATAATATATTTATTTTTCTTTGAAGAGTCACAGACGAAATCATTTTTCACGGTGCTAATTTAAAGTACGAGTGGCATTTTGTTTTAGAATAGTCACCAAGTCATTAAGAGGTACGGGTAAATTTTTCTGGTAAATTCATGGTTACTTTTCATAGCAATAGTTTCCTTATTTAGACACTGTGACTCTCATAAGAAAAATATATATCAGAAGTTTTGTTAAAAAGAATATGCGACCTTTTAAAAAAAATTATAAGTTATTAACATTGTCACAGTGATTTTGGTAGTCGTCTTTTCTGGTTTAAAGAAATATCAGTGAAAGTAAACATCGAGCTTTGTCTGACAAATGTTACAATAACATGTCACAGTGAATTTTTTAAGGAAATATATGCCAAATGTTGTTAGAAAAGAATATGTGATGATTTTAAAAATTTCGGCGTAGTTTGAGTTTTTAAATAGTTTATTTGACACGGCACGATACAATTTATGTTTAACTGAGCCAAGTACATTTTTTTTAAATTCTAAATTAGCAGGGAAAAGAGGGAGGCCTTTTCTTTATTCTCGCGGCCGACTACGAGCTAGTGGGGATTTAAGGTGAGAGGAGGGGAGTTACAATTTTGATTTCAACTATATTGAGTTATACGATTTATTTGTTTGTACATGGCTAAGCAGTGATGTTCTATTTGAGCAGTTTGGACTGAGGTGTCTGCGTGAACATGAAGATGCCGAGTCTTCGTTTGGGTGTCTCCAGCTTAGTGTATCATCTTCTTTCAGCGTGTAGCGGGAATGGTAATCTAACAAATAGATAGAAGAGTTTCATATTTTAATACCAGCGTGTTTTATGAACACGTATAGCTGTGTCATGTACTGGAGATCACCGCTTCCCAGAATGTCTCTAACGGGTACGTTCGGTTGTTTTCCTCGGGCCCGAAGGGAATCTATAAGCTCAGACCTAACACCACAGTATTCGGTACACGACCAAACAACATGCTCGATGTCATGGTAGCCATCGCCACAAACGCAGTGATTACTGTCTACAAGCCCTATACGAAAGAGATGCGTGTTTAACGTATAGTGATTGGACATAAGTCTGGACATCACGCGAATGAAGTCCCGACCTACATCCAACCCCTTGAACCATGCTTTCGTCGATACCTTAGGAAAAATGGAATGTAGCCACCGTCCCAGTTCATCTGAGTTCCATGATGATTGCCAACTGTTGAGTGTTCTCTGACGCAAAATGCTATAAAATTCATCAAAAGCAATTGGTCTTTCATAAATATCGCCGTCAATAGCACCCACCTTAGCTAAAGAGTCAGCCTTTTCGTTACCCGGAATCGAGCAATGAGAAGGGACCCACGCTAAGGTAACCCGGTAATTTTTATCTGTTAAAGCACTTAAAAACCGCCGTATTTTCCCCAGGAAATACGGGGTGTGCTTCACAGGCTTCATTGATCGCAGAGCCTCAATGGCACTGAGACTATCTGTGAAGATGAAGTAGTGGTCTATGGGTAGGGTTTCGATGATTCCAAGAGAGTACTGAATAGCAGCAAGTTCTGCGACGTACACGGAAGCAGGAGCATCGAGTTTGTAGGAGGCGGTAAAATTTTCGTGGAAAACACCGAAGCCAGTGGACTCATCTAGATTAGATCCGTCAGTGTAAAAGCTTTTATCATAACTAACATGTTTAAACTTATTGGAAAAAATCTTAGGGATCTCTTGGGGTCGCAATTGATCCGGGATACCAGAAATGTCTTGTTTCATGGTGGTGTCGAAGAATATAGCATTATTAGAAGTATCTAAAAGTGCGACATTGGAGGAATCGTATGAAGAAGGATTAATATCTTGAGCCATATAGTCAAAATATAAAGTCATAAATCTGGATTGAGATTGAAGGTCGACCAACCTCTCGAAATTTTCAATTACTAATGGGTTAATAACTGTGCATCGAATTAGTAACCGGTAAGAGAGATTCCAAAAACGATGTTTCAACGGAAGAATACCCGCTAGCACTTCAAGACTCATCGTATGGGTCGACTGCATGCAACCCAAGGCCATACGCAAACAACGATATTGTATTCTCTCTAATTTTATAATGTGTGTGTTCGCGGCGGAGCGAAAGCAGAAACAGCCGTACTCAAGAACTGACAATATCGTTGTTTGGTATAACCTTAGAAGGTCTCCTGGGTGAGCACCCCACCAAGTTCCGGTAATCGTACGAAGAAAATTAATCCTCTGTTGGCATTTTTGTGTCAGATACCTAATATGACAAGCCCAGGTGCATTTGGAGTCGAACCAGACCCCGAGATATTTAGCGACTAAAACCTGAGAGATCGTTTTACCCGTTAGTAGGAGCTGCAGCTGAGCTGGGCTATGCTTCCTAGAAAAAACGACCAGCTCAGTTTTCTCCGGAGAGAATTCGATACCCAGCTTAAGAGCCCATTCAGACAAATTGTCTAAGGTATCTTGCAATAGTCCTTGCAGGTCGCTAGCCTTGCCACCAGTAATGGATACAACGCTATCGTCTGCAAGTTGCCTTAGCGTGCATGAATTTGCAAGACATTCATCGATGTCATTGACGTAAAAATTATATAAGAGAGGACTTAAACATGAGCCCTGGGGGAGGCCCATGTAACTAATTCGGGAAGTTGTCGAATCGCCATGTGAGAAATACATATGCTTTTCTGACAACAAATTGAGCAAAAAGTTATTCAAATATGGTGAAAGTCCCTGCGAATGAAGTTTCGCGCCTAAAACTTCTACAGAGACAGAGTCAAAAGCCCCCTTAATATCCATGAACGCAGAAGCCATTTGCTCTTTTCGAGCAAAGGCTAGTTGAATTTCAGTAGAAAGCAACGCTAGGCAATCGTTCGTCCCTTTGCCCCGGCGAAAGCCAAATTGAGTATCTGAAAGTAACCCGTTTGTTTCGACCCATTTGTCTAACCGTAAGAGGATCATTTTCTCCATTAATTTCCGGAGGCAAGAGAGCATCGCAATCGGCCTATATGAATTGTGATCAGAGGCAGGTTTCCCGGGTTTCCGAATAGCAATGACTTTTACCTCCCTCCAGTCATGCGGAACAATATTTAGCTCAAGAAACTTGTTGAATAAATTCAACAAGCGTCTTTTTGCAGAGTCGGGTAGGTTCTTCAACAGGTTGAGTTTTATTCTATCTAACCCTGGAGCCTTATTGTTGCACGACAGGAGAGCCATTGAAAGTTCCAACATCGAAAATGGAGGCTCTTCCGTAGTTACTAATAACGCGTCGCGAAAGGTTTTCTGTTCCGGTACAGAGTCTGGACAGACCTTTTTGGCAAAATCGAGTATCCAGCGATCTGAATACTCCTCGCTTTCATTCGAAACGTCACGGTTCCGCATGCGCCTGGCGGTATCCCAAAGAGTGCTCATCGCTGTTTCCCTGGACAACGCGTTTACGAACCGCCGCCAGTACCCGCGTTTTTTCGCCTTTACTAAGCTCTTCATCTGCCTGCCCAGTGCCTCGTACTTTCGAAGCAGGTTGACAGTGCCGTACTCCCGGTAGTCCTTATACGCCGCGGACCTTCGCGCGTACAGCTCAGAGCACTCTTTGTCCCACCATTTGTTGGGAGGGCGCTGTCTAATCGTTACCCCGGGTATCGGTTTCGTCTGAGCTTGAGTCGCGGCGTCGATTATCAAGCCAGCTAAGAACGCGTATTCTTCCTCCGGAGGAAGTTCCTCGTGAGTCTCGATAGATTGCGCTATAATAGACTCATAACACTTCCAATCAATATTACGTGTAAGGTCGTAGGAAATATTGATTGGGTTCGGGGGAGTTGAACCATTAGCAATTGATATAACGATTGGAAGATGATCACTACCGTGGGGATCGTTGATTACTTTCCACCGGCAATCTAGCGCTAGTGATGTCGAGCAGAGGGATAGGTCAAGCACGCTTTCACGTGCTGGAGGATTAGGTACACGTGTCGCTTCCCCAGTATTCAAAACTGTCATATTGAAGTCGTCGATCAAGTTACAGATTAAAGAAGATCGGTTGTCGTCGTACAGCGACCCCCACAGCGAACAGTGAGAATTAAAATCTCCCAATATCAAAAAAGGCGCGGGAAGCAACTCTGCTATATCAGTGAGAGGCTTCTGTTCAATCCGCGCGGATGGAGGCATATATAACGAAACAAGGCATAGGTCTTTTCCATCCATATTCGTTTGAATGGCAACGACTTCAATATTCGAGATCGAGGGGAGGTCGATTCGGAAGAAGGAATAGCACTTTTTAATCCCTAAAAGTACCCCTCCACCGTGTGAGTCTCGATCTCGACGAATAATGTTAAAATCGTGGAAATTGAGTTGATCGTTTGAATTGAGAAAGGTTTCACAGAGCGCAAATGCGTCACAATTGTATGTATTTATTAAATGAGAAAATAGATCGAATTTGGGGATGATACTTCTGCAATTCCACTGTAATACAGTGATAAAATTCCTAACCTCTTTCGCCGTATTAGTCATCGAAAGATATGATAGCTGAAATGAGGGGCCAAGTTGCTGCTAGTTGCATCAAAAAGGTTTTCACTGTAGGAAGAATGGCAAGAAGAATATTTTGTAGGGGATCTGGTATGTTGAATGTTTTAAATATCCAGTCCACAATATCAGCAAATTTTATGAACCCTGTTTCTATTTTATCTTCTGATCGAGAAATGGGTGCCCGAGGGGTTTTTGGTGCCCCAGGAAGCGGTGGGTACTCCTGGTTTGATTTAAAATTAAAACCGGGAGGTACTTGCTTCGGTTTTTCTTCACCGCTTCCTTTTTGTGTTGGCTTATTGGTCATTCCGCTAGGGGTTATCTTGCGACCTTTGCGAGAAAGATTAGGAGAGTTGATCATTCTCCTCTTCCTAGATCCTTCTGGCATGGCATAAGAACACCCTTCGACGGGATCGTCAGATGTACCCTCATCGGTTGGCAAAAAGGAAAAGATGTTTCCTGTCGAGGGTGGCTCAGCACTCTTCAGCATTTCTGCGAAAGAGCGCTTTGATCGTTCCTTGAGGGAACGCTTTATTTTTTCCTCGCGCTGTTTGTACGCGGGACACGCCGAAAGGTCATGCCGAGTTCCCTCGCAGTAAAGACACTTTTCAGTATCCTCACTGCAAGCGGTCTCAGCATGATTGCCTCCGCACTTGCTGCAGCGTGCCTTGTTGCAGCGTAGGTGGCTGTATGACCTAACTGCTTGCAGTTTTGGCAATGCATGACCCGCGGTACGAACAGGCGTACAGGCAGACGAACCCTGTCCAAAGAGATGTAGTTCGGCAGTGCGGATCCGGCGAATGTTACACGGAAGGAATCCGAAGGGAAGAATTTCTTCTTCCCTTCTTCGATGGATACTGAATGCAATTGCTTGACATCCAGTATCTTTGGCGTAGTTTGAGTAATCATCTCTTTTCGATCCAGTAGCAAAGGAAGGATTACACAGTCACATATGTATTAAACACATATGTATTAACATAACGTTCGATTAGTATTTTCTCACTAGAGACCTCATAGGAATTGATTTTTTGACGAATGCAGATAGGATCTATAATCGTTATCAAAAAGAATGCATGTTTTTTCACGGAAGTCACCAAGAATAATTGGTGACGAACACCTAGAATTCGTTGGTTCACTAAAATGGAGACGATGTTTGCAAAAATCAGTAAAATTATATATTATAAAATTAAACCATAATATGATTTGGACGTTTTCCTCGAAAATGTTCATATGTTTTCTAACTAGATTATAGCAAGACTCACATATGAACAGACATTTGCGCAAAAAGAGTAACAAATTTAATTTTTCGTGTTTCTAATATATTTAAAATTATACGAATGCAATCTAAAACCTTATTTTTCTGAGGGCGCATGAAAATTTTAAGGGGTAGGCGATTTACTTTCACAACGAAAATGGGATTGCATGTGAGAATAGCTCTTGGCATTTATCGCAATTTCAACTTGTTTTATGTTATTGTTTATATCTACACAGTTAATTATTTCATCGGCGAAATATTAAAAAAAATACAATTGCAATGTTCGGGAGTTAGTCACGAATAAATTATTTTATTTTGGAACGTTGTCACGGTAAATATTCATGAATGTATTGATGAAAACACCACTCGCGGTGACAATTCAGAAAAATAGAAACGTTTCTAGTTTCTCCTATAAATATCACCAAGTTGAAAATATTTAAATGTAGAATATTTCTAACAAACCACTTAGTGACAATTGCCAAAAGTTTGTGTAGGGCTCTAAGCCCCGCCTTTTCGACGCTTTTTTAGCATTCCTGACCATTTACAGAACATATTCTTCATACAAAAAAGAATCTTCTCTTAAAGGTCACCAACATGTCATTTGTGTGGACTGGGTGATTATCTGTTTACTCTCACTTGTCATTTACATTGCAGCCCTCAAAAAGTGGCAATGTAGAGACGTAAACTTGATGTCTCCGCTGCTGCATGTCTTTCAGCTATCTGTCTCTCTCGATGTTTTTCCTCCCTGTTGGAAATTAACGTATATGTTTTTAGGAAATTTTGCTCTTTAGTTTCAAATACACGCAAAACTTTTCCTTATTACTTTAAAAGCAATAGCGCAAAATTACCTTTTAGGTAACAAATCCATTAATTAAAAAGCAATAAAATTCTTCCCCAGTTAAGTAACAACACATACTGTCATATATTTAGCACGTGTTATGAGAGTACGACTATCTAATAATGGTCGTTTCAACCACATGCAACGTTTTTTCTGTCGAAAAATGCTCCCTTTCCACCTCAAGTAAAAAAAAATCACACACCGTCGCATAAGTTGCACATGTTACAAGTTTTTTCAATCTCCAATTCATCCGGTGGGCGTGTATTAGTTCGCTCGTTGTATGCTTACGGAGTAGCGAAAAAATATGACAAGAGCTGCCAAGCAACATTTTCCCCGTCATAGAGTATGCAAACGTTGATGATTTCAAAGACTTGAAATGCGCCTTAAAATGACATCACGATCTGTAAACTGCGTTAGAGAAAAAAAAAACATTCGCTTTCTTGCAAGCTATTTACAGCACAAAATCATTGGTTCATGGAAACTTATTTGGACCTGTTTGAATATACAAAACTCGTGCCCATCCAGAACAATATTCGCAACTTCGGCAACTCTGGTCAGACAGTATTACATATTTCCATTTCAAGTAAACACTGGGGGACGAAACGAAAGTGTTTCTAATTGGACATTTGAGGTTGGCGGTTGAGGTTCTGATTATGTGTGGATGAAGGGAGGCAAAAATGAACCAGATCGTTGCATCAATACAAATGCAGCGAGTGAAGTCTTGCCAACACATGCCTTGCGGTGCTTGGCTGTATGTTCTCCTGCAGAAACACATACAAGCGTGTGGTCGTCAGAATTTTTATTACTTTTTGTTTGTTACTTTTTGTGTATCATGCGCAGTCATAAGACACAAAAAGTAACAAAAAATTGCCCAAAAGTAATGAAATATTCCCCGTTTGCGTTGGGTGTATGAATAATCCGAATCTAAAAGTTTGTAAGTAAACGACCATAAAATACGTAACGCTTGAGGGGAAGAGAGGAAGCTGATGATAAAGCATTGAAACCCATGAGGAAATTTTGAAGATCTGTGTGCGGAAAAGGTGTGAGGATCGAAAATAATTATGTTTGCGCTACGAAAACCATGAATGTTCCCTGATCAATTTATGAAACAAAAATAAATAAATAAAAATAGGTCAATATAATTTAAGAAAAAATAAAAGAGCACGAGATTTTTGTTTATTATTTTTTAATAAAAACGAACGAGTTCATGTTTAAAAGTAAAAGAATCAACATACACTGACAAATTTTCTTCCTCAATTTTGACTGCAATTGCATCAAAAATAACTACAAAAAAATTATATTCGTAAAAAATGTGTTTTCTGGCTTCAAGGGGGTTAGACAAAAGTAAAGTTCTCTTCATTTATTCAAAAACAACAACACAGTTCTGCAAAATTAGCGAAAAAAAACCTGATTCGACTATATATAGTCGATTCGATTCATTTTTTTCAATTTGATTATCTATAGTGAAAAAAAGGAGAACATATATAGTAAGCACTTTGGATTTCAAAATAGCGTCTGGGATCGGATTCCGTTCACTGGGCATCTTCTAGGTACTGGTGATACCCATATTTAGAGATGTTTGGCTATTCTACTAGTGCTTGCTTTCTCTAATACGGTCGAAAGAAGATTATACCTTCTTTATGCTATATAACCCGTGAGCCTGCTTCTGCTCAAACAAATCATTTTGCTTTCGGATGGAGCGACCGTCGAACATAATTCGGCAGCAGCGAAACTACTTCTGGTGAAGCTCTGTCTTGTTTTGGCAAGCATTGTGGCAACCAAAATCTGCCGGCCGACTAATTTTTAGTGTGGAAATAGCTGTTTTATCTGAGAGCCTTTTTCCCACTGTCGGGGTAGCACAGAGATGCGGTCAGCATCATATGCAGCAAATTGGCTTTTGAAGCAGCAACAGATGTTCACGATTTGATGCGAAAGGAGAAAGGGAAACTGTTACTCTGATTTTAAAAACTTGTTCTTAAATGAATTATTTAATTTTAATGTTGTTAAATATTTAGTTCTACGCACACAACCCTTCTGTAATTTTCTTTACCGCACAAACCTCACAGAGTTGTGTAAATTTGCAGCTTGAATACTTGTTTTGAAGGATATTTTAAACGGAATTTTAGTTTATATTTGAAGATAAAAATCTGTGGAACTTTTAATAAATTGATAATCATTAATAAATTTTTAACAGTTCTTCGATGGAAACCATATTTTTTAAATAAAATATAAAATGCATCTCTTTGAGGTTCAATTTCGCGTGTGGCTTTCAAATCGGGATTGTGCATTATTAGACAACAGGTAAATTTTCATTACGCTCTCTCTTCTTTCCATCCTAAATAAGCTCGTGTTGTTCTGTTTATTCGACATAAGATTTTCAGTCAACTGTTAATAGTGTACAGTGAAAATTGCGAGACTAGCGATACGATCCTACTAACACTAACATAGCAGTCTCTCTCGAGCCGAGATTAAAACATACGACGACTGGTTTGTTAGACCAGCTGAGAGATGTTCTACCACGTTAACAATTTTTAATACAAGTACATCAATAATGGTACAGCAAATGTGAGAAACAATACGAAAAGAAATGATGTTTCTGTTTTGTACGTCAATCGACATCAATTTTCATCGCATGTCGTGCATTTCAAATTTAACAATATTCTTTTTACGATTACTTCTTGCTCCTGCAAGACTGCAAAACCATGTTCTCATGCGTTATGTTCAATCACTGTCCGTCGTTTTGGATTTTACACGTCAATTTTAATCTGCCATAAATCATTTCTGTTTGATTCGTAGAGCTCAATATTTTATTTGACACAATTTTGCAAACCTTCGCGGATAGCTATAAATAGATTATACTGTTAAAGTCGAGGGTTGTATAGACTCCTCGGAATTTTTCGTAGACCTTAAGTCGAGGCTCCACTTGTTTGCTTTTCAAATAAAGGTATAGTGACAAAATTCCCCACGTTAATTATTATGATGGTATTTCTTATCGTAAGTGTCCATACCAAGCTACAGTTTTGAAAACATTTTAACAGCATACCATAACATAGATGATTAGTGTTGATAGACTGCGTCTTTTATCGTCCAACACTTTGTTCCGATAATATCGGTGCCAATGATTAAACCGGTAAAGAATGCATACTGAAAAATATAAGTTTATTCATCCCACAGATTTTTATCAAATGAGTTCACCAGCATAAAAGTTATCAAAATAACCATATTCTTTACAACTCATTTATAATATATTTTTATTTCACTTCAAGGTACGATGCTCACCCCTTTCTGATGGCACTTTTTTATGTTATCCGCTTATTCGAACGAGCGGGTCGTTAACATTGCACCATCAACAATCGTTAGAAGTATAGTTATAGCCATGTCAGACGATTGCCAGCGACCAGAACTTAAAAAATCATAAACAATTGTGAACAATATGGTTTTTATTTCCAGCAATGGCGTGTGAGGCATCCATACAATCTGTTATTGCTTCCGTCGGCTTTTTTTTCGAAGGCGGCTCTCATCGGTTGACTGTCATGTTGTTTTGAGCAAACATGTGACAACAAACCATTCCGTTGGCCGTAATTTCCATTCCCCGTGGAATTCAGCTCGTACACTACAACACTGATTTATTTATGTTCAAATTACATGTTTTCGATGGGCGGTTGTACCGCCCCGGTCCTCCTGACTGCCAACTTTCCGTGCAGCCGGCAGCTGAGGGCGCAGAATTAGGCGCTTCTCGGCAGCGACCTGTTTGTTCGAAACGGACTGCTGCTGCGGCAGGCAAAGTTAATGACACGGACACTGTGCGCTAGGGTGAGGATTAATGGCGTGTTTTGCTGAATGGTTTGCGTGGCCCCGTGTGACATGCAAATTGTGATCGGGAAATGGTGGGAAATTAAGTTGTCGGTCTTTATTTTCGCAATTTGTACCGTCCAAAGCTGGTACGCAAGTAACAGCAGAATCAAACTAGAATGGTCTTTTTCCAATAACACATCTTTCTTTATTCTGATCGGTTTCCTACAAGAGAGTGCAAACTGCATGTGCACAATCAAGGTCATTTACTTACTCTTTGACTTTCCTATAACTTTCAATGGAACGAAACGAACTAAAACTAGCATTCAATGCGCTACGTGTTCAACAACAAGAATCCTTACTTTGCCATCTCCCCTCCCATCCACACGATGGGTACACGACCGGCCGCTTGACCCATCCTTTCCGGTACGGTAACCTCTAGGACAGTATGTAAAGAGTGAAATATGCTCAGTTTTATTCCCCATATCTGCCTGATCGCAGCACCAGTTCCTAACTTCCATAACCCATTTATTGGTGCTTCAACACATGTGAAGTGGACAGCACACCAAATGGGTTTTCTCCCTATACCAGGGCACATAGACACATACACAAACAATAATTTCTTCTAATGGTTACTAGCTACTGATATTTCTCGTTTCCTTTTACTGACTAGATAGAAGCACATATATAAGATAGAATATACGACGTTCTGTGAACGCAGGATGCAATTTACTCTCTAGAATAAACGTTTTCTTTTGCTTCGCTTCGGCCTTGCACCAACTTTCAAAACAGTTTAATTGGCATTCACTGCCCGGTTTGATTAATCGTGGGGAGAAGTAAAATATAAGCGACTGTGATACAGCCAGCCGGCGCATCCGTCGCTATGAAAGATTTTTACGTTAGCGGATTTTCAACCGGCAATAAAGCTCTGCATAATCCCGTTTAATTGCCTCATCAGAGTCAAAAAACGGGAAGAGTCATATTATTCTTGTTTAACTTACGGTATCGTTGGCGACTTGAAAAAAGCAATGGAAATATGTTTTACACAGCCACCCTATCGGGGCTAGGCGGTACTTTCCTGGCGGAAACCTTTCGCCTAGGAATGGATCCCTATCTTGAGGAATATGAGTCAGAGGATGTGTGCATTGCAACGGATCTTTACGGTCGAACATAACCGTAAAAAAGCCGGGTCCGGATGTTGTTCTTTCGTTTTGTTTGAGAAGAACGACGTTAAATTTTGAATCGCCTATTTTTGTATGGGCGTAATTTGTTCACTTCACGGAAAAGATTTTAGTGTTTGTTTCCTTATGGTTACGAAATTAGCTTTGCATGTTTTGTACACGAGTAAGTGGTTTTTGTTACTTCTCTCGTCAATTTGCATCAATCTTGTTGAAAGTTGTTGAGAATTGGTTGTCTTTATATTCATTTCGGAGGTAGTTAAAATCTGTTATGAAATATAGCAGAAATCGGGAATGTTTCCAGTACACAAACGAAAATTGCTGCAAAGTTAGGTCCAGTTATGCATGTTGAAAGCTAGGTATTCGAAATCATCGTCCATGAAGCGTTATTTGTTTGTAAGGTCTTTTTACGCGGCTTTTTATGCGGGTTACTGTTCTCTATTATATACTCAAAAACGGTACAGGATATCCTCATTTCAATCATTTTTTCCGTTTCAGGCAAAAAATAGTCACATATCAGTTTAAAAAAAAAGTTTTTTTGGGTTAAATGCCGGAAACTTAAAATATTGTACTTCGGTCTTTAGATTGACCACTCTCATATTCAAACGAGGTTCAAACAATTTAGAACAGTTTCCTTCGTTATATTTTCAACTCAAAAAGGTCTTTTTCACGCGAGCCCATACCAACTTGTAACGCATCCCCGCGTAAAAAATGACCTTAGTGTACATATTTGAAGATCGGCATGGCTTATTTTCATTTGAGTCGTACGAAAGACGGGAAACAAGTAGACACTGTTTACACAGATCTAAAAGCTGCTCTCGAACAAGTCTACCACGGAATACTAGTGAGTAGTATCGAGGAAATTTTTTGATCATATCATAAAATGAGTCATATCGTACCTGACGGAATTCATTCGGAAGAGTCGGAATACTTTTGGAAGCTCTCAGGCGGTCCACAAGGCAGCCATTTAGGTTCCTTGATATCAACACTTTTCATCAATGAAGTAACTACGTTACTGCGAGCTGGGTGTCGTTTTGTTTCAAGCAGATGGTGTTAAAATATTCACGTCAACCGTTGCCAGGTACTTGTAATACATAAGTCCCCGTACGTGCAGAGAAAACAACGACCGCCCGGAACCTGTTGCTAGATTGATTTTTTTCCAACAATTTTTACCTAATCCTAACCTTCTGAAACGTCGCACTCTATCCAGCTTTTCACGAGCGGTAATGGTGGATGGATTTGACATTCAATGTAGGTTGTCAAACTATAGTTCATTGGATATTTCCATTGAACTAGCACTAGTTGTATGGATTTGACATATAATAATACTAGTTCAATGGAAAAATCCATTGAACTAGTAGTATGACAACCTCCAATTCATGTCAAATTCATCTAACTAGTTTCAGTTCAATGAAAATTTCCAATGAACTAGCAGTTTGACAACCTACATCGAATGTCAAATCCATCCGCCATTACCGCTCGTGGAAAGCTGGATATACAAAGCTGATTTTAGAGCCGTCACGAAAGTTAACCCATTAATTGTTTTCTGTTTTATAGAAGTTTCAATTTTGTGATTAATCCAGTAAACAGTGAGAAACGAATTTTACTTTGTTCATTTTTGCATTCACTTTGTTCAACAAAGCTGAAGCACAATTAAGAAACAACTTTGTCGAAGACACCACACTTCTATCTGCCTAAAAATGGACTTTTGTGAAGTTTGCTACAGATTGCCACTAAAAATCTTTTCTTTTTTAATATAACATTTAGCAGTGATTTTCTACAAATTTTCAATATTCTTCAATGTTGTTTGCTATAACAAAACGAACAACCTAATCGAAGAAAGTATAATTTTATCTCACATATTTCGTTGGTTTTTTTTATTCTAATTAAATGCAATAAGCAGGAGGCCCAATCGCAGAGAGCATAACGGGGCCGAAATAATTGTTGGAGTAGGGAAAAGCCTGCTTGAGTAAAATTAATAAATATTTCTCCTCAAACAGGCATAAAAACCCTCTCATCTTTTCATATACAATAATACAATTATAAATAAATTACAAATCATAAAACACAATCTTGATAAATATGGTTCCTGCAGCTTCAAGAGCCAAATATATTTTCGGGAACGTCTTATTCCTGGTTAAGCGCGTAAATAGAATCTGAAAAGAAAACAAAAGTGTACTAAATAGGAACATCAATTGATTTAAGGAAGGACAGGTGCAAAGGTGATCCTCTGTGAGTCCTATACGACGAAGGTGAGCATTGAACCAGTAATGATTGGACATAAGCTGAGATATCATACAAATGAAATCACGACTTACGTCCAATTTGTGGAACCAAGGTTTTAAAGAAACTTTAGGAATAATTGAATGACACCATCTTCCTAGACCTCCATTGTCCCAAGAGTTTTGCCAGTTCATGAGCGACTCTCGACGTATAGAACTAAAAAATTCATTGAATTCAATAGGTCTTTCATAAATGTCACCATGTACCGTACCGATCTTAGCTAATGAATCTGCCGTCTCATTGCCCTCAATTAAAGAATGGGAAGGGATCCATACTAATGTAACCTGTGATACGATTTCGGATAAAGTACTCAAATGGTCGTGTATTTTATTCATAAAATACGAAGAACCCTTTAACCTTTTTATCGATCGGAGGGCTTATTTCGTTGGTTATTGACGTATTTTTGTTAAAACGATGCACTAATTTGCTAACAGATATTTTCAGAATATGCAAATATCTGCAGACTTTACTGTTCTTATATTAAAGTATATATATAAAACATCACTCAATCCAGATATATGCATCTGTCTCCTGTGTAGATATTTGTGAGTAAATTAGTGCATTATTTTAATAAAAGTCCCTTATAACCTAATAAATATAAGAGTAAAAGATAAACTTTCTTCGGTGAGCTTGTACCTTTTAATATAGTAAATAAAATTGTAATACATTAAAAAAATAGAAAATCTCTATAAAACGGTATGTTAAAAAAATGATTTCAAGAGGTTTTCCAAAGAAAACTACACATTTACTTAGACACTATATTCTATCTACTACATTTAAATTAGCAGATAGAAGTGTAGTGTCTTCGACAAAGTTGTTTCTTATAAAATGTGCTAAAACTTGACTCAACAAAGTAGATTTTTATATGCAAAAATGAGAAAATTCAGTTCGTTTTTCACTTTAATGTAGATTAATCAAAAAATACGAACTTCTACAAAATCATGCATAATTAATAGAACAACTTTGCTGAAAACACTACGATTCCAAAATCATTATTTTTTGAGTAAAAATTACTATAAATTAGCGCATTCTTCTAGTAAAAATCGTAAACAACAAAAAAACATGTGAGATAAAAATAAACTTTCTTCGGAAAAACTGTTTGTTTTGCTATGTGGAATATTGTAAAATCGTAGAAAATCACTATAAAAAGCTAAATAGAAAAAAATGATTTTTAGGGGCAATCTATAAAGAACTATCATAAGTCAATTTTAATAAACAGATAGAAATACGTTGTCTTCAACAAAGTTGTTTCTTTAAACAACTTTTACGCGAATTACGGATGCAGATGTGAATACGATGTCGATTTTCATGCGGATGTTCCGCATTTACGGATGCGGATGCGGAAACTCGTAACATCTCAGGTGTTTAATTCCGCTTATTTCTCAGGACAAGTTGTATCCCAGTGCAAAAGCTTTTGAGCGAGCAGCGAATACACCAAGGAAAATTTTGCTACAAACTTTTATAAAGCAATATTTATTTTTCAACATCCACATGACATCTCGTTTGTATCAAAAAAAGGAATTTCTGGCTGACATATATATTTTATTCCAATAGTGTCGAAACACACCCTATGCCATCGTTGGACAATGTTAGCTTATTTTATGGAATATTTCATTAGGAGGGTTACTTTTATACCATCAGGGTGGTTCGTTTTGTCAAAAATGTGTGCAAATAAAAAAATAACAAGAGTATAAATCAAATAATTCAGATATTAGTATTGAGAAATCTCTTATATATCCCAAGGACTACGAGCCTCTGTCCCAACTCACGACATCGTGGCTCAGCAGAACGAATCCATACATGCCATTCGACGATTATCAGACGACCATTGAACAACAAAACACTGATTGGAAATCCCATGCTAGTTTTAAGTTAGACTTAATTTCAGCTCGTAGTCGGCAGCGAGGATAAAAAATTTGCTTTAGTTTTTAAGTCATCAGATATAATTGGCGCCGTTAAACATTAAATTGTATTTGTGCCGTGTCAAATAAATGTTATGTGAAGAAAAAAAAAAAAAATCTCTTATATCATAGTAGATCCACACTTGATATATAATATTTCATTAGAGTGTCTCATTCATTTCTCTTGGAATAATCCTTTTAATCAAACAGTTAAAAAAGTTCATGACATCAAATAGTCCGGTTCTATTACAATTGGAACCCATGACCATCCGCTTCTCATGATGGACTCTGTAACCAAGCGGCTACGTAATTTCTCTGCTTAAGAGTTTTTGATCCCTTCCTAGTGTACGATAAAATTGAATGAATTAAATATTGAAAAATTGAAATTGATGGACTGTCAAACTCAGCTTTACTTTTTTATCAATTCGTGATCCTTGTCAATTGCATTGAACAAAATCACTGATATTGATTATCTACACAAATCCATCATGATGTCATAACTATCTATATCAGGGTACAGTGGGATTGTAGGTAATATTATCATAACAATCTCGTCAACATATTCTCAGTAAATAATTCAGCAAGAATATAGTAGAATACATAACATTGAATTATTCTACATAGAAAGAGTTAAAATCAAAGCTCACCAATATTTTCGGCAGAGCTAAATCAACAAAACATAAGAAAAAAGTATTTAGCAATCGGTGTAAGTTTCCAATCCCAATTTGGACGCCAACGATGATAAACATCATTGCAATATTACAATAACTTGCTACCCCAGAATGTTGGAGAGAAGATAAAATTGAACTTATTACTAACCCAATAAACTGCGATTGTAAATGATATGATAATTTTGATGTTTTAATCACGCTGTATCGTTAATAGTAAATTCAAATATTACGCAACGAAGCTTGTTCACGATGTCCCAAAGCTACTGCCAGTAAACTGGCTTATAGGACAAACTTAGCTGTAACAGCCCTTTCGTTTCACCACAACCATTTCTGCTGTTGCTACCATCCTGCAGTAGAAAACATTATTTCGCATCGAACATTTCCGATGAAATACCCGAGCTCTCGAACTGTGCATACGTGGTTTCACCATAGTTAGGGTTTCCCTTGCCGCTAGTCGGGTGTAAATCCTTTCGAACTATCGAAGCCCCCGAACTGCAAAGAGTCTTCCCGGTAGGTGCTGCCTGCTCACCAGTGGTAATGTTACTTATGCTGTAATTCTCATTGGAGCCGCTTCGAGCATTTGCTTGCTTGTCGCAACATATGACTTACAGCGAACAGGAAAGCGACGAAGTTCCACAGGGTGAACTTGATGCCCTATGGTATGGAAGATAAATTGTACACGCACAATTTGCTTGTAAGAAAGGTATGAAGAATGGCACGTCGTTACAAACTAGAAATTCCGGTAAAGGATCCTGGATTGCGGAGCCATTAGTCATTGCTGTGTGTGTGCTAGTGGCGCACTCAGTCTATTGCCGGTATCTAATGCTAACGTGCCTGATGTTACTATTTCTAGGATAGTATTTATTGTGGTCGATTGGTACTATACGTAGGTACACACTTCGCAGCGAAGATTAATCGGCTCAGTTAGGATGATAAATAGAATTTTAAATAACTTTTAAGCGGTTGGAAGCTTAAAGAAACTTTGTTGCCGGTGAAGTTCATCGTTGACCTTACGGTCAAAGACATCATCTCAATCATCTTTATCTACCTACGGAAAATATAGCACTCAATGTCAACAATTGGAATTTCCAGAAAAGTGCCTAGCCAATCAAATGAACGGGCACTTTAACTAATTTGCATTTCCGCGAAGCAGACGATAATTCTAATTTCGCTTTCGCTTCCAAAAGAGGCAGCATTCGGCAAAACGTGCATTCCAGCCGAGCTTGAAAGTAATCTTTTAGTCCGAATTCCGCCCGTGTATCCCTGTGTTGCATGGCAAAGTATATTAAGATGAATTATTCCTATCCTTCCCTTCGTACGCCACCAAATTCGGCTCCTGTTTTTAGGGTGCTTCGCTCTTCGTGCGATTCGCAGCCCATTTTCCACGCTCGTCGAACGTGGGTAACGTGATTTATAGCATTTTTAAACTAAAATTAAATGCAAGATAAATAAATAACCATTACTCTTCTTCCTCACATTCGGGCGCAACGGTCGTTAGGCATGGTACTATTGCAGCGCCCCCAGCTCCCAATAGCACTTTGTACCGGAAGTTGGCGCCACGACGCGTAGAAAAGGATTCACTCAATCGCGAACCGGCATTCCATTCTTTAGTTGGAGGATTCTCTTGTCTCGTTCGTTTTCACAGGCCCACAACACAAACAGTCTACGATGGGAAGGCACTGATGACAGCAACGAAGAGAGAAAAAAATCAATGACATCTGGATAGTCATCTTTGTAGCTTAATTTTCCAGATAGCAGCGACTTTTTTCCACGCCAGCAATGCCAAAAGACATTCCGGTATTGTCCCAAAGCTTCAATAACATAAATTTCACCAGTTATTTGGCCTATCCACACCCTCCACGCTGAATTGTATATTATCACGATGGGGCTTCTTCGTAGAACAAGTTGGAACAGCGTCGCTGGCTCGTGGAACGTAATGAGGACTCTTCGCTAGAACAAATTATAACAAGTGGTCCTGGCACAGAGTAGAGTAACCTTGTAGGGAGCAAAAAGGGAAAACCCATACGCACAAACATGGAGTATTACAATTAAATTGTTGGTTAGCATTTTATGCCGATTTCGTGTCTAGCAATTAATAACATATCATGGAAGACGCTATTCTTTGGACTGCAGGAAACACATTTGAAAGTACCATCACTTTGCTGGTAATAATGAATGTTCCATTGTAATCACCACGACTAATAAGAAATAATTGCTATTTCACTGGGTGCTTGAGATGTAGAACGAATAATAAACTTATAGTATTGACAAAAATTCAATGAAGAACCAACCATATTATCATATGTGATGGAAATATTTCATTTTTGCTCCAGAAAATCACCTTCACAACAAAACGTATTATAATAAACAAATGAGTTATTTCAAGTATGAAATACCGTGAAAAATTCAAACGCTTTCGGAAAAAACGAAAAAAAAAACAATTCTTATATATTTTTTCAAAGAGTGTACAAAAAAAATAAGACAGACAAAATAATGAGCAGAAACATGGTAAAATCTATCTTCACAAATCATTACATAAGTTATCGTTTTTGGGATATTTTTGTATATGTAGAAGAGAAATGGGAGCAAAAAAAACGATATATGAAACAGTAAACGAAATGGGAATGAGAAATCTCCATAATCAGAGAATTAAAAAGAAAAAGAGAGTGTTCAAGCAAATAAAGAAAGGAAAGATAAAATTAGAAAAGAAATACAAAACAGAAATAAAGAATATTAGGAAAGGAATATGAAAATGAAAAGAGAAATATTAAAAAATAAAAAGAAAAACGTTAATACGAAAAGCAAATAAAAAGACGAAAAATAAATGATCATAGAAAAGTAAAATGAAAATGAAGGATTAAAACGGGGAATCCGGAGGAGAGTTTGTGAAGTAAGAAAATAAAATAAGGGGAAACAGTGAAAAAAAAAAGGACGGGATACGAAAAAGAGGATCTATAAACAAAAATAAAAGCGAGAAATTAGATAAAGAAAAATGCATTCAGAATAAGAAACTTAAATAGAAGAAGAAAGTAAAAAAATTAAATGATATAAAACGGGAGAAACAGAAAGTGTAAGAGCAATCAAAGAAGGAAAATTAAAATCGGCAAAGAAATACGAAAAGAAAAATGAGGAATACTGGAAAAGAAAAATGGAAAACAGAGAAATGGAAAAAAACTAAAAACAAAAATAGAATACTGAAATATGAAAAGCAAATAAAATAAGGAAAAGTGAACGATCGTAGAAAAGTAAAATAGAAATAAGGGATGGAAAAGGAAATGCCATGAGAGAGATTGTTATGTAGGGAGAAATGAAAAGAGAATATTTAGAAAGAATTGAATAAAAAATAAGGACTGGAAACGAAAAAGGTAGTGAAGAAACAGAGATATAAATGAGAAATTCCATAGATAAAATAAAATGGAAAATGGAAAAAAGGTGTAAAAAATGAGAAAAAAATGAAAACGGGTATGAAAAACGAAAATGCGAAAAGAATGCAAAAAAAATTAAAAAGAGGTCATAGAAAGGTAAAATGAAAATAAGGGATGGGAAACGGGAAATCTAGAGAAAATCGTGCAAAAACGAAGAATCATGGAGATTGTTATATGAGAGGGAAAATGGAGAAGAGAATAAGAGGGGAAAATAGGAAAATAAAGTAAGGTCAGGGTCTTAAAAAAAACTTTAGGAAACAGAGAGAGTAATAAGAAATTAGAAAGAGAAAATTAAAGTCAAAACGGTAGGCCGAAATGGGCTTTGGAAATTGGTGAAGGGGTAGACGCAAATGAAGAAGTGAAATGAGAATTGGGAAAGAAATAAGGAATACAGAAAAAGGATGAAAAGGAAAAGAGGAATGATGAGAAGTGAAAACAAAAAGAGGAAAAATACGAAAAAAAATTTAAAGTAGAAGGAAAATATCACAGGAAAGTCGAGAAAGGCAATTCGATGAAGAAATTGGAATCCGGGAGAGAGAAATAAGAGAAGAATGAGAATAACAGAAAGGAACGAAAAAATAAAATAAGAAAAGGATATGAAAAAGCTAACCAAGATACACAGACAGAAATGAAAAATTTAATAAAGACAAGAGAATGAAATTAGGGAAACCAAAATAGGAAAATGAAATACAAAAATTAAACAAAAATGATAGAAGATAATAGGAAAAGGAAATATTAAGTAACTTCAAAATAGAAAAAATAGAATAGAAAGATGTTTTAATGTGAAATGGGAAAATAAAGAAGAAAATAGAATCAAAAAAAATTGAATTTTAGCCGACAGTGTGAAAAGGAGATTTAGCAATGGAAATAGGAAATTTAATGTAGAATGAAATTGGAAAGGAAAATGAGAGGAGGAAATAGGAAAGAGGAATGTGCAAAAAAATGATGCAACGGAATGGGCAGGGGAAATTGATAATGGCAATTGATAGCAAACTGTAAAAAAGAAATTGGAGACAGAAACAGGTAGAAATGGGAGAAAAAAATGAAAATTGATCCAATCGGAAGACAATATAAAATGAAGGATAAAAAACTGACAACTTATAAATGAGAGTGAGAGAAGAAAATTGAACAAGAAAATGTGAAAAAGGAAATGCAATAACACAGTGGAGGAAAATGGAGCAACAGGACACAGGAAATGCAATGTTATGGAACGGAGATTTAAAAGAGAACACGAGAAATAGAAAAAAAAATCGGAAAACGGAAATGAGAAAAGACAAGTTGGGAAGAAGTAAAAGAGAAAAGCGAAACAGAGATAGAAAACAAATGTAAAGTGATATGAAAAAATCAACTGAAAAACAGCTAAAGAGAAGGGAAATATTAAAGAAAAATGGGAATAATAAGTTGAGTAACGAATATGAGGGTGAAAAATGATAGAAAAAATATAGAAAAATTTGTGTAATCGGTAAACGGAAATGGAAAAAACGAGAGAATTTTTATGGAAGCGAAATAGAGATATTCGGAAAGAAAAATTAAAAAAAAAAAACAGAAGAGAAATACCATTGAAAAGGGAAATGCGAAATTGAAATGGGAATAGGAATAAGAAATTGAATAACGAAATTTAGAAAGAATGTAAATTAGAATGGGAATAAAAAAAATTTAAAAGACGAAAATGAAATATAAGACAAATAAAGAAAATACCGTCAAAGCGAAAAATCGAAAAAATGTGATGTGCTCGAATTTGTTTTTGATAAAATAAAAAAATTATAATAAAGATAGAAAAATTGAAAAGGAATTTGAAGAGATAATTAAGAAATCAAAATTAGAAAGAATAATGAAAAATAAATCGGGAAAAGGAAATAGCTGGGAAATTGAAAAAGCAGATTTTTTCTTAATAAACGAAAGTAGAATGAGAACGGAAGATGAGAATGAAAAAAATCAAAAACGATATGAGATAGGGAAATAGAAAAATACAAAGCAAATTCGTAATGATAAAAGGATTGAGAAACAATATTTTGTTGTTTTTTACGGAAGTTAAAAAATAGAATTATATAAACTGAAAAAGTAGGAAAATAAATTGAAAAAGAATATTGAATCCGAAATTGGAAATGGAAGAGCAAACAATAAAAGAAAACTACTAAAACTGAATGAAAAAAATAAATAAAACAAAAATGTGAAACAGGAATGTGAAAACTAAATGACTAAAAGAAATAAGATGAAAAAAGAATAGAAGAATAGGAAAAAAATTACCATTTGAAATTGGAACGAGAAGCGAAGGAATAGGAAAAGAAAATTAAAAGGAGAAGAAAGCAAGAAAAAATCAGAAATAAAATAGGAAAGAGAATTAGGAAAAATAGATGTAAAAAACAGTGATATGTAACAGTATCATAATAAATAGAATGAGAAAACGAGAAACGGTAATGGGAAAGTGAAACAAGAAAGTAAAGTGGGAAAGGAGAATGAAATTGGAAACGAAAATGGAAAAGCATACAGTAATTGAAAAACGGAGATGGAAATGAAAAGTTTGAATGTATAATCTAGACTGAACACTAAAAAACTAAAAAGTGAATTGAAAAAGGATGTGCGAGATCAAAAAGAGGAAGACACAATAGCATAGTGATAGAGAAAAGTTAATCGGAAAGAGAGGATGACAATGTAAAATGATAAAGGGAGAAGGAGGAGGAACAAGAGAAAGTGAAATGGAAGAAGGCAATAAATGGGGTAAATGGTAAAAGGATATGGTGAAGCGAGATAGGGAAAGAGGAATGGAACATAGAAGTGAGAAATAAAAAATTAGTGCGAGAGTAAAATCCGAAAGAGAAATTAGAAAGGGGAATCAGCAAAGAATTTGAAAAACGGAAAAAATGAGGAAATAGGAATATGTGTAAGCAAACCAGAAGAGAAACATCGGAAAATGAGAAAGGGTTAAAAGAAGAATCTGTAGAGAACAAAAGGACACAAAAAGGAAATATGGGAAAGTAGAAAAGATACAGAGCAATCAAAAAAAAAATGAGAGAAAGTTACATTTTCGGGCCAAGTATCACAAAAAGAAACAGATATAGGAAAACACTAAATAGAAATAAATAATAAAAAAATTGAAATATTAGACACAAAATCCTGAAAAAGATGAAACCAACAAGTATTCGGTATAATCATTTCTCCGATGTAAAATAAAAACGCAGAAAGTGTTAGAAAAAAAGTTGAAAAGAAAAATAACAAGTTTTCTCAAAAAATGGGAGACAATTTTTCTAAGAAAGTTAGAAAAAAATCCAAATTCATGGTGAGTATAATCATTTACAAGAAATCAAAATTGAAAGCAGAAGGACAAAATTTACATTGCTGCATATCTTGTACTTCTATTATCATATGCGATTTCATCCTATTACACAGAACCACTAATCATTTAGCAATACTTTCATAATCCAGCAGGGATCTGCGTATGTAATCCTGGAAACTATTCGTGTCACATTTTCACAACACGTTTCATCCTAGTCACCGCAGCATTTCGCTGTGCACTGGAATTAACATTGATTTCTCCCGGCCAAAAATCATGCAGCATTCCGACAAGGTTAGGCAGTTCAGCATGAATGGCATATTTTCGGCAAAACAACAGACGACGTTTTCCCTCGTTCGGGAATGCTCTGGATTGTCCTTGCATTGTCATTCTCACTGTCCGGAATGCTACTGTTTAGGCAGCCCCAAATCACTCCTCGTTCTCTCTCCGTCTCTTTTCTGTGTTTCCCACCCATAAAGAGAGTCAGAGGATGAGCACGACATTAGTTAGCGGATTTTCCGCTTTTGGCTGGATGGCGCTGTTTCCACCGATTGATTCGTTGGAGAAAGAGAATCGAAGAAGAGCAGAAGAGTTCTAACTACACATGGGTTGATGCTGGTTATGGTGTTCAGCGGCACCGTTGGCGGTACACCAGTCTTCTAGCGTCTGTCGAAAGTGACGCCAACGTGTCTCCGTTTTATCCGCGGTGCGCTGTGAATCCCTACATAGCAGTAACTGTTAAGTAACACATATGTGTGCAAAAGAGGAAAAAAACAATGTCTAATATTACTTCACCGAAGAGTGCAAATGGAAAAAGGCTAAACGCTTGTTCAAGAAGAGAACTGCTCTCCTACAGCACGCCATAAATAAGGATACTTTGCTGTGGTCACCGCTGGAGACCCATTGTTGTTAATGTGTAATTAGTTAATTTGTGTTGATTTAGCACTAGGCGCCACTGTGTTTCAGATTACGGAAGCGCTTTCGGGCGGAAAAGCTGACGCCTGTGTGTCCAAACGTCAACACAGCACATCACTCGGTCAGTCCAGTGGGTGGAGGGCGTTTATTGCGAGAGGAAAAAAATCAATCACTGGGCGTTGTATTGCATAAAGTGTGGCCCAAGTGTGGGTGGTGAAAGCAGCCGACTTGACGTGAAATCAGTGTCGTGACCAATTTTCATACCAAAACCACGCAGGAAAATATAATTTTAACAGCTGTGCTACCGCAGTGCGATTCCACAAACAAATGAGCGGAGTGGAGTTTTAGCGGCTTGGTGAAAGGTGAAATTGCACGAGCAAGAGAATAATCGCAGCAGATATAAAATCCGCGATAATCGGTAAACGTGTGATATAGGAGAATAAGCTTTGCAGCGGTAAAGCTCGTGGAAAATCCGCAAAATATAGCCTCAAGTGTTACAGCTTTACTCGCAGAGTATAATAGCGGTGTATTCGTGTTGTTAATTGACTGCATTTACTGAATTGTATTGTTTTGAGTGTGTATGAGTATGTTTACCGGCTTTGTGATGCCTTTCACGGGAAAACTCCATACAAACAGAGTTTACAGCGCATTATCAAAGGATTAGCAAACTATTATTACACGTGAAAGTCGATCAGAGGATTAAAAACAGGTCGCACATTTTCGCCATTCTCGCAATAAACGGAGAACCGAGCCGAGAGGACTTATTGGCCCTCGAGGGCGGAAGCTGTCCAACTGTCGAATACGTCAACAAAAGACAAGCACCGAAATCGTTCGAAACAGACTCGAATGTCCAGGTAGGTCAAAATGAGCTCGTTTCTTTTTCCGACTGATTGATAAGGGACTCGAGGCAATCGAATTTGTGATGATCTATTTTCGCTCGCAAGCGTCTTGGAAATAGTCACTTTGGGATGGTTAAATTTCGTTAAATATGGGTTCTCAATTCCGAAGGGTAAAACAAATTCAGTAGCCCAAGAAAGTAAAAATAGCGAAAGAAAAATAAATAGAAATACTCAGACATCGAGTTTAAAGCGCCATTAACCGATTCGCCTTTACTCGTGTTGTAGAGTGAATGTCTCTTTGACTGGTTTGCGTAGTAAATTCATTGTTCCATCCTCTGATTATTCGAAGTATAATTTTGTGTAATATTATAAAATCGTTATTTAGTAGAGTTCGCTCAGCAATCGTTCTAAAAGAACGAAAGTAATCCAAATTATTTATGAAGCACTTTTGGAGTTATTTCAGTTTCAAAGACAAATAAACACTTTTTTGCTGTCGCTTACTGCTCTGTGGGTTGGTATTAGTCAACTCTTGATTCTAGTTGCGGAGGGAATTTATGAATCCGCACCACGTCGGAATACTTTTACCGTTTATCGTTTTACCGGAATACTTTTACCGTAGGACTACGTCTTTCCTCAGTCAATTGAGGTACATTTTATGAACATCGAAAACGTTTGTGTGCGACTTTCAATGCAATTTATGTTAGTTGTCCTTCTCCTGCTAAACAGATAACTTGAAAGGCTCTCACGGCAAAAGAGTAAATTTCACATTAGTCCGTAACCATTCTGTGCAATTTTACGGCTATTAGAAATTAGGTACTTTTTATTCAGAATCTCAGTAGTTTTCATTACAAAGATATTGCATAAAAGTAATGTCGCTTTGAAGTATGTTGTAAAGAAATGTTATGAAAAAATAAAACCTGCGCTTGTGCACTTAGATTCATACTCTCATACTTGGTTTAACCTTAAAGTTTTATGGTGATAACAGTAGTGACGCATTCTGTCTCTCAAGAGGTTTGAGAAAAACCGTATCAAACCAGAAGCTTTCAGTAGGAAAATAGATTCAGAAGCTTTCCTATAAATATCCCGTTACTCACAAGCTGCTTCAGTTGAGATCCTATTTCAGTTATAGCGGAACGAATGTTGGCTAGAGTCATATATTCTACTCAATAATGTAAAACCGACTCCTTATCATTTAATCACAGTAGGGATCATCTTGTAGGAAAATAACAGAAAGTACCTAACATATCATAATTTTCAATGCACAAAATATTCAATTATGGCAGTAGTTTTTTTTTATGTCTTTCCCATTGTTTTAAGATCACAAGATCACGTTGTCAAAGATTCCTTTCCAGCAGTATCAGAATAGCATCTTTGTCGAATATCGCACAAACCATTTGATATGATTAGCAGCACCAGCTCATAATTCTACCAAGTTTTATGGAGGTTGAGACTGTGTTAAATTAACTTACTTGTTTTTTGAAAATAAAATTGAGAAAAATCGAAGTTCCTTGAATTCTTCCTCATTTCAATAACTCAAAAATCCGCTATTCATAAATGAGCGTTACCAATCAGTTGGAGCAAAAGTGCCCACAATGGTTTACGTATTATATTATTCTTATTTCCGAAAGAAGCTCCATTTTGTCGAGCATGGGAGACGATTTGGTCTGTTTTTGGTATGTAAAGAGTATGAATTGCTCGACTATTGCAGAAGTTTTGAATCATTTTGGCTAATTAGTTCAAGATAATCCAACTTATAAATCCACTCAAATATTAGAGCAGATTCAATAGGCAATAGGATCCTTTCTCAGTAAAGTTTAAAAATAAACTCAAGTATTTACTCATTCGCAATTTTTGATAGGTTGTACATTAATAAAATTTATATCAAAGAATAAATACAATCGACTCGGAATTCCCTTTGCAAACAACAATCCAAGGAAAAAGACTGAAATAGTCCTCAGCTAGTCAGGAAATTCAACATACGAAATATTTCAGATAACTGTATGTTTTTTTTTTTGACGTAGGACTATGTCTAACCGCACTATATCGACATACATTCTGCGAAAAATAAAACCCAAGGTGTAACGTCGGAATGAAAGATTGCAAACGTTAATACTGATGTAACCACATGATGGATCACAATAAGCAATATGTCGTTGGATTGATAATATGATGGACAATCTTGTGATTCTTCAGTTATCATGATCACTTCAATGTTAAACAGTGAAAATTGAATAAAAGTTCCAAGGTCTAATTTTCATGAACAATGTACCAATCACATGCTTCCAATCCTGGCACAGACTTCACGAGTAGACATCAACTGCCCGCTGTAATATCCTGTATAGCAGAGGCAAAGAAAAATTGACAAAATCTGCCCGTCTCAATAGGTCAACTAATGTTTGCTCCCATGAGCCTGGACTATTTTGATGTCTCGAAGGTGAAGCTTTTTCGGGAAGTTCCTGAAAACCTCCTCTATCAGACGGTTTAACGATCCGCTGTTAGAATGTTTTTAAAACTGAAGTCTTGGAGGAAAACACGCTGGCACAGGCAACAGTACTGCACCGAGCAATGTATGAATAGAGCGCTGGTCACCCGACTTTTATCAGTGCAGAAGAACTCGATATTCATTTGTGTGCAGTCAAGCCAAGTGAAAACTACATTGCCGCTGCGACAGACAGTGCTGTGTGCTGGGGTAATGCGACCTGGAACACAATCGAATTGCCTATTATATTGTCTTCTTCTTCTTGTTTCGTATAGTAGCAAATGTCATAATTCAATATGATTACTCGGGTGCCGCAAAATACGCTGCGCCACCGGGGACAACAAAATTCTGTACGTGTTGGTAGGGGCAGATAGCAGGGTATAAAAATTTGGTGAATTGTACAGATAAAATGTGTGTTTATTTTTGAACTCTACACCCTGTTCTCTCAGATTTATTAAAATAACTAAATATAGGGTATTCAAGAGACAATAGAAAACCACTCTCCTAGCTAGTCCCGAAGTACGATGCTGGCCTAACAAGCCAGTCGTCGTAGGTTTGAGTCTCGGCTCGGGAGAAGACTGTTAGTGTCAGTATGATCGTAGCGCTAGCCTCGCAATTGTACTATACACTTTACAGTTGGCTGCGAAGTTTGTGTAATATTAAACAGAAGGTCGAGTTCCGAATCGGAATGTAGCACCAAGGCTTTGCTTTGTTAGAAAACCAAAATACTCCATACAGATCTTTGAATAGGTAGTTGAACGAGCTGTACTGATGATTATATTTTGCTAGATAAATGAATTAAGTTCAATCCTAGTTGCATCCCGCGGAAGCGGTATAGAAGAAAACCAAATTCATTGTATCTTGATGTTAGAATTCCGACATTTGTATTTCTATTTTTTCAATTAAAAATTGTTTTGTATTAGCACCGACAAGAAATTATTACTTTCCATAACCTCACTTGTAACTGAACAACACTATGCGAACATTATTTGCTGAGGCTAATGTTGTGCATCACTTTAGCCCGGTTACTGATAAAATAAATAAATAAATAACAGACATATAACTTTCAAATATGGTATCTTCGTTGGTCTTTGGTATCATGAAACTGATTAAATTTTTTTCTGATTGATTCTGTTTACTGATAAAATGTTCAAATTGACCTGAATTGAATGTTAACATGCTCATAAAATTCTATGTCTTCTATGAACCGTGCCAAAAGTGAAACTAGCCCAAGTCAAACAGAGCCTTGAAAGGAAATATAAAACTATTGTAGTCCTACGTTGACTATGCGGTCGTTTCTTGGATACCACCCTCCTACTATTTTTCCTTTTACGGAAATGCTTGTGTCATCACAGAACATTGACTTTGTGCATCCTGGAGACAAATCAGAAAGATCTGAAGTGAGTATGGTGTACAGAACTGGACCCAAGACTGAACCTTGAGGCACACCTGCTCTGACAGGAAGTCTATCAGATTTTGAATTCTGATACACAACCTGCAGAGTTCGATCAGCAAGATAATTTTTTAAAATTTTGATTAGGAAAATTGGAAAATTAAAAGTTTGCAATTTCGCAATCAAACCTTTATGCTAAACATTGTCGAATGCTTTTTCTATGTCTAAAAGAGCAGCTCCAGTGGAATAACCTTCAGATTTGTTAGCTTGTATCATATTAGTAACTCTGAGCTATTGATGAGTAGTGGAATGCCCATGGCGAAATCCAAACTTTTCATCTGCAAAAATTGAATTTTCGTTGATGTGTGACATCATTCTGTTAAGAATAATTCTCTCAAACTCATTTAAGAAAGCAAACTGATTGGTCGATAACTTGAAACCTCAGCTGGATTCTTATCCGGCTTTAAAATTGGAGTTATTTTTGCATTTTTCCATAATTTGGGCAAATATGCAATTTTGAAGCAGCTATTGAAAAATTTTACTAAAAATTCCATTGTGCTCTCAGGGAGATGTTTGAATAATATGTTGAAGATTCCATCGTCACCAGATGCTTTCATATTTTTGAAATTTGTAATAATCGATTTAATTTCAGTCAAGTTAGTTTCAATTATTTCTGCACGTAAAAATTTCTGGGAAGAAATTAAATCAAATTGACATGTGAATTCATTTTCAATTGTACTCACGAAATTCAAATTTGAATTGTGAACACTCTCAAACTGCTGAGCAAGTCATTGAGCCTTTTGTTCATTGGATACAAGAAAACGTTCGCCACCTTTAAAGGTTTTTTAAGAATCTTCGACTGCTTCCAAAAGGGTTTTGAATATGATTGACGTGTGACGTCTGCGGACATTTGTCAAGCGAATTAGAAATTGAAGATTTTTGTCAATTTTTGGTGAATCAAATTTCACTTGAGCCTATGGAACAGAATAATTCCTAGCATCAATAATTGCGCATTTCAATGCTTCCAAAGCGGAATCAATATTCACTTCGTTTTGCAAATCTAGCTCATTATTGAAATTATTTTCAATTTGAGTTTTATAACTTTCCCAATTAGCCTTGCGATAATTAAAAACAGAGCTCATACGGTTTAGAATTGATTCATGTGATATGGAAAAAGTTATTGGAAGATGGTCAGGATCAAAGTCAGTATGTGTGATACATACGTGACTTTGATCTGTTAGTACCAAATCAATTGTTGATTAATTCCTTACAGAAGAAAAACAAGTAGGACTATTCTGTGACAAAATAGAATAGTATCCTAAAGAACAATCGTTGAATAAAATTTTGCCAATGGAATTACTTTGAGAATTATTGCATGATCTATGTTTAGCGTTAACATCGCCGATTATAAGAAGTTTTGAACGATTTCTGGTGAGTTTTTGTAAATCACGTTTAAAATGATTTTTGTGCTCGCGTGTGCACTGGAATGGTAAATATGCTGCGGCAATGAATAAAATCCCAAGTTCAGTTTGAACTTCAATTCCCAAAGTTTTGATAACTTTCGTCTCAAGATGGGGAAGAGAACTATGCTTGATTCGGCGATGAATAACAATTGCAACTCCATCGCCGGAACCCTGAATCCTATCATATCTCTGAACCACGTAATTGGGATCATATTTAAATTTGATGTTAGGTTTCAAAAATGTTTCAGGTAAAATTGCAATGCGCACATTATTTCCTGTTTAAAAATTGAAAAGCTCATTCTCATTGGCCTTCAATGAGCGAGCATTCCAATTTAAAATTTTGATTGTTTTATTTGAAAACATTGCTAAATTTCAAGTTTGAAACGATATTGAGAGTAAAATTTGTTCCAATTTGAATTGCTTCAAACATGGATTTTGCCTGCAACACGGCGTTCATAAGATGGAACATTGCCTGTTGCAAAAAAGAAAGTTTACCTGCCGTGATAGGCCACGGGCAGTTTACATTAGAAAAAATATTTTCGGTATCAATATTGGCTGGGGTAATAAATGTAATTTTATTTTCTACAGTGTTTTGCTTACCTCCCATATTAACGGTCATTTTCGAACTACCAACATTAGGCGGTATAATGTTCGAACTACCTGTAACCTGTGCATATGTTAAACGAGTATTCAAAAGAGTAGAAAAATTGGGCGGTACTGGTACGCTTGAAAAATTTGTTTTGAAGTTTGTTTTAATTGGGAAATTGAACTTTGTTTACCTTGCCTCGCCTTAACAATTGCCAAACGAACTGGGCACTGATAAAAAATCCAAACTTTGGTCTGTGCATCGATTTTTGTCCATTTCATCAGCTCGTTTAACTACAAGCGGAAAAAAGCGCTCTGAGTCTGAATCGGCATACTAATCTGAATAAAAAATATCTAATAGGACACCTAAGAATACCGAAAGATTCACAAAAAAAATATCCTCATATGAAGCAACGAGAATTGGGTGGGAATGAAACCAAACTTCTAAATTCCCTACAGAACATTAGAAACATAACAAGAAAGTTGGGAACAAAGAGTACCAGGAATTCGGGACGGCTCACTTTGCTTTTGTACAGACGGTTCTAAAATGAAGGATTCCGTAGGAGTGGGATTGTCAGGGCCGGGAAATAATAAATGTTACCTCATGGTACATTGGCCAACAGTATTCCCGGAGGAAATGGAATGCGTGAATACGTGACTGGAAAGAAATTACCGAGAAAGCTGACTCACTAGCCAGACAAAGGTTTTCCGCTAACTTTGTTGGTTCAGAACCCTTTTGTGGAGTCATACAGAGTGCTTTAAAAGTTTAGCCCAGTGAATGGAAAAAAGCAACCTGTGATATCACGAACTACTACAATCGAAAAGATTCATAAAGCCAAATCTTCAGACGAGCTTTGTTTTTTTTGGGCTCAATTAGAAAGACCAGAGCACATTCACGGGTCTGATTACAGGGCACTCTCCGAACAAGTATCATCTCAAGAATATAGGCAAACTTTTTATGGCATTGAAAGCGGAACATCGGAACATCTAGGGGAAAGTAGGTGAAGACGGACACTGCGGGTAAGATGGACACTTTTAATATTTCAAAAACTAGAATGTATTATGATAGTTGAGTGATGTGAATACCTTTTTTATAGTGTGTTAATGCTTTTGAGTTGCATTATCGGTTTTCAGAAAGCAAACTGCCAAATTTGTAAGTAAAACAAAGAATATTTTCGCGAACGCGCAATTTGATGTAATTTTTATTCCACGGAAAATAGTGAAAAACTCGTGAAACTTACGTGTTTTCATTTCTTCACAATAGTAAAGTGATTAATTAGTCTTTCCTCGGTTTTCTAGTGAAATTCAGCAGATTTTCGATGTTCCGATGAAGAGCTACGATCGTTTGAAAAATTTACAACCAGGTCGGGCAAGACGGACACACTAAGGTAGGAAAAGATGGACACACGGATTTTCCAAGAATTTTCACATGTAGCATCTGTTGTGTACTACAGATGTTCACAAAGTACACCCGCGAGAGAAACCAGCAGATATTAATCACTTAGCAGTTAGAACAGGCCATATAGGCGAAGAATTTTCGCCTTCATCGAAACCCATCCTCTTAAACTGTTCACGTGATGTATAGATGGACTCCAATAACGTAGAGTAATGTATGGCCATCACTTAACACATAATTCAAAAGAATACTTAACGTACTACATCTTTTTTGTGAGTGTCCACCTTTACCTTCGTAGTGTCCATCTTACCCACCCCAAGTGTCCGTCTTTCCCAACCATGTCAAAAAACAGCATTTTTGAAGACCCAAAACACATAAAACTTGAAGAAGGTTTACTAATACCAAAAATGATTATGAAAACAAATGACCTTAAGTTTCAATTTGTATGACTACTGCGATCTAAATAGCAATACCTAAGTAATTATTTAGATTAAACCTTAGGGTGTCCGTCTTTACCTACTTTCCCCTACACTACGAATGCCGAGTAATAAAACAACGCAGAATGCGATGAACCTGCCCATCTCACTTAGGCCGATGACATAGTAAGCGCGAATAGCGTCGCGAAGCGGTTCTCGTTGCCTTCGATAAATGTACAACTCTTTTTACGGCGGTACATTTAACCAGGCCAACGAACGAGAGTCGCTTACTATGTCATTGGCCTTAAAGTAAGTTGGGGCATTCTACAATAGATCAAATAACGGTCGTAGTGGTTCAGCCTACTACAAGGGAAAAAAGAACGGAACGGGAAGTTGCATATAAAAGGCCTGATTGTCCTATATAACCCTGTTCTATTCCATTGTAGTTGGAATGTAATTTTTTCTTTTATATATCAAAATGTAATAATCATGAGACTCAGTTATCTAAGAATCTTTCTTCTTTGAATGTGTCAGTTGTGGTGAATGTTTGGTTTAGTTGAACTGTTGGCTGAAGTTTTTGTGCAAGTCTGGACCAACAAATGATAAATTTTGAATGAAAAAGGCTAGACTTCACCGCCAAAAGATTAGTTCAAGTTTAATCATTTATGATACATTTTTCGTTGAGAGTTTTGCTAAATTTAACTCTTATCTAAACGAATAAAATAAAAATTAGAAGCAAAAATAATTTTATGTTTTTTTCCATTTAAAACTTGAAACTTGAAAATGCTTGCAGATGTTCCTTTTAATTCAAGCGATGAAGGATAAAGCTATGAGCAGCATTGAAACTATAATCAAATATAGAAAACTTATCAACAAATGCAATATAAAATTTCCTTTTTGTCTATCTATCTGAGTTTATCCAACTCAAAACAGCGTGAAGTATGTTTTTTTCATAATCAGAATTAAATTGAATATTACATTAGTATCTAGATATATGTCACGAATTTCGATGCTGATCTTAATACCATCACCTGAATAATTTTTATCGATGATGCTGAATCTATCACTTCAAAGATTTGTTTACATTATCTATTCGGGTATAAATTGCAAAATTATCATGCACTCTTCTAACAACAACAACATAAACGCAATATTTTTTCAGTAATGAGGATTATAACTTTTTTCATTCACATCAAATCAGAAAAAAATAGATCGCTCCTCAAGTTCGCGTTTCAAGACATAAATTTGAGTAAGATTTGAGCCCCCTAAACCTAAAGAGGTGTTTAAAAACCATTAATTTCAAATTATTTCTGTGATTTTAAAATTCAGAGAATAGAATTTAAACCTACTGCTGCTGCTTCAAAATTGCACTGGTCAACGGTTTTCATGTTATGCAAATCAAACAAAACCGTTTTTGCAGAGCAAAAAAAAATTCTAACCAGAATCTTTCTTTGCATGCATTTGTCAGCGGGAAACACGTCCAGCTAAATTGCAAAAGAGGCGCCGCACACCGGTACCGTGGTGCCATTTGAGAATACTCGCAGGTATCCGTCCCAGGGGCCCTAATCCTGATTTAAAGTGCATCGTTAAGCTCGGGGATGACAATTTATGTTGCCCGTGATAGCAAAACCTTCGAGCGAATTTCCAGCATACCATCTGCCGGGATGCCGCTAATCCGTTTTCCTTTTGTGACGGTTTCAGACAATTATAGCTTTTCCTTTGTGCACGATTGCGTTCTTGGTTTACTATGGCAATGTTGGAAAAATGGTATCAATTTGCGCACGAATGCCGGTTTCTAGTGAATATTCATGAACAACTAAAATGGGCATGATTTTCGTGAGTTAATTTTAAAGCTTCTGCAGAAGGTGTGATATCATTTCCCAAAAGCTTTTAAAAAAAGACCCATAACGCCTATTAGCACTTGAATCATTATGAAATCCACATAAAACTAAATTTACAGCATTTTTTGCAACTACCCAGCCAGTCGGCTGGTAAAGCCAACGAAAGTATTTCCTCCCTGGCAGTAGTGGCCAAATCACCGTATAACCGATACCGGAGGCAAATGCCTTTTTCTTCCTTCCTAAGCACACCCTCTATTAGGAAGCAGATGTTCCGCTCGTAAACGAGAAAAGAACTTTATCTTTCCCACCTTTTTCCGTACTGGATAATGATCACTCTTCTGGAGTCGGACCTGAACCAGAGGCACCCCGGGGAAAATCCTAGAATAACCTGTCCGTATTGTGCAGTGTGTGTGCGCGCTCAGAAAAAACCAAACGAGGATTTAGTGAGAGAAAACATTCCGGTTTTTTCTTTTCTACGCTTTCCTTAGATTATTTTTTTGCGAGTGGATTTTTTTTTCTTCTTCCATCGCTTTCATCGAGAACAATTCATTACGTGGAATTTCCCGCGCCGCCGGGGGACCAAACGAGAGCTAGCTGCAGAGGTACGATTTTCCTCCCGGGCGACCTCACATGCCGCGAAACTTCCACCAGCTATTTTCATCTTTCATGCGTGCGTGTGTGGCCGTGTAGGTAATGTTAGTTCTCTCTATCCACGTGGATGTTTTGCCACCAAGTAAGATGATGTTTTGCCGTTTTTCCGCGACGCTGCACATTGTTGGTTGGCTTCTATGCCGGAGAAGTGAGCTGCAAGGTCGAATCCTGAACGGTGCCGACGCCCAAGCCGACAGCGTCGTGACAAATAAATGATGACGATGATGATGCCGGGTGCTACACTCCCCCTTTGGCTCGTTCCGGCTGTGCCGTGTATGCTAACAAACCCCTTGCTTCATCTCGTTTCGGGGAGTTGTTTGCGTTGTTGCTCACTTTGCACGACTGTTTTTTTTTTCTGACGAGTTTTCACGTAGCGTCGAAAATCCACCAAATATTAGATTAGGTACATTGATTGCATTGCAGAGGGTTAACGTGTGAGTAAGGTTAGCTGATTGGTTAGATTTTGTGTCTTTGGTCGTTTCTGGATAAATACTATATGTTTAGTTGTACGCTCCGTAGAATTTATGATGAAGAGATAAACGAATAAAATGTCCAATGTCAATTCTGAACCTAGTAACTGGTAGGTTACCCTACAGGACTGTTACAATCGCCAACCAGTTACTGTCCACTGAAACCGAAAACAGCCCAAACCTTAGTTCTGAGTTTTGCACCGTGGATGCGTTTTGTGGTTCGAACTCCGGCAATGCCGAACAAGCGGTGAATGATGCGTGTAGAAATGCGCCAACGCTGGATGGATGATTGATATCGGACCAGCTGCAAACCGACGTGGTTTCGATACACTCGGACTGCAGGGCAACACGAATGCCGCAGTACGAAATGGGATGCGGATTTTAACTTGACTGATGTTTGTTACTGTTGCCGTCGTCGTTGCCAAAAATTGCTCGGTTTGTATCAAAATTGCGCATTTTGGAATGCGGAATGCGAGATTCGTTGACGTTTGCGATTTGTGATAAAATGACCGGGAAGTAGCGCCTACATCGGTTGTTGCAAATACACTGAAGTAGCTTTTTACACGAAATCACTTTGCTTGTGGGCAGTTTTCATGATATCTTCGAAATACTCTCGAAGAGCTAGGTTACTTCACCTTCAAATTTAGATGAAAATCATGAAGAAAACGAGTGAGTTCCAACAATTTCATACAAAAAGAAACTAAATTTATAAAGTGTTCAAAAACAGCTGCGTAAAAATAACATATTAAGCGACTTTAGGGGACAATTTTTGAGGATAGAAATTATATCATAGTTTTTTCGTCGTTTTCAACATATTAATGTCATTTTAAATGTGAATAATTTGAAACTACGGGCTGCTTTAAACTTCAAGACAGTTCTTCAAAAACATTGTATTGTGGTTTAACACTTCCAATGACACATTTTACGAAATTAATTTGAGGTTTTCTCCCCACATTTAAGGAAACCAATGAGGTCAAGTACTAGCAGTCACATACAATGATTAACCAGAACTTCTTTTTAATAATTATTGTCCAAATAAAAATAGATAAATCGTGTGAGCGAAAGTGAAATCCTTTACCACGAAAATAACTCACAAAAGATAAGTTATTGACACAGCGAAAACTTTTGAAAACTGTCATAATCGTGCACAATTATAGGTTTAGTGAACACGTTAGCAATCTACTAGTTGTTGTAATGCAGAAAACCAGTCACCTGTGGAACCTAATTTAATTTTGATTACAAAAAAATTCAGTCAAATGTCCCACTTGTCGATTTAGTTCCATTCCGTGCTCAACTTAAAAACGAACGGTAAAACCAATACACCAAATACATTTTCGTTCGCACGGTAAGAAAACCGTGCAAAGAATCCGTGTTATTTTGAGAAACCGTGCAAGAAGGTGTGCTTAAAAATTTTAACCGTGCAAGATAAGCATCGGTTGTACAATTTTTTTTGCACGGGGAATGCGCCTCGTGCAAAAACAAGCCCGTTAAGAAAAGTCGTATTATTTCGAGCAACCGTGCAAAGAAAGGCGTGTAAAAATCCGTGTCAAAAAAGATCGTGAGTAATTTATCGAAACGACAGGGTCACGAACCACGTGGACATATTTTGCGTGAAAAATAACATAAGTTTCCACGTGGTATTTGAACAGCCCTTTATTTGTGAACGATGCCTACTTTATATAACCCTGCAATATGCACGATTGAGCATGAGCATGAGCATGATTGACCGCCCGCGGTTGCTACTCCGTTATTGCCAGATCAGCTGTAATTACACAAAGAACCAACAGATGATGTTTGGGACCAACATGCATCCTCAATGTGTAAAAACAGGCGACCTAAATCTTTATTTCAGGCAATACCAGCGCCAGCCGCATCCGAATGCAGGTCAAAGAAGGAGTTTGTATAGGAATATGTTGACGTGATACTCGCTTTATTGGAAGCCGAGAACACCTCTGCACTTCCACGAGAAATCACTGGGATGTTGGAGAAAGGGAAAGGTATACAGCAGGGTTCGTTTTGGTAAACGATGCGCTAATTTCGAATGTCGGGTTCTTCAGAACAAGTGTCGCGCCTTCAAGTTTATTACATCCGCCACGATATTCATAATGTGATTCGAACTTATTTAGTTTGATAACGTAATACCGCAACAATAAAACGTACGCGAGGATACAGGACCTTTGACTAAACCGAGACAACTTAAAACTACCGTATATCTCCTCGTAAGGTGATGCTCTTTATACCTAAAACTATTGCGCGTTGTTGATCTATCTGTAGATAACACGATCTCATGGAAGGTATCGACGCGGAGGTTGAAATGATATTTATCGACTGAACGAAATCTACTTTGATTTGCGATGTAATAATTTAGATGAAACGCGCGAGCAGTCTCCGGCTTGACGTTGATGAAGATGAGAAAGATATGATGAAATATCTGGGTTCACTTCGCGAAATCACCACACGCAGGAAGTCCATATATCAGCAAATCTCTCCCGGGCTGAATACGCGTTTACACCGAAGCGTTACGAACAACCGCTTTAATCCCCTCGGCCGACACATACGCGCAGGAACTCGACGTTTACGTCGATTATCTCTTAACGATGTACGCCTAATACGCCTAATAAATATGAAGCAATGTTCCATGCATCCAAAGCCTCAACAATTTACAAAATGCAAATATACATATTAGCCAGAATATATTTTCAAACTTGTTGACAAAGTGCCGAACTAGTCATAAATATAACATTTTATGTAAAACAACTGGTCAAAAAAAAAGCTAAAACAATCAAGAAATCAAAACATATGATTCCTGGGAAACACATACTCCAAACTCCACAAACCACACTAACACTTTGTGGACAAAAACAAAACTTGTTACTGAAACCCTGCGGAAAAAATATCGCGCACAAAATTTCAATGATGAAATCAAAATCTCTCTGTATCTACTTTCTCACAAAAAGTAAAACTAGAAACAAGCACCAAAATATCATTTTACAATACAGACAAGACAAAACGTATACTTAGCTTTCATCTCTTCATTTTCCAGTTGTTTTTTTCATCATTTTTAGACTTTTCTTTAAATGGAAGTACAGTGGCAACATGCATGTATGCCTTCACACACTCGTTTAATCCATACAACATTTCATTCGTTGAAAAGAGATAACACATAAACACTGTAAACGGCGATGCATGGTTTTGATCTTATTGGCGAATTTTCACTTCAAGTTTAATTAGATACAAGCCAAAAATAATTTGCACTATGCCAACGAATAAATTCCTAATGATTCAATCACTATAAAACTATATGGAGCAGCTGCTCGAAAAACACTCTCCTTATTGTATGCAATAACACCACACACTCCACACTTTCAAACCGTCGCCAAGACAGCGATAGAAAAAAAAACAAGAAAAAATAAACACTTTGGTGAATCGAAATAGCAACGCAATAATATTCAATTTTTACAATTAAATTCCCTTTTTTGTGGAACTTCACACTTTTCGCACTCAGCACATTGCAATAGAACACCTGTATATGTGTTTAACAATTCTTTAAGTGTAAAATAACCGAAAATCACCAAATAATGTGATGATTTCAAAGCAGGAACCAGCTGGCCAATCTTGATCACGGCGTCGCACAACCATCCGCGAACTTTTCCAAAAATTAAAACAATTGTAAATTTAGAAAATAAACTCACTCCGCGATAACATCTATAACGCACATGCACAACTAATTTAAACAATTTTTCTTCGGATATAACATGCGAGCGAAAAATTTGTGCGTCCGATTTCGGTCATGGCTTGCTTCCTCTAACCCTGCAATATGCACAATTCGAACAAAAAACATTTGAATTTGAGAAATTTCCATAAATTCAATCGTGGTGAGGAATATTGTGAAAAGATGGGGTCACGAAGATAATATAATGCCAAAATCTTTAATTCCACTTTTATACTGTGAAGTGTAGCATCAAACAGTGAGTGTAATAATGGAATAGGAACATTCCAGTTTCCAAATTGATTCAACGTTCAGACGCATTTCGTGCCAGCTCGACTGAGAGACTGACAGCTCTATCTCAGAATTCAATGAAGCTTTGTAGGTGTGTAGGATTTACTAAATCCAGCTACTGTGCATGCATTTTTTTCAAAAATTTAGATGGATGGGCTGGAGTTTTATTATTATTATTGTTATTATTTGGTATATTCACCAACAGGCAAGCAGGTGCCCTAAGGTTGTAACTAAAAGTTAACAATTAAAACATCTTCAGAGAGTCAATACAATATTACATATTACAAACAATATTACATTTGAACTAGTCAGATCTTGAAAAAAAAAACGATATCGCCGACGAACGCTTCGAGATAAATTAAAGTCGAATAGAGACCAACCATTGCGCCAAAAATTCCGTACTTAGTTCGTTGATCAGGCAATCGTAGCATTGAATTGTTTTGCAGAGCACGAGGTTGCACGTTTATATTCACTTGTTCCAAAAGAGCGGGACAGTCTATGCGGCCTTGTAAAAGGTCTGTGATGAACAATGGCCGTGTCTCTACGGAAAGACAGAAGCTCCAAACGTATTAATAAGCAGCGACTTACATAGCTAGGTAGACGATAGCGATCCGTCCATGGCAGCTTACGAAGAGCGAATCTCAAAGAGCGCCGTTGAACTGATTCTATTCTTTCCATGCCATTGTTGTAATGGGAAGTCCAGACGACCGAGCAGTACTCCAGTATAGAGCGAAAAAATGCGCAATACAATGATTTAAGGCAGTAGATATCCGTAATGTCTTTAACGATCCAGAAGATGAATCTCAGAACTCTAGAGGCTTTGTCGACAGTAAACGAAATGTGAGGCTTGAAAGTGAGCTGGGAATCCAAAATTACCCCCAAGTCTTTTACTTGGTTTACGCGCTCGATTTCAGTTCCTAGCCAAGCGTAATATTTGTAATGTGTAGTCTGTTTTTTCGCGATAATGATGTAATCGAGCATTAGGATGGATTAACATCCATACGGCTCAGATGGCACCAATCGGCAAAAATATCTAGCTGACGTTGAAGAAAGTGACAGTCTTCAATTGTGTGAACTTGAAGATAGAGTTTGAGTTCATCCGCGTAAGACAACCGTGGTCCTTTAATAACTAGGTTCACGTCATTAAAATAGAGCAGGAAGATAAGCGGTCCTAAGTGACTTCCCTGCGATATTCCAGACGTAGGGATTGGCAATCCCTAATAGCAACGGTTAGACGGCGAACGGTAAGATACGATTGAAACCATAGTAAAAGATTCCCGTTGATTCCAAGATTGTCAAGTTTTGCAATGGCTAAGCGATGGTTCAGTTTATTGAAAGCAGCTGTCAAGTCAGCGTAAATGACAACCGTCTGAGCACGTTTTACCATACTGTCACTGATGTACAAATTGAGGCAAAGCAAATTAGTGTCGATGGAGCGACCGGCTGTGAATCCATGTTGGTCAGTGCTCATGACAAGCTCGAGCAGTTTGGCAACAGCACAGAGCGAGGTGATGCCACGATAATTGCTCACATCGTTTTTGTTTCCCATCTTTTGTGCTGGAAACATGTGCGCCGATTTCCAGCAGGACGAGAAGACACCGAAAGTGACATATAGCACATGCAGAAGCAGAGATATTAGGTTATCAATCTGCGTTTTAAGAAACGTCGACGGAGTCCCGTCAGGACCAGACCGATGTCATGACAACTGTTTCCTGAAGCCGTCGCTGATGATGATGGCGCTAGTGTTGAAAATAAGATCATAAGTTCCGTTCATTGTGCCGCTTGTGTTACTGTACGAATGTATTGCGTGCTCCCAACTATATTGGATATATAGCTCTCCAGAACGTGTTGAAACATGTTTGAACGTGACCATTTATGTCCTGCACAAAATCCATAAAACGTTCAAAACGAAACAGTCGTTCTCCGATTTTTGCATTTCTTCACACCACTTGTAGCAACAGTTGATCTCGCATGGACGGAGCTTATTCGGCTGTTTCGCAAGCGCTGACAGCCTTTTGACGTGTAATCGAGCCAGAGAGCTAGAGAAAAACGGCTTCAAGCAGAATGTATGGGGATGACGATCGTGACAGGGATGTAGTCAGGATCCGGGTTTAATGATGCTTTATATGCAGGCTCTAGAAATCATCATCGCGTCTAAATGAAAGATGTTCAAAGTTTGACCGGATCTTGGGGTATTTTCGGCGGCACGTTCAACGTGATGATCACTTAGTGTCTCGTCAATGAACACGCTGGCAAATTTCTCGGAGAAAAGCTGACAGATGTCCTACAGGGTAGTTGCCTCCTTACCGTTAAATGTCATAGAAGAGGGTATACCACCTTCATGTCGTTGTTGATTGACGAACCACCAAAACTGCTTCGGACGAGACTTAAGCTTTCTCTGTAAATCTTGTTGATATCGGAGAAAGCATCGTTTCGCAACACTTTTGTAAGTGTGGTTGATACTCACGTAATGACGTTTTAGGGACAGTGTACGGTGCTTAGTAATTTTTTTCAAGGCAGCTCTCTTCTGGGATTTCAACTGCCAAAGTTCTCTCGTTTGCCACGGTTGTCAGGGCGCAGGATGCTGGCACTTCTTTGGGACGTATCGGTCGGTGGCATAGGCCAATACGTTGGATATAGTTTGAGCGGCGTCATCGGCATTGACGGAGTCAAAAATAGAGTTCCAGTCGAGCTCGGAGAAAAACTCAGCGATACTCTGGTAACCGGCCTTGCGGAAATCGTAAGATACGGTAGCGGATGCAGTGTCAAGGTCGCGTTTCAATTCGGCGTTTATAGTTACTAATAATGGTGGGTGGTGGGGGACTATTTTAACCAATGGAGCAGGGGCCTCGCATGAATATGGGGCCGTGTCCTGGGTGCTCACAAAGCAGAGGTCTAAAATGCGGTTGTTCTGGTTGGTAATATGGTTAATTTGAATGAGTGTGGCTGAGCTATAACAATCCAAGGGTAAAGCAGCGTTAGGATGAATGCTCAAATGATTCAGGTCCGGAAAGAAAAACCCGTCTCGAAATTCTCTCCATGAAATCCGGGGAAGATTGAAATCGCCGAACACCATAACTTCATCTGTTGCTTTTGCGGTTTCCAACACTGAGAGGACTGATTGGCAATGAGCATCAATCAATCCACGCTTATGTACTCTATCCGGAGTTATGTACAGAGCGCAGAGAAACAACTTACGATCGCCCAGTTTGATCGCTGCCCAAACTTGTTCTAGGTTCGAAGAGACAGCATCCACTAAAGTTTTGGCTTCGAACTTGGAATTAACAGCCACGAGAACGCCACCACCAGTAGATTTGCGACTATTGTCGGCGCTCCTATCACAACGGAAAACCACGTAGTTATTTCCAAACACTTTGCGAGAAAGTGTGCGTTAGTCCAGCCATGTCTCCGTAAGAACTGTGATATCGTAGCAAAGATTCGCTACGGCAACGCGGAAATCATCGACGCTGTTTATACCGTCGATATTCTGGTAGTTCACGTTGACCTCTTGGTGGCGGCTAGAAAGCGGGCTGCTTGTTGGTCGTGTTGTTGATGTACTGCTCGAAGTGCCGGAAATGCAGTTTGAATGTGAAGCGGTATCAGGCATCTATTGGGACGAATCGTAATAATACTTGCTTGCTGAAGCAAGTTGGAAGCCTCCGATCCACATCTGCCCTCAGGACCGAGACGACTGTGGCGAGCGCTAGCTGCAATAGGCGCGACTGGGGCAGAGGAACCGAGGGCTTCCATGTTGCTTTTCACATTGCGTCCCGGTTGCAGCCAGGCTTTGTTTTGCTCATCTTCATCTTAAAGAGAAAACAGTTTTCTTCCCTCTTAACAACTGTGAGCTTACATTCAATGTGCATCACACCACCTGCAGTAGAGAGAGCGCAGAGTAATAGTTTCTCTGACGAAAAAACGCTCCTAATTTGACAGAGCAAAAATCCAGTGAAACTCTTGTAAATTGATCATCCGCGCACGCAGAATTATTAAATAAATTGCTCGGCTACCAACTGAGCATCGCGTTACCGTTCTCATAGCTCTGGGGTGCGGCAAAAACAGTTTAAATTCGAACTTTCTGCAGAATACGCACCCATGGTAAGTTGTGAAACTTCCTATAATATTGAATTCGAAAACGGTTAGGATGTGGCTTCAATGTGAACCTAAATGTTTTGATATTTGGCCAACTTCTCTTCTAGTAAAGAAGAAGCTAACGAAAACTACTCCCTCTTAAGCTGAGAGAGCAAATACATGTTTATCCCTAACACGTGATGTTAGAGAGTGAAAAGGAACTCTGCGACTGAAATACTCTACGCCTAAATGTGGATAATTACTCACTCTGTGTGAGAGAAAGTCTAGTTCTCCAAGGGCTTTGGCAGGTAGAAAAGGAAATTTGGGCAAAAGAAGAAGCCTGGTTGCAGCTGCATTCCAATATTGGAGGGCTCGTTATCGACGCTGAAATTTAAAAAAGTGTCGCAAAGCAAAGAGCAATCGAAACGCGTCTGAGTCGAACACTTGCCTAAGTTAACAAGCTGGAAGACCCTCTCTGTTTCTCTGAACTCGGTCCCGAGAGGGCTCTGTTAGGGGGAACACTGACGAAGAACGGATCGTCGATTCTCGATTCTCGAAGATGGTAGAGCCGAGACTGAGTCACCTCCCTCCCATTAAACCTTATTGCGTGCGTCCCGGTATAGCCAAATAAGTCGCTAGCTCGAAGATGGTGGATCGGTCACTGTGGCATCTACAGGTTGGGTAGGTGAATCCAGGGGTTCCTTTGGAGTAATATGATGATTTCTCTATCGGTTGTGTGAATGCGGAAGGTGTTCCGGGTTTAGCTCAGACCCATCATGGGTCGTTACTGGAGACGAAGCCTGGGATAGCAAAAGCGGTGTCGTTGATTTTTTGGTCTTCAGCGGTACGCGAAATTCTTGTGCCTTATAATCCTCGAATTCGCGAAAGAGAGTACCCTCTGGCCGGGGTTCTGGATCTAGTGCCTTGGCCTTTAGGCCTTTTAGGTTTTAGAAGTCGATGTATCTGAATTTAATTATAGAAAAATAGAAAGAAGATAGAAACAAGTTTTCAATTGATGATTTCTGTTTTTTTTTAATCTTGAAAAAATTAAATCTGAGAATCCATTGGAGAAAATTAAAAAAATTGGTCCTGTCAGATTTTTTTTGAAATAAGGTTTTTAGATAGAAAATTTAGTTGCGTAAAACTCTTATGAACAAATCAAAGGGGGCACACTTGAAAAGAAATTTATAAATCAGAAAACCGTGTAAAACTTTACAACAATTGTCATAATTTTGGAATCTAGAAGAATTATATTTTTATTGTTTGCAAACCAATATAGCCTAGGCTTGTCGCTCCTCCCCAGAGAATCACCATCGTGTTGGAGAATATCTTTCACAGCGGAAACGACTATTCTCACACTGGTGAGCAATTAACTCACGAAGCTTGCGAAACACACCGTGGTGGAATCTGAAATACATAACTCGCTTTAGAGAGTCTTGTGAGTTTCCTCACAAGAAAGGACACTACGCACAATAACTACACAACAGAGCTCTTTGCAGTGCTTTAACAGTGAGTCTCTTACTTATTTACTTTACTTCGTTGGCTAACGGACCGTTCACCGGTCCAGGGCCAAACGAATTAGAGATGCCCAGCTTCTTCTGTCTTGGGCAGCCGTTCTCCAGTCTCCTCGTACACCAGCAGATCGTGCATGTTTTTTCACCGCATGCGAGGCCTACCACGGAGTCCACGGCCTCTTCCTGGTTCTCGACTGAAGATAGTTTTGGCGGCCCTCTCGTCAGGCATTCTGGCTACATGTCCAGCCTACTAAAGCCTGCCCTGCTGTATTACCTTTACTACATCAGCATGTTTGTATACCTGGTACAACTCGTTATTCATGCGTCTACGCCACCCCTCATCTTCTAGTTTACTGCCAAGTATCGATCGCAGAACTTTACGTTCAAAAACTCCGAGCAATCGTCGATCAGCGTCCATGCTTCATGTCCGTAAACGGCCACCGGGAGTATCAGCGTTCTATATAGCGCTAGTTTTGTGCGAGTTTGCAAATTACGGGACCTTAGTATTTGGCCACTTGGACAACTAATGGCCGTTCCTGTCCGAGTTCTTTGATATGCCGCAAGCTAGGTCTCGGAACCATTCCCGGAGCCGATTTCTGGAACTCGGCCAGTAGTGGCTAAAACACGCCCAAGCGGCCAAATTCCGATCGCCAATAGTTTTTTTTTTGCAAAAACTTAAAGTTCAATATGTCGCAAGCAAGGTTCCCAAGCAACAATTGAAACATGATTAAACAATAAATTGTAATCATTTGTTGCACTAATGAAGTTTTGAGGTTTCAAGGAACATTATTTGTTACTACGATGAAAGTGTTAAGATACAAGCAACAACTAAAGTTGCATCGCTGCTTCAAAAATCTTTACACCAACAACGTAATTCGCAATGTTGGATTTGTTGTTGAAACGTGGAAACGGCATTTGAAAACCTAACCTTCACTGGATAGACCTAGTGGGCGGAGCATATAAGTTGCCAACGTGATGCTTGTGAGATACACAAAACAAACACACAACAATACTCCTAAAAGTTGCTGTCACGTTCTCAAGTCATGTAACAGCAACTTTTGGTCGATCGTTCGCCTTATATTTGTTTCTGAGATGAGATTATGTACTGCGTTGTAACTTTTTGCTGAGGTTTATACTGATGTCAATGTCTTCAAGGCAAGGCGAGCATTTCACATACGGGAATGTGGTTCTTTACAGCGCTTCTTACAAATATTATCATCTTCACAACACACGAGAGGGAAATATTACACCTTTGTTACGTTTAAAATGTTAAATAAAGTAATAACATTGCTCAGGTGACTAACCAATGACCTTTTATTTTATCGCGCCTCTGATACTTGGACTAGAAGTCATCCAAAAACCATTTTTACAATTCGGCTGAAAAATGTTGGTCTTTAAAACCAAATGAAATAAATTGATTTGAATTTCACTATCACGCTGAAGTGCCGATGAATTAAAGAAGCAAAATTAAAAACTGAGAATGAGCATGAGCATAATTAGAGAAGCAAAATAAAGACTGAGCCATAAACTTGCAAGAGTTTCTACAGCAAACGACGTTAGAAGAAACGTGAAAATTGAATAGAAATTGATAACTGGAGTTGAATCCTTATGCGCTATACAGAAAATCTTTTATTTACCACAACGCCATGTAATTGCTATTCTCCTTAAGTTTCTGCTACGACACATCCTTGTTGCTGAATTTTGACTATGCAGCAGTTACCATGTTGTTATCAAATTCCACGCATATGTTCATACACATTACTGTTTCATCCTTGTAACTTGTGTTGAAACAACGAAAAGTTGGCTCCGCCTCCTGCGCTTTTTTTGTCATTGTATAAGAAACTGAAATGGAGCTGCAACTTAGTTTCGCATAAAAATTTGTTGCTGTGATGCACAAAATTCATAATCGAAACAATTTTTGCTGCTTGGGTTTCGCTACCGTTTTCAATCTAGCCTGTGTCTCTGGAAGGGTACTTACCCTACAGTTCCCCTCGATAAATCCGGAATAACGGAATATTTCGAAATGTCCCCTACTGTCCAAAAAGCTATTATGAATTTGTGATCTTTTGGAAAAGGTGTGATCAAAATCGGTTCAGATCTTGCGGCATGGCAGGTAAAAGAATTTTCATTTCTTCGGCTCTGGAGAGGTCGGGTACGCAAGTGTTAAATAATGATATATGCTATTATGATTGTTCTCTGTACGTTCACAGAATAGTGATAATTCTCAAGAGGGGAAAAAGGAAATAGTTTTTTTTTGTTTTCGCTAATCGTCCGAATTTGGTTTCTAGCAGCAGCAAGTATCAAACTAACGTTTCTAAAATCCGTTTTTTGATTGATCTGCATTAGTCGTGGCAAGCTACCTTATTGATCATTGAAGAGTGAGAGCACCAGGCGAGGATGATTTGCTACTCCCAGGCATCATTTTCGATTCTTTGTGCAATTTCAGCTGATTATGATGAATCGCGGGCAACACACGGACGATCAAATGCTTTGCGGTGTAGGTTATAACTTATGGATCAACTGAATAATTGAACTGAAACTGAATGCCAATCAATTGTAGCGAAATTAAAAGAAGGATTCTTTGAAGCGTACATTTTTTATGCCGGTTTCATATAATGTATATAACCTCTCGATTTCTGAGAACACTGAAAGGTGAAATAGCATTTAATCATTATCAATCATTACAGCGCTAGCAGTACGAAACTTGCATTCCCCGGTATTACCGTTAAAAACTGGTATAGCACAACAGAACTATCATAATATTTCACTTTGTTTGTGCTATCAGAAAAAAATCTCAACGCGTATTAATAATATATTAGAATACACGGAATTTGTTATGAACAAATGGAAATAGTTAACAGTAGTTTGCGTGGTACTCACTTTTTTTTCACTATCCATCTTGAATGGTTAAGACGGTTGTTTTATAGTTTACCTCAAAATTAACTGAGAAGGTTAGCATGCAGTAGGGAAACCTACCAATTATCGCTTAAGCTTCAGTATCCTGTTAGCGTAATTAAGTGCGCCGTTTTGTTCGAGCTAATAACTTGGTATCATTTTACCAGATAAACATAAAACGCTAGAACATATAATGCCAATTGTTTCCACCGTACAGTTGATTACCGCGCGCAAATTAGAAACCACTTTCAATGGTGATGAAGAATGCTTGTTCAAAGCTTTATTTAGAATTCCAACACCTGCGCTCACGCGCAGGCAACATCCGTCATAAACCCAACCCGTCCACGTGTACCTTCGCCGCGGCATCACGGTGGATTTCACACTCCCGCCTGAAGCTGAAACCTCATAATTATTTCGATCTCCTAGCAACTTTCCTGCCAGCGCCAACTTTGGCACTCGTGATAGGGATTGGCAATAGACGACGGTACGCTTCCGCAGCAGCGCACTGAAGCATATCGTATTTCACGAACGTTCTCCCCTGGCACATACACGCACACACTTACATACATAATGATTGTCAGAAGCCTCCATCACATCAACCATCGTATCAGAGTTCAATTTATGTGCTTGCCTGGTGTCGTAATGTGACCCACTGGAGCGCAAAATAAAAACCTGCCATCAACGTTCGTTCATTTCGCTCGAGCATCCCTCTCACATCCTTTACATCCAACCAATCCACGACAAGATAAGCACATACACACAGCTTTGGCTACTGTGTACCATAGCATTAGCGTGCGCACGAACAAACACACACACTCATACTCCCGCGGCCTAGCGTTATCGATCATAATTGAATGAAGAAGCTGCGGGATGCTTGACTGTTGCGTACGCTTAATGAATCGTTCATGTGAGGCGGAAATCAGGACATGGGTTTCCTGCTACTTATCCCACCCGCCCCCGTGGCCGTGATGTGCTGTCATTAGCAATGCACATCTCATGTGGCCGCGGTTTTTCCTGCATCTGTGTGTGCTGGTGGCCTCCCGAAGCACTTCGCTGCTAGTGGCACTTGGCAGGGTAAAGCTAAACTGATCCCGCGGCATGCCAGCAGCGGAAGCGCACCAAACCGTACTCTTTAGTCTCTCTAATGGTACTTGTATCGCTGATAACGATGTAACATTTACTGTACTAAGATGAATTCCCAACTGGTAGTGGTGAATCCATCGCTAAAGGAAGGTTTTTGCAATATTTATCATGTCAACATCATGGAACAGAGCGGATGGATGGCTAATTACGGTGGACCCCTCTTCTAGTTGTAACGTCTGTATGAGCGATGAGTGTGCTAATATATATGACAACTCTTAATAAGAATTCTTGCATTCGTGAACTTGATTTGCGACCTCGGGGATTTCTACAGCAATCTTCTACGAGATCATTTTAGTATTTGAGTTGAACTGTTCACTAGTCGTTGGTTCAAGGTTAATCACAAAAAAGTCTACTTGTTGTAAATTGGATTAGGAAATTATTAAGGAACTAGATTACGGGATATTTCATATCGAAATAGGGTGGTCCTCTGGCGAAAGGACTGAGCAACCTTCTGGAACCTACCTTCAAGGATATCGATTTCGGCTGTTCCATGCCATACCATCCATAGTGACAGTTCAGCGGTGGAGGTTGAAAAAAAGTTTGAAGATCTTATTTTGGATCCTCTGCCATTTGATTATGTGCGATTGAGCACGGGTTTCCCAAACTGGAAGACCGTATTCAATTACAGGCCTAAAAATTTGTTGAAAGACAACTAGCCTATTCTTAAGATTCTATAAGTTCTATTCCTACCAGTTTACTTTTTTGGCGGCATCTTTTCGGATTTCCATAAACTCCGCTTGCTTTATGCAACTCCGTTCGCTGCCCTGATGTTGCATGCACTGTGCATGCACTGGGAGACATCACGATGACGTGGCTAGTAAGGTTCCCACTCGACGACGAGGCAGTAGAGCGCACGAATTTACCGAAGTGCCGTCAGAGTAGTGGTCGCGCTATGCACAAGTTTGAGTTGAAGCTAGAAGCGCTACAGTTCCTTACTCAGCCCGGGTTCTAGCAGGTAATTGAGACCTTCGATGATTACGCTATAATTTTGATGCTCGTACTGCAGAGCTTAAACAGCGGGTAGATCTGCATTTTGGCGAGCTCATCACGTACCATGCTGATTTCAGTCATCTTAGCGACCAGCGGAGGTACTTTCTCCGGATTTACTGGATCAAGTTGCTCATAAACGGGATGAACAGAGAACGGGTTGCTTTGCAGCAGCGTTTCGGGAATCCTTTGGTTCAAGCTGCTTACGAGCAAGTCTGCAGTTTTCTTCTTTGGATGTGGATGCATCCGAGCCCTGATTGGGTTACCCATCATTTCTGCTTGTTGGGTGGTTGTGTGGAGATAGACTGTAGCACTTGCTCACACTACATTTTCTCCTTGGAAGGACAAAGAGCTGACCTCTCAGTGCCAGCTAGCGCGGGATACTCCCGCTAACAAACACTGATTGGAAACCGAATAAAAGAAAACTTTGAGAACACAAAAAAGGGACTCACGCTGTCTCTGGTATAAGAAACTTATCCGAAAAAAATAGTTTCGCTCTTATACTCACCATTCGATAGCTCAAGGTGTCCCCTTTAATATGCTAGTAAAATTGAAATGTTCTATCGGCGGGTCCAGAACAATTTTTATTCAGACATTTTTTTGTAATTGAAAAGCTGGTGGAATGGAAACTATGTATACTTATCAAGGGATTCAGGTGCTGGGGGCCCGTTCAGATAATGTTGAAACCTTCAAGTTTTGTTTTTTCATATAATGAAACAATATTTGGCATGATTTTAGATTTTTTGAAAAGGGTAAAGAGGGGTAAAAAAGACTCGAAAATTTTGAGTCCAACAACTGCTGAAAAGCCAAAAAAAGCTATAACTTTTTGTACGCTTAATCGATTTATCTGAAAATTGATATGGTAATTCTATCCTATAAAAAAATACAATGTCGGTTATTGAAAGCTGCTGTCGAGGTTACATAATTAGATATTTACATTTTTCTTCGACAACATGGTGATTTTTGAGTTTTTTTTTCTTTTGTCGTCCGAACTAGATCCTAAATTCAAACAATACGTTTTATAAATCAACTCAAGAGCTTTAATTGGACGTATTCAAAATGTGCACCGTTTAAAAAAATCGATTTTTTCATAACAAAGTTTAGACCATCATTTAAACCTATTGCACAAGGAGCGCAACTCCATTTTGTACCTACATTTAAAAGCTGGCTATAGCAGGCTATAGCTCTATAACATCTCAGCTGGTCTCGAGTTACGATGCTTGTCTTACAAACCAGTCTTCGTAAATTCCAATTCAGGTTAGGAAAGACCGTTAAAATCCATCACATCTTAAATTTTTGTTATTGATACACGCTTTGCATTATTTTCACACAATTTCAGAAGCAAATTTCTTATCAAGTAACCTTCATAGTAACCTTATGATTTTTGTTCTATGGATCCAGCCTAAAAGTGACTTAACATAGGTCACAAAACCTTATGTAGCCAGTAGAGATGATCGGGTTTGAAAAAAGTGTCGGGTACGGGTCGGGTTTGGGTTTGGTGAAAAAAAAAATTCTTGTTCGGGTTTGAAAATGTCGGGTTTGGGTTTGATAATGCAATTGTAAAATCACTAACATTTTAATACCATTCGAGTCTCAAAGCTCCAGGGCAGCCTCAAATTGGTTTAAAAAATTGACCTCCAAAAAATATCTCGGGTTTGGGTCGGATTCGGGTTTCACATCTTCGAATTCGGGTCGGGTTCGGGTTTCCCAAAAATAAAATTTTCGGGTGCGGGTTTGATCGGAAAAAAAGTTTCGGGTTCGTGTTTCAACCGAAAAAAAAAATTCGGGTACGGGTCAGGTACGGGTTTGAAAAAAGCTAAACCCGACCATCTCTAGTAGCCAGTACCACAAACATTGTTAATGGTACAATTAGCATACTAAATTGCAGAAAAATCGATGCATTCTACTCAAAGTTACAGTAATATTATGATTTTAGCAGCACCTGGGCATTAGATTTTAGAATGCCATATCACCAGGCCCGCATTTAAGGGGATGGGGGGCTCTTTAGTTGTTTTATAAAATGCTAAGTTTGTATTTAACTAGAGTTAAATTTTCAGTAAATGTATCAAGTCTAACCCGAGTTCTTGAAGTTTTGGTGATTTTGACGGCATTTTTCGAGAAAAATATCTTCAAGGAACGTTTTACCCCAAATTGCTTATCTTCTGGTAAAGTAGGTTGTTCTGGTAAGGTACAGTGATATTCCAAATTTCCAGTAAAATCTATGGAGTTTAGCAGAAACTATAGTGATTTTAGTGATTTTGACGGTCTTTTAAAAAACCCTTCTAGGACCGTTTTACCTCGTTTGGCACACTTGACTTATACATGACATTAAAGCTCTTGAGTTGCTATACAAAATGCCATATTCAGATATTTTTTCTAGCGATGTTGAAAAAAGTAGGATGACCCTGAAAATTGACAATTTTCAAAAGAAAAATGCGTTTTTTTGTCATGTTACCTTTTTGCCATATATTGTGACCATGCGTTTTGAATTACTCTTAGTGTAGAATTATACCACAAATTTTTAGAAAAATCCATCAAGTCTAGCAGGAGTTATTGCACTTTTTAGATTTTGGACGTTTTTGGACATATCATTTTCAAGGGCCGTTTTAACCCACTTAACCTAAATGAAAAAAATTGAAATTTTGCAAAACTTCCTACATGAATAGACAAACAAACGCCGAAAATTTCAGCCCAATCGGAGAACATCAAAACAACATGCGGTTGCGCCTTTCGCAAACTGGCTCTTAAAAATATGATTTTTTTTTTCTAGTCAGGGGCGTCATTCATGTCGAATCGTTAGTCCTCGTTTGTGTTAATTATTCAAATTTGTAATTCGGTTCGCATCGCCCAGAAAGTTCTGTTGCGTTTGCATTCTAATAAGTAGAAGCAACTTCGGCTTGAAGCAACATAGACGAAAAGTCCATCACATTGATTCGCTGATATATGAGCCGTTGAGAGTAAAAGTGGTACAAGTGCCATTTTTACACTTTTTGGGTTTTTTGCATAAATTAATGCAGAATGCAATAATGTACTAGAATACCCAAGAAAAACTGAGATCTGATAACCTAAACCAAAGTTATAGCCAAAACAATTTTTGGCAATTAACATAATCACCATTCCGACAAAAGTGGTGCATTCCAGTCTGTGCATGTTAGATGAATTGCAAGTCGAGGATCTTAGGATATAAAACATTCAGGTCTTCAGCAAAGTTGGTCAAGTGATTGAGTACTTACAGATGAATATCTGTCTGCTTTGGAATTTTCTCACTACGTGACGCTAGTGTACCCGTGACTGTTTTGTAATAGAAAGTATTTTACCTTTTTCAGTATCAACTCGTATGCTGTGGCCAATTTAGAAGATAACACTCTGATGTCTTTGATATAGATATATATTTACACACTGGACCCAGATATGGTTTTAGGCAGGCCACCGATAGCCATCCGGAAGATCCAGATTTCTCGTTATTGAGGTGATCCTAGAGCTTCCTAGGATTTCGGGATTAGGAAGAACTGAAATGATCGAAAGGTGGTTCAAGATGGCCTCCAGATGGTTCACCAGAAGATCTGGAACTAGCGTAAAAAAAGGTAAAGCTTCCTGTTTTTTTCGAAACCAATTTTTAGAAAGAAATTTATCTTTTAACGAAATATGGTCCAAGATTGCCACCACGTGACCCACTGGAGCGAGCCATAATGCATCTTTCATGCTCAGACTGGACATGTACCACTTTTGCTCTAAACGTTTTCTGGCTGTCATTAGTTTTCCCATAGATCAAAAGTGGTACATGTTTTTCCATTGAAGTTTGTGTAAGTTTCTCAACCAGAACCCGTTATGCTTTCATGTACCGTCGTTTGAAACCTTTCCAGCAATGATTTATTGCAGTTATGTTGGAAAAAACTGTTGAAAATAAGTTACTATTTGAGTGTTTGCGTTTATCGCGTCTCCTGAAAAATTAACTTAATGGCACATGTACCACTTTTGCTCTCAACGGCTCATACATGTTAAATTTTAAGTCTTTCTGAATCATATCCTTTCATGTTCAGCTCTGAAAAAGCCAAATAAAAATATTAATGAATCTAGTTCGGCTGAAATGGAATGATTCTCAATAAGAAATTTTCATATGTTAACAGGAGTTCGGTTGATTGATGGCAATTTTGGTCACGAGTTGCTTTCAAACAACAAAGGCAACCCGTGACCAAAATTCCCATCATTGAACCGAATTACCGTAGTCCCCGTGGCTCTGTGGTTAGTGATGTCGGTCGGCGAGCTCTCCCTTTTTTGTCCTCCTTTTCGAGCTGGGAATTTTCTTGACTCAGCACTGGGGCACGGTGTATCGTTGTACTTATCCTACACATACAAAATGTGCCAAAAACAATATCGATAACGAATTCTCTTAACTATAATCTGGTTGATCGAGACCGCTATTAGCCCCAAGGCTAAGCGTGCGATATTGTTTTAAACCGAATTACCAATTGGTCAAAACATCGCTAGATGTTTGGTAATACTTCCACACAGAACTGAATTAACAAGTTCAGGAATAAATCAAAAATGTTACACATTGGGAAAGAGATAACTAAGTTGAAATCTATATTTCCTCAATCAGATCCACCGGTTTCTCAAAAACGCAAATCCGGGTTAACGTTTGCCAAGCAGTGTATACAGTAAGGTGTCCTAAAAAAATCGATGTTGAAAAAGTCAAGGTACTCAACCCTAAATTGAAAGACAATGTTATTTATAGCATTTTGGTAGAACATTTCGCCTTTCTGAAAAGTTGTCTGCAGGTTGCCCAAACATGATTTATGAAAAAATGACTTTAATTAAGCTACAAACCTACTCTTTGCACTTTTTTCAATTTTGTTCGATTCCTAAATTTATCCATATATTTTTTTTTTGTTTTCGTAGCGTTGTTTTTGAATATTTTTCATGGTTTGGTTCAGCTTTGCATTCAATTATTTGACTTAGAACCCATTGAACATCATAAAAAAGGGTATTTTTCTCATAATTTTGAGATAAAACCCTTAAAAACAAATATTAAAAAAAATTTTAATCGAGAATCGAAATTTGCATTGCAAATCGGGTTTCAACACGAAAATTTATATGGAAAAATATCCTTGATATCTTATCGGGGGGCTTAAAATAAATCAGTCGTAAAAAATAAATTTTGAATTCTAATTTTCGTATATTGTAGAATATATAACAATCCACTTGCGTTAATTTGTTGCAGAAACGCGAAAGGTTTGCTTTACCCTTTATCATCTATATGAAGTGAATAATAACATTATATGTATTATAATACTTTATAACATCAATGTTTCACGATGAAATTTTCAAAATCGCAACGTGTAAAACCACAATGACATGCTTCATAAGTCATATTACCTATTTCTAGCACTAATCGGATCGTTTAGATTAGATAAATAGTTTATTTGGCACGGCACGATACATTTTGTGTTTTTATGAGCCAAATAAATTTATATTTATTCTAGGATAATTCTAGGGAAAAGTAATCGGATCTTTTACAGATGCGTGTATGCGAATCCAGAAGATTATTAAAAAACCTAGGAGTCCCTACGTTTAGATCCTAAAGGAATCAATGAGAACCCCGTCAACATTTTCATGCGTATAATAATGTTTTAATTCCAATATCCGCACTCATATATATCATAAAAATTCACATTTGATGCGCAAAAACAGCATATACGTACTATTTTGGAGGCGATATACGTAATGAGGAATAATGGTATGCAATTCATTGATATACGTATTTATATACGATTATATCCGATAGAAAGTGATTTGTTTCACACTGTCTTACAACTCTAAGCCTACAATCGTAAATCGGTCAGACTCCACCATGATATACAATTAAAATTGAATTTCTGCCCATGATGAAAAGCGTGTTATACGATTTCGACTTCGTTAAGATATATTTGTGATAATTTTCATACATTGATATACGATCTGTGATTGACTGGGAAGGTTTTCCATATGCCACTCATACAGATTCTGTCCGTATCGCAGAAACGATTCCTCTCACGATTCCGTCACGAAATTATAGGTATCCTGAGAATTCTCACTCATGGTTATCTGTGTTTTGTTGTGTTACGGAGTAGATTTATCTCATCTCAGTTTTTCGAAAAGAAATCTAATGTTTTGCTCGGAAAAACCAGCACAAACATATTCAATTTTTTAAAGCTCTACCGCGATTATAAAATTTAAAGGCTTACAATGCCCTTGAACTAATATCAAAAAATTTCTGCTTGATTCTAGTTAAAATAATAGAAACGCTTGCTCGCAAACAGCTGCTGTTCAAAAGCAAAATCAACAGAACTTTCATTTTTTCAATCAGAATAAAATGGGTATGACAGTGTAGCGTTGAACGTTACATAAAAGAAAACACCATCAAGTGAAACTTTCTTCTCAACCTCCTCCTACCATGTGAAAATCTAATTGCCAGAAGTTAAACACTACATCGCCCAGAACCTGTTTAGTCCGGTGCAGTTCCAGCTAACCAGGCTACCGCCTTTTTTTCCGTTTCGTTACACGATGGTGCCATCAAGCGAATTACCCATTATATCACACAGCTATGACAAGGAAAAAAATCGGACGATTCAGAACGGCTGGTGTGATCTTGTTAGAGTGGCAGCGCGGTGAAAGCTTTGCAAACATAGTAGAACAAGTGGTCATTATTTTGAATCTATCCGAGAGTGGAGCCCGAAGTGGAAACGGATATGCAAATTGGATGGGTTTTGAATGCATGCGATATTACGGTGATTGGAGCCGATGACGGTGGAAATTTACTTCCAGTACACTGGAAATTGGCGCATATCTGTTCAGCTGCAGCCGCAAATCATGTGTTATCAGATTTAACGAGCGAGAGCAGGTTATGTAATTGGAACGCTACGGTAGGAATGAACCATATTTCATTTAACGATATTGTGTTAGTGTGGCACATAAAATGGCAGCTTAGTAAAATCTCCCTCCAAATGAGTCAGGATTCTATCGTGTTACAGTGGACGCTTTATCACCGAAGTAAACAAGCTATTTTGTGAATCTTCTGAGAGGCAGAAAGCTCGGAAAAACCCACACCCTTGGTAATCACCTACCCATTTCAAGCGCGTAATCACAGCCGAAACGTTTTCAGTCAAATGCGTAACTCCGAAACCGCCCTTAGAAAAGGAAAAAGCACAACCCATTGGCAATTAAATTGTCACACGAAGCGAAAAAGCCACATGGCAGCCAAATTAACGATCTTGGTAAAAATAAACACCCGGCTTTCGGTACGGCCACGCGCCCGAGGTGAAGTCTTTTGTTTGGATGACTCGAGCCACAGACGGGCCGGATGAGGAAACCAATTTAAAATAGCTGCGCGCGTGAAATCGTTTCCTGTGCTAATCCGTGTCCATTAAATGGTTGAATTGTTTCTTTTTTTTTGCACTGCCAGTCTTTCGTTGTGTGTGTGGAATGATGACGATGACAACGATGAGGACGACGACGACTGTCGCTCTTATGCCTGTGGCGTAGTATTCTACGTTTTGCTGCCAGCGCATAGTGGGTCAGACGGATTCCGTTATTGACCCATTCTTCTAGAATACAAAAGTGCTAAGTAAATTGCTTAAAAACATTCAATTATTGCAATTCAATTTCCACTCCTCGAAATGACGACGCGGTGCACATATGACTAAACCAGTTCTATCCAAACAATCAAATTCCCACTGTGCTGTGGGCGATGGAAAATAGTGTTTATCTCTACCGGAGTACTCCTGGTTTTGTATGAAGCACCTCATGTGCTCGTGAATGGTGTGATTTGGCGCTCCATTAAGTACATTCATCATGCAATTCATGGGATTGTTTTTTTTTTTCTAGCGTCGGAAGCCCATAAAAGCTTGAGTTTTTTCCCACGGTAGAATTTATACAATTCAATGCATATGCTGATGGTAATCCGCAGAGAAGAAATGATGGCATGGTTTAACAGAATACCACAAGTCGAGTGTTGTTTTTATTGTTTTATTTTATTCTAATTTTCATTACGAAAGTCATTGCTTGTCATAACAATGAATAATTGGGTAAGCTTCAACTTTGTTGTTCAATATACGATGAAGACAAATCAAACGAAGATTGATTGATTGATGGCTGACAATGATTGATTACTGTAAACTTTCAGAACCACGATTCTGAAAACCTAAAATTTGACACAATCACGGAAAGTGATTCCTGATCGTTCAAGACCATTGATTGCTTCAGGGGTGTGATGTCTGTTACAATCAGAAGTGTGGTGCTGAACTTTATTTGCTCTGAAACGAGCGCTTTGAGATTGGATTTCAATCCCTCCAGGATATGGTCGCATGCGTTTTTTTCTGCTCATCACATTGCTTGGTGTGTGATTTTCGTATGCTTTCCCTACCCACCAATCATAGCCTCCAGCGGGTGTGCGTTTTTCGTTTTGTAAGCTTCGCGATTGCGCTTGGTTCACCGAGAAAACTAAAACATGAGACGTTTTTTCTCAGAAACAAATTTTTGATTACAATTCAGTTTTTAATCAATCGAAATGGAGATTGAATTGTATTGGATAGCAACCACTTATTTTAATCAAATTAAAATAAATGTGACCTCTCAGGAGTATCAGCTTTGAGCGCAAAGGCAATCAGTTGTAACGAAAAAACTCACTCGACAGGTCGAGTCTTAACTCTAGGTTCAACATAAAAATAGCAATTCAATATTATTCAGCACGAACCAAGGGCATTCCAAAGATTGTAACACAAAAAGCATTCGAACAAATTCCGATGCTCCATTGGTCCTCCAGGGAAATCATCACCGCTTGCTTCAAAGGGATACTTAACCGTTCTTTAGGAACGGAAACCTCCAGCAGCGAATCGACCATCTGCAATTTTATTTTGTTTGATTTTCGCCACCAAGTTTTATTTCTCAATTCCGAGAGCAGGATCTCCGACTCAACATCTCCATAAAGCGTATACATATTTGCATGAAAGTGAAAAATCACAGGTTATTTGCGCGAAGGGGTGTTATCAAACAATTTTGCAGCACACTCAAACCTTATATTTTTTTTACCCGTTCCGTGGTACGCAACCCCAGCAAAAATACTTTACTGTTCACGGCTTGTGGTCTCTCCCAGGATTTTGTGCACATACAAAGTAACGAACAAAATGTGGCGAAAGCTTTGGGAAAGCCAGTCTTGTTTTTATTTTTATTTTTTATTTTTCTAACCTGATGATACTACCGTATGAGCAACATCATCAGGCTAGCGGACCTCGCTGTTTAGATGGGCGGCCTGTTGGCTGCTTTGTGCCCGTCCAAATGACGGTGCGGCAGATAAACGCAATTACCAAACACCACTTGCCACACCTCACGGTGGTGTGAGTGAGTGAGTGAAATGAGGAAGTTTCGTGCAATGACACAACTTGTAGCTTTGTTATTTGCAGCTCCGTTATCGTAATCGTAAAGAATTGCTTTTTATCGAGCTTGGAATGGGCGGAAATGGCTACGAGATGCAAAGTTTGCGGTAAACGGTTATCCAGGGAAAAGCTAACGAAGACGAGCCATCGAGCTGAAACGAACCGGAAATTATATAGTGCCCAAATTAGAGCCAAATTGGCTACTCTGCAGCTGTGGGGTGTGATCGCAGTTGAAACGTTAAATTTTACGCGGAACCATTTTCACGATGTGGAGAAGGCTAAGTGCTTAGTGAAAAAAACGCATAAAGCTATTGGCTTAAGGCTAAAAAAAGAAATATCGATCCAGCGAGGGTTGGTAAATAGGGGCTCTATATTTTTGTGTTATGTATCTAAGACATTGGAGAACAACATTAAATTTTCAAGTCTATCGACTCTCCGTTGACTAAAAATTTATATCGTCCTATCTTTCAATATCTGTTATTCTTACGAAGAAGTTAATGCAAAATCACTCCAGTGTCACATAATGAGTAAAACTAGCAACAGGTTCGTGACAAAATAAATTACTGAGATCGTATAAATTGAGCTCCTAAGAGCAATGTGGGTAACACATTAACTAAGCATCTATAAACCAAACAATTGAACACAATGTACTTCGTTTTGGCAGAGTTTATAACATGTTTATTTACACAGCTTTCCTCTCGAGAAATCCGAAGGGCCCTTCCAAAGCGATGGTGAACAATAAGTTTGACAGCTCGTCTCCTTGAAATCATTCTAACGTCACGAAAGTGTCTGATATCTCGCCAACTACTTAGATGCTAGTTGTGGAACCTCCGTGGGTGGCACGTATCACTAGGGTGTGGCTTATTTTCAAAAATGTTTGCGGGACCTGTTTTCACAGGCAAAAAGACCTCCTTGGGGTTCAATAAGCAACATATAAAAAATCGAATTGAATTTCATTAAGGTCTAGAGGTTGCGCAGAGGGCCTAAAGGTCAGATTTAAAACGAAAGCAATATTTCGACAAAACATATACCTTTATAGGTAAACACGTAATTTTGTGACTCTTTAGGAGGAATGGAAATGCAGAAGGTTCTTGTATAATGAACCCGCCATGTCCTCGAATATATTCTTACAACAAACATCATTGTTCCCCAGAAAAGAGAACAACCGAAGAGAAAGAGAGAAACTAAAAATGGAAAGTGGAAAACTAAGAAACGTGAAATGCTTGTATTGCTTGTACCTATATAATTTTAAGAAGCTAGTACATTTCAAGCTTTTGACATTTCATATTTTCTTTTTCCCATTCTCTTCCTTTCTCTTCTGCTTTGTTTTCGGAGGAAGTATGATGTCTATTTTAAGAATATATTCGAGGACATGACGTGCCGCTTATACAGGCACCTTATGCATTTTCTTATAGTCACATACCCCGCCCCGAGATTGCAAAAGTGTACACTGGAATCGCGAATATCTCAAAAACGTTTAGATTTAACACAAAACAGTTAAATTTCACACCCCCGTTACAAATCTGACCTTCAGGTCCTTTGCACAACCTTAATGAAATTTATCCAACTATTTTTATGTTGCTTATTGAACCCCAAGAAAGTCGTTTTGCCTGGAAAAACAGGTCCCGCGATCATTTTCAAAAATAAGCTCCACCCTAATGTTAATCAGTTTTATTGAGAAACCATGTTCGAGTATAATTCGTCATAACTTTTTTTTAACTGAATCTCACGGTATCCTGAAGTCTACGAACAGATGATGAGTTTGCAAGCTTATTTCTGTGAACTCTTCGAAAAATTTGACGCGAGGTGAACATTCGGTCCTTCATAGATCGCCCTTGCCGGGAACTGGCAACTGAAACTTTCTATTCCCTACAATGCCTCGATAATTGCTGCAGTCCAGGTGGTGGCCCTTCTTGTAGATCGAGCCTATGAGACTTTTCAGCCAGTTCGGTGCGAATGCGTTCTGTTGAGCTGTTTTACATTTTGTACAGCGAAGCAAACAACGCAATCTACTTTCCTACCCATATACTCCCCCGAGGAGACACGCAGTAAAAGTACTGCAGTACATTCTGTTGTGTAGTTATTGCGTGTAATGTCCTTTTGTGTAGAAAAGCTCAAACAAATTTATTATCTCTCTGGATAGATAGAGTAATATACCTAGTATGGACCAGTTCATTTAGTGGACCATCGGTTAGATAAACTCAATTTTTGCGAAAATTTAAGGAATTTCCATGAAACTTTTATTGGGAAACATCTTATCCAACTAATCCGCCTCAGAATCCCGAGAAACATTCGTAGAATCCAATTTAGCAGATTTTCAGATTTCAGATTTTACCGCGGTGTTTGTCTTTTGCATACTCCTCAGATACATACGATTCGCTGTTCTCTTCAAGCAAGCGCGTCGCTTTGCCCATTAGTGTGAGAGCAGTTGTTTTCGCAGTGAAAGACATTCTCCTACACGCTAGTGATTTTCTGAACAGAAACGACAAGCGTGCCTCTGGTTACAGCGAAATTGATAGGCCTTATGTCATTGTAGTTCATAGTCATATCCTTGACACTCTATATACGTTTAATAGAGAAGCTCATTTTCTCGTCATCATTTCATCATTTTTAGTGTGAAGTGAAGTAATCTATTAGGCCCTCAATCTTCAACATTCACATATGGTCACTGATCGGCCTCCATCTGAAGAAACGCTTCATGTGTTTTCCTATTTGCACGAAGCCTACTCTCCGTACTACTTTAGTGCTTGTAAATGTGGTACTTAAATGAAGTAACCGCAATAAAATGTACTGCCTGAAATGCGTGTTCTCTCGTTTTCGGTCACCACACCTCCTAGATTAATGCATTAATGTAATTTCATTCTAGGATACCTGCGCGTAGCAGTTCAAGTAAAGTACTTACCTTCGAAGTAGCGAGTTTTCTAGGTTTACACCGATTATTCCGTTTTGTATCATTCTCTGGATTGTTGGTAGTAATTTCATACGCTATGCTACCATACTAAGACCTAGTTTCGCCTAGACCTAGACCTTGCGTTTTGTGATTCAGCCGCCCGCTCCAGATCAGACGCTTTTATACGCACCCCCATAACATGGGAAAACAACCACGCACGATTCCCCGATTTCAAATGCCAATAAGTCGGTTAGTTTTCAATGGATTTCCTTCGTTTTGCAGCAGTTGATTGGAAAATCATCTATTAATCCGCCAAAATGCGAAAAACTATTTTTTGATTATTCGAACTATTGTACTATTGAAAATTGTCAAGCTTTGTCGAAACGCTGATTTCGACACTAATACGGACCCATCGGAAGTTTTATTTTACCTACTCCGTTCGTATTATACATCGTAAGTTGTCGGATCCCCCCAATTGAAAAGAGGAGGAAGTGCTTTCCTTCCACGTCAAAGACTTCCCCCAGGCCTTAGACAACACATTGATGAGCTTGTTTCTAAAGGTCTGAGGAATGTTGTACCATCCGATTCACATTATTAAGCAGTTCCCATAGACTGTTCCGAAAATTATAAATATATCTTCTTTCTTGAATAAAACACAAAAATACAGGATTTTTCGGGTCATTTTGTTCTGAAATATAGATAATAAGTGTTTTCTTTCCAGTTTCAATTCAAGTTGGGATTATTTTTCGTAGGATACGCGAGTTCTCTAACTTTTCTCTTAACACTACTCATAAGCTTTTGCACAGTGTGTTCTCCGACCATTTTTACCACTTTAAGCTAATCTTTTTTAAATTTCAGTGTAATGGCAGGAAGCAAGATCGGGCCAAAAGATTGAAGGATTGTTATGCTGCTTAACCATGGGTAACAACCTTTTCTGCAAACACTCTTTCACGTAAATTTTACCATTCAATGTGTCATTCCTAATGAATGGACGAGATATTTTCCCACATTCACAAATAGCCTGCCAAACCATTACCTTCTTGCCGAATTTTTCGGTGTAAATGGCTTTCACTGGTCCAGGGACATCCTTTCCCTTCGGTGATGTATAAAATTGCGGTCCTGGCAGAGTCTTATAGTCCAGTTTCATGTAGGCTTCGTCATCCATGATAACACACCCCATTTTTTTGGTCAGAATTTTGTCATAAATCTTCCGAGCTCTCGGTTTCACAGATTCAGCTTGTTTTGGATTTCATTTTGGCTGCTTCTGCTTCCGACGGGTCTGCAAACCCATACTTCCCTTGGCACGCATAACGTTACTCGCCGAGTTTCCAAGCTTTCTCGCCACATCTCGTACTGATACTGAAGGATGCCGCTTGTAGTATTCCTTAACCTTTTTGTCCATTGTGGGATCAACAGGCCCGGGTTTTCTATCACGTCTTGGGGCATCAGTAAATGTGCACTCTTCACAATACTTCCGCAATGCGGTTTGAACTGCTCCGACACTGATACCTTCTTCTCTGGCTAATTTTCTTATAGAAAGACCACTCACGGTACCCCATTTGTGCACAATTCGCTTTCTTTGCTCGGGAGAAAGGCCACTCATTTTCAAAATTTCGCAATAAATGTTAGAAAAAATGACAGCATCTGTTTCTTTTGGATGTAAACAACAGGACGCAGCCAACGTTTGGTTGAATACTGCACGTTATTTGAAATGACGGTTGATCGTAAGTGTATTTATAGTTATCGGAACGGTCTATATATACCTAAGGCCAATCCAAGCGGAGTATTTTACGCATGATATTGCAGAGAACAAACCTTTCAAGGTTGTACTATGTGGTCTTCTAGATATGAATCTGGGGAAACTGAAAAAGGCGCTTGAAACAACAGGACTGAAAGTGGAAATTTAAAGAAAATCGGCAAAGTTCCAGCCGACAATTGCCGCTTCTGCAAATCTGAACCTGAGAGCTCAGCACATTTGCTCTGCTTTTGCGTAGCTCTTGCTTCATCGAGGTTCAACTTTTTCGGAAGTTACCTCTCAACTCCATACCAGGTATGAAGCATCCATCTTGAAACGGTCACAGGTTTCATCAAAGCGCCATCTTCTAGTTTACCGCCAAGTATCGATCGCAGAACTATACGCTCAAAAACTCTGAGCACTCGTCGATCAGCTTCCTTCAGCGCCTATCTTCATGTTCGTAAAGGGCCACCGGGAGTATCAGCGTCCTATACAGCGCTAGTTTTGTGCGAGTTTGCAAACTACGGGACCATAGCTGGTTACGTAGTCCGTAGAAGGCCCTATTCGCAGCTGCAACTCGTTGTTTCACTTCACGGCTCATGACGTTGTCACATGTCACAAGCGTACCAAGATAAACGAATTCATCAACCACTTCAAATCGTTCCCCATCTATCTCCACCTCAGCACCAACACCACGGGGACTCCCACGCTCTCTGCCAGCTACCATGTACTTTGTTTTGGCAGAGTTAATGACAAGTCCCACTCTCGCTGCTTCCCTCTTAAAAGGTACGAAGGCCTCCTCCACGGCCTTACGGTTGATACCGATGATATCGATGTGATCCGCAAAGCCAAGAAGCATGTGAGATTTCGTGATGATCGTACCGTTTCTTTCCACGTTTGCTTTTCGTACTGCACCCTTCAAGAGCGATGTTGAACAGTAAGTTGGAGAGCACATCCCCCTACTTCAGTCCATCTAACGTTACGAACGCGGCTGATGTCTCGCCAGCTATCCGCACGCATGATTTCGATCCCTCCAGCGTCATATGGCTCAGCTTAATTAGTTTCGTCGGGAAACCGTGTTCCAGCATGATCTGCCACAGCTCGTTTATTTTCACTAAGTCGTATGCCGCCTTGAAATCCACCAACAGATGGTGAAACGGTAAGGTCTACTCCCGGAACCAGCCTAGTATTCACCAACAAAAGAATTCGTTAACGGTCTCACTCCGAAGAACAGGATACGTGAGAGCACTTTATATGCGGAGTTGAACAACGTTATGCCTCGATAGTTGCCACAATCCAATTAATGACCCCAATGATGAGGCCTTCCAACCAGTCGTTCGGCATTTGTTCATCCGCCCAGATCCTTAGTATTATCTGGTGGATCGCATAGTACAGCCGCTCGCTTCCCGCTTTTAGAAGTTCTGCCGGGATACCGTCCTTCCCAGCCGTTTTTCCGCTCACTAATCGTTTTTTTCACCTCCTCCTGTGTTGGTGGCTCTACAGCTTGTTCGTCACTCATAATCGTCATCCTGTTCCTGCTCTGCTCATCCAGCTCTTCACCGTTTAATAGCGCCTGAAAATGCTCCTTCCACCTGGCTGCAACCGTCGGTTTATCAGTAAGCAGGTTCCCGTCCTTGTCATTACATATGACCGGCACAGGGAAATTCCTGCTTCTGACTCTGTTGACCGTTCAAAAGACTCTCCGCACGTCGTTTTGTGCATAGCTGTCCTCTGCGCTAGCGAGTACCTGCTCCTCGTACTCGCGCTTTTTCCGACGGTGGGTTCTATTTCCGGCAGCTCTTGTTCTAAGTGTTCACGCACCAAGTGAGAAACGACATTCAACGAAAAATTCATCATAACTGGTGACCTTATCTCACGTCACTTTACCTGGGGTGATTTCATGTGTAATTAGAATGGCAACGTCATTTTGGATGATACACAGTTGACTCATTGTGTACTGGTTCATCCGTATTTGCCAACATTCATAACGGAGTGGGATCAAAACTTGACATCTTTCTCACCAACATCGTTGAACGGTTACGAAACATTTATTACGGAATTTTATTCAGATCATCAGTCATCACTGAAATCGACGCTGATGTAATGCAACGGAAAATTCATCCCAGGTGAAACTATTATCGGGCAATCTAGACTCAGCTACAACAGTTGTCAACAGCACGTCGAAGGAAATATTAATAAACATGTCGCATTGGATACCACCAAAGACGGTTAGCTGCATCCAAGCGGCTGAAGAGAGACATGTTTCAACAACCCTGATTGATGTTGGAACGAAACACGCTATATTCTGGCGAATTGCTATTGTTGGCGCCGCAACGATGAACCAACCTAACTACAACCTTCAATCGAGAGTGATATCAATGGTTTCCCGCGTGACGAAAGTGCATCGCTACGTAATTGGCTTAGAGAAAGCATCTCTCTCGTCTCACTACATGGCTTTTTGTTCTCATTTCTGTAAAAACCTAATCTCCGCCAATATTAGAATATAGACAAATTTATATTGTTAAAGATAACACCCGCCCGGTGCTCTCACAGACCGTTATTATAAAAAAATGTACCAAAGAATCTGAGTACACCATTTGATTCGTTATGACGTCCAGAATCTCCGGTCAGAATTTCAAAATCATCGTACGGTACATTTTTGAGTAGTGCCCTTTTGAAGGTCGTAAAGAACAAAAAAGTGATATAAAAACGATGAAATACCTATTGTAAAGCAGGTTTTTCAACCTCCATTTTAAGAAATAACTTCCAAAATAGTTTCTACACTATCCAAGTATCATATTTCAAGACATTAACAATTATTGAGAAGATTTATTTGAAAATCTCACAGTGCACAGTGATATAAATTCGAAAAATCATGATCGCTTTAGATTTGACTGTGAAAAATTGATTTTATGTACTCAATGTCTTCAGCGAAATTGTTCGATTGAACAAGGGCTTACTTTTTGGCATTTTTGGTTTTTATTCAATCCACCTAACAGTTAGATAAAAAAAGTATTTTTTCTGATTTTCAATATACCAGATTGCTTCCTCCAGCAAAATTGTTGAAAAGTTCAAAAGAAAAACATTTGTTGAATACTGCAATGTCCTTTCTGTACGTTGGACACTACAAAATAGAGTTTTTTGTGGAACACCCCTCCTTAAAATTCGTTTTTTGTCTATGACTTTTTCTGTGATTATCAAAACAATAAATTTTACAAAGTCTTGAGGAAAGCATAGTTGAATGGATAAAATCTTAGAACGTTTTGCTCACTCTCTTGAAGGAATATTGATTGTAGTAGCTACCTTACGCATAGCTTGCTGAAAGCCCTCAGCAAAATCTTTCAGAGGTCCATCTACTCTTGAATCCTAGCCCACACCGAAGTGAACAATATTTTGCTAGAAGACCAGTTTGATTTTCGAAGAGGCCACTCGACAATACACCAACTACTACAGCGAGCATTCAACATAATTTTGAGAAACTAACAGGCAAGTGTCAAAATCTACAGTGATGACGTGCTTAGATATCAAAAAAGCATTCGGTAACACTGGTCAACACAGGTGCAATCCTAAAGCTCAAACTGCGTCAAAAGCTCCTACCCACTCCAACGCGAACGAAAAGAACGATAATCGTGCACCTTCTTTCGCTATTGAATCGGTGGAGACGCTAGGTTAACCACTCGACAGCGTTCTAGGGAACGATTTTAGGGGGAACTTTGGATCTAGAGTTCGATAGTAACATTCTAGCAAAAAACTTCTTTCTTCTACAAAATTTCGCAATATGATGCACTTTTTTTGGAATCATAAATTAGGATGACCCAAATTTTCTATGAAATCCAAAATCTAACATTCTTATCTTTGCAGATAAAGATGAAAGATGTTCTACAATGCTGTAGCCTCATTGATTTTGCGCAACTTTGTATAGAAAAGTTTTTGTTTATTTTTCAAAATAACCGATTTGAGCAATTTTACTAAATCACAAGAATCTCAAATCATTAACTGTAAAAAAAATGAGAAGTTATATCTATTTCACCATTCCTGTGAATTTTGGTGCCCCTAGCCATTTCGAAAACGCGTCAAAAGCTCCCACCCACTCTAACGAGAAAAAATAGCCGTGCGCCTTCTTTCACTGTTGAATCGGTGGAGACGCTTGGTTAATGTTGCTGTTCCGGTAATTTTAAGCAGCTTCGTAAAAAAAGGTTTTTTCTAGCTTTTAAAACAACATTTTTAGAGTTACTTAATAATTTATCAATCACCATATGGTGACAATGAAACAATATTTGCCGTTATGAATTTTGAGTACAACAACGCCATTGTTTAATTTATCAAGAAACAATGTTTTTTCTTCTAACTATTCTGTTCCACGTTTTTTCTTATTTCAAAAGTGTACAGCATGCAAGTTTACTCGGTTTGTTCTCTACATTTTAAATCCGGTGAGTGATTCTCCAGTTACCAGGGAGAATTGATCGAACAAATAGTCCACGATATAGCCTGCCGTCACCGAAGTTGGGATGCCATCCAAATTGAGGTGTGCTTCATACGGGTTCACGTACCTGACAGACATAGCGCTTTTTACTGCCCAGTGGTAACGACTTCGCCTTAGCCTGAGAGTTGCCTTATCTTTTTGGTACTCATGTCATTCATTTTACTATCCAAAGGACGCGGTGGCGGATTGATACCAACCCAACGAAGCTAATTTCGTGTCAAAGGAGATAAATCCGCCAAATAGTCCCCAGGCAAATCCGATAGAAACTTTTTGGGTTCTTACCAAGTCACATTTGAGAAAATATGTGAAGACTGGAAAGAAGTGAACAAAAACAAAGTCTTCGATAGAAAATTCGATCATTGGCATACGATCAACTAGAACCAAATTTTAAATCAATGGACTGTAATAAAAAAACTAAGAGAAAATAAAAGTGTTTATTTGCTTGAGATGTAACAAAGTTAATTGCTAAGCGTTATTCATATCTCCAGTCTGTGTTATGTTTGCAACTTTAGCCATTTATTAAAAGTTACCACCAGTTCCGTCATATGTGCTTCCACTTTGTGACGTTGGGGGAAAATAGCATATAAAACTTTACTGCTCTATACAAGCATCACATAGATAATTGATTCCTCCAAGTTAATTTTTTTTATTCTCGCTTATTTTCCGTCGGTCTATTTCCGCCACTGTTGTGGCCAATTACCGACGCCCAGGGAGGCGACTCCACACCCAGATCCCTAACTCACGACCCGTTTATTAACGGACCGGCGCCAACGGCTTTACTTCCTCATGCGATGGAAGGCGTGATCCCAGAGATTTTTTGCCTCAGAAAAACTCCCGGTGTCGGCTAGGATTGAATCTAGACCAGTTGGGTTGGTTGTGAGTGGATCACGCCACCTCACAACCATCGACACCTATGTCGGCGGTGGGATTCGAACCCAGGCGTCGGGCGTGGTTGGCGGAGACGTTACCAACCACACTAGGCCCCCGCACCTCCAAGTTCATGATTATTATTTTTAATTTCCAACCAACTTTGTGAAAGTATTAGTTTATATTGAATTCTGGTTATATATGTGATATTCCAAATAATGCGATCATCCCCAAAGCTCAGTTGCAAAACACAACTTTAATTCGACCGCATAGTTAAGCTAGATATCCTGATAAATATTTCATCAAAGCGCTGATTAATTTACCCCAACCCTTTCGACTGTCAAGGAAGGTATTATGCATCCCACTCGTCCAGTTGTTACAATACACTTTCTTCTACCTGTTTTTACTTCCCAGCTTCGGGTCGTTACTTTGGTCTCCTGTAGAAAATTCAATCGAGTGGACTTTCAACCCACCTATACCGTTGATCACTGAGCGAAATTCACGAAACGTATACTATGGAGCGGAAACAAGTCAAAAGGACTCACGATTATTTTAAAAACAGCTTGAAAGTTACGAGACCATACAATAATTTTATAATAGCTACTTTTCGCGGGAAGGAAGAGTTAGTAGGGATTTTTACTTGCGCATATCTTTTTTTTTCGCGATGAATCGTCCGTCGGGCACTCCGCTCGCTGGGGGTGTAGATGCTGATCGGGTGGCTGCTTCGTTGCCTTAGAGATGCGGTGGATTCTTTGGTCGGATCTGGTCTTCTGGCCTGCTGGGCGTTGTAGTATCGGACGCAGCGGCGTCGGTGGTCACCAGTGGGGCGCCACAAGTGTAGCTGGATAATCGGCTGGCGGGTAACCCGGAGGGTGTCACTGTTGCACTCTGGATGGCTTCAACTGGCTTTAACTTGCCTTTCACCACGGCTGCGGTTTTCATCGACGCGCCAAAACTTAGCGTACAAAATGGCCTTCCAATTTGGCCACAAAAGGTATCACTTAGGGCTTTATTCCGCCAAAACTTTGAAACTGGATCTTTAACGCGCGACTACACTCCTCCGGGTTATAATCAAAAATTTTCTCGCATATTTGCTATCCGACCTTTTTATTTACAACCTGTCCGCTTTCCATCGTAGACCCTCCCTGCCGCGTAGCGCACCACCCCGTTGTTTGTACCCGACGACTCGGAGCTTTTATAAACTTATCGTTTAGTTTGGTGTCAGGGTTTCATTTATCATTATTTGATTTTTTTTAGAACAATTAATTGATTTTACCTAATCTACGACTTGTTTTCTCTTAAATTCAAATTTTATATACATGCAAAATACAACAAAATAGTTTAAATAAATAATTCATATAAACAAACAATAGAAATAATTTATATACAAAAACTAAGTAAAATGGCACCAAACGAGGCAATTAAACAAAAATTAAACAAAACTCAAACATAACATTGGAGTATGTAAATGCGTAATTTTTGCTTAGACATTAACTGACAATTATTTATACATGTAAACAAACAACAGGCATCGTCAAACACAAATTGTGGACCTTGCACTGCGGTTTGCCAACACAAAAATACAATATAAATAGGAGTACAGATCAAGCTAGCTCAGCGACCAAAGAATTTTATTGTGACCGTCAAAGAGTTTGGTCACACAGTTTAATATTTTCCCGGATTTACCCAAAGCCCGTTGTTAAGCACAGACACATTGAGCGGATTTGTGGTCCACTTTCAATCTGGAATAAAGTCCCATTACTGACATGATCCTTTGTCCCACTCACTTCGTTTCTGCTTCATGTAATCACCAGGCTAGTAGCCTATTCCCTGCAAGAGTGAACGAACTATGCGCACACACTTGCAAAGTCAATGCTGGCAGCAACGAATTACATCATTTCGATCAGCACTGCGGACGGGCTTCCGTGAGTATGTGTTTGCGTTTAAGTGTGTCTTTCGGATTTCGGTCCTACGTCCTATGCGACAGAGCTTCACTGTAAAGCTGCCGACTGAAGCTCGGCTGGTGGAAAGGGGCACGTAGAAACAGTGAACCTCTCTTATTAATAGTAAGGATAACCTTTCCTACAGGCTCCACTCTCGCAGTGAATGCGACTGATGTATTGACATGGGATGGGATGCAGTGGTGGTGCCAGACAGACCGACAGCTGGCAAACATTTGCGCAAATAGAAATTTTGTTCTGGTTAGCATATGAATACTAAAGTAAATATGGGGAAAACTATCAACCATCTTACTTCTGAGTGTTTGTGCAAAATTATACCTTGCCAAAACAATTTGAAACTTTCGGTGGCTATGTGAATAGATTTCGAATAAAACGAGAAAAAAAACTACGAAAACACCGAAAACTATATCCACCATAAAGAAACTTGCGTTCCTAATCTATACGGAAAGCACTCACGGAAAAGCACATCCTAGTTTACTACCGGATCGAGAAACGGTTAAACTTTTATCATGTTCCTGTTATCTAATTCAAAATATGGCTAGCTAGCTTCCGCTCTGGGATCTCCTCGGGGTTGTGGCGAACGAAGCGAAACATTTCCACCGCAGAAGAGAGCCAGCCTATTTCGAAGTGCTTATCGTGTATGCGCACCCCTTCCATTGCTCCACATTTTTACACAGTTTTCCATATTCAATCTGCTCTGCCTCAATAATCTGGCTCTGAATGCTGAATAGAGCGAGTCTGATTTCCCGGTGAGGCTGGCAGCACATTGAACTCGTTTCGTTCCTCCTCGGTATTACGCAACATCGTCTGTGCACAAACAGCGCCGGCCAATGCTCGCACTCTGGTGTCCATCGGCGTAACCAGCGAAGCGGTATAGACTAAATGCTTATTTTTACAAAAGACATCACAGCCCTCATCCCCTTCATGCAATCTTCTGGCTACGCCACTCCTGTTGATCTTCCTTCTGACACCCTCCTTCCCGGGAGGTTTCGAACGCCTGGCTTTTCACTCTTGATGGTTCCCTTGAAAGGCGAAATATAAAGCAAATAGATGAAATGGGAAAGATAAATTTTATATCCCAAGCATTTTTTCCGAACAAAAACAATAAAGGACGAAAAGGCTTCAAAAGCGCTCCCCGTATATGAACGGCTGCGGCTGCGATACGTTTTGCGAGAAAAATAAGGTTCTACAGAAAAGCCGAAGAAAAGAATCGTCACATTGAATCGTTAGTTCGTTGGCCTGCAAGAAAAACAGAAAATTCAATAGCGTTACTGCAGACACAGTGGAGAGAGAGGGAGCAAGGTTTCCACGCCATTGAGAATCTAGCAAAGCTTTGGGATGAACATGTGCCAAGGAGAAGAAAAAAACACCAGGCTGCGTTTGGTGACGAGCACGGGTGAAAATTTGTTTTGCTGCAGCGACGATAAATTTACGGGTAAGCACAGTGTGTTCAACAGAATGGATTTTTCGATGCTCCATTAAGATAATTAGTGTTTAAAAAATTTCAATACTCGTGTGACGTCACACCCCGCGAAGATTACCCAATGTTCCGTCACGATGCATCAGAATTCAGGCTAGAAACCATAGTTTGCTGCCGAGCTTACTCAATACTGTAGAGAATCAAAACAATTTTAACATGAACTAGAGCATTAGCTTGCCACAGAGTTCACTTAACTCGCAAGAAACACCTTGCAATAACATAGCATTTTAGCGCATTCCTTATTTTGAATTGTTGGCTGAACAGAACGACATCAAGGCATTTTTGTATTATAAACTCAACCGAACAGAACAAAACATCCTTATTATGAGTCGTTGAAAATCAATAACCACGCGTCCTAGTTATAAAACGTCGAACGATCGGTGGCTTACGAAATGTAAATATCCTAACGAGCAAGCCACACAATGTTTACCATTTCAATTTAACTAAAAGCAAAACAGAAGCCGGAGGCACAGCGTCACTCACGGTTACCCTTAGGCGTTCACGGTTGCGCACGGTACCGAGAGCTTGCGCGCTCTCGGATACTCACAATTAGCGCGCGAACAAATACCGTACGCTCTCGCACGTGCTCCGATGCCCACGCTCTTAAACACCCGCGGTATAATAATATGTACTAAAATTCAACCCGAAAACGAAACAGAGTAATAAATACTATAGGTTAGAATAGAACCGCTAGATAGACGATAACTCAGGTCGGAGGAGAAGAGTCTCCCGCTCTGAGTTACACAGGTTAATATTTAAGCAAAATTGTAACTTAATAAAATCAATCATCTTTATCTATCATGCAAAAGAAATGATTCCGCGAATTGAATGTTCGCGTACAGGACTTCGTGTGTTTCATTTCTAAGTGATCACAGGTCCTGGTAGAGCTCAAGCTAGCCCTACACTCGGTCTCGTGCCGTAAACGGAACAATCAACCATCTATTTGGGAAGACGTTCGGAGCTGCTATTTTGTTTTATATTCAAACTTTTACCAACATGAGATACGGTGCATTTTTTGGTAATAAATCATTGTTTAAACTTCATATGTTTTTTCACGACTTCGTTCTCCAAGTACACTAATTGCTGATGATAGGTTTCATCTCTCTCGTATCTCTGAATAAGGAGGTAGAAACTTAGCCTGTGCACTTTGGAACATGATTGTTAAAATATGAAAAAAAAAGTTTAGTTGCTCATCCGGAAAGTCCATTGTTCTTTATCATCATCTGTCTTTTTGAGAACGCGCGCTGAAGAGAGCAAAGATTAATTACATGTTCTGTAATATATCATACAAGTTAGCGATATCAATTTATAAAAATACCATTTATCGAAATGTTTCGAGTCACTTGTTGAACGAGCGTGAAGTAAAATATGTCATTGAATTGAAAATATTATGTAAACAGCGATTGGGCGATAACCATCAATTTATTAACCATATAAACGCGTATGACATGTGAAGTTTTCACTTTCTTATTGGCCTGTAATACTGGCTTTAAAATGTTTTACTGTGATCAGAATTTCTATATACTCACTGTTGGGAAAAAGAATAAAATATATTTCAACAGTATATTTGAAACAAAAAAATAAAATAAAACAGAATCTCCAAATACCACCCAACATAGGTATTTTCAAAATTGCAATGATGCACAGAAGCTAAAAAAAGACAACAGAAATCATTTTGAAATCCAAGACAATGACTTTTAGTTACTCCAAAACAGAATCCGAAAATTACCTAATACCAGCCAAAAAGGGTATTTTCGTAATAGGGATGAAGCATAGAAGCTTAAAATCGAGTTCTGAAATGGCAACTTCCGGTTTCTGGAAAACTGCCAAAAATGTCTGATTACAACCTATTATCGTGAAACGGGACGGAATTCATGCATGGAAGGACCGATAGCTTCATCCTGTATACTTTCGGGAATGGCCCATAGAGCATCGTAAATTTTTCAACTAACCTGCAATTATTTATTGCGAAACTGCTGAACCAGCATCAAAGCACCTAATTTTAAACCAGCTTACACATTTACACCGTGAAACCTTTGAAACGTTTCCATCTTGCTATTTTCCAAATTACTATTTTTTTTCTCTCGGTGTTGTTTATATTTTTGCGCCAGTAGCGAGTGGAATATTTTCCGCAAATACAGGTACGTAACAGACCACTCAAGCTAAGTATACTTTTCTCTTCACACTAATAAACAGTGTGATCGTAACAAATTTCCGAGAAAAATCTTCCGTGTTGGGCTAAAACTTGCTTCTACTGTGTAGCGCCTCGCAAAATTTTGGTTTTTGCTTTATTCTAGTTTGAAGTCGATTGCGTGCGTCAAATTTTGCGCCCGTGTTGACAGCACTGTCGGCAGCAGGCTGGGCTAGCATATAGAATTGTTCAAATTGTATCCAATATCCGATTCGTCATGCGATGCAATTGCAGACTATAAACAAATCGCGTGGTCAATCTTTGGATGTATGTGAAATCAATCAAGAATGTTTTAAATTATTTGAATAAAGAAAAAAAATTGGGCGGGACGAAGTTTGCCAGGTCAGGAAGCTTTAGAACCTGTTCACGAATAGCTTGATTTCAAAAAACACAAATTGTACAACAGTGAAATTACGCACATAAAGCCTTTCGGCTCAAGGCGGATAAGACACTTTTGAACATCTCACAATAACATCGTGGGGTCATTGAATGCAGAAGTTTTAGATTATAACTAGTCATACTGGGCACAATCATAATAGTACGCGCAAAGTTTACATTGACTATTATAATAGAAAAATAGAATGAATTTGAATGGAACCGCTGCACAGTGGTCGGAAAAGGCAATATGACGAACTTAACTCTTTTCTGCTCAAACGGTTGATGTTAGCCAAAGACAATGTTTATAAGAATTGTTCACAAAAATATAACGGATAGGCTGATAAGAAAATTTTTTGATCATGGCCAACTATCATAAAAATAAAAAATTTAACTTTTGATACAGCGAAGATACATGAATAGTTTCTTTAGCCAAGTTGTAGAACTTTTCAAAATATGAAACTTTGTAGAAGATATTAAATTTCTATGACGTCTATTTACTGAAATACAAAGCATTTTCGCTGTGAACCTCCTCAAATTTAGTTTTTCTAGCATAACTTTTTAAATATTGTTTTTTCAAGAATATAATATTCTAGACAAATATCACCAACATAAAAACACAGGCTTCTTTCGAAGTCAACATGTTGCTACAATCGTTCTATACTGAGCTACAGCGTTTTTCCATTGAATTATTTCCCAGATTTAAATGCGTATAGGGGAGAAAGAGGCAAACCAGTGCACATCATCAAATACTTTTTTTAAAGTTTAGACCTTGTACTATAAGCTAGTTGAACTTTGATACTTGACAATTCACAAATGAATGAGTAGAATGATGTTTTAGGTATGTATGTTTCTGGAGTTTTCTATACAAAAATGCACAAACTACCTGATTAACGAACGATGATTTGTGAATTTATGAAACAGATGACTCGCAATACATTCAAAATTGGTGAGAACACTTCTTTGGTATGTTTAGTTGCTGATAGGTGCATCCATCAGTCAATTCAAGGTGAGTAAAATGAACATATAACAGCAATGTTTATTGTTAATTAGGGTATGGAACATATTTTAAGCAGCTTTAGAAGCCGCCTGTGTATTGAGACGAAATACTTGAAATCTGTAAGGTGAAATACGAACATGAGTATATCGATTTGTTCTCTATCCTTTTCTCTGTCAGCACTTGTTTTCTGATTCTAAAACCGATTTGGCAAACTTTAACAATGATCAATTGAAGTTCCTTATCGAGGGACCTATTCCAATCACCCCGAACCTTTTAAGCAATTTGCATCGTGGACTTATGTTATACGTTCGGCTGAGCAGTCACAAAAATTTAGAACTACTTATTTTATACTATCCGACGTTTCGTCACTGGTCAGTGACATCTTCAGGGGAAAATATTATTTGTTCGTTCCTTGTCAACAAATAATATTTTCCCCTGAAGATGTCACTGACCAGTGACGAAACGTCGGATAGTATAAAATAAGTAGTTCTAAATTTTTGTGACTGCTCAGCCGAACGTATAACATAAGTCCACAACATCCCAACAGTCGAAAACTCATCAAAGTTTATGGCAATTTGCATCTGTTTTGCAGGGGATTTATTTCAGCACCCGAATAGCGCCTGAATAGCTGCAATATTTTTCGTTTGAGTTTTTTCAAAGTTTTTCCCGTGTTGAACGGAATTTTATGTATTAGTAAGAATGCTAGTCAATCAAAGTTATCGTTTCCATTATTTAAATTGTCCATATTGATCAAAATTCAGGAGATCGAGACCCGTTTATTTCGACTGATTTGAATTGGTGCCGCTGCTTAAGCCGTTTCTTACCCTATTTATTTCATCTTTATCTGTCTCGTTTTCACTCTCTGTGAAAATTATTATAAGCTTAGCATCTTTTGAAAATTCTTGATGCTTCTTTTGCGGTTTGACCCGCAAGCCAGCAATTACTGGATCTTAAGGAACCAATAGATGACGTATAAGATCACCGTTAGTAACAGTTCGTGAAATTTTTCGCGTGTGATTTAGCTTGAACCTCTTTATCACTTTGTTCAGTGACTCTTGCGCTTCTTCAGATAATTGGCCTGATGGAATATTGAAATGGTTTATAATGTCCGCACCTTGAAATAATATTTTATGGTAAATTAAACCAAGGATATATGGACACCAACAAACGAGCAGTTTCCAAACAATAGTGTTTGAATTTTGATGCGTTAATTTCCCGGCCAGATAAAATGTACTGTAGTATTAAAGCGCAACGTTGAATTGCATGTAGATCATTTGTTGGTTTCCATATATCCTTGATTTCACTTGCCAGCAACAGTCCATATGAGTCGAATGACTGATGGATCCATAATGGATGCACCTATCAACAACTAAATATACCTAAGAAGTGTTCTCACTAATTTTGAAGGTATTGCGAGTCATCTGTTTCATAAATTCACAAATCATCGTTCGTTTGTGCATTTTTGTATAGAAAACTCCAGAAACATACATACCTAAAACATCAATCTACTCATTCATTTATGAATAATCAAGTATCAAAGCTCAACTAGCTTATAGTACAAGGTCTAAGCTTTAAAAAAAGCATTTGATGATGTGCACCGGTTTGCCTCTTTCTCCCCTATATGCATTTAAATCTGGGAAATAATTCAATGAAAAAACGCTCTAGCTCAGTATAGAACGATTGTAGCAACATGTTGTCTTCGAAAGAAGCCTGTGTTTTTATGTTGGTGATATTTGTCTAGAACATTATGTTCTTGAAAAAACAATATTTAAAAAGTTATGCTAGAAAAACTAAATTTGTGGGTTCACAGCGAAAATGCTTTGTATTTCAGTAAATAGACGTCATAGAAATTTAATGTCTTCTACAAAGTTTCATATTTTGAAAAATTCTACAACTTTGCTCAAAAAACTATTCATGTATCTTCGCTGTATCAAAAGTTAGATTTTTTATTTTTATGATAGTAGGCCACGATCAAAAAATTTTCTTATCAACCTGTCCGTTATATTTTTGTGAACAATTCTTATAAACATTGTCTTTGGCTAACATCAACCGTTTAAGCACAAAAGAATTAAGTTCGTCATATTGCCTTTTCCGGCCACTGTGCACTGGTACGATGAAAATGCTAAATCCCCTGTTGGATATGAAAACTGGCAAGGTTGCAAGCACCAAAACCCCAAAATAAAAAAAAAGCTAGAGATGTTGTGTATGAGACTCAACTGCAAGTTTAGCGTAGAATGGCGATGATAATTGGTCTGAAAAGGTAAATTTTAGCAATAATTTCCCTTCAACTCTCTAGCTTAAGATTACGATACACTGTATGTGTGACAATGACTGTCTGGAAAAAAATCATTATCGAATTTCGAAAACCGATCATACTCATTTTGTTTATTGGACAAACAAAATTCCTGACCCCCCTTCGAAATTTTCAATTTCGAGTAAATATCACAGTTACGTAACTGTCTCTATTACCCCCCCCCCCCCCTCCCTCTACGTAACGATAAGTAACGCAAACTCAACCCCCTCCCCCCCTTGATGCGTTACGTAATTTGTGTACGACGCCAAAATCGAAATTTTTTGACGTAGGACGTCTAACCGCACTATATCGAGATACATTCTGCGGAAACTAAAACCAAGGTGTAACGTTGGAATGAAAGATTTCAAACGGTAATACTGATGTAACCACATGATGGATTACAATAATCAATATGTCGTTGGATTGATAAAATGATGGACAATTTTGTTATTCCTCAGTTATCATTATAGTTTCATTGTTAAACAGTGAAAATTTCACAAAAGTTTCAAGGTCTAATTTTCACGAACAATTTACCAATCACATGCGAGCACGCCTGGCGCAGACTTCATGAGTAGACACCAACTGCCTGCTGTGAAATCCTGTACAGCTGTGGCAAAAAAAAAATTGACAGAATCTCCCCATCCCAATAGGTCAACTAATGTTTGCTTCCATGAGCCTAGACTATTTTGATGTCTTGAAAGTGAAGCTTTTTTGGAAAGTTCGTAACCACCGCCAGTATCAGACAGTTTTACGTTCTGCGGTTAGAATGTTATTAAAACTGATGTCTTGAATGAAAACATGCTGGCAACAGTACTGCACCGGGCAATGTATGAATAGAGCGCTGGTCACTTTTTTTTTTTTTTTTTTTTAAGGGGGGATTTGTTAGTAGCTTAAGTATTTATGATAAATATTAGTAAATAATGAGTATGATTGGACACACATACTCATTATTTACTAATATTTATCATAAATACTTAAGCTACTAACAAATCCCCCCTTTAAAAAAAAAAAAAAAAAGCGCTGGTCACTCGTCGTCTATCATTGCAGTAGAACTCGATATTTATTTGTGTGCAGCCAAGCCAAGTGAAGACTACTTTGCTGCTGTCGACGCACAATAGGGCGTGTTGGGTCAACGCGTAGGTATCGTTTTGCGATCTGGAACACAATCGAATTGCCGTATTCAATATGATTATTCGGGTGCCGCAAAATACACTGCGCCATTGGGGACAACAAAATTCTGCACGTGTAGCAGGGTATATAAATTAGGTTCATTGTACAGATAAAATTAGTTGTTTATTTTTGAACTCTACACTCTGTTTCTGTAATGTCCATTTTAAATTTTCTGTGAATATACATTTAAGTTTAAAAACTTCTTTGTAGCTATTGTTTTCACGAACTTGTAACTGCAGGAAAATTTAATTATGTGACATCTTTGCCGCTTGGTGATCGGAGAGTGGGCCATCGTTCACAAGACAAATAAATTTTGTTTAATTTCTACTAAATCCTACTTAATTTAGGTCTGTATTGAAGTTTGCATTTTCGCGTATTAAAGAAAATTAACTGCATTAGAGTAAAAGGTATTCATAAATTATAAAAAGAATATTTTTTCTTCTGAAATAGAGTACTGCAAATAAATAATCAAAATACAGACCCCGTTCGATTTTGCCAAACCCGACAGGGCAGAATTTTCTTGTTGCCAAGATTGAACCGTGCAAAAAATGAACGGTTCTCTTTTCATGACTATTTTTCATAGATATTTCCACCAATGAAGTAGTTTTAGTTCCAGGTCGTTTGAGGTGTCGCGTGATGAATTGAGGCTGACGACCTAGATGCTTGATATTACTACCCGAGTAATTAGAGGCTTAGTACTGCTTAGATCATGCATGATCATTATATTACCAGCACATGTGCATATTCCAGGAACCGTTTTACCGATCCCGGTCATCCGCTTCGGCAACATAAAGAACCAAAGTACTCCTCTTTTGGAGGATGTTGAGCTTAAATTACAAATAATCAAGAAAATTAAAAAATGTGATTAGACATAATCGCTCGTTTTTGGCACAAGTGTGCCAAAATCGAACCGTGCCAAAAGTAAAACGAGCTCAAATCAAACAGAGCCTCAAAGGGAAATATAAAACTATTGTAGTCCTACGTCAACTATGCGGTCGTGCCTTGGATACCACCCTCCTACTATTTATGTCAGATGACTAAGAAGTATATAAAACGTCGTGCGCTAGTCTTGTTCATGAAAAATATTTTTGGCCGGAAATCGACTCTCTGGGACTTTGCCGTTTTAAGGGCAACCAAGAGCCTAATATGATATATTTCAGAATGAAATTTGAAAATGACTCATCATGCGCTCCAAATCACATGTAAATTATTGTAATGTTTATTAGGCATCTTTAACTTGATTTTTATGAGGGCGTTTCATTTTATTTTCAATTCCAATTCTAAAATATATCATATTATGCTCTCGGTTGCCAAAAAACTGCTAAGTCTCCGAGAGTCGATTTTTTTAACGTTTTATGATCCAATGAATTATTTGACATCAAAAAATTTTTTAGATTTTTCCAATTTCGTGATAGATTGATAGATTTGCGATGGTAAAAAAATCAACTTTGAGCGCTTTGAGGAACTCCGATATCTTGTATAATTTAGCTGAAATTTTGCACGAGTGATTTTTTTGAGCCGATTAACAAGATGTACGTGGTTGGTTTTCGAAATTGGACGTGACCCTTTTCGCTGCCACCCTACTGTATATCCAAAACTAATGAGCTAATAAACAAATAAAAATAACTTAATACTAATATTAGGTGATTTATGCCATAACGTTTACATGAAATGGAAGTTGCCGATCTTTCATGAGTTTAACTTCACACACACACTGACAAAACTACCCATGCAGCATAAAAAAACCCAGAACCCAGAAAAAAATTGACAGCTCTATCAGTCGAACTCAGACCATGATGACGAAAACAGTGAAGCTAATCAGTTCAGAAGTGTGGGTCTTTGAACAACGTTATCGCGCCGCGTCAAAAACGTACCAGAGCATTGACAGAAAGCCCGGTTCCATACGTCCGACATCTCTCAAGTAGCTACAATGGATGCTAAAGAGGAAGACCGAGGGAAACGGGGCTACATCGTTGCGTGCGCTTGGCCTTGAAGTCGGTGCAACTGGCCAAACAGTGAAAGTTCCTGGCGAACATGGACATACATATCAGGAAGCAGCTGTCCCGTCCACTGGTCTCGGAGCTGCAGGCAATGACGCTGCGGCAGCGAGTGAATGAGATGGTCAAGTCGATTTCCCCGGCAAATCGCGAAGTGGCGATGGTAATGGACGACGAGGCCTATATCACCCCGGATGGCAACGACTGGCAGGGCACTTCGTTTTTTTTCCCTACGAAGGAAGTGAGCACCGAGGTGGAGTTCATTTCACAAACCAAGTTCCTCAAGAAACTGACAACCAGGGACTGTCAAAGCCGCTCTTCTTTCGCTCCAGACTGGCTGTGAACGTAGAAATTTATAGAACCAAGGAAGTTCAAGAAATACCATAAGATGCGGTATTCTGGCGTCGGCTCACTCAAAGCGATCGTTGGAGGAGATGGAGCGGCTGAATATGTACTACCAAGTTGGCGAACCCGCCCAACGTCCCCCAGCTGCCTCCCATCGATAATTTCTGGGGAGACTTGAAGCACAGACAAACAGGCGTGCCACTCAATGACGATTTCATTGATCGTAAAAATAACAATTTTTTTTGACATTTTTCTTAGTGGGCAGTAATGCCGTTAGTGTCGCCATAAGCAAGTGTGCACTTTTATTATCAAAGACAAAAACCGTCAGTAATGCCGCTGGTGTCAATTTAAGCAAGCGTGCACACCCATTAGCAAAGACTAGAAACGAAGATTTTTCAGTATTTTAACGTGGGACTACGTCTTTGTTTTCTATACTGGAATGCATTCTGTAAAAAGGAAATGAAACTGGCAAATGTTGCGTCAGTTTTTAAACGGTAATAACAGCATAACCACATGAGGGATATCAAAAACCAATATGTTGTTAGACGGATGAAATGTGTAACAATTTTATAATATGTTAGTTTTTTCTATTATTTCATCGCTCAGCACTGAAAATTGATAAAAAGTTTCAAGAACAAATTTAGGTGAACAAAAACCAATCACATGCGAGCATTTCTAGCATAGACAACCTGAATAGACACCAACCATTCCCTCTGTTATTCTCTTTATCAATATCAAAAGAAAAATTGACAGAGTCTGTCCGTCCCAATAGGTCAATTTATGTTTGCTTCCACGAACTTAGACTAATTTGATGCCTTGATGGTAAAGGTTTCATCGAAAAGTTTGAAACAACCCTTTTTCTTGAACAATTTCTAAATCGGCCAGAGCCACTCCAACAATTTTGTTGAGAAAACTAAGTAAAAATTGATTAATAAAACAAGAAAAGAACTTAAAAACACACCCACACGCATGTTTGCGTCCGCTGAGGCGAATGTTCCGATTAACTACCGAAAAGCCACTCGCAAGGGCGTAAATTTTGGGCAGGTAAGCCTATATAAATAACTTCCATGGGGTATTTATCAAATTCAATTATCTGTTTTAGTTTTTTATCACCTTACGAAAAAATGTCAATTTTGAAATGTAAACGTTGTTTGGCTGTTTTCCGAACTTGGGAAGTCACCATTTTTAACTTTGAAACAGCGTTTGGAGTGTGTTTTCGAGCCCTGGTCATCCATCTGATTCAGAAAATACCCATATTAGGCAATATTTGGCCAGTTTTAGCTGCTCTCCGAACACCGGAAGTCACCATCTTGAATACCAAAATGGTGTATGGACCTATGCGTCTAATTTTACAATAGATTGCTACAAAACGAAAGAAATCCGTTGAAAACTGACGGAGTTTAAAATTGGACAACTTTCGTGACGATGTTTCTGACGTTTAAAATTGTACTCGTATTCCAAAATTTTTCGGTACATAGGTCTCCTACGGAAGGCGGGAAATCAAAAGGCAGAATCACGAAAAGCAGGATTACGAAAGGCAGAATATTTCCTAAGGCAGAATAACGAATGGCAGAATCAAAAAATGGTCTATTTTCTTTTTAACAACACACACTCACGGCCTTAGGCCGACTCTACTGTTCAAGTGTATGCTGTCCTTACTCGCTACCGTTCGTTCGGACTTAACTAAGGGAAAAAAACCTGTTTGAATAATTCTAGAAAACCAGTAGATCAGTTGTGTGTATGCGAGAGGCCGTCGCTTCCGACGGAGGGTCGGCGGCCGGCTCGGACCGCGGAAACCACTGCGGCTTTGTGTCGTCTCGGTTCCTTGCCCTCGATTATGCGTCTTCGCCGCATGAATTATTTTATGTTAATTATATCCAACAAGCCGGTAAGACTCTGCCGTGTCAAATAAATGATTGGTGAAGAAAAAAAAGCCGGTGAGACTAGTGTAAGTTATACCTAACATCGAAAAATTATACTCCGCGATGCCGCGAGAGTCTTAAGGACCTGAGCCAAACCAGTTTGCGCGTTTCGGATCTAATAATTATGATAATTATGACCAGTTGTTATGTCTGGTTCCCAAATAATATTAAATAATAAATGTAGAGTAGCAGTTTTGATACCGTGACCAGGATTCGCACCAATTTGCCATCACGCACTTGGCTATCGTGAGTCAGGTTCTGCTACCAGTGATTCTGCCTTTCGTTTCCTTCGAAATTCTGCCTTTTGAAATATTCTGCCTTGTGTGTACGGTCATAGAGTTCTGCCTTTCATGATTCTGCCTTCGTGCTTCTGCCTTTCGTGATTCTGCCTTTTGTGGCAAACCCAACATAATTCTACGACAAAAATGCTGATATGTTCTTGAAACAACATTGATTTCCAAATTTACCTACAGAACGCAAAACAAATCACTGTTAGAAAATTATTGTTATGGACCCGTGTCACGTCGATTCACAAGATTTCTGGTGGCGCAATATATTGCACTTTCCTGTAGTATAAAAATGCTCTTTTCTCGAATTTGTGTTTACTTTCGTCAATTCAAGATCAGATGTATGTGGAGTGGTTATGTGATGCTCGTTCAAATAGTTGATTATGGTGCGTTGATTCATTCCACAGAAATTGCATTTGAATCAGGGTTTACTTTTCACGAAGTGCTGTTACTGGCAAGACAGATGTAGCTGCTTCTCAAATAATCCAATAATCGAACACCAACGAGGTTTCCACAATCACAATAGCGCGGGAAACACTTGGTGAACGGGTTAATGTGTATCTCGTGTAAACCGTGCTTCAACATATGGATTGTGTCAACTTATTTAAACCTGTTTTAACCTCCTCGTAGGTTCTCGTACTTCTAGACACAAAAACTCTTTGTTTAATACGAAAATGCGCAAAGTTATATGCATTCAAACTGTTGGAAAATTAAAATGCAAACTAGTTTGTTTGTCGACTGTAGCGGTTGATTTCGTAAATTTATCGGCTTAATCAGTCCGTGTATAGAAGCAAAAACGTTTATTTTTGTTACCTAATCCGACAGTTTCGGTGAAATAAAGTCACCGAAACTGTCGGAATAAGAAACAAAAAATCGCTTTTGCTATTATACACGGACTGATTGAGACGATAATCTACAAAAATAAAAATGCAACCAAAATATTCCATAATAATTATAATTAAAAATAATAACATGGAAGTTCAGTGAATATCAGAAATATCGTGAGAAATATAGAAGACTAGCTAAGCTTGAAATTCTCCAGACTTTCGGTAAAAAGAAAAAAACGATTACAGAAAATATTTTCTCAGGGGTCATTTTCTATATGTCTGCCTTTACCGGCATTGCATTGAAACTCCCTGCTAGCACAGAGGCATGTGAATGACTCAAACTTGCTTAAAAAGGAATAAACACAATAGAAAATATTTGCATGGATTTCGAGTTTTGCTTATTCCGCTTTGTATTAAGAATAGTCAAAGGATTAGGGCACTGGTAAACATTTACTATATGTGCATTTTACATGAGATTATGAGAATGAATATGAGATTATGATTATGAGATTATGATTATGAGAAAATATTTTAAATAGATAAACCGACCAGCTCAAACCGCCTCAGTCGGTTCGCGGCAGCACGAGCAAATGTATAAATTCCTATTGCAATAACTTGGATTATATCTCTGACGGTTGGCTGACGTACCCGAACAAACGGTGTCAACTAATGCCGCCAAGATTGATTCCATTACGGTGGCATGTTAATATACGTAATCATTCATACAAATAATACCACTTTCCCAGGACGACGCCCGGGCGCACCGCTGTATTGAGTGATGAGATATGGTAAGTCGTTTCTCAACTCCGCCACCGTTGATTGCAGAAAATGTTTCCGCTTGACAGAGCCTGAGCTAGGATACCTTTAGGGCTTTGAATCCTTTCCGCTGGGGATATGATAAATATGGAGATAATATTGGAATACATCCAGTGCTGCACGTACACTCGGAATGTCATATGAAAATTGTTATGTTATAGACTCGAACATGCCTCGCAGTATGAAGCCAACCATGTGCGGTCTGTGAGTCACAAGATGTACCTTTTGTGGGAGACAATGTAAGCAGCGGCTGAAAAGACATCCGGAATGGAAATTTTTATACCCAGTAGGATGCTTTTTCAGTACCCGCCCGTCGTTGCCCGTCTTCAGCTGGAAGTGTCTGTTAGTGTGCATTTATCAACCCCCCAATAACATTTCGGGAAAATGTTTCCGCTTGTTATTGCCTTCCGATGCTTTGTCTTGGCATACAACTTCCCCCTCGGTTGGATGCGATCGACTTCGTCTTTTCACTCTGAATTTCGCTCTAGCACAATGGTGCGCCCACCCATTTTATTGACATTCCATTTTTTCGGTTTTATGTTGAACTGTGGGCGCTCGAACGAGTCCCAGCAGCAGTTCCAGGCCCGGAAAAGAAGAAATTCGCCTTATCGATATGCGATGAATTGAGCTCTTGGCGCGGTGAGGCACGCGCTGTTGACCGCTGAATGTCTCCATTTTGAGAAGTACATAAAATTTCATTACTGTTGAAATGAGCACGTTTCAGGTTTACGAGCATTGAGTAGTGCTTTGGCGGTGACGAAAAACTGGTTTATGATGAGTATTCCTCCGCTGGTACATTTATTATATGTTGACCACTAAACAAAAACAAAAAATAACTGTTGAAATACTCCGAATGAAACCTTCTAATGAATACAGTAAATGACTGGAATTAAAAAATCCAACGTACAAACAACTCATTAATTATCGTTGAAACAAGTAACAGAGCATGAAAAAATAACTTTTCATCACACCTGCCAACGTTCTTCGGATCCTGTAGCACAGCGAAAGCCTTCTACCCGCGTCTAGTTCGCATCTGACGGATGTGACTGTGGTTTCCATGTCACCGAGACTTCTTTGAAAATTTGATGAACAACCCCACCGTCTAGTTTCTGGGTCTGGAGAAAAAATTACCTGCAAAAGCGAATCTGCAAACGTCAGCAGCGGGGCCTAGCGCTGCAAGACTGCGAAATTGCATAAATCCTTCACTGCAAAACAGATTAACTTCTGACAATGTAGGTACGTCTCCGTCTCGCAGTTCTCGGCGGTCCTCGTGGCACCGTGATCCTCACCCGGCCGGGCATGCGGTCGAATGGGCTTGCAGCAGGAAGGCTTTAGACGTCAGCTGCCTGCTTTTTTATATTTTCATACTATTTTTAACTCAACGAGTTTAGAGCGGAATGTGAAGCGAGAAGAAAAATCCAGCTGAATAATGATTTCGTCCACAAACCGTGATGAGGCTGTTGGCAGTAATCTTCAGCTGAATTGTGAGAGAATTCGCTGGTGACGTGCGGCTCGGTGGTCAGTGCTAATGGAAAGTATTCCAGCCGCAACCGGGCTCCCCAGAATCAGATTAGGGAGATTATCTTACCGGGGAAACGTTCATTTTGTGGTGGAAGCACTGCGCTTGTGGCGGTCAACTTTAGTTTGCAACGGATTTTTTTTTTTATTTTTATTCTATCGCAATATTAGTAGAGTTTTGCGATGAATAAAAGTTTTCGAAAATCAATATTTATTTGCTGTCAAACATCATCTATTAGAACTTAATAGTAAATCAAGACGGATCAAGAACGTTACTCATAGAGGATAGCGCAAGATAGAATTTTCGATCCCTCAATCCGTATCTGTTAGAAGTTTTAAATATGATTCCTGCTTTATTTCTGGGTGTTTTAATAGTACGAGTGATAAATATAACGAAAAGGGTTCAGCCACCTTGAGATGAAATGACTCAAAAAACGTTCCATTGAGTTGTTCGTTTTGCAATAGCGAAAATTGGATTTAAAGCCGAAAATGAAATTCTTCACAGTCAAAAAGTTGTTATATACAGGTTGGACTCGATTATCCGGAAACTCGATTATCCGGAATTCGATTATCCGGAATTTTAGATTCGATTATCCGGAATTTTAATTTTTTGGTGTCCGTTTTCAATTTTTATTCCGAAATTTTGCCTTTACCATCTCTTCTGGCATATTTGTTAGCATTTAAGTCACTTCCGGCATGTTTGGGGCATGTTCGAATTAAGTGAAAATAATCAATGTCCAATTTATTTTTTTGCCTCTCAAGATTTTTCCCCTTTTCGCCTTTCCCCTGGTTACGCCACTGCATCATACAAGAAAAATAAAGAAAAGAAATATTTATTTTATGTTCGTTAATTGCAAGATTTCAGTGTTTTTTGTGTGATTCGATTATCCGGAAAACTCGATTATCCGGAATGAAAATTTTTTTGATGTTCCGGATAATCGAGTCCGACCTGTAAAGTTTTGTGATTTAAAAATGAAGCAAAGTGTAACACACGAGTAGGATGAAAAACGATATGTATGGTAACGCTTGTGAAAAAACTGCCGAAATCCGGACGAAAATCTGGTTTCCAGGTGTCCAGGTATAAGAGGGTATTGAATAGTTCCGACAACTGTATCGTAAAAGATGACGAAACTTATTTTGAAAAGAACTCATAGACTCGATTTTATTCTAGCTTTAATTTTTACCGAAATCGGTCTGTCCTACAGTGGCTTTCACAAAATAATGTTCAATTTTCTGAGAAGAACATCGACCCATCTTGTTTCCTGGGGCTCCGGCTAATTTAATGCTACTGGGCAACTATGAAGCGGATCTTGAAGAGGGAAGAATCAGTTTCTCAAAGTTCGTAGACATAAAAAATATGGTAAGCAGCTGCCATGAAATATCCAGAAGCTATTGTACTGAACTTTATGAAAGATATAGTGAAAAACCTAAATTAATCCACCTAGTGGTGCAGAAACCTTTGTTATACTAATTATGATTGTATACTTATTAGGCTGCCTATAATCGCATATCAGTCCCATCTTCATTTTCATCAAGTTGAGAAAACAGCACGTAAAGGTATTTTTCGTGCTTAAGTTATTTCAACTGTTGAGCGTGGTTTATTCCCATATTTTCGACATGATATAATGAGATAGACATTCACCATAACTTCTCTATAAGAACGACAAGGATGCACGTGGGACTGGTATGCGAATATAGGCAGTAGGCCAGTAAATCACAAATCGTATAGCTACGTACATCCAATTTCAATTATGAATAAAATGAATTCAAAAGATAATTTTCACAAGGTGAACCAAATACGATCTTTGAACTATAGCTTGACGTGGTTTTCGCAAATATTATGGATGTTATCACTGGAGTATATGAGCCAATAACCAATTTTAAATGCTGGATAGAAGCAACATATTTTTTTAAATAAACAGAAACAGTAAACAGTAAATAGTAATAGCTAACAAAGATGCTGATTTCATACTAGAACAGCAAATATGTATGTTAGTTCGAAGCAGTTCTAATTTTTTAATTCCCCATAATCCAGGTTTGAATACCACATTCGCATTATTTTCAGAAATCGCAGAACCTAGAATTATGAATCAGCATCAAGTCTTTTTTACGAATTGAAGCAAACTTCTACTAACCTCAGATCAGCATTACGAAGAAAAAAATATAACCATTGACGAAATCAATTCAATTCTATCTCAAATGCATAATCTGAAAATGAAGGTTTTCGCGACATTTGAGAGATTTGGATTTTCGGAGTGTAGACGAGAACATTATTCTTTTCGAAGGCCTAGGCTGTATGATAAAATCCGAAATAAAGACTTTATAAAACTTCCTGCGATAACGAGTAATGGAATAACATATTTGCACTTTGTCTTAAATTAGAAAACCAATATTTATATCTTATATGAGCGAAGTGTATCATATCATAGGAATAAGTGACTTTCCACCTGCGCACACTAGTAAACGTGTACAGCCATATAAAGTTGCTTCAGTTTCATCCAAACTACAAATGATCGCATCTCGATGTTCACAATTTTTTAAATTCTTGGTCACGAGTAAAAAGTATATTTAGAACCTAATATTAAACATCGAATAAAAGTTCAACTGAAAAATTTTCCAGCTGTTCAAAACGTAGCATTGCAAACAAAACAGCGATTTTTTTATGCTTTCTGCATAGATGCAATATCTGCATCGCTAATTGTGTTACAATTGCACACTGTGGGATCAGGTTTTGCTTCAATGCTCCCCGAAAGCTGTAAAAGCTTCTTACTCTTCGCAAATCTGGGTTCAACGTACAATTGATTATATATGTTAAAGAAAGTGTGGACGGAAGCTTCGCAAGAAAGAAAAGAAGCTAAGTAAGCATTGCAATTTGCTTTAAAATTAATTTATTTACACCAGTTAAGACGCACTACGAAAAGTGTAAAAGTTATGAAAAGTTGTCGATGATTGTTGCTTTCCTTTGAGAAATAAATAGCGATACGAAAAAAGAGGGATAGAGAAAAAGGAAAAGCATGGAGAGAGAGATAAATTATTCGGAAAGTAAAATATCCCATGTCTAAAATATACTTTGGTCAAAACTCTACAGTTCAAGCAACCAATAAGAAATCGCACTCATTATGATTTTCAAAGAGCTCCGGGGCTTTCATTTGAGCATACGAACATCAAAATCGGAATATGCGTACTGTAAAAAAGGTGTTTTTTTTTTGTTCGATTTTGATATACTACACATATAAACAACATATTTACACATCTATACATACAGGCACACATTCACATACATACAGAAATTGTTCAGTTCGTCGATCTGAATCGATTGGTATACAACACATGGCCCGCCGTGCCATTCATTTTGCCTTAAAAGTTAATTGTCTCATATAAAAAATACTCTTTGATCAATAATTCAAAATCTAAGCCACTAATCGAAAATCCACTCGGTAGCATTCTGGGGGAGAACAGTAGCTTTCGTTTGCGTATAAGATCATCAAAATCGGATATTGCGTTCTGTAAGAAAGGTGCGTTAGTTTTTTTGCGGCACATACATACAGACAACATACATACACACACACATACACACACATATACACACGAACAGACATTGCTCAGTTCGTCGAGCTGAGTCGAATGGTATATACGATTCGGCCCTCCGAATCTTCGATCTATTTTGCGTTTTTGGACCGATTTTATAACCTTTGTTCAGTATAACAAAGGTAAAACAAAGGTAAAAAGCGTGCCGACTCTGTAGAAAACAATGTTTTTACTAATGTAGATTTTAATGTGTACAATATATAGTTGAACAAAATTATACTAGTGTAAAATGAACTGAGTACAATTATCTAAATAAAGCTTCCTAAGTGTGAAAATAAACTGCTAAAGAGTGTTTAATACATTCCTTAACTGTTTCAATTTTTTAACAACCTTTTCTTTTATTTTTGATTTCAGGTAAAACAACATTCCAATCATGTGGCAGGTAGTTATATGAATTTGGCAAGTAAAATCGCGTTTAGTCTCCATTTAAATTGATAATAATTTGAAAACTACGTTGGTTGGCATTAATCCAGAAATACTTATGTAGTATAATTTGTTGTTTGAAATTACAGTTCTAAATACCTTTGACTGTTATGTATCAAGAGATTAAAAAATAATTGAATCACTCCCAAGTTTGGTCTGTGAATGTTCCAACCGTTCCAACCGTCTTTTTAGCTATCTTTTTTGCGCTTATAGCTGTGCATTATAATGGTTTCGGGTTGTGGGCTGAGTATTTGGGGTACAAATGGAGTCGAGTGGTTGTACAGGAACGTTTGTGTTTTTTGACGTATTATGATGATATTTTATCTGGCCAAAACACAAACTTTTCATCGGTATGGTGTTTCAGAAGAAACAGAATCAAAATTTTGCTGAAACATTCATTCTGGTATACATTTTGATTGATATTGATTTAGACAAAAATGACAAAGGCCTTTTCTGTTCACTACTCTAGCTAGGGTCTTCCACTACTCTCCTGATAATTGTCCGGATTATTGTTGAGCTTTGCAGGAAATAATTCACAGTCGAAGATCTTCTCTGCAAAATGGTTTACCGAGAACTTTTTGCTAAATTTGTTGTGTAGTTCAAAGTGAACTGTGCGTCGCGCTTGCGGAATGCTCCTTGTTTCGACGCCATTTTGAACAGAACAAAGCATACTTAACATAAGAAAAAAAAACTAGCATAAAGAGGAGAGAGAGAGCTTACATATACAACATATTCTCATTTCTCTCTGCGCGTGTTTGTGGTAAAGTAAAAGAGCCCTAAAAAAATTCCAAATTTTTAATTGTCACCAGTTAGAAGTAAATGTGAAGCTTATAGTGATAATTTGCTGTTGTGCAGCAAAAAAACTAATTTGCCTGTTTAGTTGGCAGTAGACATCCGGTTTTTCAGATGCAGAAGCCTAACAATGAAAACTATACAAAATTACTTTGTAGTGATCATATCTGCTATCCTAAGTACTAATCATCGTAGAGCGAAAATCCTCAATTTTATGATTTATTACAAAAACAGTCTGCGTTCAGAATCTCTCCCGTAACTCAAATGTCTAACTAGATCATCTCCTTTCTTTTCTTCTTTAGTTTATCTTGTCAAGTCAGTTGTGGCCACTCACGACCCATTTCACCACGCTATATTGTTAACACTCGAAGTCGAAAATTATATTACATTCTAAGCAGCGTTGCCGAAAATTATAGCAAAAGCATTAGAGAAACAGAATACAGGTTAATGCTTTAGGGAGAAATAATTCTTAAGAAAATTTTTGCATGCGGATCTGCAACTCCATTTGGCTTCCATGAAGCAATGAGTGAATATGAATATGTTTTCATTATGGCTTGTATCCGCTTGCAAGAAAGCAAATGTTTGTGTTTTCTCCAACGTAGTTTACGAATCGTGATGTATTTTAAAGAATATAGAAAGTTTTTGAGATAATGAACATTAGCATCCCGGTCTGGGCAAGGCGGGTCGGTGAGAATGCGTTCATAAGAACGCATGCAATCAATCTCAAACGAGCCCGGACGACACACGGAATAGCCACGGCCCGGTCCCGGAACGAAAGCAGTGGGAATAGCCCTTAAAGAGACCACACAAAATCAAAATAACTTAACGGTTGATGTATATTTTCCATAGAAACTTAATGTCAGCCCTAGAGTGTATTTCGCGAACCACTACCCATCATCCTAATGGTATTTCTAGGCCTATCTTTGTTTTGGCACATTAATCCGTGGCGTTCATCCCACTTAGTCTTAGACGTATTAGACGACGCAAATATTTGCTATTTTTAGTACGATTTTTATTTGCACAAAATAAAATCTGTATTGAAAAATAGCAAATATTTGCTTCGTCTAATACCCGTTTAGTATCGCGAGAGCGGTCATCCGTGGGCTCCACCGTGCTGTATTGTTTGTAAAAAACACCGGTAACTCTCCTTCGCAAACACGGCGACGAGTTGCACAGCGCATCAAGTTCTTTGTTTACTCTGTAATTGTGCTTACGGGTGACTTTTTGCGGTTTTTCGTCACCCAAGCCAAGCGGAAGACTCGGCTTCAAACATAAGCAAAGTTTGACCTACTGACGAATCTGTCCGATGGCCTGCCGTATTCTAGTATGATCTGTTGTGTTTTCTGAAGAAATTCCGGTAGAAGATCGTCTTCTTTTCCGGGTTCTAAGCGTGCCACCTAATGTGACGGAGCCCTGTAGGCATGCGCAGGTGCCTTTGTTACAATGTTTAAACAATTCTGGTTCTATAACCTAACAAAATATTTTATATGTGCATCCAATTTGATGTTTTTTGCTCAAAAACGACTGTAACGTGAAATTCATGGGGTAATACGGCTTATTAACGGTGGATAAAAACCTACTATGTTTTTAGTCCAACGTTTCGGTCTTTGGACTTTGCCTCTCTCAGGGGATCTACAAATTTAGAAATACCTTTTAAAAATAACACTATACATTTTTCTAGAAACATCAACATTATTTTCCCCTAAAACACTCACATAAAGTTGAACCGTTTCACTAGCTAACTCTGATGTTTCAATATAGGGTAATCGCGCCTATATTCATCTCAGTACCTATATTCATCTCATCACGCCTTTTTGCTCAATTTATCGTCAAATTTTACCATATTTTCAACGTAAAACTTTCAGCCACTTGAGAAAATCGAGAAGCAAATAGATTTACTTCCAAAAATTTGTAGAAATTGGACGGTAAATTGGACAAATGAGAGAAATAAGATGAATATAGGTGCACCAAACTGTTGAGATGAATAATAGGACGATTACCCTAGGGTGGCTTTGATCACTAAGAATATACTGGATACAAAAATGATTGATATTTTTAAAATCAGTACTGGCATGCATTGAGCAAGATCCAGTCACTGCTACAAAAGTTTAGCGACAGTTTTGCTGTTTTTAAAAATGCTTCAAAACTTTCACATCAATCACTGTTCCGGGGTGACTTTGATCACTTCATTGTTTTAATGAATTTGGAGTAAAACTCCGCTGTTTTAACAAATTTGAACAATCTAAACTGACCCTAATGAGTTTATAAATATAAGATGCAAATTTGGGGGCTATTTACATTCCACGTGAACAGTTTATGTTGGTGAATATCCAAGATTTATATAAAATTTTAGGATATATATGAACGATTATTGAAGGAAGGGGGTCTAAAATCACCAAAAACTAGTCCACGTGGAACATGGCTTATCCAATAGTCCAAAGTTGCATGTTACATGACGTCTTGGGTTGTCGTTAAGAAGAAAACATGTAATACACTAAGGAAGTTATGGGGACTTAACACGGTATCAATTTTATGTGACTGTTGACGGGAAAATTGATGTTAGAGTTTTTTTAAATGTCCAATGTATTTTACAAATAGTTTTATTAAATTTATAGATCCCCTCAGAAAGGCCAAGTCCAAAGGCCGAAACGTCGGAAAAAAACACAAACAACCTTTTTTTAATTATGTAGTTTTCTGGTTAGTTGGGCCTTCACCCTTATGAAAAAGGATGTCTAATGATTAGTCAATCAAATTACTGAGCTGAAGAACAAGTTTTCTCCCGCTGGCCATTTACCCGAAACTCACATCGCGAGGTGATTGCAGTATAACAACGTTTCAGGTTTTTTATGTTATAGATACGATAAAACATGATTTTTCAGGTGCCGAGTTGAACGACTTACTGTTCTCGTTAAATTATTTTTCAATATTTTTATGTTTTTTATGCATGGAAGAATTTTTACTTTTTTAGACAATGCACGTTATTCGAACTATGTTTATAATTAAATACCGAAAAAACCCAAAAACGCAATTTCAATTTATATATGTGATTCCTTGGCCATCATTTCTATTAGGAAGCTTCACTATGCGATTGTCGAAAACTACTTCAATTACCTCTTTGGTACGCATTCATACCGAAAATAAACTAAATACAATGTGATTTGTAATTTAGAACAAATTCAGTGCATTTAGTTAATTCTACTGAACTAAATGGTGCATGACTTTTATTCGGTGCCTTAAACCTTGAAATCGTTTTCACTCTTCTCTGATATATAATCGTTTGTAGTTAAAATGATCTGCGAATACGAAAAATTTTATTCTAACCTTCGAATTTGAGACAAAAATTCAACCGTTGTGTGCTCGATGGGGTACCCGGGTACCTTTTTAGGTTTCATAAGACGAAATTTCCTAGTTCACTGCAATGAAAGTTGATAAAACTCAGTGACATCTCAAAGCTCATTAAAAAGCAACTTTTGATAACATTAGTTTTTATATAGTATCAGGGGGGGGGGGGTGTTCAATAGGTGAGATTTGAATTTTTTTACCCCTTGAGTACGGGGTACCCGGGTACCCACAAATTGTAATTCAACGAAAGATTCAGTAACTTTCTCTTTGAAATGAGTCAGCGGTGCCTCGAAGGATGTTCTCAGTGCCGGAAATCCGGTTTTTCGGGGATATGTTCCGAAACTTTGGAATTTCATAAACATTTGAACGAAATCTCACAACCAATGCATTGGTCCAAATTTCATAAAATTACTTCCACAGGCCATATTGATGGTTTTTGGTGTTATAGTGATATGCCCTCAATATGTTTCTTCGCAAACAGATTTCACCGGGGCTTCTAGTGGCCATAGAAACAATTAAATAATATAACGTCACATACCATCCAATATGGATGTTTTCAGAACCGGGATGATATTTAGAGACCGTAAAACGACCCCCAACGCCATTTTGGATTCCAAAATGGCGACTTCCGGTATCTGGAAAAGAACCAAAATCGACTGAATACCATCTAATACGGATATTTCCAGAATTGGGATGATGCCTAGAGACCAGAATTTAACTCCAGACACAGTTTTGAAATTTGAGATGGCAAGGTCCGCTTCCCGGAAAATAGCTAAAACTGACCAAAAACCTTTTCATATGAGTTGTTTCAGAATCAGGACGATGTCCGGATACCTAAAAACGACCAGAGAGGCCATTTTGAATTCCAAAATGGCGACTTCCGGTTTCTGGAAGATAACAAAAATTGGCCTAACGTTATCAAATATGGGTATTTCCGGAATCTAGATGATGCCCAGAGACCGGAAAGCAACTACAGACGCCATTTGAAAATTTGAGATGGTGACTTCCGGTTTGCGGCAAACAGTAAAATTGACAAAATACCACCTTATATGAGTACTTTCGGAATCGAAATGGTGTCTAGAGACCTGAAAACGACAACAGCGGCCATTTTGGATATCAAAATGGTGACTTCCGATTTTTGGAAAAGATTAAAAAATGGCCGAATCGGGAATCGGGGTGCTACCCAGAGACCTCCAAATGACACCAGACGAACCGGAAGTCTCCATATTGAATTAAAAAATGGCGTGTGAAATTGATTTCCGGCCTCTGCACACTGTTTCCAAAGCTGCAAAAACCCGAAAAAATAGATTTTAGAGCCATAGTGCCTTAAGTAAGGTTGATCCATTAATTATTCTTTATTCTATAGAAGTTGCAATTTTGTGATTAATCCCCTTAACAGTGAGAAGCAATTTTTTGTTTTTTCATGTTTGCATATAAAAATTCACTTTGTTAGGCAAAGTTGTTGCACATTTTATAAGAAACAACTTTGTCAAAGATACTATAGTTCTATCTGCCTGTTAAAATGGACTTTTGTGGAGTTTTCCACTGATTACCACTAAAAATCATTTTTTTTTTCAATATAACGTTTAGTAGTGATTTTCTACAATTTTTCAATGTTCTACATTGTTGTTTGCTATCAACAGCTATGAAACAAACAGTTTCATCGAAGAAAGTTTATTTATATCTCTCATGTTTCATCGGTCATTGACGATTTTTATTGAAACAATGCACTAATTTACTAACAGATATCTTTAAAATCTGCAAACATCTAAAGACTAAACCTTTTCTATATTTAAGTATGAGTAAAACTTCATTTAATCCAGATATAGGCATCTGTCTCTCTTTGTCTCCTGTGCACTAATTTTAATCTAATAAGTGCATTATTTTAATAAAAATCTTCAATAACTAAATAAACTTAAGAGATAAAAATAAACTTTCTTCAGTGAACTCGTGTGTTTTATGATAGTTAACAACATTGTAGAACATTTAAAAATTTTAGAAAATCACTATAAAAAGTTATACTAAAAAATGATTTTAAGGGGAATTCTAGAGAAAACTTCACAATAGTTCATTTAGATTAGCAGATACAAGTATAGTGTCTTCGATATAGTTGTTTCTTATAAAATGTGCTAAAACTTAACTCAGCAAAGTGAATTTATATATGCAAAAATGAGAAAAATGAACTCATTTATCTCTTTCAGGTAGATTAATCACAAAATTCTAACTTATACAAAGTGTAGAATAATATACAGAACAACTTTATTGAAGACATTACGACTCCAAAATCATCATTTTTTGTGTTAAGAGTAATTAGTGTAAACTAGCGCATTATTCTAGTAAAAATCGTCAACAACCAAAAATACATGTGAGAAAAAAATAAACTTTCTTCGGAGATATTGTTTTTTACGTTGTAGCAAACAATTTTGCAGAGCATTCAAAAATTGTATAAAATGACTATAAAAAGTTAACGAGCAAAAAAAGAGTTTTAGTAGTAATCTATAGAAAACTCCACAAAAGTTCATTAAAAGATAGATAGAAGTACGATGTCTTCCATAAAGTTGTTTCTTTTAAAATTTGCTACAACTTTGCTGAACAAAGTGGATTTTTATATTTTAAAATTAGAAAAGTAAAATTCGTTTCTCACTGTTGAGTGGATTAATCATGGAATTGCAACTTTTATAACATGGAGAATAATTAATGGAACAACTGTGCTGAAGACGTTACGGCTCTAAAATCAATGTTTTTGGGTCAAAATAATTTCGATCACGTTTTCACAGCTTTGGAAACAATGTGCTCTGGGAATCATCCCGATTCCGGAAATACCCATCTTGGGTATTTGGTTATTTCTTGAAACCGTAAGTTGACATTTTTAATTCAAAATGGCCGCTGGGGTCATTTTCATCTCTCTGGATATCACTTTGGTTCCGGAACTACTCATATGAAGTGCAATCTGGTCAATTTTAGCTGTTTTCGTAAGACCGGAAGTCGCCATCTTGAATTTAAAAATTGCCTCTGGAGTAGATTGCGGGTCTCTGGGTCTGGTCCCGATTTCGGAAAATGGTATTCAAAATGACCAATAGGTTCGTTTGCAGGTCTCTGGACATCATCTTGATTCTGGAAGTACTCATTTGAGGTATCGATTGTTATTATACCAATAATGTTATCAAATATTAATGGAAATTCTCAGTTTCGGAACATATCTCCGGAAAAACCGGATTTCCGGGAATGAGAAAAATGCACCACTGACACTGGTTTCAAAGTAGATAAGTTGCTGAATCTTTTGGTACTAAAACTATTAAAATTGAATGAAAATTGTCAAAGATACAAGAGTTTCAATTTGTGGGTACCCGCGTACCCCGTCGGGCATATAAGGATGTGCTATATATAAACTCTGCGCTACATTTATCAAAGCAACACATACGAAAAAACTCGTCTATAGAATCAATCTATTTTGAATTTTAATTTTTTGTTTGGTATCAGTTGAAGTAATATTTGATAGGCTCGTGTATTTTCAACACTAATCATTAAATTACAAACAAGTTTTTCACAGGCCTCAGAGCTTTTATACTTGTGCATTTTGTTTGAAGCGTAGCTGACGTTGAGAGCGGTAGTTTATCAACCAGTTCTATCCGATAGGCGAATTTTTCGTTCTACCGCTACGAATAGCATCCCAATTTTGAAAGACGTAGAAGACCTACGACGCAATTTCATTCAATCAATTTTCCAAAGTTATCGATTCCGCCGCTCTGTTTCATTTTACTGTATTATATTTTGTTCTTCTTTCTAATTGGTTACCAATTTGTCTCGCATCGCAAGACGCATTGAACATCAAAGCCAGCGTGATTTATTGTTCAGATATCAGTTTTATTAACGAGGAAAATCCATACACCGAGAATGACATCGAATGGCGTTTCGGCTGACAACTCCAATTATAATGCGCCTATCAATTTAAAAAAAAAATCGATACACTGAAAACATTTGCTAAATTATCGCAATTTGTTTACTGATCAAAATTAATGAGAGGCTTGATTGGTTATTTTTGAAATAAAATTTTCAACATTCACATGTCATGTTTGCACATGAAAACTAGCACAATTCTTTCTATCGCCTGAAGTAGCCAGCACCAAACCGTCAGTTGAAGCTACAATAATCAATTCTTCATTCTTCAAGACACAAAATTAATTTATTCAAGATTGGCAGCAGCTGAATATAAAACAAACTGTCATTCGAACCATCAAGCGACCCCTAGCCGAGCAGCATCCAGCACACATAGATTGTAAACTCAAACAGAGACTGACACCGCCTCCGGTACCGGTAGCCGACTTCGTGCACTATTAATGAAGCATCTAGCCAGCAACCGGTCCAGAACCGGTAATGTCTTTGGCTTGGTTTGCCGGCCACTTCCGCCGAGCCCTGCCTGGTCACCATCAATCGTGGAATCCATTACAGCGGAAACTTTACGACGGGAAGCGACCGGCCATCAATTGTTTGCGCTCGAATAGTGCGTATATATTTTGTGCCCCTCCTAGTTTGCGGGGACAGAATTTTCACCGGTTCGAGACCCCCAGGAGGGTTTTCCCTTGGCCGATGGTGACAGGCAAAGGAAAAATATAAAACACTCTCTAACACACACACAGTGTGCGTGTATGTGGACCCGTTCTAGCGGAAACAACCATAAAACGTTGTGAATCAAAGTGCGAGCGAAAACCCATAAACATCACGGCAAGCGGAGAGACCGAGTTGACGACAGGATTGCTGCACCCACCCAGCGCACCGCGACCCGTTCCGGGTTCGTACTGCAACCGGTCTACGGTGGCGGCAGTTTGTATGTAAGTGGAAAAGATAGTTGAACGATCTATTTTGTTGCTGTTGTTATCAATATTAATAATGGCCATAAATCATTATTACGCGATGTTTATTTTCCCATCGAGCGTGAAGCGGAAGCACGGCGTTAGCTGGGGGGAATAAATCAAAGCCAGTGCCGGTGGGTTCCGAAACTATGGTTAGGTTAGGGGTGATCCAATAAAAAAGGTTGGAGTAAAATGAAATCCCACCGGATGAAACATCGTTTGGTGGAGACGCATGGTCCTTAGCGATACTTCGCTGATCATCCCTACAAAACGTATTTCAGCTCACGGGACGCTGTTGAAAGATTTTAGTGAAAGCTCCCTGTTAGGTAAAGACACGGCAGTTTGCACGGATACACGAAGTTTTCCCCCTCGGGTGTTCGACGTCAGAGCGAAGCGCCAGTAGTGGTTCTCGGTAACGTTCCTGAGCCCGAACGCGCTGGAGACATCTTATGAAAGTATTATTAAGTCAGTGTCTAGTCGGTATTGGCGCTACACAACTTCTGGCGAAAGTGGCATGTTGATTACGGCTCAAGTGTTACTGTCAGGGTGATAAAAAGACATTAGTGCGATTTGATTTATTCTCTTCGACCGTGGATTCCGCTGCTTTGTCAAACCGGCGACGACACCGGAAAATAAATTGCTTGTGAAAATTGTATGTAGCCAACAGAGGGTGTTCGCGGTGATTCCGCAAAATCACTTCCGTTCGTTCAAATCAACATTCTAATTTTAACAATGCGACAAAGGAGAAGTACGCAGCACACGGAGGGACAGATCCGCAGCCGTAATTTTCAAGATGGAGTTTGTTTGCTGTGTGTATATGTGGGAACACATATCCGACATGTTTGCCACATTTCAAATAAATCACACACGGTCTAATCCCGATGTTTCCGAAGGCCACACAGGAGAGAGAGAGAAAGCTGTATTTCCTTTCAAACGGAAAAATTAAATCCTGCTATTGTTGTCGGGTTTTCGCAATATTTATTGGCACATCTTCGTCTTGTTCGGTTACTGGCAGTGCCTACAGCAGTCGTGTAGTGAGTAACTCGCAGGATGTGTTCACATATGCGACACAACAGAAGTGCTAACAATTTATTGGCTGCGGCAACGTGGTTTTACTTCCGCTAAAGAAGCGAACTTGTCGTGTGCGCATTCCGGGTGTCATCTTTCTTCTCAGCTACCCGACAGCACCAAGAGCTTCTCGCGGTGGGGATTTACTTCCGCTGCCGAAACTGGCGTGGCACGACAAGTAGGGGGACACTTTCGGCACTTCGGAACGTTTCGAGTAAGACGATTCTGTTTTACAGTGTGGCACAGCTGTTTGCTTCTCGCCCAAGGGTCATTTTGTAGTGGAATACGTAGACAATGGTTGCACAGCGGTGTGTCCCACGTTTGTTGACTAGATTGTAGATGATGGGTATGTTGTACATTGTAATCTGAAACATTGCCGCGAGACTTTCACTTTTCAAAGCATGTGGGATGATGATGTGTTTGATTTTTTTAACGGAACGCTACAATATATGAATATGAATTTCCCAGCTGAATACAAGCTAGCAGGTTGTTCGAACCTTATGCATCGGTTCCAATGAACTAAGTCTCGAATTATAGCTTTTTCAGTTCAACAGATAGCTGTTTCTACCATGCATAACACTGATCGACATAATATAAAAAGTGCATTCCAAAAGCTCAAACCAGAAAAAATGAAAGATTATAGCTATTCAACCATTCGTTTGAATTACCGGCCGAGTTTCTGCATTATGTATTGAGATCACTTTCATAGCGTGATCTATGGTAATCGATGCCGTTTACTCCGTCCAGGGCCTTATTTGAGGGAAAACTGTTAACTGGTGAATCCTACCTTCCCAAAATCAAAGTGAATGTCGAAATTTAAGATTGCGAAATTTCTGCGCCTCTTATTTTATCGTACAGAATATGGCCAAAACTAACTCTCAAGACGATATGTGATGATTTATGTTTTGCTTATTTAGCTTCAATATATCGAGTGTTACTTTAAAAAAAAGACTCAAGCGAATATTGCAATTTTTTAATCTTAGGTTGAAATTGTGTCAAAGCTACGTTCAGTAGTTTCATGTGCCATTTGTTATAATAGTATATTGTATTGTTGTTAGACTTAGTGTAAAACATGTAAATGTTCAATCAAAAGATGATGGGGTTTTTACGCGCATTCTAGCGTTTCTCAAAGAATTTCTCAAATAGCCGTTTCCCCACCCACTCCACTTCATTAAACCATAAAAATCAGAAAAAATAATCAAATAAATGCAAACACAAATACAAATGCATTTGTTTTCACTTGGGGCCAGAAAAACACAACGCAAGGATCAGTTTTATAAACAGTGATATTCGGAGGTATCAGTCTAAAAAGGTTTACCTTACGCTACCATGTTCAAAAACAATGAAACGACTTAAAAAATACAGACTATTTTCGAAGGGTGGACACCATGCCAGCGTGAGCTCACGCTTCTTCAGAAAATTACTCAAGAGTTGCTGTTTTACTAGAATTCTAATAGAAAAAATTCAGCAGGCTTTTGTTCGAAATTGAGAAATCATAATTTTTCCATAGACAACATTTCAGTAGAGCGGGGGCCTAGTGTTGTTGGTAACGTCTCCACCAACCACGCTCGACGCCTGGGTTCGAATCCCACCGCCGACATAGGTGTCGATGGTTGTGAGGTGGCGTGATCCACTCACAACCAACCCAACTGGTCTAGATTCAATTCTAGCCGACACCGGGAGATTTTCTGAGGCGAAAAATCTCTGAGATCACGCCTTCCATCGCATGAGGAAGTAGAGCCGTTGGCGCCGGTCCGTTGATAAACGGGTCATGAGTTAGGGTCCTGGGTGTGGAGTCGCCTCCCTGGGCGTCGGTGATTGGCCACAACAGTGGCGGAACTAGACCGACGGAAAATAAGCGAGAATAAAAAAAAACATTTCAGTACGAATAAAAGCTCTTGAGATATAAATTTCGAAAGATCCTCTATATGACCACATACGTCGTTCTCAAAAATAATCCCTAAACAAATGCCTGTGGAAAAGTCATGTGTCCTCTAGTGGGAACAAATTTCTAACCGAAGCAAATTTTAACGTTATTACTGTTGAGTCATCAAAAAGCACTTGAAAAATTGTGGAAAATAATTTGTGTTTGAAATCATGAAAAAGGGACATTTTTCTCGATATTTTGAGAAACTCGAAAGAATTTTTGGTTTCAAGTTTATTAGATATCGCAATGCACAGTTGTTGATTTAAGAAAAAATTTTAAAATTCAAATTATCATAAGAAGAAATTAGGTTTTCTTAAAATAAGCAAAACATAGAGGAAAGATTGCACCGTCTTGGAATAAGTTTGAAAACTAGCTATACAAACCCAATTTAAATGCTTAGCACTCGGTTAGTTTTTCGCATTATCGCACTATTAAAAATTGTCAAGCCTTTTTGAAACGTAGATTTCGACCAATAAAAGCTGAACTAAATGCTTGTTTTACCTTACACAGTCGACATTAATATAGCTAGTTAACCAGGAATGTACTTATTAGGTTATACATATAAAAATCTGCTTCTGCTCAAACAAATCATTTAACTAGCTGATGGTGCAACGGACAGTCACAGTCACATTTAAAAACCTAAATTAATCCAGCTAGCGGTCAGATTCAGCCTTTCTCATTCAAACTTATTATTTGTAAAAATAGATTTACATGAATGCTTAAATCCAATAGAGGTATATTCACTTCAAACTTTTGAACAGCATATCAAATTGTTATGAAGTTTGTTATTTGTAAGTTTGAGAGATGACTCGTTTGTATGACACTAGTTATGTTCAAATAAGTCTTGTAATACTTGAGATAATACACTTTCGTTGTTCTAACAATTTAATACATAACGGTTGCCTAAGTTTGATTACAATCAAATGAAAAGGGAACGTATAGGGCAGTGAAACATTGAAACCACGTGTTCAATCATAGTTCATCAGTTAACCCTTAACTAGCCCGTTCATCTGGAATCAATATTGTTCGAATCGGTTATGTAGTTTCTAAGATAATGAAGTTTCGTGATTTTCACATTTCGATACATTACAGAGGAAGTTACAGTTCGATTACAGCAAAATTCAATAGGGTGTTATGAGGCAGCTAAACCTTTCATTGGACACTAATTTTGTGGAATTCGGTTCAACCATCTCTGAGAAAAGTGAGTGAGTCCAAGTATCGGAATATGTTCCTTTTCATAGCTGGATTTTACATTTTTAAACATAACAGCCAAAGTAATAATCCGTTTGCAAAAAAAAAACAATAGGGTCTCATGGGGCAACAAGACCTTCCATATGACACTGATTTTATGAAAATCGGTCCAGCCATCTCTGAGAAACATGAGTGAGATTAAATAGTCTCCAGAGCACGTTTCTTTCCATAACTTCTGAACCACGTGTTCAATCTTCATAAAATTCAAAAGTTTAAGGTTTTTTGGGTAGCCCGTTCATTTTAAATAAATTCTGTTCAAATCGGTTGTGTAGTTTCTGAGATATTGATGTTTCGTGATTTTACATTTTGATACATAACATCTAAACTAGAAATCAGATTACAACAAAGTTCAATAGGGTTTTAAAGGGCAAATAGACCTTTTATTTGCAATTAATTTCATTGAAATCGGTACAGCCATCTCTGAGAAAATCGAATGAGATTGGTAGGACGTTACACACACATACACACACACACATATACAGAAAAAGCTCAGCTCGCCGAACTGAGTCGAGTGATATACGACATTCGGCCCTTTTTTTACAATATCAAATTTAAATGATGTTGAGGCCACATATTTTGATCGTAGCTATAGTTTTAAACAGTCTGCGGGTTACGATTCTTTCCATAACTTTCAAACCACATGTTTAAACATTATGAAATTCATTATTCAAAGGTTTAAAAGCCCATTAATTCGAATTCAATTATTTTCATAGCCTCTGAGATATAAGAGCGATTTTCACATTTTGACGCAGCGCCAAAACTAAAAGTTTGATTACAATGAAATTCAATAGAAACCTAAGCGGCAAATAGACCCTTCATTTGACACCAAGATATGAAGAATCGGTCAGACCATCTCTGAGACAAGTGAGTGCGAAAAAATGGTGCACATACACACGTACTCACCCACACCCACACACACACATGTACACCTATACATGTATACATGCAGAAAATGCTCGATTCGTCGAGCTGAGTCGAGTAGTGTATGATATTCGGCCATTTGGGTCACTTTTCTACCTTTTAATTAGCCAGTGATTTAATTTGTTTTTTTCATATTTTTATAAACAGCGAACAAAGTTACAATCCGATTGCAATGGAATTCAATAGCAACCTATGGGGCAACTAGACCTTTCATTTGACACTAATTTTGTGAAAATCGGTTCAGCCATGTCTGAGAAAAATGAGTGAGTTTAAACAATCTCAGGATAACTTTTCTTTAGATGACTTTTGAACCATATGTTCAATCATTACGAAATTTGAAAGTTAAGAGTTTTGGAGACAGCCGGATCATTTGCTTTTAGTTTTATTGAAATCGCTTGTGTGGTTTCTGAGATATTGATGTTTCGTGATTTTCACATTTTTATTCATAACCTCTAAACTAAAAGTACGATTACAATGAAATTCAATAGCAACCTATGGCGCAACTAGACCTTTCATTTGCAATTAATTTCATGAAAATCGGTCCAGCCATCTCTGAGAAAAGTGAGTGAGAAAAAAAATTGCACATACACACACACACACATACACACATACATACATACATACATACAGAAAATGCTCAGTTAGTCGAAAGGGGTCGAGTGGTATATGACATTCGGCCATTGAGACCACTTTTATACCTTTGGTTTTTCCAGTGATTGCTATACCTTTCTAGGAGAAAGGCAAAAATAAGATTTGTGATGAAAATTTGATTTTTAATATCAAATTGTTGGTTTTCTACTGTGGATGATTTTGTAATACGGGAAAAATATTACTGTGATAATTGGTTATAAACCACGTCAAAGGCAAACCTCGAATTAATAAAAATAAAATTAAAATAACAAGAACATGTTTGCAAGTGTATACCAACGAGTAATGACACTGGTCGACAAAATGAAAAGAAGGGCATTCCAAAAGCTCAAACCGGAAAAAATGAGAGGGAGGGCTAGGGACACCAAAATTTACAGGAATGGTTGAATAGCCATAACCTTTTATTTCTTCCGGTTTGAGATATTGGAGCGCACCTGTGTTGACCAGTGTTATACCAAATATACGTTTTCTCAATGTGTTTTGAACCAAATTGCTAAGGTAAGTTTCGTTGATAAGGCACCCAAAAATTAAAAATTTGCAGAAAAAATTAAAAATTTGCAATCATAAAAAACGCAAGTTTTCCGCAAACTTTCAATAAAAATTCTTAACGGGTACGAGTAGAGCTTAGGAAAATTCTACATATTCTTTTTAGTTTTAGGAAACTAATATACTAAGCTCTTGATTGTATGCAAACATATCAATATAGCCCAGTCAACATTTTCATACGTATAATAATGTTTCGATTCCAATATCGCAAAAACAGCATATGCGTACTATTTGTGGACGATATACGGGCAGAGGAACAATGGTATGCAATTTATTGATATACGAATTCATATACGATAATTTCCGATTAAAGGTGATTTGTTTCACACTATCTTACAATTCTAAGCCTACAATCGTAAATGAGTTAGACTCGACCATGATATACAGTTAAAACTGAATTTCTGCGCATGGTAATAACCGTGGTACACGATTTCGACTTCGTTAAGATATATTTGCGATAATTTTCACACATTGATATACGATTTGTGGTTGACTGGGAGGTTTAATGAGACTTTTAATATCCCAACCAGGGTTGATATTTGTTGACACTCTTGAGTGAAAGTGAAAAAAAGCATCAAAAACGTTATTTTCTTACAATCCTTTCAGAGTTCTCCCTTCCCGCTTTTTGCATGGAAGTGAACTGTCAAAACACCTCATTATATTTCATGCGATGAAAGCATGACAACAAAATCAGTTTATCAGTTAACAAAGATTGTCAAGACATCGGTCAGTGTCAGTGAAAAAGTGTTTCGGAGAGGTTCATTTTGGTTGAGTGGACTGTTTGTTTTTCTTTTTCGCTTTGAAGTGAAGATCTTTTGGTTGGATTTGTCGTCAAATTTTATTCCGTAACCGTGAACGATGCGCGCGATCTATTTCATCTGAGTATAACAGCATGTTACTAGGACGAAAATCTAGTGTATCTGAAAGAGTGCTGCGATCATTGGAAGTGAAAATTGAAAATGATTGGCTGTAATTTTCGAAGAATTTTGCTGGGGAAAATGAATTTTATCAGCACTGATCCCAACATATTTAAAAATAAACTATTTTTCATCATTTCCGCGAGAAGGTAACATTGGTTCTTCAACTTGAACCGTTTGAACATTTTATTCAAAAATTATGAAAAAAGATATATTTTCTATATAGGAATGTATAAACCCTCTATATAGGAACCGCTTTTTGGCTTAAATAAATCATATTAGTAGAGAATGGTGCGGCGGATAGTAACATCTCAGTGATTATTTTCCGATCGACGTATCTGATTTTATATTAAACAACTAAATGTGCTTCTCCGGACCACCAAACAAAGCGTTTCTCCCTTTTTGAGTATTTTCGTCACCTTGATCCAGTTTTTGTGTACACGCAAAATTTTTCCTTGTTACCTAAGCAGCAATAACGTGAAATGGCCCTTTAGGTAACAAATCTGTTACTTAAAAGGCAATAACGTTCTTCTGCAGTCAAATAACATCACACACTTTCATATATTTTTGCATGGGGAGCTCCATAGCCGCAAGGTTACAGAGTCCGCTTCGGTAAGCGGGTGGTCCTGGGTTCGAATCTTAGTAGAATCAGGCCATTCGGTTGTCAAAGGACTTTTAGCATGGGTTTATTCTCAGGCTCCTCACTGCGTTCCCTTTCTTCAATCTAATTCTACAGTACCACTGTTGACTCTCCTTCTAACAAAAATAAGTCCCTGATATAATAAAACTGGTGTGAGTAACGTATGAAGTTCTCTCCAGGGAATTATAATTAGGCGATATTGTTAGGAGGGACAGAGGCTCGGTATAGTAGAGTAGTAAGCTTGAAACGGAAAGGTAGAACTTACACACAAGCACGGATATGAATGATAAGCGTATCACTTACTTCAATAGTGATACTGCCAATAATATGAAGTGCGAAGTACAGAAAACACCTGGGCAATATCACAATAGATCTAAGCTCTTGTCGCAGTGATGAGTCCACACAGAAAAAAAAAATATTTTGCACGTGTTACGGGAATACGGCTATCTAATAATGGACGTTTCAACCACATGCAAAATTTTCTCTGTCGAAAAGTGCTCCCTTTCCATCTCCAGTTAAGAAACAACAACGTCTCATATGTTGTACACGGGCTGCGCTGCGAGTGCGACCCCCCCTGCTGCAGGTTAATGTACAGCTCTACTTAGGACTGTACATTAACCCACGGCAAGGCGAACCGTCATTGCAACGCAAGCCGCGCTAATATGTCCTCGATCTTACTAGTTCTTTCTATCTCCAATTTATCCGGTGTGCGTGTAATAGTTTGTTGTACGTATACGGAGTAGAGAAATGATATGACAAGAGCTGCCAAGCAGCAATTTGCCCCGTTATGCGTCGTACACAAATTACTTAACGCTTAAAATCTAGATTTCAGACCCCCTCCCCCCTCTATGTAACGATAGGTAACGATAGGTAACGATCAGCATGACTCCCCCCTAAAATTACGTAACGCCGATCAGCTTGACCACCCACCGAAATTTTCAATTTCGAGCAAACATCACAGTTACGTTACTGTCTCTACTAGCCCCCTCCCCCCTACGTAACAAAAAGTAACGCATACTCAACCCCCCCCCCCCCTCCCCTTCATGTGTTACGTGATTTGTGTACGACACCTTACACAGTAGGCGAACGTTGATGATTTCAAAGACTTCAAATGCATTTTGAAATCACATCACGATCTGTAAACAGCGTTAGAAAAAACCTAAATCAATCCACCTAGCGGTCAGATCCAGCCTTTCTCATTCAAACTTTTATCTGTAAAAATAGATTTACATGAACGCTTCAATCCAATAAATGTATATTCACTCTTTAGGTTCTAAAATATTGATGTTGTAATCTTGCCATATAAAAATGCAGTCAAGTCTGTCTGTCTGTCTGATCCATATAGGCACGAAAACTACCGAACCGATCGACGTGAAAATTTGTGTGTAGGGGTTTTTGGTGCCGATAAAGGTTCCTATGATAGTTTGAGACCCCTCCCTCTTCTGGAAGGGAGGGGTCCCATACACATGAAACATAAATTTCTGCACAACTCAAGAACAAACCAAGCAAATGAAACCGAATTTGGCATGTGGATGTTTTAAGGGGTAACTAATATGTCCATAATAGTTGGATGAAACACAAATTTGTGCACATCTCGAGAACTAATCAACCAAATGAAACAAAATTTGGCAGGTAAATGTTTTTGGTGGTAACAAATATGTACATAATGGTTTGAAACCCGACTCCTTCTTCTATAAGGGAGGGATCCCATGAAAATGAAACACAAATTTCGCATAGCTCAAGAAGCAATCAAGAAAATACAACCAAATTTGGTATGTGAATGTTTTTAGAGGTATCAAATATGTCCATAATGGTTTGACGCCCCTCCCTTTTCTGGAAGTACATGTTTCTTCACAAATTTCTGCACATCTCGCGAACAAATCAGCTAAATGGAACCATATTGGCGACTCGAGTGTCGGAAAAACAGCAGCAAATGACCAAATACCACCCAATATGGGTATTTCCGGAACCGTAATGATGCACTGGAACCACAAATCGACTTCAGACAACATTTTGAATTGTAAGATGGCAACTTCCGGTTTCTGGAGAACAGCCTGAAATGGACGATTCCCATTGAATATTAATATTTCTGGAACCAGAAAGATGCACAGAAGCTAAAAATTGATCACAGACACAATCTTGAATTTTAAAATGGTGACTTCCGGTGTCTGGCAAACAGCCGGAAATGACCAAATGCCATTCGATATGAATGTTTTCGGAGCCAGAATTATGCCCAGATGACAGAAATTGACAGAAATTGATTTCACAGGCAATTTTAAAGTTCAAAATGACGACTTTCGGCTTCTGAAAAACAGTCCAAAGTGACCAAATATCACCCAATATGAGTTTTTCTTTAACCAGTATCCTAAATACCATTTTGAAATCCAAGATGGCGACTACCGGTTTGTGAAAAACAGCCTAAAATGAACAAATACTATCCAATATGAGTATCTCTGGAACCAGAATGATGCAAGGAGCTAACAATTGACCTCAGGCACCATTTTGAATTGCTAAATGGCAACTTATAGGCAACAGCCGGAAATGACCGAATAATACTCGATATGGATATTTCCGTAAACGTGATGATGCATAGAAATCAAACATTGACCCTGGACACTATTTTGAGTTTGAAGACGACCACTTTTAGTTTCTGGAAAACAACCAAAAATACCTCCCAATATGGGTATTTCCGGTGTCAGATTGATGCCGGAAAGTCTGCTGATAATGACAGAATACCACCCAATATGAATATATTCAGAATTAAGGCGATGTACAGAAGCCAAAAGACGAGGATGTCGTCATTTCTGCAATAATTTCAAACGAGTTATTTGACTTTGATCATATCCTATGGCCGATTCGTCGTGCATTTGCAGACTTCACACAAACCGCAAGGAATCAATGAACTTGGAACGTTCAAATAGTACGACACCACATTTAAATTATGTTGAGGCCACATATTTCGATCAAAGCAGGTATAGTTTTAAATAGTCTTTGAATTTCTCTTCTTTCCATAACTTTTAAGCCACATATCAAATTGTTATTAGGTTTGTTATTTGTAAGTTTGAGAGATGACTCGTTCGTATGACACTAGTTATGTTCAAACAAGTCAAGTAATCTTTGAGACAATAGAATTTCGTTGTTTTATTAACAATTTAATACATAACGGTTGCTTAAGTTTGATTATAATCAAATGAAATGGGAACGTGTAGGGCAGTCAAACTTTCAAACCACGTGTTCAATCATAATTCATCAGTTAACCCTTAACTAGCCCGCTCATCTGATAATTATAATCAAATCGGTTGTGTAGTTTCTGAGATAATGAAGTTTCGTGATTTTCACAAGTCGGCACATTACAAATGAAGTTACAGTTCGATTACAGTAAAATTCAATAGGGTCTTCTGAGGCAGCTAGACCATTCATTTGACACTAATTTTGTGAAAATCGGGTCGGTCATCTCTGAGAAAAGTGAGTGAGTCGAAGTAGTCTTCGGAATATGTTCCTTTGCATAGCTGGATTTCACATTTTTAAACATAACAGGCAAAGTAATAGTCCGATTGCAAAACAAATCAATAGGGTCTTACGGGACAATTAGACCTTTTTTTCTGTAAGATTTGGACCACTGCGACCATTATTTTGATCTTTTGTGGTAAATTAGGCCTTCCATTTGACACTGATTTTATGAAAATCGGTAAAGCCATCTCTGAGAAACATGAGTGAGATTAAACAGTCTTCAGAACACGTTTCTTGTCATAACTTTTGAACCACAAGTTCAATCTTTATGAAATTCAAAAGTTAAGAGTTTTCTAGGTAGCCCGTTCTTTTGAAACCAATTTTGTTCAAATCGGTTGTGTAGTTTCTGAGATATTGATGTTTCATGATTTTCACATTTTGATACATAACCTCTAAACTAAAAATCCGATTACCATAAAATTCAATAGGGTTTTATGGGGCAACAAGACCTTACATTTGCAATTAATTTCATGAAAATTGGTCCAGCCATCTCTGAGAAAAGTGAGTGAGGATAAAAATCTGCACATACACACACACATACACACACACACACACATACAGAAAATGCTCAGCACGTCGAGCTGAGTCGAGTGATATATGCCATTCGGCCCTTTGGAGAAATTTTATACTTTCGGTTTTGCAAGTGAATGCTATACCTTTCCAGGAGAAAGGCAAAAACACAAAAATTTGCTTTCTTGCAAGCTATCACACATTCATCGCTTCGTGGAAACTCATTTGAACCTGTTTGAAGATACAGAACCCATGCCCATCTAAAACGCAACGCATTCGCAACTCCGGCAACTCAGCTCACGCGGAACAGTGGGGCAAATTGATCCGTTGGCGCGACAAAACCTCATAACTCCTTAACAGTTGTTTCCACAGTGTTCATATTTTCGGCAATGTTGTTCACCATAAAAACATCTTATTGAAAAATGTATTCAGGTAGCCTCATTTTTTTTCTACAGATGGCGCTGACATCTGTCTTCTGAATAAATGGTGCTAGCCATTTTGTTTCTTCGGGAAAGTTGTTTATATCATCAATTGACATAAAGTTGTCGAACATATTACAACTGTAGGACTGACCGTTAACGAGATAAAATTATTTTCATTATTCATAAACTCAAAATGTCAGTAATGAATTTTAACTGGGACTTAAGTACATATGTTACAATTTCGGATATATTCGAACTTTCGAGTCATCATGAAATGAATTAGTGACAGTTTGTAGTTGACTTTGTATAGTTTTAGTACACCTATGATATGTCATCATGTTTGAGGATAAATATAAAATTTAATTTCAATGTTGTCGTCTGTGACAAAATATTTTAAATAGGAACATTGTTCAATTGAAGATTAGTTGGCCATGTTCCCTTTCTAAGAGCTCCTTTTGTTTAATTTTATACCATTTAACATGAATACTAAACGCTTACTTTTGATTAAAAAACTGTTCACCCAATAACAAACTGTTTCCTAGTACTAATAGTTATTACCGAGGGGTCTTAATACTACTGGACGTCAGTTTCGAAAGACCCCCGAACACAATTACGGTGGTGTTGCATACACCGGCATTCACCAAACCCTATTGTAAGAAAAACATCGATACGGACACTGCTGATTGACGATTTTTTACATGAATTGACATGAAAACAATCGTTGCGAAAACTTGAATTACTCAGTAAGTCGCAACTAGTAGCAGCTGATTTTTGGTTTAGTACTTTTTTTTTAGTATGTAGTCATGTTTATTAAATTATTATTTACAAATACATTTCAAGTGTAGCCCATAGATCATTTGTATCTATTGCGTTATTATCATTTATAATATAGTCTATATAAATGGATACCAGCTTCAGGATTTTAGTTTTCACCATTTTTGATGTTCTCGTCATTGTTGGTTTTTCGATATCTGAATACGTTACTCTCCGTCGACCAGGTAAGTACCTTGCGATGAACTGGTGTAGTGTTGCCCAAGCGCTGATCACCCGCGGGCACTCCGTTAGCTTATGCTCCAACGTTTCGATTGGTGTGTGACAGTGTAGACACTGTTCGCTATCCACACGGTGCATGATATGCATCAAGCGACGGTGTTCTGTTTTACCGTTTACAAACAGAAATAGTGTAGTTTTTTGTTGCGATGTTAAACAACGGTTTTGCAAAATGTTGGACCAAATTAGGCGCCAGTTTGTTGTTAAGTCCTCCCGTTCCACTTTCGGTTTTTCAGTTCCCTCTACAAAGTGTCGGTGTATACCGTCGGTGGACAAATTTTGCAGGACTATCGGCGGAAGCAAAGCGATATGTTGCCGTATTTGTTTCAGACACGGACAGTTCACCGGTAGTTGTAGTCGCGGGGTGCCTTCAATGAACGCTTTATAAAAAGGCATGTATTCAAGCTCGCGGAGGTGTCGATTAATCAGCAGCGCTTTACATTTAAACGCTGGCAGAAGTAGTTTAAGCCCCCCTTCTTTATGGTCACGTGACAGCTGTGTTATTGGGACACGCGCGGGAAGGCCTCTCCAGGGAAAATTTCCCATCGCTGAGGTCAGTCTCGCAACATGCATATTTTTCGGTGGTAAGATAGATGAGATGTACCAAATCTTTGAAGTAGCAAATGTGTTAAGGAATGCAACCTTTTGCAGCAGTGTTAGCGACCTTATCGCATGTGAAAATAGCGTTCTAGAAAATTTTACTACTAATTCGTCCCAGTTTAGTTTAATTATTGTACGAATTGAATTAGCGTAGATTACTCCATGTATTTTTACCGTCTCTTCAGTCTGTAGCCACTCTACGTTGATTAGTGCCCCAGTAGTGTCCCCCACGTCAATGGAGGTGGTTTTTTCCATGTTCAGTCTCGCTCCTGAGACGACGGAAAACCGACCAAAACGATTATAGGCGGCTTGTATTTTTTCGGCAGACGAGACAATCATACTAATGTCGTCCGAATAAGCAACGATGACGTCATTCTCACCAACTCGCTCCAGCTGATTTAGCAGTGGCAAGAGGTAAATAGCAAATTGTAGTGAACTCAACGGGTTCCCTTGTGCGATCGAACGTTGGATTGAAACCGGAGTCGATATGTGACCGTTGATAAGCAGCCGAGCAGATGAGAGTTCTGCGGAACAGGCGAGTAAACCTACCATCCTCGTATTGAAACCGAGTGCGCACATGTTGTCGAAAAGAAAACGTCGGTTGACCCGATCAAACGCGTGGTCCAGGTCGAAAGATATGAGCTTACCTCTCTGTTTGTGTGCTATAATTTGAGCAATGCGATCCTAAATTGAGAGCGTGGCTTCGTAAAGGTTGTGCCCTGCATTGGCGCATTTTTGTACTTTGCCTAGTACCTTATGCGTCTGAACGATTGCTATTAGTCTTTCCCTGAGTATGCGGCATAGCAGTTTGTAGTCGAAATTCAGAAGCGAGATCGGCCTGTACGACCGTACGGTACTCTCACTCCCCTTCTTTTTCACCAACACAATTATTGCGTCTACGAACTCGGCTGGGAAGTGCGACTCGAGTGCTTCGTTCATGACCAAGTTTAACTCTCTGTGGATGACATCGAAGGTGCACATGTAGAATTCTCTGGGCAAACCGTCGCTACCGGGAGATTTTCTTGGTGCGCTCGTTTTTATTGCCGAAAAAATCTCAGCTGTTGTAATCTCCCTCATGCATGCATTATTACCATCGTCAGCCTCTGGTATCACCTTTCTGCAGACAAAATCGTCATCCCGCTCTGCTCCGATTCACTCATCTGCATAGAGTTGTGAATAATATTGTAGCAACTGATGCTCGATGTCTTGTGCGTTATCGGTAATTTCACCTCTTTCGTTTTGTAATCGTGTGATGATTGTTCGTTTCCTTTTTCTTTCTCCGAGTTGAAAGGTGGAGAGCGGTTCACCGGCTACGTAGGATTCGTTGCTGCGTACAAACATCTGCATGAACTGTCGTTGCTGCATTAGAAGTTCACCCTTTAGTCGGTTGATGGTTGTTAACAAGCTTGGGTCGCGGTAATATCTGTCGTAAGCTCTTCGTAGCTGTTCATATCGCCATTGGTATTCGCGGTGGAAATCATTGTAGGCCAGAGTAGATTTCCGGCGGAAAAAAGTTTGATTTTCGGTTTTGCATACCGTAACCACCATAACATCCAACAAGTGTAGTGTCGGCGTTGGCGAGTCCAGTATTGCCATTTAATCCTGAACTCATCGACATTTTCCGGAGTCAGCAGGTGCGAGCGGAGAGACCAGAACCCTCGGCCACTCTCTCTGCCGAGATTTGGGAGACACAGACGTACGGTAACAGCTTTGTGGTCTGAGAAGGCAACGACGTGTGTGTTAGTATCCTGCAGCTGGGGAGTTAGTTCCCGGCTAACGTAGATGCGGTCTAGTCGTGACATCGAGTTGTGAGTTATGCACGTATACCCACCAGATTGTGGGCGAAGTTTAGCCCATACATCTTGGAGACAGAGCTGTCGGACGGTTGTATGGAGAGCCGGACTGTTGTTTGTACCCGTTGCGTCACACTGTCGTATAACACAGTTGAAATCGCCTGCAAGTATTACGTTCTCTTTACGATGTCGTAGATAGTACGCGATCGTGTAGTTGAAAAAGCGCTCGCGTTCTTGGCGGTAAGTAGTTCCTGAGGGTGCATATACATATGTTGCACAGTGTCGTGTTCGCAATTCGCAGTGCAATTAATCGCCCATCGATACTCTTTTCAACATTGGAGAATCGTATGTGTTCCTTTAGTGCGATCGCTGTTCCCCTTCTAGCATTGTTTACATTGCAAATAACGTTGAAACCGGGCAAGTGCAGTTGCTCGTTTTCTACCTCCTGCATCATAACAATATCAAGTTCTAGTGAGTGTACGAATGTCCGTAGAGCGTTTAGTTTTGTAGCATTAGTGATCGTGTTGATGTTTATTGTTGCAATTTTGTAACTTGTGAGTTCCATTAAAGAATGTCTTCTCCCGGCGAATCGTTGGTTCCGTCGTGTCGTAGCTTTTTACCCGGTGGACGTCTACGAGATGTTCTGCTGCTTGACGAGGTTGCAGAGCGATCAGTTTCGTCTCCCTCTCTATCTCGTTCGCTAGTCGTAACTTTTCGGTTCGGTTCGTCGGTACGGGGTGGTTGCGATGGCAGTTTAAAGTCTTTGTTTCGCTCTTGCGAAGTGGGTAAAGCCGCTGCCTGCGACTGGAGTGCTGGCTTGCTTGCGTTGATCTCGACAGTGCTTACTGTTTGCTGTGAAAAGACGGTTGTATTGCTCGGTCCTGCCAGGTTGCTGTTAACCTTCGACTTGGCATGCTTTGGTTTGCTCGTCAACGTACGGAGCTGTTTCGGTTTGGTTCGCTTCACGATGTTTGCATATGACTGATCAGAGTCGAGCTTCTGGACCAGTAGTTTTTTGTTCTGGACACAGGATATTCCGCTGTGAACGAACTCATTGCAGTGCCTGCATGTCTGCTGTTGGCCGTAATAAGACAAGGCAGTTGTCTCTCCGTCGATGACGACGTAGGATGGTATATTCTCCTTCACGATCATTTTCACTTCCCGTACACCGCTTGGGATTCCGCCAAACGTAAACCTCTCGTCCCACATCAACTCACGTATTGAGAGTACCTCTCCGTAGGCGCGGAGAAAATCAGCAATTGATTCGTCGGACACATCTTCAGATAGATCGAACAATTTTACTTCTACTGCTCCGTCATCCATCCTAATGCGTATCTTATACGTTTTACCAGAAATCTCCGTTTCATGTTTGTTGTCATGCTTTTCGACTATCTTTTGGGCCAACGACAGTTCACTGACCTTTACGAAGGCACATTGTAAGCTACGACTGGGCTGGATTCGCACAACTTGATCTTTTTCTAACTCTAGCACTGTATCGACGAACTCGTGTAATTCTTCGAATGACGGTTTTCGTGGCACATGAGCATAGTCAATGCGGAACGTATTCTCGCGACGTCTCATGGTTGTTTAGCTCTTCGCGTTTACGCGGTATGGGTGAAAAGAAAACAGCTGGGGCCGGTAGTGGCCAGAGCTCTTAGCTTTGGAAAAAGATTTCAGATAAACTTCGTACACGACTTCCGATGTATCGCAAAAAATTCGCGTCTGCTCTACTCGGAGGTTGAGCGCTAACTGAATAGTGTCATAGCAGAACAACGTAGAACTTTATGTTTTTCATATTGCCGAAAATGAGGAAAAATTACAAAAAAAAAACTTGTTCTACACACTATGCCTGCTACGAACCTGTTTTCAACAAAACTGTCATAATATCACATTACCTATTAGTTTATACTCTGTTTTATGAGGATTATATGAGTTAGCTAATTAATTTCTATGTATTTGTATGCCCTATTGGAAAATATCTGTGAAAATTTTTTCTTCCATTTCACAAGCCTTGTAAATCCTCTCTTTCACAATATTATAGCACAATTTCTAAATTATTTTTCAAAGTGAATTATCATGATTTCCAGTCGGTAACATGTCTACTGCAAGCAGAAAATAAAATGAGACATGAAAACTGAATTTAATTTTTTTTTAGTTTTGTCGCGACTTTTCTGGGTTCTGCCCCACAGTGCGCGGTATTACATATTTTCATTTCAAGTAAACACTGGGAAACGAAACAGTGGTATTTCTAATTAGACATTGGAGGATGACGGGTGAGATTCTGATTATGTGTTAATAAAGGGGACAAAAATGGACCTGATCATCGCATCAATATACATGCAGCGAGAGAAGTCCTGCTAACACATGTATTGCGGTTCTTGGTTGTATGTTCGCCTGCAGAAACACATACAAGCGTGTGGCCGTCATCATTTTTGTTACTTTTTGGTTATTACTCTTTGTGTATAATGCGCGGTCACAGGACACAATAAGTAATGAAATGTAGCTCAAAAGTAACAAAATCTTTCCAGCTTGTGTTGGGTGTAGATTTGTCTACGTAAGGGACCGTTCCTAAACCACGTGGTCACAGAGAGGGGGACGGGGGGGTTTGTCAAAAGACCACGAAAGACCACGCATGGGGGTGGGGGGGTTAACGAAATGACCACGTGGTCTTTTTTTCTGACTTATAATTTATTGTTGCCACGAAGTCAAGAGCAAAAGCTTTTGCATTTTAGAAATATAGAATGTACCGAATGTTTAAAAATAAAAATTTAAAAATTTAAGCGAATTTTTGGCACTAGACAAATGAAAAGACCACGTGGTTTAAGTCGCAAGGGGGAGGGAGGGTTGGCCAAAAGACCACGAAAGACCACGGGGGGGTGGGGGAGGTATAAAAAGGGATCAAAATATGACCACGTGGTTTAGGAACGGCCCCCAAGGTCAGCTTTCGGCTTAAACAAATATCACGTGCAAACGAGAAAAAGTTACAAAGCTGCCAATGGATGATCAACGTTTATTCGTTAGGAAATTCTTCTAGTTCAAAACAGGTCCTTTTGAATACGTTCATTAGTTTAAAAATTATTAGAATTTTTTAAACGTTGTAACCAATCTACTAGACATGCTCTTTTAAAAAGGTAGATTCGAAAGCTTTAGTGAATATTTAGATTTCTAAACAAAGTATATAATTGAAACGGATCAAAGGCCTCCAAAAATACGATTATTTTTCTTGCACATAAGTCTTATTAATCTGTGATTTTTGGCCGAGTTAAGTATCCGATCTCAATTTTTCCTTAACGACACCAAATCTACATCTTAATATATATCCGTTGCACGCCACTACACTAGGTGTAATCAACACATGCGATGATGCGGACAGCAACACAATGCCAGTGACACGTAACACGTGAAAAAGTCCCAGATCAAACTGCAGTCAGTGTGTGTGCATCCTTTCAGGATGGCTATCAGCAGAAACCCACCGTATCTTTTGAGTGCTGATCTGAAACATCCTTTTTAGCACTAATGGAAGCCTTTCGGAAGCACTCAGATGTTTTCCTTCCATTCACCCCTACGAGCTTCGAGCATGCCATGACTCCAAGGTTCGTTACGCAATTCTTATTTCCAGTTCCTTGGCACCCGTTACATACACACAAGAAATTCTCATTCAAACATATCAGGCGGCACGTCCTAGCAGTTCAATGCTAGTGCAACAAACATGGCAACGGAAGGACGGACGGACGAACGGGTTGATCCGTAGCTTGGACTCCGAACCGACTTTGGGCAGGTGATGTTACTAATGGTAACCAACGGGTCGCTTTTCTTCTGGCGGTGAAAAGAGCTGTGTGTAATCCATATCGCTCCGTCGTTGTCAGCACTTCTTTGATCGCCGGAACCACAAATGTCACGTAATCAGGTGCATTATGGCTGGCTGGCCACTCGTGCCCTTTGTCTACCAAGTGAACAAAGAGACAACGAAACAGTAGAAGCGCACTGGAAGGATGGATTTCTACCAGAAGTGTCACATGCGACAAGTCACTCCTTGACTATTCAGGTTAAGGAAATGGAGGAATTATTACGAATCCCCCGGAGCACATTCCCGTGAAACAAGATTACTTGTAATATAATTTTCATCAGAGATGATGGCTGGCAAGTGGATATAAGTGAAATTTTATATAACTCAGACATGAGACCGTCCCCCGTCGAAGATGCTTTTTGATTACAGCGTTGCAAAATGCTGCTATCAGTTTTGTTACGGTAATCATATTTTTATCCTTTCAATAAAACCTTTGTTGGCACTAAAAATGGAGAATTATTCTTCTTCTATTTTTTTTTTGCTAAAATATGTTTCTCAACACGATGGTTGGGGATTAAAATCAAACTGCTGCAAATATGATGCTACAACTTGCATTGAAAGCAATTCGCTGCTCGGAAACCATCCGGCCCTTTTGTGTGATTAAAAAAAAGCGAACCTTTTCCAACCTTTGGGATGGGATCTGCAGCCATCAGTTCAATAATTAATTGCAACTTGCTACTCTCAGCAGTGCACCCGCAGGCTTAATCTTTCGTCATAACTCATATGGGGGTGTGGGGGAAACCTTTTGCAGCAAATAAACCGTCCATGACACTGCCAGGCTGGAGCCGTATTCATAACTACTAATGAGTCGGTTCAGCTTCAGTTCGTGAGCAGTCGGACCGGCAAAAATTGTACGGCGCTCGGTTGTTACGTAAGACGGTTTTGCTCCGGCCAGAGGTTTATCGAGATTTTAGCGTTTGTTCGTGTGATTTGAACCTGGGAGAGAACGAGGGAGTTATGGCTTGCGAGCTGTGAAAGGTTCCGTTCCTTCATTTTTCAACACGTTGCTGGCTTGTTACGTCACCTAATGCCGTCGGGGAGAGGGGTCGAACTTGGGCTGCCACCCATATGATGCGAGTCTCCCTGTGAGTTGCGAATGGGGAAGCTTTTATCTTATACGACACTATACACAAGCTTGCCTTCATGACGCAACCCCATTATCGTCTGATGACTGCCGGATGGATAAAGCGAAAGAATGGGGGTTGCGTAACAAGCGACGATTCACGTTGACTGGAGGGTCCTTCTACTTAAATCCTAATATGATTTGGCATCGTTCCAGAGCGGAGGGAGTTGTAATCTTTGCCGTACGCAGACATATCTGATCGCTGCTTCGGCTGCTGCTGCCGGGGATGAGCTTGCCAAAACTTACCACTGTTATGGCATCTGCAATCTACAACCGACAACCGGTTTGGGTTTGATATGCGTGACATGCTATGGATTTCGGCAAACCGGATTAGGTTGGAGTAACAAGGTTCTATTTGAACTGTAGAAAACCCTGTGGTACGGGGATGAGCAGCCGATGATTTGCGGAACGACGGATTGAAGGTTCCTCCTTTTCACACGTTAAGCTGAGCTTAGGGTATCTTTGTAGTAGAAATTTTACGAGGTCTGTTCCAAGTAATTCCATACAAATATACATCCAGTCACGATCACGTAAAATCATAGATGCATCAATACGTCCTACTACATATCACTACTAGGGTTTGCAATCCCGGGAAATAGCTTTTCCTGGAATTCCCGGATCCCTGGAACAGAAATATTGATTCCCGGGATCCCGGGATTCCCGAGTTCCGCAAAAAAATTTGTAAGATTGACTATATTTTCTTATGCAATATTGCAATAAAATTAAATACGTCGAACTGATGCGACCTGGAACGAATCATTTAATAAAACTCAAAGTCAGTATAGAGCAAAATCATTTCAAATCGCCTGGAAATACGCGAAAATTTAATCGAGCATTTTTGATTTGAATGAAACTTTGCACACGTATTTGGCTTAGCAAACTGAGCATTTTTCACAGGTGGAGAGATTTTTGACACCCATGAGTTACATTCTAAAAGGGCGTATGCCTTTTGGCATAGGTTTTATTCGAAGCATTGTGGCCCAGAAACCGTTGGTTGTACAGAAAAACTGTCTGAGAATGAATTGTAGGGAATTAAAAATGCACCATAAAAAATATACACTGTACGAAAAATAAATTTTTTGACCAAAAAAAATTTTTTTTTCTTCATCTATAGTTTATTTGACACGGCACAAATAACAAAAAAAAATAATAATGAACATTTAATTTCAATTTAAAAAAAAAGAGTTGATTTTTTTTATTTTTTTTAAAAGAAACTTGACCCCGGGAAACCTGCCTCTGATCACAATTCATATAGGCCGATTGCAATGCTCTCTTGCCTCCGGAAATTAATGGAGAAAATGATCCTCTTACGGTTAGACAAATGGGTCGAAACAAACGGTTTACTTTCAGATACTCAATTTGGCTTTCGCCGGGGCAAAGGGACGAACGATTGCCTAGCGTTGCTTTCTACTGAAATTCAACTCGCATTTGCTCGAAAAGAGCAAATGGCTTCTGCGTTCTTGGATATTAAGGGGGCTTTTGACTCTGTCTCTGTAGAAGTTTTAAGCGCGAAACTTCATTCGCAGGGACTTTCACTAAATTTGAATAACTTTTTGCTCAATCTGTTGTCAGAAAAGCATATGTATTTCTCACATGGCGATTCGACAACTTCCCGAATTAGTTACATGGGCCTTCCCCAGGGCTCATGTTTAAGTCCTCTCTTATATAATTTTTACGTCAATGACATCGATGAATGTCTTGCAAATTCATGCACGCTAAGGCAACTTGCAGACGATAGCGTTGTATCCATTACTGGTAGCGAGGCTAGCGATCTGCAAGGACCATTGCAAGATACCTTAGACAATTTGTCTGAATGGGCTCTTAAGCTGGGTATCGAATTCTCTCCGGAGAAAACTGAGTTGGTCGTTTTTTCTAGGAAGCATAACCCAGCTCAGCTGCAGCTCCTACTAACGGGTAAAACGATCTCTCAGGTTTTAGTCGCTAAATATCTCGGGGTCTGGTTCGACTCTAAATGCACCTGGGCTTGTCATATTAGGTATCTGACACGAAAATGCCAACAGAGGATTAATTTTCTTCGTACGATTACCGGAACCTGGTGGGGAGCCCACCCAGGAGACCTTCTAAGGCTTTACCAAACAACGATATTGTCAGTTCTTGAGTACGGCTGTTTCTGCTTCCGCTCCGCCGCGAACACGCACATTATAAAATTAGAGAGAATACAATATCGTTGTTTGCGTATTGCCTTGGGTTGCATGCAGTCGACCCATACGATGAGTCTTGAAGTGTTAGCGGGTATTCTTCCGTTGAAACATCGTTTTTGGAATCTCTCTTACCGGTTGCTAATTCGATGCACAGTTAGGAACCCATTAGTAATTGAAAATTTCGAGAGGTTGGTCGACCTTCAATTTCAATCCAGATTTATGACTTTATATTTTGACTATATGGCTCAAGATATTAATCCTTCTTCATACGATTCCTCCAATGTCGCACTTTTAGATACTTCTAATAATGCTATATTTTTCGACACCACCATGAAACAAGACATTTCTGGTATCCCGGATCAATTGCGACCCCAAGAGATCCCTAAGATTTTTTCGAATAAGTTCAAACATGTTAGTTATGATAAAAGGTTTTACACTGACGGATCTAATCTAGATGAGTCCACTGGCTTCGGTGTTTTCCACGAAAATTTTACCGCCTCCTACAAACTCGATGCTCCTGCTTCCGTGTACGTCGCAGAACTTGCTGCTATTCAGTACTCTCTTGGAATCATCGAAACCCTACCCACAGACCACTACTTCATCTTCACAGACAGTCTCAGTGCCATTGAGGCTCTGCGATCGATGAAGCCTGTGAAGCACACCCCGTATTTCCTGGGGAAAATACGGCTGTTTTAAAGTGCTTTAACAGATAAAAATTACCGGGTTACCTTAGCGTGGGTCCCTTCTCATTGCTCGATTCCGGGTAACGAAAAGGCTGACTCTTTAGCTAAGGTGGGTGCTATTGATGGCGATATTTATGAAAGACCAATTGCTTATGATGAATTTTATAGCATTTTGCGTCAGAGAACACTCAACAGTTGGCAATCATCATGGAACTCAGATGAACTGGGACGGTGGCTACATTCCATTTTTCCTAAGGTATCGACGAAAGCATGGTTCAAGGGGTTGGATGTAGGTCGGGACTTCATTCGCGTGATGTCTAGACTTATGTCCAATCACTACACGTTAAACACGCATCTCTTTCGTATAGGGCTTGTAGACAGTAATCACTGCGTTTGTGGCGATGGCTACCATGACATCGAGCATGTTGTTTGGTCGTGTACCGAATACTGTGGTGTTAGGTCCGAGCTTATAGATTCCCTTCGGGCCCGAGGAAAACAACCGAACGTACCCGTTAGAGACATTCTGGGAAGCGGTGATCTCCAGTACATGACACAGTTATACTGCTTTCTGAAAAACGCTGACATTAAAATTTAAAATTTTCTTTGTCTATTTGTCAGATTAAGGATACAAATATGCTATGCTGAAGACACGGAAACGAAGAGCCCGCAACCATGCTTACACAAATATTTTGAACCCACAACAAACAAGAATACAATTGCTCTACCAGTTGAAAAACAAAGTTCCAAAATAGTTTTAAGTCAAAATTGTATCTCCCCTCCTCTCACCTTAAATCCCCACTAGCTCGTAGTCGGCCGCGAGAATAAAGAAAAGGCCTCCCTCTTTTCCCTGCTAACGTAGAATTAAAACGAATTGTACTTGGCTCAGTAAAACAGAAAATGTATCGTGCCGTGTCAAATAAACTAATTTAAAACTAAAAAAAAAAAAGAAACTTGACGTTAATACGCAACTTTTAAAAAAAAGTCCAGGATGGAGAAATGAAAAATAATTTTTTTATGGTAGATTAATTTTTTTTATGAAAATTCTAATTCAAACATTTTTCAAAATATTTGTATTCTGTTGATTTTAAAAGATGCAGAGAGTTATTTTGAATCAAAAAGCTCTTGGTAGTAAGCATTCTAAAGGCATTAGTTTTCGAATTATTTCTAATTTAAGCTCGAAAAATTATAATTATTTAGGAAAATACATGTTTTTCTTAATTTGTCCATGGTTCTCCAGCAAAAACCATACGTTCATTGGAATGCTTGAACAAAAATATACAATTCATTCTTTGACAACAAAACGATTGGGCGAACGGTTCTCAAGAAAAGAGTTAAATGTTCTAAGTGTTATAAATATATATAAGAATCAAATATTTATTTTCGAGTTTTATTATCTTAGGAACATATATTTTTATGACATAGCTACTTTACAGAACTAGTTTCACCTTATATTTTATATAAATCATAAGTAAATGATTCGTCATCTTTTGAAAACTGCTTCGTTTGTATCCTATTTTCTGAAATCGGAACAAAAGAGTAATACTTCTGTGTGTCAGCTATTATTATAGATTTTTTGAAAATATTGCTCCATTCTGTTACTCCTTGTTCATATTCTTCATAATGATACCCAACTAACTGACATTTTTGATGAATTTTATTACTTTTCTGATTAGACCAATCATACAATTCTTTTGCACTTGTAATGGGTTGTTCATGTTCTTTAGCTAAACTTGTATTTCCTGCCATTCGTTTTAATATGCCACCAATTGCATCGCATGGGCCTTTACCATGAAAATTCGCAAAAAATGCCACTCTGCATAGACGTTATATTTTGTTTTGAATTTGCAAAGACTTGCAAAGTTTTTTCTATTTTTATATTGTGAGGCAGCTCCATCAGACATTTATATCGCTTTTTTCAACTCTATTGTTGTTTTCAAAAAACCTAATAATTTGGCAATGAACACCTGAACCGCAACAGTATAGTGATGGGGTACTTTCGATATTATGATGAAGCTGATATTCTTAAGTGTTCCAGATTCTGAATAGTAAACAACGAAGGGATGAATGGTGGCTTGACTATCATTCATTTCGAATCACAAATTGATAAAGACGTATTAAAATGAGCTTGACTGTTCAATATTTTTAATTTTGTAATAACGTTTTCGTTTAATTTGCGTAAGCTTGATGAGCACCGTTGATCAGGAAAGGGTTTACAGCATTTGGGCTTGGTGTATTCCATTTTCACTTTATTCATCTTCACAAAATGCAAACTGTTACTAACACATCTGGAGTAGTGCAATCGTATTTATATACGAAAACAGTTATTATGGGTAACCCAGTAGTTATTGGTTGCGTACTTTACAAACAGTTATAATTAGTAAACAAGTAGGTAGTGTTGCACTACAAACATATTTTTTTATAAAAAATTCGGCAAGGGGGAACGTGTAGGTAGGCTAAGGTTTAGCGCTTGAGTTATTTATTCAATCGTTTTGTTGTCAAAGAATGAATTGTATATTTTTGATCAAGCATTCCAATTAACTTATGGTTTTTGCTGGAGAACCATGGACAAATTAAAAAAACGTGTATTTTCCTAAATATTAATAATTTATTGAGCTTAAAGTTAAAATAACTCGATAACCGATGCCTTTAGATTGTTTACTGTCAAGAGCTTTTTGATTAAAAATGACTCTCTGCATCTTTTAAAATCATCAGAATACGAATATTTTGAAAAATGTTTGAATTTGAATTTTCATAAAAAAATTAATCTACCATAAAAAAATTGTTTTTCATCTCTCCATCCTGGACTTTTTTTTTAAAAGTTGCGTATTAACGTCAAGTTTCTTTAAAAATAATTCAACTCTTGTTTTTTAAATTGAAATTAAATGTTTATTTTTATTTTTTTTGGTCAAAAAATTTTTTTTGCACAGTGTATATTTTTTTATGGTGCAATTTTAATTCCCTACAACTTATTCTCAGACAGTTTTTCTATACAACCAACGGTTTCTGGGCCACAATGCTTCGAATAAAACCTATGCCAAAAGGCATACGCCCTTTTAGAATGTAACTCATGGGTGTCAAAACTCCCTCCATCTGTGAAAAATGCTCAGTTTGCTAAGCCAAATACGTGTGCAAAGTTTCAATCAAATCAAAAATGCTCGATATTCGACCATAGGTCATTTCGCGCGATCTGGCTCACTTCTATCTCATGACGATCATATCACAGAACGTAATTCTACATCAAAAAAATTCTTATAGTAATTGAATCTGGTTATGGAGAAATCTAGAAAAAAAAGTTGTGGTATTTTGAATGAATTTTTAATTATTTTTTTTCACAGAGTACATTTTTTATGGAAGGACAAAATTTGTTTTCCAAAGACACTATGCCAATCAAAATTATTTTAAATTCCCAGTTGAGTGCTTTATTGGAAACTAAAATTTTCTGCATCAAAACGGTTTGTTTGATTGGCATAGTTTCCTCGGCAGAGTTATACACGATAATTCTGTCAAAATCATCTTTTTTTTCTTCATTTCCTCATAACCGGACCGGTTTCATTGTTTAGGTAATTTTTTGTCGCTTGAAAAAAAAATTTCCATTAAAGAAACAAGAGTGTATATATTTTTTTCAAAAAGACAAAATTGTTATCTACAACTATGCCGAAGATGTCATACCGATCAAACAAACCGTTTTGGCTTTTAAAATATTTGTAAACATCAGTACCTTCCCAAAGTAGCATTTTTAATAGCTTCCCAAAAATGATTCTTGCTCCGAAAAATTAAACCATTAGCACCAAACTGCAGCTTTTGCCAATAGAAACATCTATGCAAACTTACAGCCAAATCAAAAATGGTCGGTTAAATTGGTTGTCCGTTTTTTTTTCTGTGGAATGGCTCAGGTATTTATTCAAGGTTCATTTGTGAAAATGTATGTTGGTACGTATTTGGTAAAATAGAGAAATTTCGAAAAATGCATCATGTAAAGACAAATTGTTATTGCATCTTTGAGTATCGCTCACACTCTTGATATTAAATTAAACAGATTTCAAAAATGTTAATCTAACGTCAAGAGAACCTGTTTTAGTATTGTAGGGGAATTGGGGCTAAATTAATATGTTGCTGACATTTTACGTCGATCAGATACCAACCAATCGATTCCTGAGACTTTTTTCCTCGATGTAAGACATAATTTAACTACCACTTTTAGATATTTCCGCATTACCATTGATGCTCATACATACTAGATATTATTTTGCTTTGTGAAATATACTAAAACCATGCCAAAACCGGTTTCGTAGAATCACCGTTTTGAGCTCAGTTTTTGTCCGATTTAAGATCTGTTTTTTTAAACATGGGTAAGAAAATGCTTATATGTGGACAAACTCGTAGACTTTCTCTATTTGGTCTTAAAACAAAATGACGTCGAAAAAACATCGAAAATTTCCGGTTTCTCAAAAATTCAAAATGGCGTCATTGTTACCCCTTAAGTTGAAATGTGTTCAAACTCGGGGAAATTTAGTTTTGCATCAAAATACACAACAAAAATATATATAGAAACCAACAAAAATATATATAGAAACCAATTCAAAATATTTACTGCAGATTATTGAAACATGTCGCAAGATGTAATAATTTTTTTTTATTGTTCTAGAAGAACTAATTTTGTCTTTAATAACGATATTTTACGTAAATAAAATTCAAAACACTTTAAGCAAACACATCATAAGTTTAGTCATTTCCTAGATTATTCGGAAAAATAAATTTCATTTATTTATTTTATTTACCAATCTTTTTGCAGTCAAAAAATCAATTGTATTATTTCGATTATATATTTCAATGAATCTGTTCTTGTAGCTGAAGAACCACGCGTAACTTAAGAAAAAGATGTGTATCCATAGACCGGAAAATTTCGATCCCGAATTTTAAAAATATCTGTAATTTTCGAATTATCTCAAAAATGGATGCATTGATAAAATTAGTTGACAGGAGCCTTATGATACTAATAAAACCATGCTGCGTCACTGGAACTTATAATTTATTAAAAAATATTGATATTGAAGAAAAAATCGACCTAATTTGCGAGCAAAAATTTGTCTTACAAATGTAAGACTTTTTACCAAAAGTTTAGTTGTAACTTCAGGTCTGAGAAAAACAATTGTAAATTAATAATGAGTGTTATGGTTTAATCAGTTTTGTCAAACCTTTTTTTGAATTGCATTTTTTGTAAATTATTATTAGTTTCCTACAATTCATTCTTAAATTGTTTTTCTGTGCAATCCACCGTTCGAAAACATTCAGTTTTTTTAGTTTGTTAACATAGTAGCGTAAGGTAAATCTGTCTAGACTACTCCCTTCGAATGTAACACGGCTAAACTTGGGGATCTTTGGGTTGTGTTTTTTCGGCCTATGTGAAACGAAATGTATTTGTATGCATGCTTGCATTTAATTATCTGACCTTCATGATCTTAATGAAGTTAGGTGGGTGGGGAAAAGCTAATTTGGGTAACTACTCGTAAAACGCTCAAAAGCGCGTTAAAACACAATCACCTTTTGTTTGAACATTCACATGTTTTACACTAAGTCTAAAAACAATACAATATACTATTTAAACAGATGGCACACGGAACTACTCACTTACCTTTGATACAATTTTAACCTAAGATTAACAAATTGCAACAACACTTGATACATTGAAGTCAAATAAGTCAACGGGCACATTTACGTTGATTTCGTAGAGGATGTTTGGAGCGTCAATTTAGTAAGTTGACAGTATTCTCAGGGATAGGGTAATTGGGCAGGAACACGTCATGGAAGTGTTTTCAATGCATTACGCAGTAACTTAGTCTGATCTGTTTCAATCCGGTTGGTCAAGATGTCAGTATAGGGACTCCATATTATAGCAAATGTATCCGAAAGAGAGCAAACTTGTAAGACGTATAGCGCTAGCAAGCAAAAGGGACGTATTTTTTGGCGACTCTCATCATAAGGCCGCAGTTTCTGTTTGATTGATCTGTGAGAATACTGTTGTTTGAAGGACAGTTGCGAATCAAGCAGTACAACCATATCTTTTGTTACCGACACTCTTTCGAGGGTTTCACCGGATATAAATAGTTCCATTTTTTTGTTCATACAACATTTATTTGACACGGCATAATTCAATATAATGTTTAACGGCGCCAGTATATATATATATATATATATATATATATATATATATATATATATATATATATATATATATATATATATATATATATATATATATATATATATATATATATATATATATATATATATATATACATATATATATATATATATATATATATATATATATATATATATATATATATATATATATATATATATATATATATATATATATATATAAGGGCAAATTTTTTACCCTCGCTACCGAATACAAGCTAAAATAAAATCTAAAATTAAATGTTCTTTTTAATCAGCGGTTCATTGTTGTTGTTGTATAGTGTGTGCCGCTGAGCCATGATATCACGGTGGGGGGTTCAGTTGCCCTTTTGTTGAATGTGGTTGGAAGGAAGTGGGACTAGACAGGGGCATGGATGGATTTCAGGAAAAAAGATATAAGGGACATGTAGGGTAGGTCACAACTCGCCAAGGCATCATGAACAGGAACAGCTGGTCCCTATCCTCGGCCCGAAGGGAAGCTATTAATTTAGACCTGGCGCCACGGTGTACAGGGCATGACCAATCAACGCGCTCTATGTCGTGATAACCTTCACCACAGGCACAGATACCGCTTTCTCCGAGCTCAATACGATGGAGATGCGCGTAAAATCTATAGTGGTTGGACATAAGCCAAGACATCACGCAAATGAAATCACGACCTACATCTAACCCCTTGAACCACGGGTTCGTCGATACCTTGGGGATTATGTAATGTAACCACCTTCGCAGTTCCCCTTAATTCCATTGTAGCGACTTAAATTATTGTGTGAAGGAAATTACGAAGCATTTGGCAATCAGTATTGCACATTACGGTTACACTAATCAGAGAATTCATCAGAACATTGTTGCAATTCATTGCAGTCCGCTATGGATCGAATGATGCGGAACAGTTTGAGATCATCAGCATAGATAAGTTTACAACCAGGTGAAATGACGTAACAAGCATCTTTGAAAAAAGGGTAAAAGGTAGTGGTCCAAGGTTGCTTCCTTGAGGAACACCTGAAAGATTAACGAAGCTCTCTGACTCGGTGTTGTCTAATTTAATGTACAGTGTGAGGTCTACGAGGAACGATTTTAACCACTCAGTCAAATGGTGTACCTTATCGTTCAATTTTAACCAACCGAATATTGTAATCAACACGGTCAAACGCTTTTGTATCCCGTTTCCTATGCTTTTTATACAGTGCGATTTAAACTCGAGCACGTTTTCTGCCTAACAATTGATATTTTTTCAACGAAAAAGACGATTAAAACTCAAGAGGCTCCATCTAAGGTATTGCTCGAGCAGAATTTATGCCAAATGTAGGAACAGCTTGCTTTATTATAAGAAGTTACCCGCCAAGCCGTTCCAAGGCAGAATATGCTTTGGAAATGATTCAAATATATGCAACTTAGATTACTTGTAGTTAGAAGCCAAGCAATGTTGAGCGTCGTTATTCCGCCTGTGAGCAACTGCTCTGGCTGAGAAAAGGAAGGGTTTTCTTAATCGCATCGTGACGGGTGGTGAAAATGGATTCATTATAGCAATCCAAAGAGAAGAAATGCATGTAGACTGCTCGTCCATGGTTCTACGTTACACAGGTGAACCAAACTAAAGCAAGACGGACGAAAGTCTATTTCTATGTTTCAGCGAAGAGGTATCTTCGGTGAATTTTTCTAACATGCTATTTCAAATATTTCAAGATATTCGTTAAAGATATTATTAAGGAGGTATACAGTCAAAATGAAAGTAAAATATTTAGTTGCATGATATGAAGTTTAGATCTTCAACAAGTTATAGAACTATGAATTTTTAAAAGAAGACACTAAGTGTCTATATAGTATAAATATTAGGATCTAGTTAAATTTCTGCCAATACCCACTAAAAAAAATTTTGTCTGATTTTCTCAAGTTGCAATCACATTTAATCCAGTTGGCATTTTCTACAAAGTTGTTGCTATCTTCAAGATACACAACTCTTCTTAAGACTTTAAATTGTTTATTGTAGTTTCCTTTGAAAACCTGTTTCAATTTTCAAAAAAGGCACTTTCTGGCAGCCAAACTTAGCATTAAAAATTCTTCAAAGAACAAGGTTTGAAGTATTTACTTATTATTTTTGGCATCGCCGATAATGCTGGCTGAACATAAAAGGTATACAAACTGATAAAACAGTAGAAAAATTCAGTCGAAATGGGTTGCTGCAGAACGTCAAAAGGAAGTCCCAAATCCTAGTAAATGGATGTAGTGAACTATAGGGGATTATTTAAAATGACACAGATATGAAAAAAGTGTCACTTGTTACACCTGAGGCTGAAGTGATGAGTTACATAGTTTTTTTTTTTGACTGCAAAAGTATACCACATTTCCCCCTTAAAATGAAAAAAAAAAAAGTTCTCAACCATCGAGCTTAACATTGTATGTTTTAACTTTTGAAAATGTATATCCAAAGTACCCGAATCAAATTCAACCGTTATTTACTGCTGCGGTATGAGCCGGAAATCGATGAAATTACCTACCGTCGTCACGGCGCTATTGCCCCGTCAATGCTTCCGGTTACGTTCCGTTTCCAGCGAACGATTGCGCGACACAAAGGGACAACACAGAACGACGGGTTTCCTGGCCCCGCGCTGAGACTTTTTAGCACGAATCAACAGGAAAACGTACTTCCTCCTGGAGGATGTTGATCCGAGCTATTTCTACGGCTTGTTTCGGTTGGCTTATGCTTTGAAACATGTTTTATATTCACCCCACCGAGTTCGTGGTAGCAGCGGACATTTATATCACTGAATACGTATGCGTGCCGGTGGTTTTCTTCAAGAGAAACATCCAGCTGTCAGAGATCGCCTTCCTATCCCGCGAAATTAAATTCACCTCAGGTTTTCAACTTACAACAGGCATAATAAATGTCTTCGACCCCTGCATCAATTTTGCGGAAGAACAACAAAACAATGACAGGAGAGAGAGAACGAGAAAGTATACAGTATTATCATTGGGGTGAATTTGTTTCGCAAAGTTTCTGCCCAAAGCCAATCGGCGACGGTACCTGATTGCAGGTGAAACCGCTTTCCTCCGAGAATGTATTATACTGGTCGGCACTCAAGCAGAATTGACGAAAAGGTTGAAAATTGAAATGTTGCCACGAATTTAGCCTCTCACTGCTGCGTATTTCGTTATGGAATGCAAGGGAATGTAAACCCCGATGGGAGGGAGGTGAAACATTTTAATTAGAAACCGAGCGCCTACCAGCCGAGCATACTTGTTACTCAAGGCTCGGAGAAAGTTATGCTTGTCTCTCTCAGCAGATGCCTAAAGTCAGTGCGGATGGCAGGAGGACCTGAAAATGCCGTGCGAGGGAAGGACATGAAGCCCCATACACGAAAGCAAACGAAAATTTCGCTAGCGTTAAGTCTAACATTTGCTTGGAAATAAAAGTTGAATTTCAAGTCTCTGCGCGGAATTCCACTAAAAACGGTTACCCGTGAAGGGAGATGCCAAGCGTCGTTTAATTCGTAAATAAGGAACTTTTGTTTATTGGATGAACGGGCTTTAACTTCAAAGGTATTAGCAACATATTGAGGAGTCGACTAAGTCGACTTACAAATTCGGTTGAAGACGTTTATCTGTAATCAATCGCAAGTAATGAAATAAATTTCCGAAACATTGTAATAAAAATAGAATTCGTTGTAATTAGAGAGTAATTCATTAAACCGAGCTGAAATTTCTGAAAAAAAATGAAATCAAAAACGTACGTAATCCAATTCAAATTGAAGACAAAAGAAAACCAAATTTCATTCCAACCTTATTGAATATTTTCCTTCGAAACTCATTTGCACTCATTATTTAAGCTGTCTGTTCCGTCAATAAACAATTCATCCCAGTTGCCAGTTGCTGTTATTTCCCGGTAACTGTTCTTTCATAACAGTCGTGAATAAAACGCCCGGTTAGCAACAGCTGTCGAAACGGCGAAAAGAAGGTGATTTTAATATTCCAATTTAATTATACTAGGCCAAATGCATCCACAGCACAACAGAAAAAAAATGAATATTCAATCATATTTGTCTGAATTAATGCCTCATCGTGACTCGGTTTGCCTGCCAGAAAGGGATCGACCGAACCATTCCGATGTTCGGTTTTGTGGTTTGCTGTAACATTGTGCCCATTTTTCGTGCGCACGACGATGGCCACCGGCATCCAGTGCTGACGGCAGGAACCGACCGGAATAAATCAAAGAGTACACGAACCCAACGCCACACGCTCTGCCACCACTACGCTACACTTCCTGCCTTCGGAGCTTTTCTGCTGTTTTTTTTATGAATATACATTACAATAATCGAAAGTGGGATTAAATTATTCAAAGTTTTCCCGATTCACCTAGCAGCTTGATCAAATTTTCATAATGGTTTATGTATTCAAAAATTATTTTAATGAATTTAATTTCGATGTGCAACAAATGATGGTCTTTTTCCACCAGCGATTAAAAAGAGAACACACAATGATCCCAATAAACGAAAAGCGAAAAACCTGTGCAGGATTTACAAATAATCGTCCATTAATTGACTCTTATTGACGCTTTATGGGACCAATAATGCTTTCAAATAATATCAACTAAAACTGTTGCCATTTTGTTACAGAAGTTCCTCGCATTAAATCTGTTTCGATGCTGTCAATGAAATTGTTTTTATACTGCCCACAAAACCAATCGAAGACCGAAGGAATCAGAAACCAATTATCCTGCTGCACTCGATAATTCGGAATAAACACTCACTCTGTTTGTTTCCACACAACTGATTGGAAAATAAAAACCACTTCGAAATAGCTTTTCGGAAACCAAATGTCGACATCATTGACATCGATTAAGGAGGGGTAATTTGCACCGGATATTGTTCAAACACAGAGTAACACGCATCGCAATGCGCAACGTGCTTCGGTTATCCGGACAGACTGATTGGACACATAATTGGTACCGTCTCGGATAGAGATTTGCTTCTCCGGATGAATGCACTCTCGCTCGAGTGCATCGTGTATGATAAAGTTGCCTACCATTCGCGGAACCTAGCCAACGAAAAAGTTAGTCCTTTTGTGCGCCACCCGCTCTTTTGTCCGCAGCTCTTGTGAGTGGTAAAAACTTTTTCATTAAAAGTTATAATAAACGGATCTTACAGCGAGCGAGCTAATATTATTGCAGTGGCACATGCCGATTCGCAGAGTTAGGCGTCACTTTTTCTGCTTATTCCGCTGCACAGTGGTCCAATAAGGCAAAAAGTGGAACTTAATTCCATAGCGCCTTTCAACTTCATCCTAGCTTAATAGTGTCCTCGGAGCAATTGTTTGTATGAATGACCCGCATAATTGCAAATTAACAAAAAATATGGAAAGTTTACTATACTAAATATTAAAAAATTAACTTTTTTGTGTTAAGAGATAGAAGAATAATTTATTCAGCAAAGTTGTAGAAAATTCAAAAATATGAAACTTTGTTGAACAAATGAAAATCCTATCTCTTTTCGGTACAATGTTATAAAGTGCACTACATGGAACTTATTTAATTTACTTTTGTTGGATGCATTTTACACGAAAGTATTGTTCGGAGGAATTGTTACGACACATAAAACTCACATTTTTGCCGAAGACCATATATCTTCAGGACTTTTCCTTACAAAGTTATATCATATTTTAGCTTATTTTTTTGATAACTTCAAGAACGTATAGGTTAAAAAGGGGCAAGTGGAATCATGATGTCATTACTTTTCCTTGACGTTAAGCTGAAGTACTATAAACTTCTTTAGGTTCCATTTGTCCCAATCCACCCATTTTAAAGTACGGCGAGCATATGTTACAGTAGGTTTTCATATATTAAATATACTAACTTTTTTGTGTTAAGAGATAGAGGAATGGTTTATTCGGCAAATTTTTATAACATACAAATATATGAAACTTTGTTGAACAAACAAAATTTCTATCTTCATTGGGAACAGAGTTACAGAGTATTTCATGTAAAAGTTACTTGAAAGTTAGTTTTTTGTATTCAACTTTTGTTAGTTACATTTTACAAGAAAACGTTGTTCTAAAGAAGCATTTGAGCATACAAAACACACGTTTTTGTTGAAGGCCACACATCTCCAGGACTTTTCCTTACAAAGTTATAGCGCATTCCAGCATATTTTTTCGATAACTTCAACAACGTATAGAATAAAGATTAGGTAGATTGGGACGGATGTAACTTATAATAGTTTTGAGCATTTGAGCTAAACTTTGAGAAAAAGAATTGACATCATGATTCCACTTGCCCCTTTTTCCTTTATACGTTCTTAAAGTTATCGAAAAAATATGCTGAAATGTATTATATCTTTGTAAGGATAAGTCCTGGAGATGTGTGACCTTCAACAAAAACGTGTGTTTTGTATGCCCAAATGCTTCTTTAGAACAACGTTTTCTTGTAAAATGTAACTGACAAAAGTTAAATACAAAAAACTAACTTTTAAGTAACTTTTACATGAAGTACTCTGTAACTCTGTTCCCAATGAAGATAGAAATTTTGTTTGTTCAACAAAGTTTAATATTTTTGTATGTTCTAAAAATTTGCCGAATAAACCATTCCTTTATCTCTTAACACAAAAAAGTTAGTATATTTAATATATGAAAACCTACTGTAACATATGCTCGCCGTACTCTAAAATGAGTGGATTGGGACAAATGGAACCTAAAGAAGTTTATAGTACTTCAGCTAAACTGCAAGGAAAAATATTGACATCATGATTCCACTTGCCCCTTTTTAACCTATACGTTCTTGAAGTTATCGAAAAAATAAGCTAAAATATGATGTAACTTTGTAAGGAAAAGTCCTGGAGATATATGGTCTTCGGCAAAAAATGTGTGTTTTGTGTGTCCTAATAATTCCTCCGAACTACACTTTCGTGTAAAATGCATCCAACAAAAGTTAAGTACAAAAAACTAACTTTTAAATAAGTTCCATGTAGTGCACTTTATAACTTTGTACCGAAAAGAGATAGGATTTTCATTTGTTCAACAAAGTTTCATATTTTTGAATTTTCTACAACTTTGCTGAATAAAATATTCTTCTATCTCTTAACACAAAAAAGTTAATTTCTTTAGTTTTAATATAGTAAACTTTTCATATTTTTTGACAATTTGCAAATATGCGGGTCATTCATACAAACAATTGCTCTGAAGATACTATTAATCTAGGATGAAGTTTAAAGGCGCTATGGAATTAAGTTCCACTTTTTGCCTCATTGGACCACTGTGCGCTGCTTCTTCTTCAATCTGGTAGGTGGTTCAGCCTTTTTCAACTTGAATATTAATGCGATGAGTTTTACACACTCACATAAAGTTGACATAGCACAGATAAACCTTTACAAACAATGGCGGAAGAGTAATCAAAGCGTAAATGTGGAAAGAAGAGAGCATATCGCAGTCCAATAACGGTAGAGCAAACTTCCTTTGAATTTTAGTACATTTTGAACAAGTGAGAACGTATGTTTTAGCTAGTAGATAACATATCTTGTTCTATTTGTACAGCCTAAGTCGGAGAAGTTTCCGCATGTAATGTATGTTTTGTACTGCAGTGTTGTAAAAAAAATTCCACGGAATAGTCACCAGTTTATAGAGAAGTTACTTCATCATTATTTTCCTCACTATTTTGAAATCACTTGTACATTATATAATCGAGAAGGTTTTGAGAATAAAGTATGAAAGATTTTAGCGTAGATACCAGTTGTTTATAGATTGGTATACAGGGTGTCACCATTAAAGTGACACACACATTTGAGTGCCTCCCGATGCAAACTCTGCCCTACCTTGTTAGGCTGTGTTTGTTTTGCAAATGCTGTGCAAATGAAAATTTTTATCTTGCTGGAATGAGCAACATACAGATCCGAAGGAAGCTGTCATCTCTACAGACACCATATCTAAACATATAAAAATGCAGCTCTGTCTGTCTGTCTGATCCAAATAGGCTTGGAAACTACTGAACCTATAGGCGTGAAATTTTGTATACAGGGCTTTTAGGAGCCGAGAAAGATGACTAACATAATTCAAGACCACTCCCTCTTCTGGAAGGGAGGAGTCACATACAGACGAAACACAAATGTCTGCACAACTCAAAAACCAACCAAGTAGATGGAACCAAATTTGTTGGCATGTGGATGTTTTAAGCGGAAACAAATATTGATTTGACACCCCTTCCTCTTCTAGAAAAGAGGGGTTCCATACAAGTGAAACACAAATTTCTGCGCATCTTGAGAACTAACCAAATGAATGGAACCAAATTCGGCAGGTTGATGTTTTTAGGAGTAACAAATATGACCATAAGGTTTCGACACCCCTTCTCCTTCTGGAAGGAAGGGGTTTCCCACAAATGAAACAGAAATTTCTGTACATCTCGAGAAAAAATAAAGCAAATATATTCAACGTGTTTATTTAATCAGAACGACGCTCAGAGGCCAGAAACTGTCTCCAAATGTTATTTTTAAATTCAAGATGGCGACTTCCGGTTTCTGAAAAACAGCGGAAAGTGACCACCCAATATGAGTAGCTCCGGATCCAGAATGATGCAAGGAGCTATGAATTGGATATTTGCAGAATACAGGTGATGTACAGAAGCCATAAGTCGAGGATGTTGTCATTCCGATAAAACTAATCATTTCAGGCGATTTGTTTTCTGACTTTGATCATATCCAACGGCCGATTCGTTGTGCATTTGCCGATTATAAACATATCGCAAGGAATCAATGAATTTGGAATGTTTAAAATTATTTATTTAACGACGGGACGAAGTGTGCCGGGTCAACATGATAACAAAATGGACCAGAGAAGGAGTATTCATCTGTTTCATCCGTTGATACCCTGTACATATGAAATAACTTTAATAAAGGCGGAGCTACTTACAACATGGTTCTGAAATAAACACCGCGAAGCGAGGTAATAGTAGGGGAGCCTGGGGAGACTTGATTCCTTCATTGTATCTCACTGGCGAAATAAAATAAGTTAGTTGAATATTTTAGAAAAATTTTGCATGAAACTATATTCCTGTTATGAAAAATCGGGATAGAGAACACAGGATCTAAATTATACTAGATTTAAAAAAAATCGAATCCAAGTACATCCAAAGGATTTTTTTTTTCAAATTTATATTCGTGAAAAAATCGTCTATAATCACCCTTTAAATGTTAAATGATTAGATATGTAAACTACAAGAACTGGGGATTTTGGAACTGATTTGTTATGAAAAACTTTTTAAAAAATAAATTTGTTGAATTAGTTCTCTAGGAGAGACTTAATACCTCAAATTCGTGGGAGCATGATCATTTTGTATTGAAAACAACAAATACCAAATACCACGATTAAAACGAACGCTACCAAAAGTGTGTTGTTCTCTTACTTTAAGTTCTAAAAGCTTAATGCATATATTGTAAAACCCATTTTCGGAAGTGAGTGTGACCTGATTTGTGGATAAGAAGCTTTATCACAGGGAAATTTATTCGATAAACTACATGAGTTAAGAAGTAAGCAATGTATGTGATTTTCTCGAGGACGTGAAAACTGAAGACAGGCTGAGGGTGTGATTTAGACTTAAAAAAAATTCTCTCGTCCAGATTTTATAACTTGAAATGTACGTTATAACCTAAAAAAATGTAATTAGCTCATTAAGTAGTCCCAGCTTCACGGAGCTCTCCCGTAAGATGCGTTTCGGTAGAAGATTCGCAATCAATTGAATCTCCTAGTCGACTCTTTCCATCAGATATAGTCAGTCGTTATTCAAAAGTGTGAGAGCGGCAATCGCTCAGTTACAAAAATAACTTCCACAGCGCAATAGTCAAGGGTGATCGATATTGGTCTTAGGGAAAACTATCTCCCCAGTAGTTTGATTGGCCAAGGCACCATGCCGGAGACACAGGAGATTGCGGGTTCGTGTCACGTTTGGACGAGAGAAATTTTTTCTTAATCATGAATGAATTGATGGTCGGCACTTCTCGGACATCATCGACGTCAGAACCGACCGAGAAGCCAACATCGATACGGATCAGTGATGTGATGTGACTGGTACAATCTGACCTTTTCGCTGGAAGGTGAGCAGCCAGAAAACGTTGGAATGCCTCTCGAGGACTATTGGAGCACCGTAAAGCAGCCATGACCAGTGAAGCAAAAGACGTCCTGGAGCGTGAAGAAATGAGTGATTCGACGAAGAGTGTCGGCAGATGCTAGACAAAGAGAACACTGCACGGTTACTGATATTGCGTCTAGTTATCCGTCAGAACGTGAGGCTGGCTTCATAGAAAGCCGGCAACAACGGACATGTCCTTTCTTTCTAGAGAATCGATCGATTTCAAAGCCGCACATGATACAGTTAACCGTAAAGAACTCTGAAAAATTATGGATGAGGCCAGCTTTTTTAGGATGCTAACCCAACTAAGCAGTGATGACAATCAACGTAACTTCGGCCAATGGTACCAATCCTTAGGATCAGAAAACGTATTATTAACGGAAGTCATGCCTACCATGGACTTCACAAGCATCTACGGTCGAACAGGCTCAGCTTTCACACAAAATGTACCCTGTTGAGCCAAAATTCCACAATTCTTCGACAGCAGAGAAAACGGATCAACAATTCAGAATTTGACACTCTCGGAGAATAATTTGTATAAATTGAATAATTCAAAGGCCGGAAATATATTCTAACCTTTCTTCAACTAATTTAAAAGAGCATCAAACGAAATCTGATCATTCATAAATTGCATTCGAGACATATCCCTTTTTATAGTCAAACTTTACATCCAGGTGTTTTTCGGGTGTACGAATGCTATCCAATGTATGATTCAAGTTATGAATTTTCTACATGATTCTTTCGCATATATCGATATTGATAATCGTTTCAGACGCTGTAACTGGAAAGATGAAGAATCGCTTGTGGTATTTAAGCGCAGAATTAGTTGGATTGGCTTGATATCCCGCTTGAAAATAAACAAAAATTGATCAGGCGATTAAAAGCGAATGGTCCTTAAGGTGAAACGGTATTGAAGCCACAAACAGCCAATTTCGAGCCACCACTTCGAATTTTCAGAAGCACTCGGGAATAAATAAATGCATTCCCTGTGAAAATGCTATTTTATGTTTGCTTCACCGCAGCAAACATAAAACAGCGTTCTCACAGGTGACGAATTACCTGTTACCGAGTCTTGTGCCTTTAAAAATTCAAAGTGGTGGCTCTAAGTCGGCCATTTTTGGTTTCAATATCGTTTGGCCTTAAACAGCTGATGTCGAATGTCGCAAGCAATAAAATCCTGAACAGTTACTAGTATATAATTTATCCCATCTCGTTTTATAGAAAACCAATGCTCTCTTTTCGAGTTTTGTACTTAATATTGATTTTCGTGACCGTGACCCAGCCGAATAGAAAAATAATGAGGAATAGCAAACTTCTTTCAAAAATTATTCGCTATAAACGACGCCACAGAACATAGTGGTTAATTCATGAAAAATTCTAACCGTGTTCCAACACATAATGAAGGCAAACTTCAGTTTATATTGCATGTTGTTGATTCATACCGTAAAAATACCCACCTCTTTCAAAATCCGAACTTTTTAACAAATGCCAAAAATTTTAGATTTTTTTTTAACTGAAATTAGGTTAATAATTTAATTAAATTTCTGATTAATCTGTACAGGTGCTACAATGCTTCGAATGCTTTGAAATGATAACGTATGCCAAAATGCATACTGAGGAAAACAAGTTTTTTTAGCAATTTTTATTTCAAGCGACATGGTCGCCTAGGAGCCCTTTGAGAAGGTTTTCGTTACGAAAACCTTACTTTCTTAAGAGTATCCACTCCAATTTGTTCAGAGGAGTTTCAGACAACGAAATTGCCAATTTGAAAAAGTTTCTGTTAGAGAAACTTAGTTTCCTCAAGAGTGGCTAGTGGCTGAAGTGAGTAATTGTTTAAAAATCACTTTTTGGTTTTAAAGATGATTTTTTTTAGTGAAAGATCTCAAATTAATTTTTTCGAATATGTTTCTATAAAAGTTTATACACTTTTTTAAGTGCATTTCTTAAAAAAATATTCTATCTCTTGTCATTATACAAATATATCAATTTATAAAAAAATACTACAAGGTATACAGCCCTAGGGTTGTATGAAATGGTGACGTGGGACTAAACACTGTAATTAGAGGATTTTTTGTTATAAAATATACAGCGTCTGCAGACAGAATCAATGTGTTTGCTCAGCGACTGTACGTATTTTAATTTTTAGCCTCACCTGGAAATCAATTTTAGAAATATATTCAACTACACTCGAAAGAATATCGTTTAGCCCTCACAAAGGTTCAATAATTGGCGAACATAGGAAGATATTTTAAACAAAATTATCAACAAGTTCCAGCAAAAAGTCGTAGCAATCCACAATTACATTTTTGTTTTTTGCTTGACATTTTTTTTTCATTTGCCTACAACTGCATATACTACAATAATAATATATCATCTAACAATTTTGAAATGTAAGAAGAGGTTCTGAATGAATCTTAGTAAATAAACAAGAAATTCCGAAGCAATCGCAGGCTCCTACTCTTCTATAAATGTATATATCTATTTAGGAATTTGCTCTTTCGATACTATCTGGTCACGATTATTTAGTTGATATCGAAGATAAAATTAAATAAATATCCGTTGCAAAAATTTACAATTCCTGTTGAGTAATTTATGGTAATTATATTTATGAGTTAAACTTTCAATCACTATCAACAGCAGCATTGCAGTTTTTCCTCGATTGCACACGTATAGAAATGTACGAAAAAAGTGTACCACTGCAATATGAATAATACCGCTGCAGTACGAATAGAAGTGTACCGCTGAAATGTACGAATAGAAGAGTACCGCTGCAATCATAGACGACGAGAGACCTGTGGTTCTTTACTTCACTGGTACTGTTGCTTTTACCGGCATGTTTTCTTTCAAGACATCAGTTTTTGTTAGGTTCTTCAGAACCTAACACGCAGGTTTAGAAATTGTTCAAAGATGGGTATTCTTTCAAACTTTTAGGAAAATTTTTACCTTCGAGACATCATATTAGTCTAAGCTCATGGAAGCAAAAATTAATTGACCTGTTGGGACGGGGAGACTGTCAGTTTTTATTTCGATATTAATACAGAGAATATCACAGGGGACGGATGGTGTCCATTCACGTCGTCTGTGCTAGGAATGCTCGCATGTAATTGGTTCATTATTCGCGTAAATTTATTATTGAAACTTTTTATTAATTTTACTGCTTAGCAATGAAATTAAAGTGATAACTAGCATATTACAAAATTGTTATACATTTTATCCACCAACAACATATTGGTTATTGTTATCCATCATGTGGTTGTGCTGTTATTAACGATTGAAATCTGACGCAACATTTGCCAGTTTCATTTCCAATTTTACAGAATGCATCCCAGTATAGTGAACAAAGACGTAGTTCCACGTCAAAAAAACTTCAGCTCTTTTCAAATATGAGTACAGATAAATTTTCGCAAAAATAAAACTGCAGAATTTCACAACACAACACAAAGTTTCACCAAATTATTAGAGAGTGCCGCCAGTTCCTCAGTCAAGTTAGCTATAAATTCTTCGGCCACTGCCAGCGTCTGGTCGAAGTGACGTGAAATCTGCATCATTGTTTCTAGTTAAGGTGAAGTAATAAATTTTGTATTTTATTGCATTGCAACTTCCACTGTTGATAATATTCAAGCGAATAATGACACCGCAAACGTTTAGTCTTGGGTCCAGTCCTGTACAACATATTCACTTCAGATCTTCCTGATTTGCCTCCAGGATACACAAAGTCATTGTTCTGCGATGACACAAGCATTTCCGTAAAAGGAAAAAGCCTTCGTGTCATATGCAGTCGATTGCAGAAAAGTTTAGATATTTTTTCTTCCTACTTGCTAAAGTGGAAAATCTCTCCCAATGCTTCTAAAACTCAAATGATAATTTTTCCGCATAAGACTAGGGCTTCTTTCCTCTTACTGGTGTTGAACCGTTAGAAGTTATGTCAAATAAAATTGTTAACAATTTTCGACAAAAACCGTTGCAATCCTCAATTGCTACGATAAGCTCTCTTTATAGCCAATAAGTTAGCAATTAAGTTAGTTGTAAGTTTTCTGCCCCTTTTTCGACAAGTAGGTTTGAATCCCTACAAATGATAAGTTCTAATTACGGAAGCAAACAAATCCTAATAATTAAAATTACAAATTTCTAACATTGTCCATAAGTCACCATTTGTGTGTCCACACATACTAGGGTACCGCTCCTATATTCATCTCAGTACCTATATTCATCTCTTCACGCCTTTTTGATCAATTTATCGTCAAATTTTACCATATTTTCAACGTAAAACTTTCAGCCACTTGAGAAAATAGAGAAGCAAATAGATTTACTTTCAAAAATTTGTGGAATTTTGACGGTAAATTGGACAAATGAGAGAAATAAGATTAATATGGGTGCACCAAGCTGTTGAGATGAATAATGGAGCGATTACCCTATTTACTAATATTTATCATAAATACTTAAGCTACTAACAAGTCCCCCCCTTAAAAAAAATGTCACCGAAGAAATTTCGGTTGTAAGTGCTGCTAGCGATACATCCGACTTTAGACTAATTAAATGATTGTAAAAAATTCTCAGAAATTCCTTTATTATCAACATTTCTTCTTGATGCAATTAAATCTAACCGGTCCCAGATGCTTTAATTTGAGGTAAGCTTGCACTTACAAACAGCGCAAAATGGATTTAATTTAAACACAATTCGCTAAGACTATTAAACTATTAACAAACTATTAAACAAATGCAATCAAATGATTATGGATTAATGTAGTTGCATGAAGCTATAATCATTTATTAGGTCAAAATAGAACTCATTTTAAAGTGGTGGGGCTCACGACTCCCTATAAATAACTCTCTAATAGCAGTTTAACACGTTATGAAGCATAAATATTTTTTTTTTATTTAGGTAGGTTCATAATCATATCATAATGCAGAATAGTATTATAGCAATAAGTTTTATAGATTCCTGGAACATTTTAAACCAATAAAAGTAGAACCTTATAGAATATGATTTCATGATTTAGGAATAATTCAGACATAATATTGAGAACATTTTGATTATCTTCGTAAGCTCAAAATTTCGCTAAGCACGAGTATAACTTGCTGAAATTACTGCTTCGTTTTTTATTAGAACCTACTGTATGCTCATAAACGTCATAATCTAAACGCAGAAAATGAAACTCAAAGTATAACTCAGAACGAAGCATCTCAGTTGAATAATATCCGAACATAAAACACGCATTCTACTGCTCTCAAAGTGGAAACTTCAATCACGGCCAGCAGATATGGGGCAACGACGCGGACAGGGGGTCTTCTTCCTTTAAAAGCTGACCACCAGCCGGCCAGTGCCTGAAAAATGAATTTTCTTGTTCTTGCAAGCAACGGGCGTAGAATAAATTCAATCCATTTTCCCGCCTGGACCGACTTTCAACCGACTTATCTGAGAACCGTAAAAGTGTTGTGAAAAAAAACTCGTATAAGGAAACAAAGGAAATCCGCTTCGAATCGTTTCCGTTGGACCCAGTTTTATACTTATGTGCTTTGTGAATCGATTTTTCTGTAAACCAACGGCAGCAACGTCCAGCATTAAAAGCAAGAGAGCACCAATTTCTTCTGCACGTATCTATAGACGCACCATTACAGTTCAATAAATGATGGGGGTTCGAAACTTGCGTTAAATCGATATCAAGCACACACTCGTACCGGTCTCGTCTTGGATGGATCCCAGTGAGGACAGCCGTCGTCAGGATGGATATGCATTTGGACGAAGATAGATAATCCGTAATTAAGCAAACGTTTCTGGGCTTCTGGAAAGGAAACAAATCGAATTCGAAACAGGGTTGCGCTTCTGTGTTCTACCTAAGGAATAGTTCATTTCAGTTTGGATGACAACAGTTATACTGATGACGCTGGTAATTGCTGCCATTATCACCGTTGAGGTTTCTACTTTATCGAATCTGTTCTAACTGAACCACCTCCGAAGATTGGGAAAGCGCCTTTTGGTGCGGTCAAACGGAACAGTACCTTGCTTTGTAAACATTGAACTTTTCCTCAACCCAAACTCTGTGAAGCATTCACAGCATATTTCAAACTCCCGCACAACACCGGTCACATTCAATCTCATGCACCATCGAGTAACTACAGTTCAAACAAGAAAACAGTCCCTCATTAAATAACGGATATTTTTGCTTCTTCGAAGCCGACCTAAAAATTTTATTGTTCAAGTCATCCCATGCGACCCGGCATCATCCTTGGAGTAAGGACGCTAGGCAGCACCGGGACTTCCAAGCAGTGCGGCACTTCATCAACTTCTTTGCGGATCCTTTGTGCTAGAGCATTAATGCAAACACTTAAGCCGACCGCCCTTCGCGTTATTGCCACCCCCTGTGAACCTTCCCTTTACGGTTACCAAGCTTACTGCGGCGGGAAGGTGGAAGCTCAAACGTTCCGCTTCTGCAATGCGATGCTGCCTCCGTGGGCACCACCATCAGTCGTCGCCACCGCGGAAAAGGACACAATTTCAGACACTTTCCGTGCCACTGGATAAGTATGTAATTTGGCTGCCTTTGTTGCCAACAGCAGCCCAGCGGGCGGAAGAAAGCGAACGTAGGCAAAGATAGGAAAAGCTGTGTCTCGTTGAATTCAGCAGTCATTTCATTCCGATTGCGTAACAACCGCACTGAGTGGTGGCCGATTTAAACGGAGAACATCGGTCGTGTGCTTTGCTTGTACCACTGTAGCCACTGGGTGGAAGCCGGAAGATGAATTAAAATCATTACTGTAATCGAGTGTCGATGGAAAGTACTTTTCTTTCCAGGTTCCGGTCAATTTATTGATCGATCGATTCTGTTCAAGTCTGGTCCGTATGGCACTGCTCTGGTGTCTACGTTTGTATGCTGTCCGTTGGGATGAATGGCAACGTTCGAAAGCTTTAACATAGTTCTCATAGAAAGTCGTTCCTAGGTGTATGAAAAAAAGTATCTTTGAATTGAGTTGAATTACTTTACCGAATCAGTTGAGCTGAAGCATAAGAACGAGACAGACTTCAAACGTCCATCACTATGCTAGTGCTGACAGGAATTAAGGCATCAGCAGATTATTTTCCCAACAATTTTGAGAACTGTTGTTGTTCTGCATTGAAAAGTGGGTATCTTCTATGTCGTTTACATTTCTTTCTTTGACGAAACACGTTGGTACATTCAAACCATTTTGAATTTAAGACAAAGCTTTATTAGATGCTCATTAGCGTCAGTTAAACCTCATTTATCACAGATTGTATCGTTAATGTGACCCAACATTAGTCGTAAGCTTTTCATTTTTAGCCACAAGATAAATTACAAACACAGTATATTTAGCGCAATCATTGTGGTGTGATTTGTGGTTTCAAAATTTTAGTTTTCTATTAGATAAACACCTTCACTTAACCACTTACGAGCATTACGTTCTAGCTAGTTACGAAAATTATCATTCAGAAGTTAATTCTCCTTCATATTTGTTTCATCTGTATCGTTGTTTTAGAAAACACTTCTTAAAAATAAAGCCTTGGTTGGATCAACTAGCCGTAGACAAGTAGACAACGTAGACCAAAAGTTAGAAGTATGCTCCTTTCTGGAATATTAAGCTGACGAACATTATGGAATTCAGTTACAGCTTTAATATATTTACTAACCTTCCGTATTTAGCATTAACCGTTGCGCTCCCCTGAAGTTTCGAAGTTTTGACTTCACATATAAGTTGTGGACCTACGTTAACATCATTTCAGCGTAAAAAGGGCACCATTGCACGATGGTCTAGAATCCAATTTTAGGGGGGAATTTGAGTATAGAACTTTATAGAAATATTTTAGATAAAAACTTTATTACATATGATAAAGCCCTCGATAAAAAATTATCATGAGTCAGTGTGACCCAAATTCTAGCTCTTTTATCTTTGTAGAAAGAAGAAAAGGTTGTTTTACAATGTTATAGCTCCCTTAATTTAAAGTAACTTCGTGGAAAATGTTTTTTTTTTTTCTATCTTTGAAAATAACCGATTTGTATTGGAAAAACACATTTCTCGTTCTAACTTTTTTTATTTCAATTTTCACTTTTAAACGTTTTTAGGGCATTTTAATAGAAACAATTTGCAATGCTGACATCGTGAATAACTCAATTCTACTCTAAGTTATTAATGCTTTTTATAAAAAATTATGCATCTTTCATTTGTTTGTCTTTTTCTATGGACAAACATAAAAATATAGTTTGTAACGTCTCCGCCGACCACGCTGGTAGCCTGGGTTCGAGTCCCAACGCCGACATAGGTGTCAATGGTAGTAGGGTGGCGTTATCCACTCACAACCAACCCAACTGGTCTAGATTCAATCCTAGCCGACACAGGAAGATTTTCTGAGGCGAAAAATCTCTGGGCTCACGCCTACCATCGCATCAGGAAGTAAAGCCGTTGGCACCGGTCCGTAATCAACGGGTCGTTAGTTAGGGTCCTGGGTGGAGTCGCCTCCCGGGCGTCGGTGATTGGCACAACAACAGTGGCGGAGCTTGACCAACAGAAAATAAGCGAGAATAAAAAAAAATAAAAAATTTGAATTTACTCAAATATAATAACATATTTTCAAAAAATATCTCCATATGAAGAGTCAAATGAGCCCTTCAAATTGGGACCAAGAGATATTCCAGAAAAAAATGATAAACAAATGAAAAATGCATATTTTTTATGAAAAATATCAATAACTTAGAGTAGAATCGTGTTATTCACGAAGTCAGCATTGCAGATTGTTTCTATTAAAATGCCCTAAAAGTCGCTCAAAGACAGTTCAAAGGGGAAAATTGAAATAAAAAAGTTAGAGCGAGAAATGTGTTTTTCCAATATAAATCGCTTATTTTCAAAGACAAAAAACAAATAAAAATTTTTTACAAAACTTTAAATTAAGGAAACTATAACATTGTAGAATAATTTTTTCTTCTTTCTACAAATATACTTACTTTACTTTTAAGGCGACAGACCGATTATCGATCCAGTGCCGAATCCAGAATACGTCGCCATGTCCCTCGGTCTTGGGCTGCTATCCTCCAATCGCCCCTAACACCTATTTCGCGTGCATCCTCCTCGACAGCACACTTCCAACGAGTGCGGGATCTACCTCGAAGTCGACGACCTCTATCGGGATTCCTGCTAAATATAGCCTTCGCTTGACGCTCATCCGGCATTCTCGCTACATGCCCAGCCCACTGAAGCCTGCCGTGTTTTATCCGCCTAACTATATCCGCCGATTTGTATGCCTGGTATATTTCATTGTTCATGCGTCTGCGCCAAACACCATTTTCGAGTTTGCCGCCAAGGATTGAACGCAAAATCCTACGCTCAAAAACACCAAGAGCTCGCCGATCAGCCTCTTTCAGCGTCCATGATTCATGGCCGTAGAGAGCCACCGGAAGAATCAGTGTTTTATAGAGTGCAAGTTTAGTACGGATTTGCAGACTGCGGGACCTTAGCTGGTTACGTAGTCGGTAAAAGGCCCTGTTTGCGGCTGCTATCCGCCTCTTTATCTCACGGCTAACCTCGTTGTCACATGTCACTAATGTTCCCAGGTAAATAGATTCGTCGACTACTTCAAATGTTTCCCCTTCTAGCACCACCGCAGCACCAACCTCCGACGGACTACCACGCACTCTGCCAGCCACCATGTGTTTCGTTTTGGCAGAGTTTATGACAAGCCCTAATCTCGCAGCTTCCATCCTGAGAGGTCAAAAGGCCTCTTCCACAGCTCTACGGTTGATACCAATGATGTCGATATCGTCCGCAAAACCGAGAAGCAGGTGCGACTTCGTAATGATGGTGCCGCTTCTCTGCACACCAGCCCTCCGTATAGCACCTTCCAATGCGATGTTGAACAATAAGTTCGACAGCCCGTCACCCTACTTCAAACCATCTAACGTCACGAACGAGTCCGATATCTCACCGGCTATCCTGACGCTTGATGTAGAACCTTAAAGGGTGGAACGTATCAGCCTAATCAGCTTTGTTGGGAAGCCATGTTCAATCATAATCTGCCATAACTCATTTCTCTTGACTGAATCGTACGCTGCCCTGAAGTCTATGAACAGATGGTGCGTCTGCAAGTTGTATTCTCGAAATTTATCGAGGATTTGTCGCAAGGTAAACATTTGGTCAGTCGTGGAGCGTCCCCCTCGAAAACCGCATTGGTACTCGCCAACAAACGTCTCCTGCAACGGCCTCAGTCTGTGGAACAGGATGCGGGAGAGAATTTTGTACACGGTATTGAGAAGAGTTATGCCCCGATAATTGCTACAGTCCAGGCGATGGCCTTTTTGTAGATCGGGCATATGAGACCCTCCAACCAGTCCGAGGGAAATTCTTCATCAGACCACACTCTCAGCGTGATCCGATGGATGGCACGATACAGTTGTTCACCCCCGACTTTGAAGAGTTCGGCGGGAATGCCGTCCTTACCGGCTGCCTTGCAATTTCTCAGCTCTTTCACTGCTTTCTTCACCTCGTCCTTGGATGGTGGATCCACAGCTTGACCATCATTCTCAATAGTCATCCTGCTCCTTTCGACTCCACTGTTTTCCTCACCAGCACAATTCCTCAACAGCACAATGAAGTGTTCCTTTCAACGCCTGGCCACCTCTGTTTTATCGGTTATCAGGTTCCCCTCCCTATCGTTGCACATGACAGGGGCTGACACGTTCCGATTCCTGATTCCGTTGACCTTCTTGTAGAAGCTCCTCGCATCGTGCCTGGAGAAGCAACCTTCCGCCTTCGCAAGAATACGCTCCCAATGCTGTCGTTTCTTCCGGCGATGGAGTCTCTTTTCAGCGGCTCTTGCATCTCGATATCTATCCACGCTCTTACGAGTCACAGCCGTGGCCAACATGTGACCCCTGGCGCGGTTCTTCTCTCCCGTCACTCGCTGGCACTCAGCGTCAAACCACTCATTGGGCGCAGCTGCCGCAGTTGTACCCAACACTTCTCGCGCTGTAGTGCTGATCGAACTGTGGATGTGCCTCCACTGTTCATTCAGGTTCCCTTCAACTCTTTCCTCAATCCGTTCACCAACTTTCTGGGAGTACTCTGCAGCCACTCCTTCAGTTGATAGCCGCTGGATGTTCAACTGCATCCTCCTCGTTGCCTTGGATTTCAGCCATTGGACAGCCGGGCGCGGATTTTGGCTACTACGAGATAGTGATCCGAGTCAACGTTCGGTCCTCTGAACGACCTCACGTCTGAAACGTCTGAAAAGTGCCGTCCATCAATCAGAACGTGGTCAATTTGAGAGCAAAGCTCTCCATTCGGGTGCTGTTCCTTCTGTTTTCCAATTAGCTCGAAACCGAGTCCTCTTTCTGCTTTCACGCCGCCGCTATAGTAGATGTGGTACTTAAATGAAGTGTCCGCAATAGGATCTACTGCTCGGAATTCGCATTCTCCCAATTTCGGCCACCGCACCTCTTGGATAGCTGCAACCTCCACATTCACCTTCTGCAGCTCTCTAGCCAGCATACTTGCGCGTGCCGGTTCGAGTAGAGTCCTTACATTCTAAGTACCGAGTTTCCAATAATAGTTGTCCTTTTTCGTTTGCCTAGGACCATGCCGATTATTCCGTTCCGTATTTATATCTGGATTGTTCGTAGTATTTAATATTCAGTATGCTGTCTTACTAGGGTTGCGATACCTAGTCTCGCGACGGGGCTGCTGTCTTTGATATAGCTGGCGAGACACCGCGTTTCATGATTCAGTCGCCCGCTCCGGATCAGACGCTGTTGTACGCCCCTAACATGGGGAAACAGCCGCGTACGCTCTCCCTTCCCAGTCAGCATACGACCAAAGTTTCTACCGGGGTTGGTTACCCGATCTCCGCTAAGGTTACTCGTATCCCGGTCGGCACCACGTGGAGGTTGGGATAGGAGTTGCTGAACAGAGGTGGATGACCACAATAGGATCTCAAGTGACACGTGTCAAGTTCATCAAAGCCACAGAGTGTGTGCAGCTGGGGAAGCAAACTGGAAATATATTACAGACTTGGAAAAATATCCCGTCTGGATGCGGTACATTTTCCAAGTCTGTATCATATGTGTCGCTTCCCCAGCTGCACACACTGTCTACCTTTAATGAATCAATTAGCATCTGAGGAAAGTAATATTACAAAGTAACTCACAACAAAATGGCTAAAATTATGCCAGGTAATAAATCGTTATGTACGCGGGGTATGTGTAAATTCCGAAATTCACATAAAAACACGGGAACTTCGTTTGTAAAAAGTTTCGTTTGAAGATGAAAGAGGTGAGAAGATGGAAATGAAAAATGGATGGAAATGGAAGATGGAAATTAAACTGACACTCGGATATCACAAAAGACTCTGCAAATGCAAATTGATGAGAATTATTTATACAAAATTACATGCCTAGAAAGCAGAAGTGGTAAAAGAAAAACATTTACAAATTCAAATAAATGGAACCAACATTCGAAATTTGCATTTCTTCGAATGAAAAAACTTTTTCAGTGTTATGCAATGAATATAAGAATATATTTATATTTTATTTCATCATTTAGAAATCTAACAAACCAGAAAACTCCTTAAAATAATATTTTCGAAACAGAGTTGAGTCCAAAGATGAGACTTGAATCCAACATGACGGTGAGTTAAAAAACTTACAAAATATTGAATATAATAAGATTGTATGCAAAGCCACGACCACAAAGTAGATGTAGAACTACATAAAATTGTTTGTTTCAACACTTCCATTGTTGCATTAGAGAAGGATCGCAAGTGATAATTTCGAAGCAAACTTCTTCTTCACAATAATTTTTTTAATGATAGACACTAATATTACGATAGACTATCTTATATCAATGTTAATAAAGTTGTTTCAACACCAATAAAACAGGTCTCTGGGAATGGTGGGGTGACCCTGAAAATATTCTCCAAATGGCTGCTGGGGTCGATTTACGGAATCCGAATACCATCCCGAATCCGGGAAAACTCATTTAATTTGGTCATTATTGGCTGTTTGCATTTCAAAAGAGCATCTGGAGACTTCCAACCAGGAATTAACATCTTGAGTTTCATTCGACTCTATTTTGAGTATTTCCAGTTTTATCACAGTATTGCCAAACTTATTCTATTAGTGTTGGATAAAAACTATTGTAAGTGATCACTATCGAACGTAATGTAAAGAACAGCCTTATGTAGTTTTACGTCAATTTGTGATCGTAGCTTTGCACACAAACCTGCTGTTATTTCTTTTCCAATCGAATGGAAACAGATAACAGAAGATGCAGCGCACTCTTAGCTACGCAGTCTTTGGTTACGCAGTTACGCATATTGCAAATATGCGGCTGGAGGACAACATAATTCTGCTCGTGTTGACAGATATGAGGGAAAGGCGTTCTAACATGTTGAATGAATTGTAATGAACATTGAGTATTGAACAAAATTACAACAAACACTGTGCGGCACAAACAACAGTGTATGCAGATTAAAATAACATTTCACTTTGAACCTAGCACAAAACTCGTCTTAAGAAAGTTTGAAATCTTCGATATTTTAGTTGTTTTGTCCTAAAAAAGACAGTCTGTTGCTTTATTCAAAATTGGATATGATGCTGATCGCATCTCTGTTCTACCACGACAGAGCAATAAATGTATTCTGACACCGCAGTGCTGTTTTCACACTGAAAATTAGACGACCGGCATATTTTGAAAAACAAAGTCAAAAAAAGCCAGAGCTTCACCAGAGGAAGTACTGTTGCTGCTGAATCATGTCCCACGGTCGAATCATCCGATAGTAAAATGATTTATTTAGGCAAAAGTAGGCGTTTATGAAGCCCAAAACTAGCATTTCCGATTAAATAGGAATGCCATTCAGTCGACCGTATTACCAAGCACTAGGCAAATTTAGAAAATCTATACTAAGCTTCTTAGCAGATTGATTTGCGAAATCAAAAGAAATAATTATCGGTTTCCGTTAGCCTCTACCAACAATTTGGGAAATAAATATTGAAATTCAGTCCGCGCAAATATATATTTCGACTGTCATCGACATACAGTCATCCTAAGTGCTTATGTGTACTGGTAAAGAGCAAAGCGTAAATCCTGTTTTTTATTTGTAGTAGGTAAAATGAAAATTCTACACTCTTAATTGGAGTTAGGTTGGGAATTATGCTGTCGGTTGTTTACCGTACCATGTCTGGGTTTTTTGGGAAGAAGATTGAATAGCCATGAGGGGTGATTACCTGCGTCTATGTTGAGAAGCGTGCATGAGTGTTGTTTATAAATTTCTAAACTTTCAGCTACCTCTAAAAAGCAAAGCAAAGCCTTGGTGCTACATTCCGTATCGGAGCTCGACCTTCTTTTTATTATACACAGACTTCGCAGCCAACTGTTGAGTGTACAGGACAATTGCGGGGCTAGCGCTACGATCCTACTGACACTAACACAGTCTCTCCCGAGCCGAGACTCGAACCTACGACGACTGGCTTGTTAGGCCAGTATCGTACCTCGAGACCAGCTGGGAGATATAGCTACGTCTAATTTCCATAAATTATTGTTAGGGGCGGAGCAGGTGAATGTTATTCGAAGTTAGTGGATGTTCCTCGTTAAAAATATGTTCAGCCACTTTTGATTTGAAAAGGTGTGGTGGGGGCATTTTTTGAAACTTTACTTGCTTTTGTGACTTCTGTGAAATGTTCTTTGAAACGTATCCCTAGGTTACGTTTAGTTTGTCCAATGTAAACCATGTCGCAGTGACTGCATGCATAAGGTGACCAATCAGAGGTTGAAATCTGCGTTTCAACGTGTCTTGACAATTTTTTATAGTTTGCATAATCAAATTACAATTTTCTGCATTTGGACAAATAAGAACAATGAGATGAATATTGGTGTTGAGATGTATATAGGAGCGATTCCCTATTTGCAGAAAATCATGAAGCGCCGAATTCAATAACCACTCTGTTTACTATAATTCATCCAAAAGTTTATAATTATTTATTTCATCGAAAAAATGGGTTTGTTTCGGCAGAAAACTCTGATTACCGCATCCATAAAAAAGCTCGCAATCCACACAAAGGGGAACTGCTCCATTATTCATCTCATTAAGCCGATATTTACGAAGAATGCACGGATTACACAACAAATTTTCATGAAATCATTGAACAAATAAACAAAATCAGCGTGCTCTTATAGAATCGTTCAGTATAGTATATTTAGTAAACTTAGCTAGATTTATCCTGAATGTTGTAAAACAAACCATTTTCCACAACGCTTCCATATCCATCTCAAAACTTAAATCACTGCTCAATTATTCATCTCACGTTGTGGTCCCCGTGGTTCTGTGGTTAGCGATGTCGGTCGGCTAGCTCTCCCACACGGTTGTGATATCGGGTTCGATTCCCGATCAGGTCGAGGAACTTTTCGAGCTAGAAATTTTCTCGACTCAGCACTGGGGCACGGTGTATCATTGTACTTATCCTACAACATGCAAAATGTGCCGAAAACAATATCGATAACGAATTCTCTCAACTAATCTAGTTGATCGAGACCGCATTAGCCCCCAGGCTAGCGTGCGATATTGTATTGTTGACGCCTCCATATTCATCACACTGCAGTGCATTGTTAATTATGAATGAATCACATTATCATGAATGAACGTAGCCGCAGCCCGTCGTAGTAGGTTACCTAGATATCCGCTGTAGTTGTTTACGTGCTAATATGGTAACCTAGGTAACCACAGCAGTGCTGTCCATTTAGGTCAATTATGTCGGAATAATTCAACATTTTCAGTATGATTTGTTTGTACTAACAGAAACCGATTTGGCAACTTTTGATTTTCTTCAAGGCAGTGAAATCAGATGAAAAAAAAAAATACAGTTGAAATTTAGGAATTGCAGAAATTCATCTCATATATTTCTGCTAATTCAAGCTGTTTTTTGGAAATTTGAGGTGAATATTTCAAAGATTAAAGTATTCTTAGGGTAGTGAGTGATTTTGTTGAGTGATTAAAATAAAAATGGTCCGCTAGTGATGAGAAAAACTTTGGTTGGCTGCTGAACGAATCCCGTTGCAGCCGTACAGAACAATGCGCGGATTTTGTTTTCTGAGGTAGGTGATTGAAATAAATGAGTTTTCAAGTGCAGATGCCTGACTATTGTTTCAAATTTAGAGCTTTTAAGTGAGTTTTTGATTATTCTACTTTATGATAAATCTAAAGTGAACTAAGAAGAATCCTTTCCATTGAGTAGCAGATCGATTTAGTTAGAAAATATGCGTTTTTTTCTGTTTTCAATTGTGTTTTCATGTTGTATGAGATGAATATATGTTTTGAGATGAATGATGGAGCAGTTCCCCTAATTATTTACTTTACTGCCATGGCAATTTCTGGTGGCTAGATTTGTCGGTCTTGCACAGCCGTTCTGCAGTCTCCTTGACAGCGCACAACCACTGGGTACGAAGCCTACCTTAGAGTCTACGGCCTCTTTTTTGTTCTCTAATGAGAACCTAATGAGTCCAGCCACTTTTTATCACCTTAACTGTTATAGTAGAATTGGAAACTTGGTAGAGTTCGTGATTCATGCGTATGCACCACACTCTAACTTCTAACTTGACGCCAAGTATGCAGTACTTTGAGTTCAAAAACCCCGTGCAACCGATAGGCTTCCTTTGGCGCTCATTCACAACCGAGGATCAGTGTTCTATACAGCACGGAGGATCATTGTTCTATACAAAACCAGTTTTGTGCGAATCTGCAGGCTACGTAGTACTTAGAAAGTCTTATTTCGATCTGCAAATCATTATTAACAAAACAAAATCTTCTCCGTTCATTGTGGTGGATGCATATACTTGAGTAAAACTATGCGACAGGTTGTATGATTAATGTAAGGATACATTCAATATCTTATGTACAATAATAAATTTTCGTCAACAAACAAACAAACCTAACAGAACCAAACGTGATCTCACACTCGAAAAATGAACCATGTTTTTCTATCTATTTTATTTATTTGAGCTTGATGTTGCTGAAGAGCAACTCTCATCGTCTTAACGTGTTATAACTAAAATTTTAGAAGTTTTTTTGAGATTCCCTTACTCCACAACAAAGACACTCAAAGAGAACTCTCTACCTTCTTCATGCTGGTTGTTTTTTTTTTCTTTATGCATGCTCAGTTTTGTGCAAAATAGCGTCTAAACAAGTGATGTTGCACAAGCCCATTGTACAGTTCTAGCTAAACTGGACAAACATCTTGGAGAAAAATTCACGATAAAACATTTCAAATGCGAAAAATTTTCGGTTCCAACTGTATATGGTTTCCTGCAAACTTCAACAACAATTCGCCAGGAAAGAGTGAAAGAGCGGTCAAAGTAATGAACAAATAAGGATTTCGTTCTTTTTGCCTAAATCATTTTTCCTACCCAGTGGTTTACTTATCAAGCAATCTGTGTACCAGAACGAAGGTTTAACGGAAATTTTAATTTCATTTCTTAAAAAACAATATACCGATGGAACTTAATTGAAAAAAAAAAAATACTAAGCTAAAAACATAAACGTTCCAAAAAATTTTCGCGTTATCAATCTTTAACTATAAAGTACTTCGAAAAATAGACAAGTGGGAGTTATGGTCAGATGAAAAATCTCTTTTGGTATATTCTTTAAAGGAAGCGAATGCTAGCGATAATAATAATATATCGAGAAAATAGTTCTAGAAATAACCCATGTTATTGTTTCAACCAAAACATAATGCATTGTCTTGTACATGCTGCATTCTTAAAGTAATAATTGCTCAATTTCAATAATTTCCTTAATTACTTAGAACTAATGAAATTAAAAAAAAAATAGATCAGTGCGTCTTGAACTGTCCTACAGAATAGACGTGTTTTCGGTTGCTTGTGGACTGGTCTTTGACTGCCTATAGCTTCAATGTTTGTGTTTCGTCAGTGTGTCTTTTAAAGACTACCTGAAAATTATTTCCCATCAGTCTTTCTCAAGACTACCTACTTTTGAATTTAACATTTGTTTTAACTTTTTTCGTATCACCTGAAATGGCTGGGCGAAAAAAGAAACCACGCATCGCTGCGGGGAGGAAAAGAGAGGCATCTCTTTCTGCCACTTCGAGAGTCTGTAGCGACAATCCTTTTGATATTTTGCCTGAGCAAGAAGCTGGTGAAATGGAAGTTATTAGTAATGAAACTATACAAAATGTAAAATCTTTAAATAAGGAGAAAGTTCCACCTATTGTGGTAACTATTTCTTCTGAATTTAATATATTCAAAAAGGAACTTTCAACGTTTGTTTCTGACGTTAATGTTACCTATCAAATTGGCCGTAGAGGTGAATGCCGCTTATTAGCCGACTCAATAAAGAGCCGTGATCGTCTTGTTAAGTATTTAAATGACAAGATGAACAAATTTTTTACATATGACACTAAGAAAGCCAAGCCGTTCAAGGTTGTCTTGAAAGGTCTCACCAACGATCAAACCGTTGATGAGTTCAACACAGAATTACTTGCTCCTACCCAAGTAATTCTAATGAAACAAAAATCACGAGGCGAAAACAGTCAGCGAACTGGAATTTCCCTTGTAAACTATTTAATTCGTTTTAACCGCTGTGAGGTTAATAACTTAAATTTTTTTGAAAAAACACATGCTTTATAACGTGCGTGCGCATATATTTGCCAACGTTATGGCCATGGTTCAAAGTTCTGTAACATGGACCAAAAATGCCTGATTTGTGGAGACTCTTCTCACAAAAAGGACACATGGCCTGTGAAAGAGAGTAAAAATTTTCGCTGTGCGAATTGTAACGGCAACCATATGTCGAATTTTTATCAATGCCCAGTCCGTTTAGCAATTGTTAAGGCAAGGCAAGGTAAACAAAATTCAATTCCCCAATTAAAACAAGCTTCAAAACAAAATTCTCCAAGCCTACTCCTTTGCATACCCGTTTATCATAGGCACAGGTTACAGGTAGTTCGAACATTCTACCGCCTATTGTTGGTAGTTCGAAAATGACCGTTAATATGGGTAAGCAAAACACGCCAGAAAATAATTGTACACCTATTACCCCAGCTAATATTACTGCCGAAAATATTCTTTCTAATGTCAACTGCCTGGGGCCTATTAAGGCAGGTAAACTTTCTTTTCTGCAACAGGCAATGTTCGATCTCATGAACGCCATGTTGCAGGCAAAATCAATGTTTGAAGCCATTCAAATAGGTACCAATTTTACAATTAAAATTGTTTCTAATTTAAAATTTAGCAATGATTTTAAATAAACCGATCAAGATTTTGAATTGGAATGCTCGCTCATTGAAGGCCAATGAGAATGAGCTTTTTAATTTTTTAACAGTAAATAATGTGCATATTGCAACTATTACTGAAACATTTTTGAAACCTAACATGAAATTAAAATATGATCGCAATTACGTGGTTCATAGATATGATAGGATTCAGGGTTCCGGCGGTGGAGTTGCAATTGTTATTCATCGCCGAATCAAACATCGTGCTCTTCCCCATCTTGGGACGAAAGTTATTGAAACTTTGGGAATTGAAGTTCAAACTGAACTTGGGATTATATTTATTGTCGCAGCATATTCACCATTTCAATGCACACGCGAGCACAAAAATTATTTTAAAGGTGATTTACAAAAACTCACCAGAAATCGTTCGAAATTTTTCATAATCGGCGATTTTAACGCTAAACATCGATCATGGAATAATTCTCAAAGTAATTCCAATGGCAAAATTTTATTCAATGATTGTTCTTCAGGTTACTATTCTCTACTATAGTCCTACATGCTTTTCTTCTGTAAAAAAACCTTTAACAATTGATTTGGTACTAACAGATCAAAGTCACGTATGTAGTGATTTGATCACACATGCTGACTTTGATTCTGACCATCTTCCAATAACTTTTTCTTTTTCACATGAATCAGTTTTAAACCCTATGAGCTCTGTTTTCAATTATAACAAGGCTAATTGGGAAAGATACAAAGCTCATATTGAGAGAAATTTCAATAATGAGCTTGATTTGCAAAACGAAGTGAATATTGATTCCACTTTAGAATCATTGAAATGTGCAATTATTGATGCCAGAAATTATTCTGTTCCAAAGGCTCAAGTGAAATTTGATTCACCAATAATTGACGAAAATCTTCAACTTCTAATTCGTTTGAAAAATGTCCGCAGACGTCAATATCAACGTTCTCGTGACCCTGTTTTTAAAACTATTTATAAAGATTTACAGAAAGAGATTAAACATAGATCTACTCTTCTGAAAAATCAAAATTTTGAGACTAAAGTTGAAAAATTGAAACCATATTCAAAACCCCTTTGGAGGCTGTCGAAGATTATTAAGAAACCTTCAAAGCCTATTCCAGTTTTAAAAGATGGTGAACGTTTTCTTGTGTCCAATGAACAAAAGGCTCAAAGACTTGCTCAGCAGTTTGAGAGTGTTCATAACTCAAATTTGAATTTTGTGAGTACAATTAAAAATGAAGTCACACGTCAATTTGATTTGATTTCTTCCTAGAATTTTTTACCTGCAGAAATAATTGAAACTAACTTGAATGAGATTAAATCAATTATTAAAAATTTCAAAAATATGAAAGCACCTGGTGACGATGGAATCTTTAATATACTAATCAAACATCTCCCTGAGAGCACAATGGAATTTTTAGTGAAAATTTTCAATTGCTGCTTCAAAATTGCATATTTTCCCAAATTATGGAAAAATGCAAAAAATACTCCGATTTTAGAGCCGGATAAGAATTTAGCTGAAGTTTCAAGTTACCGACCAATCAGTTTGCTTTCTTCAATAAGTAAACTGTTTAAGAGAATTATTCTTAACCGAATGGTGTCACACATCAACGAAAATTCAATTTTTGCAAATGAACAGTTTGGATTTCGCCATGGGCATTCCACAACTCATCAATTGCTCAGAGTTACTAATATGATACGAGCTAACAAATCTGAAGGTTATTCTACTGGAGCTGCTCTTTTAGACGTAGAAAAAGCATGCGACAGTGTTTGGCATAAAGGTTTGATTGCGAAATTGCAAACTTTTAATTTTCCAATTTTCCTAATCAAAATTTTGAAAAATTATCTTACTGATCGAACTCTGCAGGTTGTCTATCTGAATTCAAAATCTGATAGATTTCCTGTCAGAGCAGGTGTGCCTCAAGGTTCTGTCTTGGGCCCAGTCCTGTATAACATATTCACTTCAGATCTTCCTGATTTGCCTCCAGGATGCACAAAGTCATTGTTCTGCGATGACACAAGCATTTCCGTAAAAGGAAAAAGCCTTCGTGTCATATGCAGTCGATTGCAGAAAAGTTTAGATATTTTTTCTTCCTACTTGCAAAAGTGCTTCTAAAACTCAAATGATAATTTTTCCTCATAAGCCTAGGGCTTCTTTCCTCAAGCCAAACAATAATCACGTTGTCAAGATGAATGAGGTTAAATTTCAGTTGGTCTGACAAGGTTAAGTACTTGGGACTAATTTACGATAAAAAACTTATTTTCAAAGAGCACATTGAGAGTATACAAGCCAAGTGCATCAAATATACGAGATGTTTATATCCTCTCATTAACAGGAATTCTAAACTTCGTTTAAAGAACAAACTTTTGATTTACAAATAAATTTTTAGACCAGCAATGCTTTATGCTGTACCGATCTGGTCAAGTTGCTGTTCAACAAGGAAGAAAACGCTCCAAAGGATTCAGAATAAAATTCTGAAAATGATTTTGAAGCGTCCTCCTTGGTTTGGTACACTCGAATTACATAGACTTACTGGTGTTGAACCATTAGAAGCTATGTCAAATAAAATTATTAACAATTTTCGACAAAAATCGTTGCAATCCTCAATTGCTACGATAAGCTTTCCTTATAGCCAATTAGTTCGCATTTAGGTTCCTAAATGTTTCTAAACAAATCCTAACAATTAAAATTACAAATTACTAACAGTGTTGAGTAGTCACCATTTGTGATTGGACACACATATTCATTATTTACTAATATTTATCATAAATACTTAAGCTACTAACAAATCCCCCTATTAAAAAAAAAATAGAAAATTTTCGGTTTATTCATTTTCTTCCGTTAGTATGATTACGAATATGGTTGATATACAAAAAGTAAAATACCGTGACTTCATTGGCAGTGAAAAATATAATTATGGAGACTTCATAATTCGAAGGCACCACAAAAAACGGAAAGTGCTTACAGCATATTCGATGCTCTGCTAAAGCGCTGCTCGAGCATGTTCATTAAAAGCATCTTTTTTGCGTTCAAGTACGGTGTTCATTACTGCAACCCACCCATTCATTACTCGCTCTTTCGAAAATCTATCAGCAAATCGTTCGCGGGACATCACTTGCCCGCTACAGGATACATGCAACGGAAATAATTATATCCCACCTGGTTAACTTAATAATGCATCTCCATTCACAAAAAAAAAATCCAATTTCTACCGTTCTACCTTGCCAGAAAGTATAATTAATTTCATCAACAATTCCTGCTTGCGCTCACTTCACTCCACGATTATTAAAATCAACTTTTCTCCGCATTTTTCGCTTTCATTGCAGACCATCGCACTCGCTGGCTCCGTACAAACAGCGAGCTCTGGAGGAAGACCGGTGATTAAAAAATGCTATGACCGAACCGCGACGGCTTCAGTCTGATGAGCACCTTGGATTTGCATTTTCCGCTGCCATTCTATCCCAGACCCCATAAGCGGTCTCCGGCTTTGCGACGCAGCAGGAGGTCTTCGTTATCGCTAGGACGATAGGCGAGCAGCAGCAGCAGTGAAAAAGCGGCGGGTCTCGGCTTGACATTTGTAGTGCCAACAGCATACAATCGTCATCATCAGCGCCGCTCTACCATATCCTTCTAGTCTTTGATGAGCGACCCTGTTTCTGAGCTGTGTTTCTCGGAAGCCGCTGAAAGGATCGGCGGTAACACGGAGCGAAATCTAACGAAGTCAAAGATTATGACTCGGTCATGATTTTCATACTTGTTTTTTGTCTGACGCTGATGAAGATCTGATGCTATAGCCACCGCAGTCAGAAGGACAACGTGCCGGATAAAAGTGCAAGCACTGGAATTGAGTGCAGATAGTGTCACCTTCTAGCACCGTCCTGCAGACTTTGAGATTGTGACCGTGTCCCCCGGATTGTGTTTGTTGAGATGCGGAACGAAAATGAAAGACAAATATGTTTTCACGCTTGACGGATAGGGACGGACGGTTAGCAGTGCGGCTGTGGACTGTGAAAACAAATTAAAAAGCTGGTTTCTACCGACACAGGTTTTTCGGTGCTACACACACCTGTCCGTGGCGGTGAGAAAATTTATACATTAGTGTTTTATTTCAAAATCCTGAAACGGGTGTGAAAGCTGGCCACTTCAACGAAAAAAAAAAAACAATAAATATGGAAATTCGACTAACCGATTCGGTGCTCGTGCAAGGGAGAAAACAGCGAAAACAATCACAATAGCGCGACTTGTTTCCAAAGTTGGCCCACACTCGGTAGACGGGATGTGACTTGGACTGCCGGACAGACCGACTTCTACCCACGCAGTCTAGTGCTAATGCTAAAATTTCAATCTCCTGCCCGGGAGTGAATACCAACAGACAGACAAAACAGAGAAAAAAACTTCGATATTAGCTTCTTTAAGTGCAACCAGAGTGAAAAGTTCAACTTGAAGATTAAATTCTCCGGTTGGTGTTCTTCGAGAAGTGGAGAGCGAAATAAATGATATTTGGGGTGCGTGGTTCAGAATAGATGTGAAACAAAAAGAGATAATTTCCAATTTGAGTGGAGCGCCGGGAATAAGTGTTTTGGAAAAACCTTGACATTAGTTTGAAACATGAAAATTTCAACAAGTCAGCAGGCAATCGAACTAAAAGATGACAGTTGCTAGTGCAAAGAAGCGAACTAAAGATTTGGAAAAAATGTGGCTTAATGTGGTGATATTGGGCGCACTTTTCAACATGATGCGACTGATTACCGGTGCGGATGGCTGTCCATCGGAGGTGTGCGTGTGTAAGTGGAAGGGTGGTAAGCAGACGGTGGAATGCGGTGGACAAGGTCTTAACAGGATACCAGAAGGAATGGATCCCGGTACGCAGGTGTTAAACTTCACTGGCAACGGGTTAACAATTTTGCAGAGTGAACGCTTGAAGCGAATGGATCTCATCAATCTGCAAAAGATCTATATGGCAAGGAATCAATTGATCAAGATTCACGATCGGGCCTTCAAAGGGCTTACCAATTTGGTGGAGCTTGACCTATCGGAGAATATGCTACCGGTTGTGCCGACAGAAACCTTTGCTGACTATCCGGCTCTGATGCGACTGTCTCTTAGCGGAAATCCCATTCGAGCGTTGCGAACGAACGCATTCAAGCATCTATCCTTTCTCACCACTCTGGAGCTCAGCAACTGTCAGATCGAGCTGGTGGAAGACGAGGCATTCATCGGTATGGATAATCTCGAGTGGCTTCGACTGGATGGTAACCGGATCACCAATATTCAGGGGAACCATGTCCTGCCGGAGTCTCTACACGGAATCAACTTACAAGCGAACCGGTGGCAGTGTGACTGCCGCCTGCTGGATATTCATACGTGGTTGAACAGTTTTAACGTTCCCCAGCGGGAGGAACCGAAATGTTCCGGTCCGGTTCGGCTGGCAGGACATGTTATACGAAACATTCAGCAGGAAGACTTGGCTTGTTTGCCAGTAATAACGCCAGACGCACTGTACAGGGAAATTGCTGAAGGTCGAAACATGACGCTCACTTGCAAAATATCTGCCATCCCGGAGGCGTCCGTGTCTTGGTGGTTTCAAGGACAGATGCTGCAAAACGATAGTTTACTAGCTCCCAACTTGCATCTTTATCACTACAATGACGAAGCAGGAGGCGAAGAAAAACGCAGCGAGTTGCTTATTTTCAACACCAGTCCGGATGACAATGGAACATTTTCATGCGTCGCAGAAAACTCAGCAGGACGAGTGCAGGCGAACTACACGCTGCATGTCATCGTAAAGGAAGAGCCAGTAGTGGAGGAGGTTACCTTCTCGCAGGAGTACTTTTTAATCATCGTCGGCGTTAGTGCTGCCACAGGGTTTCTACTGTTTCTTACTGTCTGCCTAATAATCTGTAGATGTAGTCGACGCGGCGGGAGGAGAAACACGGGCAAGAAAGCTCGGGGAAAATCCAATTCCGAAACGCAGTCAAGTAGTCAAAAGTGTTCATCGATCACAAACGACATCGGTGAGCCGTTAACGTGCTCGAAGATAAACGGATCGGTTGCATTGAACGAGAGTAACCCGCAGGATGTGGTGCTATACTTAAACACCGCCAATAACCTCGATAAGGCTGGACTGAGCAACCTAGCACTGGGAGGTTCTGTGCAATTCTGCAGTCCACCGTCGACGCGCAGTTACCAGGAGCAGAACCCCGATTTGATTAACGATGCGGAGAGTGGAAACAAAACGAGAGGTCGTTTGGAAATGTTGGAGTCTGACTTGAGTGAGAAAGATGCGGACGATCACAACAGTCTCCAGGACGCCAGCAGTGAAGCCAGTTATCAGCAAACTTACTTCCAACCATCGATGGGTATTCGACCGGTGGTTCCGCGGTTTTCTGCCTTATCAACACTGCCCAGAGGACTCAACAAAGACATGTACCAGCACCAAGTGGACATCCACCTTAGCCCGGGATGCTTCCTCGATCAAAACGGGTTTCCTATCGAGTTGAACCTGATGGGACAAGGAGAACCAACGGTTAACTATTATCGAACTTTACCGCACAACCGAGGTCAGAAGGGGCAACCTAAGGTTCGCTACTCGAACGACGCTGAGTTCATCACGCGAACATCGCAAACCTATCAGCTTTACGGTGGTATTCCAGCGGACATTCGATACACTGCCGAAGGATATCCGCAGCAGGCTGGCGGAGAATCCACTAGCGCAAGTCAATTCCCTTCTCCCCCGGAAGGATACAAACCTGAACCGGGAGGCGTTAAGCAGCTAACTTACATTAACGCCCCGGCGGCCATCTGTGTCGGATCAACACCTCCCCAGCAGTGGCCAGCGTTTCTGCCTGGCTATCACCCTGCGCAGCTAATACCCATTGCCGGCCAAGTCGGGTCGGACTTCAACCGTTACTTACCTCCGCCGGCGCTTTCCGGTGCTGTCAGTTCGCAGACAAATAGCAGCAGCAGCAGCAGTCCCTCGGGAGTACCCGTACTGAAGAAATGCGTTGGTGCCCAAACGACGGAGCTACTCGACAAGGATGTAATACCGGAGCAGCGCGAGGAGGAGGAAGATGAGGAGGAAAACGGGGCCGATCGCGAGGGAGGCAAATTAAGGCACCTGACCGGACCGCTGGCGGATAGCCCGGACGAGGGTTATGTCGGTGACAGCCACGAGACGGCGGATATTTGACATCGGATGAAGCCTCCGCTGCTGGGGAAAACTATACTGCACCCTTCCGGCTCGCTGCAGCTAGAATCGGACGATGTGCACTTATAAGAGTGTGACTGAGGAGGACAACAATGTTAGACGAACGCGTTAGTGAGAGAGTGTACAGATGTTAAATGGTGTGAGTATGTGTGCGTGTTTTTTTTATAGGAAACAACAAAAAAATAGTAGATTTTAAATCGTTAGAAAGCAGTGGGTTGACTGGATGTGCTGAAACAAGAGGAAAAACGTGTTCTTAGTTATTTTACGGTAATTTGGTCGGGTTTTGAAAGATGTAGCAATAGCAAAAAAAAAAATGAAAAGTTCATGTTCATTCATATATGCAGTAATTTTTTTTGTCTATATTGGAAGAACTAGTTAGAGTGGACTGTAATTAATGATATGCATTGGCTTCGTTTTAATTTGTTATATCTACTAATTATTTAAAAATAAATATCTGATTAAATAATTTATGATTTGTTTGATCTGACTACCTGGGTTTTCGACCAGAGAATATACTGTATGCAACAATACTATTTGAAATATTTTAATATAATATCGGAGACTGATCATCGTATTAGAATTTATCTGAAAACGCAGTTCAACCAAAATTTCGATTTTACTAAAAAAAAAGAATTTGTCATAACAAAACAATTGACAATTCGTGGTTTGGAGGTTTACTTTCTATAAACTTTTTCAACTTAAACTCCATCATGCACTGTCATTCATTTAAATGAAATTTGGCAAGATTTTGTAACATATCTTCCGAAAAATCAAAGTCGATAATTTCATTATCTTACTGCAATCGATAATAAATCTTTCATGTCATGCGATTAATACTGATATACAGCTATTTCAAGAAATCATTTCAAAAGCTGCCTCTTGTTGAAAGGTAGATATAGAACCGAGCAAAATTTGGTCTCCGTGGTTCTGTGGTTGGCGATGTCGGTCGGCTAGCTCTCCCACATGATTGTGATATCGGGTTCGATTCCTGATCAGGTCGAGGATCTTTTCGAGCTGAACATTTTCTCGACTCAGCACTGGGGCACGAAGTATCGTTGTACTTATCCATGCACAAAATGTGCCAAAAACAATATCGATAACGAATTCTCTCAACTAATCAATCGAGTTGATCGAGACCGCATTAGCCCCACAGGCTAACGTGCGATATTGTTGTTTGTTGTTAGTGCTACATTGAGACGAAAAGATAAATTCATCAAAACAAAAAAAAAAATTTCACTTGAAGGCATATCACTTTATGAAAATTCACTGATCAAGTTCAACTTGTTCGCCATTGAATTTAACTATTCACAACAAACGATCGAGATCCGTAGGTGCTCTTATGATATTTTATCTCAGGCTGCCACCAGATGTCGCTTCAGGAATTCCACATCTTCATGTTTTTCAGAGCAGACTCTGGCTCTTAACATACCCCAGACGGTGAAGTCATGTAAAATCGTTGGCTATCCTGAGCTCGAAATGAACCCTGGAAAATGTTCCGCACTCCAAAATTAAGTTTTCTTTGCTTTGTGGGTCAGCACGGATAGACGCATCTTATCCAACAGTACATAGCACGGCAGTGCAGACCCGGCGAACGGCACCCGAAACAAGTCTGATTGGGTGTAAGTTTTTTACTCGTCTAGCATTTGCTTGCAATTCAGTATCTTTACCGGCTAAAGGCGGAAATCCTTAAAACGGCCAGACCTTGACGATCAAAGAATCCTGTGCCCTTATAACGGGTAACAACTAAAATTTAGAAATATTTTGATGCTCTCTTACTCCACAACAAACACGATTAGAGAGAAATGGGAATATGTATATAGATGCTCTCACTCTACTCTTTATGCTAGTATTTTTTTGTTTTGTTTATGCATGCTAGTAAGAATGAAAATATGCAAAAACCCGTTAACGATAGCATCGATTGTTTCCAGGATTTTATCGTTATTGTCGATAAATAATCGATAAATTCTGAAGTTTTTTGATTGAACCTACACTCAAAGAAAATATTACCAAGCGAACACGTAAAAGCAACGTAAAGTTACATAAACCTCAATGTTGTCACTGGTTTAGGTGAGTAATACGCAAAAAATTGGTTAAAACAACGTAACAGTTTAATAAAATAAAAATACTCAGTGAAGTCATTCGTACGATGTGCACCAAACATTATTTATAATTGTGATCTATTTGTATTTGTTTGTATTTGTTTAGCTGGTGATCGTGATTCTCTTGTTTGAAAAAAGAGAGTAAATGAAGAATATATTTATTTTCACATGTTTTTCATGTTCAATTTTAAAACAATGAATTGAGAATGTTTTGAAATGGCTTTATCACAGTGATTTTTAACTGATGGTTCACCACCCTTTCATATGGACAACGAAATAGTGATCAGTTATGGCGAATGTATATAAAATTAAACATATACATAAAATTTAACATCATCACGCTTTTCTGATGCACTTTATCATTTCCCAGGACTTCCATCGTCACCACCGTTTAAACGAGTCAAAAGAAAAAGTTAGTTAACTGGCGCTTCCAGAAGAGATCCGGCACCTCTTACATGTGACACCTAGTTGCCAAATTGACGGTTTTTTTCATCACTTATCTCTCTCTCTCACTCTCCCTCTTTATGAGTATCTCTAGTGTATACTTTCCTTCTCTCGCTCAACTCAACCGTAACCAAGTAGTCCCTCTCACCACACCACACCTCTGCTGCTACTCAATCAGCATTGTATTCTGTTGCTGTCCTTTTTCCCTTTGACGATGGGCCACGTATGGAGAGAAAAACAACGAGTGACTTGTTCGCTCCGACATCGTCTTCGCTGGCTAATATAGTCTAATCGTGTATCTGCTTAGTTCGAGAAACCAATGCACCAAACCAGTATTTCATTACGGATTAAGAGGATTCAACTTGAGTCGCTATGTGTTCAGATCATGATTTGTGCAGCTGGTGATAAAGCGACGATTGAATCATACTCGTCTCATTTCCGTCACTGGTCCCTACCGATGTTTCGCAGATTTGAGTTGGATTACTTACTTTTTACTTTTAAGGCGACAGACCGATTATCGATCCAGTGCCGAATCCAGAATACGACGCCATGTCCCTCGGTCTTGGGCTGCTATCCTCCAATTGCCCCTAACACCTACTTCGCGTGCATCCTCGTCGACAGCACACATCCAACGAGTGCGGGGTCTACCTCGAAGTCGACGACCGCCATCGGGATACCTGCTAAATATAGCCTTCGCTTGACGCTCATCCGGCATTCTCGCTACATGTCCAGCCCACTGAAGCCTGCCGTGTTTTATCCGCTTGACTATATCCGCCGATTTGTATGCCTGGTACACTTCATGGTTCATGCGTCTGCGCCAAACACCATTTTCTAGTTTGCCGCCAAGGATTGAACGCAAAATCCTTCGCTCAAAAACACCAAGAGCTCGCCGATCAGCCTCTTTCAGCGTCCATGATTCATGGCCGTAGAGAACCACCGGAAGAATCAGTGTTTTATAGAGTGCAAGTTTAGTACGGATTTGCAGACTGTGGGACCTTAACTGGTTACGTAGTCGGTAAAAGGCCCTGTTTTCGGCTGCTATCCGCCTCTATATCTCACGGCTAACCTCGTTGTCACATGTCACTAATGATCCCAGGTAAATAAATTCGTCGACTACTTCAAATGTTTCCCCATCTAGCACCACCGCAGCACCAACCTCCGACGGACTACCACGCACTCTGCCAGCCACCATGTATTTCGTTTTGGCAGAGTTTATGACAAGCCCTAATCTCGCAGCTTCCATCCTGAGAGGTCAAAAGGCCTCTTCCACAGCTCTACGGTTCATACCAATGATGTCGATATCGTCCGCAAAACCGAGAAGCATGTGCGACTTCGTAATGATGGTGCCGCTTCTCTGCACACCAGCCCTCCGTATAGCACCTTCCAATGCGATGTTGAACAATAAGTTCGACAGCCCGTCACCCTACTTCAAACCATCTAACGTCACGAACGAGTCCGATATCTCACCGGCTATCCTGACGCTTGATGTAGAACCTTCAAGGGATGCACGTATCAGCCTAATCAGCTATGTTGGGAAGCCATGTTCAATCATAATCTGCCATAACTCATTTCTTTTGACTGAATCGTACGCTGCCCTGAAGTCTATGAACAGATGGTGCGTCTGCAAGTTGTATTCTCGAAATTTATCGAGGATTTGTCGCAAGGTAAACATTTGGTCTGTCGTGGAGCATTCCCCTCGAAAACCGCATTGGTACTTGCCAACAAAGGTCTCCTGCAACGGCCTCAGTCTGTGGAACAGGATGCGGGAGAGAATTTTGTACACGGTATTGAGAAGAGTTATGCCCCGATAATTGCTACAGTCCAGGCGATGGCCTTTTTGTAGATCGGGCATATGAGACCCTCCAACCAGTCCAAGGGCAATTCTTCATCAGACCACACTCTCAGCATGATCCTATGGATGGCACGATACAGCTGTTTGCTCCCGACTTTGAAGAGTTCGGCGGGAATGCCGTCCTTCCCGGTTGCCTTGTAGTTTCTCAGCTTTTTCACTGCTTTCTTCACCTCGTCCATGGATGGTGGATCCACAGCTTGACCATCATTCTCAATAGTCATCCTGCTCCTTTCGACTCCACTGTTTCCCTCACCGTTCAACAGCATACTGAAGTGTTCCTTCCAACGCCTGGCCACCTCTGTTTTATCGGTTATCAGGTTCCCCTCCCTATCGTTGCACATGACAGGGGCTGACACGTTCCGATTCCTGATTCCGTTGACCTTCTTGTTGAAGCTCCTCGCATCGTGCCTGGAGAAGCACTCTTCCGCCTCTGCAAGAATACGATCCCAATGCTGTCGTTTCTTCCGGCGATGGAGTCTCTTTTCAGCGGCTCTAGCATCTCGATATCTACCCACGCTCTGACGAGTCACAGCCGTGGCCAACATGTGACCTCTGGCGTGGTTCTTTTCCTCCGTCACTCGCTGGCACTCAGCGTCAAACCACTTATTGGGCGCAGCTGCCGCAGTTGTACCCAACACTTATCGCGCTGTAGTGCTGATCGAACTGTGGATGTGCCTCCACTGTTCATTCAGGTTCCCTTCAACTCTTTCCTCAATCCGTTCATCAACCTTCTGCGAGTACTCTGCAGCCACTCCTTCAGTTGATAGCCGCTGGATGTTCAACTGCATCCTCCTAGTTGCCTTGGATTTCAGCACGTTGGACAGCCGGGCGCGGATTTTGGCTACTACGAGATAGTGATCCGAGTCAACGTTCGGTCCTCTGAACGACCTCACGTCTGCAACGTCTGAAAAGTGCCGTCCATCAATCAGAACGTGGTCAATTTGAGAGCAAAGCTCTCCATTCGGGTGCATCCAGGTGTGCTTACGTATGTTCCGGCGTGCAAAATAAGTGCTACATATAGCCATTCCTCTAGCTGCAGCGAAATTAACCAGCCTCAGGCCATTGTCGTTCGTAGTAGAGTGGAAGCTTTCCCTACCAGTTACGGGGTGGAAGAAGTCTTCCTGCCCGAACCTGTGCATTTGCATCTCCGATGACAATTTTTATATCGTGTCCTAGGCACTCATTGTATGCCTTTTCCAGGAGCTCATAGAACTCCTCCTTTTCGTCATCGGGTTTCTCGTTGGTCGGTGCGTACACATTTATTAGGCTCTAGTTAAAGAATTTGCCCTTAATTCTCAACACGCCTATACGGTCACTGATCGGCCTCCATCTAATGACACGCTTCATCTGTTTTCCAATTAGCTCGAAACCGACTCCTCTTTCTGCTTTCACGCCGCCACTATAGTAGATGTGGTACTTAAATGAAGTGTCCGCAATAGGATTTACTGCTCGGAATTCGCGTTTTCCCGATTTCGGCCACCGCACCTCTTGGATAGCTGCAACCTCCACATTCACCTTCCGCAGCTCTCTAGTCAGGATACTTGCGCGTGCCGGTTCGTGTAGAGTCCTTACATTCTAAGTACCGAGTTTCCAATAATCGTTGTCCTTTTTCGTTCGCCTAGGTCCATGCCGATTATTCCGTTCCGTATTTATATCTGGATCGTTGGTAGTGAATGCATCTTGAGGCTTTTTTCTCAGTTTTTCACAGGTGCTGTCAAAATTAAAATCGGTGGTTGCGCGCTTGTTCAAACTCCAAGATAGTGGCAAGTTTTTTCTACTTTAAATGAAAGCTCTATCGTTCCTCTTCAAAAAGACGTCCAGCTTGTAAAGAGCTCCGTGATGAACTTGAGAGATGCAGATCAATAGAACAACAATATCGCACGCTAGCCTGTGGGGCTAATAGCGGTCTCGATCAATAAGATTAGTTGGCACATTTAGCATGTTGTAGGATAAGTACAACGATACACCGTGCTACACTGCAGAGTCGGGAAAATTTGCAGTTCGAAATCTTCCCTAATCCATTTATATTTCTTGCAGGTTCCTTAGGGCAAAAACTATGAGAAAATAAAACGTTCTGGTTTGTTTATAGTCAATTTCATTCTGATCCTTTCAATCAGTCCTATGGAAACTAAACATAATGATGTAACTTTTTATACCGCTGTAAATCACGAATAACTAGAAATCACGTTTCATTAGAGCTTCCTCATAAAATTTCCCATCTTCCGATGGTATTTAGTTGGCGAGAGCATTAGGTTTGATACCAACTGCTGATGATTGAACGTCAGAATATGCTTGAAAAATATTTTTTTTTATGAGACAAAAATAATTTTCAGCAAAATGAATTGAGTATAAACAAAATGAATAATCCCAAGGAAAATACGGCTTTTTTTAGTCTCAACAGTGGATCACAACGCTACCATGTTTTATTTCCAAGGTTACGGTCTTTGAACTAGGCCTTTCATGAAAATTGTTTATTCTCTTTGGAATTTTTGGGTAAATTTACCTTTAGTGAACCACTCGTCAGTGCAACTTAATTTTACTTAACATAAATCAGAGTTTAAAAATTTTTCTCGTGATTCTGATGCAGATTTGCTGGATAGATGTTCTCTGATACTGCCTTGATTTTTCGCATGAATTGTGTTTTATCTGGCGGGTGGTCCACTATATTAAAGGGGTCAACTATAGGGTAATTTACCCTACGTTAGGAGAAATTGAGTCAATCTGACGAGTGGTCCGCTCTAGGAAAGGGGTACACCGTAGGTTAATTTACCCTACAAATGTTTATCGTGATTCTTATGAATATTAGCTGAAAAAGCTGGGGTATATTAACCTATAGTGGACCATTTTCCTATAGTGGACCACTCGCGAGATTAACTCAATTACTCTTAACATAAAAATTTTAATTTCAAAAAATGTTTCGATTTATGATGCAGGTTTACTGGATAAGATGTTTCCCGATTGAAGTTTTTCTAAAATCTCTCGATTTTTCTTAAAAATTCGCTCAACCATAGAAAGAGGTCCACTATAAGTTAATTTACCGAATTTCGATTTATGTTAAGGGAAATTAAGGTTATGTGACGAGTGATCTATCATAGGAGAGGGGTCCACCAGAGGATGATCTCTCAAGTTTTAGCCTAAATTGACTTAATATGACCAGTGGTCCACTGAATGACGTGATCCAGGCTAAGTAGTTTTACCCTATCATTTTATATGTGTATTCGTGGAGCCAGAATAACGCCGGAAATCAACTGATAGTGCCATATTAAGTCCATAATAAAAACTGTGGATTTCTAGAAAACAGCCTCAAGTGGTCCAGTATTGTTTACATCATTCCCGGAAATTGATTTTCCGAGTATTCCCAGCACACGGAAATAAAAATAAAATATTTTTATTGCAAAATAAGATTTGAAACAAAATTTTTTAATGAAAGGTAACAAAAATAATCGTATACATTGTTATAACTCCGACTGAAATATGATTTTAAAAAACATTCACGTTAACAAAAGAAAGTTTGTCTGAATTCAGACAGTTCACGACTCTATTTCCACTTGCTGAGAAGCTGTGAATGGCATTTTCATAGGGTATTTTTTATTTAATTGCACAGTAGTGCACAAAAAGAAACTATAGTCAATTATGCGGAATTTTCAGAAAAAAATCAGGAATACCGGGATCCAGGAAGCTCGGGTAAACGTAGTTAATTCCCGGGAATGTAAACCCTAACGGGTATTTCCGGCATGGAAATAATGCTCTATGGACTCTATTTTGAGATCCAACATGGCGACTCCCAAAAAAAACGACCGTGAAAGATCAATTCTCATCTAAAATAGATATCTTCCAAAACGGAATGATGTCCAAAGACCTGGCAAAAGGCTAATGTTGAAACCGCTACTTTGCTTAGTGCTTAAGTATCCGGAGGAACATTTCATTTAAGACGGAGGCGCGGCGTAAATTTTCGCTTTGATTCTTTCTTTTTCTAGAATCAAAAAGTTTATTCAATACATGTTGATTCGTAATCGAATTTGAAATATTGTTTTTAGAAAAACACTCTACAACCTAATGATGATGAGCTGACTCGAGTCGCATCATGTGTTTCTCAATTCGCACTGATGTGTTTATTAAGCATGAGAATTGTGCTTCGAACAAACCAGGTGGTTCTTCATCAACTTTTTTTTTTGTTGACGTAGGAATACGTTTTTGTTTTCTGTGCTAGATTACATTTTGTAAAATTGAAAATGAAACTGACAAATGAGCCGTTGCGGAACAGAGTGGTCTATGTGCCATCGAACAAATTGTTCAAGAGAAGCAATTTTCGAAAAATCTCTGAATAAAATTCTGTTCAACGGATTCTTTCAAACAAAATGTTCTAATATAAAGGTTATGAAGTGGTTTAACATTGGGATACATAAAATTAACAGTTTCTTTGCGAAATCGGTGATTTTATCTCGCCAATGTACATAGACCACTCTGACTTCATATATATATTTACTGGAATCCTCGAATCGTTTCGAAACAGAGTGGTCTATGTACACAAACCTGGTAAATGACAATGAAAATGACGGTAACTCGTATAAAATGGCTAGTGTCACATGTTATATGATACATATGGCATGTCACATGTAAGATGTCACGTGTAACATTACATGTAACACAACATGTTACATGTTACATTTTTCGTGTTACATTATGTGTAACATGTTACATATTACGTGTGACATGTACAGAACAAGTGACATGTTACTTATCAGATGTAATATGCTACATGTTACGTGTTACATGTTAGTATTACACCGATTTATGTACATAGACCACTCTGTTCCGAAACAGAATGGCTATTCTGTTTTAGACGAAATTTCAACACGATATAAATCAGCTTTAAAGTTCGATTTTTCGAATTTTTTTTTAATCTCCCAACTTCAGCTTCTTGAGTAGATGCGGTTCATGCAAAAAACTCATTTTCGAAAATGTTGCGTTAGATTACAAACGATTATAGTAAGCGAACGACTTCCAAGGTCATGCTTTATCATACATTTCCCTCGCTATCGCCTTGCTTCTCGAGCACAATAACGAACAATAACGTGGACGGAATAAATTCCACTGCCCACCTATTCTGACTTAACAAAGTGTTTTGTTTCGTTTCTCTATCTCGAGACTGCGTGGCCACGCCTTCAACACTAGAATCTACGCTTAACTCGATACAAAAGACTGTGTGTAGAAAATTCAGCTCCATTCGTGTTCGTCACACGTTAGCAATAGGTGAATTTCGGAAAAAAATCGGTTTGACTGAATCGATTAATAAAGATCTGAGAAATCGGTTCAAAAAACCGAGCAGCCGATCTATAAATATCGATTCTGCTGAAAATCAGATCAACTTCTCTTATCGTAGCAATACCTGAAAAATGATCGATTAAGCCGAAAATGGTACAAAAATATCGACATCAAAAATCGACCTACCTGAAAAATTGATTCTGCAAAGATTGGATCGAGGTGTATGGCTATTATAGGTACGCGGTATTAGAAAACGAGAGCTGCGTACGAGTCAACTTTCAGACACTGCGGAATACCTTACCTTTATTTTTCATACGACAGCAACTGGTACCTCTTTTTGCTGCAGGATATTTTGCTGGCACAGCTACCGGAGGGCAGAGCGGAGAGCAAATTTATTATGTGCGGCCAATCAAAATATTCGATGCTACCGGTGCGGTGGTGCGATCATCAGCGTTCTGTAGTAAACATTTCTAGTTTAAAATTATGGAATCAGTTCTTTTCAGAACTACGAATGCTTGAAGATAAGAGTTATGAACAATAGTGTTGCCTATGAACAGTTTAACGCAGCAAGATATTAACCTCATTTTAAGAAATTTCGCTGCTATATTGGGTGATTTTTCGGTTCGATTGATCTTTTGTACCCAGTTGAACACCGTTACCGGTCCAATAGCGATTAGTTAATCTAGAACCAGGGTAATTTTCGCATCAGAAAAGCACAAATTTTCTTCTAGTGCTCATGAAAATACTTCAGTAGTATTAAAGGTATGTTGTTTCGTTTCTCTTTCTCGAATCTGCGTCGCTCTGCCTTAAATGCAAAAATCTACGTTCAACTCGATACAAAAGGCTGCGTGCATAAAATTCAACTCCCTTCTTGTTCTTAACACGGTTGCACCTGTACCAGTGTGAGATACACGGTGTAGGCGTGGTGAAACATGTTAAACAAAAGTTAAAATCAATAGGGGTCTTAATATTTACCATTTCATACAACCCCTAGGGCTGTATACCTTGTAGTAATTCAAATATACTCAACCTCCTGTACTTCAGAGCTACGTAATTAATTAGCTTGCAACTTTTTGCAAAACAAATGTTTCAATGGTACAAATTGCTTGATAAATGAAATTCACAACACAGCATTAGATTGAATTGATCAATATTTCTTTTACTATGGTGTCTACCTAGTGAATAAATGGACATATTTTTCGTGGAGGGGAGAACTGCGCTCGATAATAAAGAAACGCATTAGAAGAATAAAAAACAACTTACATGTTACAATGTAAGGACTTCGATGTATAATGTATGGAATGCACGGTATCGCACAGAGTGCACGGAAGGCTTACTTATTTTTTCGCTGATGGCATCCTACTTTTTTGAGTGAGAGCAATATTTTTTCTGCCGTGTTTCACTTTGTTGCACTCCGAGGCAAAGGTGATTCCCGCTCCACTGCATCTTCATGGTCAATTGAAACCGACAAACGCTGATATCTGTCGGCAAAACTGAACCATATTTCCCTGAAGCTTGCAGTCTTGTAACAACCTCCACAGCCACTACGTCACGAGTGCTAGAAACAACTTTAGCATGACAGCAGACACTCTGACTAGATGATTTTGCAATCATCAATGTTATTCCGAAGCCTGCGAAGCATTCAGACGAACGCGATGATACTTTTTCGCGGCACAGATGCAATAAGTGTCACAGTATTTTTTTTTTTTTCATTTCTATCAGAAGCGTTGTGAAACAACTCTACATCTCTAATGGCATTCATTCTCAGTTTTGAATCGCGTAGATGCCCGGCTGGCACAACTTAACATTTTACGGTGCCTCAACTCAATGCACGGAAAGAGAAATCAAAGTTTGACTCCGACAACACACAACTGAACGCCATTATCAGTCCTCTACGTTTCATACAATTTCAAAACAATTGAAAAATGTCACGATCACCAATATTATTATTTTTTTTTCAACTATCTACATTTTCTGAATAAATAAAAATGACACTTTTGATTTTAACAGCAAACGCAGATTTTACTAGAAGGAGTTCCAACATAACTTTTTAACCAAAGCAGTTTGTTTTTATTTTTAAAAAGCTTTCATTTACTGCAATTAGTAGATATAACATATTCTTCAAATTATTTACCAAGCACCAAACTAATGAAGAGAGAAAAATAGTAATCATTCATAAGAAACAATTTAATTCAAATACAGCACACAGCGACCCATGTCTAATCTTCCAGGGAAATTCGGGTGGAGAATACCACACCAAAATTAAACGTCAGAGGCAGTATAGAAAAAAAAATTCAACCAGAAAAGCGGAGACAGGCCAAACAAAACAAAACAAAAAACACAAATGAAAACTCTAGTGATGATAATTGAAATGATAGCAAATAAATATAAACAAAAGGAACCGCTCGCGACAGCAGCTCTAACGAGAAGCAAACTGATGACAAACAACGTTTATTTTACTTTCATTGTTCGTTTCCATCCAAATTAGGAGCAAAAAAAAAAACAATATCGTCCGTTTTGTTTTGTACCGTCTATGAATATGCATAATTTTACGTCACATTTTTTGTATTGTCCCATGTTTGGCCCGAGAGCCGGAATACACCCGTATCCTAACCTGAAAATTTCGCCACCGTCATCATAATTGATATTTTGTTTAATTGTGCTCATTTCTCCATTTTTAGCGTCGTAGGCGCATTGCAAAAATAAAGCATTTTAACAAACCACCTTTACGTTATCCCATTCCCTTTCACGTTTTAAATGATTGATTGATGACCAATCCCATCAATAGATTCCAGTTGGACGATTTTGATGAAGTGCGCCACGAGCACGCGGGGAAGAGTTGCGAGCGAAAAAGTAAATTCGATACAATTTGTTCATTGTCAGGGCGTAACCGAGCATACTAAAAATAGCAAAAAGAATCAAAAATCAATGCAAACCATTGATTGTAAATATTTCAATCGACAGCAGTAGAAGTACGCTAAAGTATGACGTTAAAACATTGAACGGAAATCCATAAATTAGGAGCGCCCTGGGATCGAAAGCTGACAGATTACTGTAAATAACATTTTGTAGATAAATTATTGAGTATGAAAATTAGATTAAAATGAAATCAATGAGCGAGACCGCGAGCGCAAAACACATAAAGACAAACACAAAAAAGTATCCCCAAAAAAAAATGAATGTGACCCCATTCATACCGAATAAGAGTGCAAACTGGCGAGAGTAATAAAATAATAAAAGCACGACAGAAATTAAACAAAACCATTAATGGATACGCGTTTACTGAATCATGGTTGCGCAAGCAGAATGATCACAGCCATAAAAGCACTGCCGCAGCCTTGGAGGGTAAGTATTTCTCGTTCGGGTGGGGGTGTTGGGTGTGATAATGCGGATTGAGTTCTATGCACCATAGCAGCAGCAGCAGCAGCAGCATCCGAAAAATGATATTGATAGTGCAAATTCCATATGCTGTTACGTTTTTATTCACACATCCGGTCCCAACCGCAGCTGGTTGCTAGTTTTTAGGGCTGATAACATGTTATTGCTGAAATGTGCACGATAAATCTGGCTGCGGTTGGTGTCTGGAAATCGGTAAATGGTACGGATAAAATTAAACATTACTACGCCATAAACGGGCATACTTTATAGCTTTATTTTCCGCTGCTTGTTTGGGCGGCAAAGGCTCTGCCGCAAAAGTCGCAAAGTAAAGGAATGCGATTCAAATCGAGCGTGAAATATCGGAAATGAAAACAAAGAAAATGTGTAGATGTTTTTTTAGAAGTAAAAAAAATGTGTGGTAAGTGAAGAACTATCGTTATTCGTTAGTTTGCACTAAAGCAGCCCAATCTATTATCCATACTGGATGTATTGGTATCATTTTAAACTATGGGTTGAAGCTACCAGCAGAGGAACTGTTCGGTTGCAAAATGGTAGGAAAACTCAAAATTGAATTATGTAATTATTCCTTGTTATGTGACTACCTATTTGTATTATGTGGTACTTTATTTACTCTGATCGTATCGTTAGCTATTTCAATTGACTAGGAACCATTCATTTCATAATTTCTATTTTCCATGTATTTATATTTATTTATTCACCCACATCCACCTGTTACAATTAAATCGAAATTGATTTCAACATAAACTAGTACATTAGTCAGTTTTCAGCGTTTCTGAATATGGGCGCACGTTTTCATCTCTTTATTTTCAATCACCTTTGATTCACGGATCAGTAGTTAGGAATAATTTACCAGCAATCGAATAAAGCACGCTTCGCACTGTGCAACAATGAACGATTTAACAGTTTGAAGTACCCAATAGAAATTAATGTACCAATCAGGAAACCAATCATCTGGAATTTATTTTGACAAACAGAACTGAAGTGAGCTATCATCGAAGGTATTTTTCTGGGTATGAACGGGCAATAATTAATTTGATTCCTCTATTTCACGCAAACCTACACGGAGCTCATAATTATTGACAAAATAACCAGAGTAGCTGCATCTACATATACTCCAGAATATTTAGCGTACAGGTGTGCTGCATGTCAGGGGTAAAACTGTTTTTTTTTTTTTTTTTTTCAACAAAAACACGATATGTTTCCAAGTTATCTACAAGGCTTGCAGCTCCATTTGTAATTTTCTTGAATGAAGACTTTGATGTTTTAAAATCTGCAAAAACAATCAAGACCAGTTTTTTGAAAGGCCTAGTTTTTTTTCGTTTGAGAAATCTTTTTACTCAGAAACTGAAAGGTTGAATTTTAATGACTTTTTTTCAAGTCGGTAGCACTGATTACAATGGCGCCCTAGCGTCAGCCGCCAGATCCAAAATTGTTCAGTTATTTATGCTTTTTTATCACGGAAAGACTTACAAACGAACAACATTTGCACTGGACTATCTATCTATTTTTTTTTACAAAAGTCGTGTTTTGAATTGTGACACCCCGAATTACCTACGCTTCACTGGTCTGGTGGCCAAAAACAGAAGAAAGAGGTGCACAAGATAAGTTGGAAAAACTTCAACGGCTAGCTACTCTCTCAATAACGGGTGCAATGAGAACTAAACCAACCAAGGCATTGGAAGCTTTACTCTGTATGCTTCCACTGCATCAGTTCATGCACTTAAAAGCAGAAAAGAGTGCTACAATGATCTATATAATAGTGTTGAAATGTCACCATTTGTGGCAAAACACACAATACTAATTCTGAATAGATATGAGTACATGAATAAATCATTACAAACATTCCCCCCCTATTAAAAAAAAAAGTGCTTCAAGGATCAAAAGACTTTTGAAACTCTTCGAACCCAATTTGGTCATCTAAAGATTCTAAAAACTATTCGTATCAATCCCCTAGTAACCTACAATGAAGCCTGGATGGAGAAAAGATAGAACTTTTTGTTTTTTTACACAGATGGTTTAAAATTGAACGATCGAGTGGGAGCAGGAGTAACATGTTCAGGAGTAGACTATCAATTCCGATGAGCCGATGGGCAACTGTTTTCCAAGCCGAAGTCTAAGCTATACTAGAATGTTCTGTTATATGCCTACGCAGGAAATACAGACACTCCAACATTTGCATCATGTCCGACAGTCAAGCAGCTTTAAATGCTCTGAAGTCTGCAACATGCACATCAAAACTTGTTTGGGAGTGTTTTCAATCACTTCAAACACAGGGTTGCAATAATCAAGTAAATTTATATTGGGTTCCTGGTCACTGTGGAATCGATGGAAACGAAAAAGCCGATGAACTTGCAATTAGTTCATAGGACCAGAACCTTTCTGTGGCTTATCCGCTTCTTCACTCAGAATGGAGCTGAAAGCATGGGAAATTTTGAAGGTGGAGTCCAACTAGACAAACACTTCCATTGGTAGGCAGTCAAAGAGGTTTATCACACCGAACGGTTCTGTGACTCGCGAAATACTGGAGCTTTCAAAGGAAGAGCTAAACACATATACTGGTCTAATAATAGGGAATTGTCCGAGCCGTTATCACTTGAAGGTTAGGGAAAACTTCAAGATGTCACTTATGTGGCATGGAAAAAGAAGACTCGGAACACCTGTTATGCCGATGTCTGGCTAATATTAGTAAAAGACATAAGTTCTTCGATAGGGGGCTATTAGAACCCATTGAAATCTGGAGAACAACTCCCAGTACGGTTATTCGCTTCATGCGAAGTGTAATACCAGACTAGACTAATGGTATTGGACATATCATGACGGCCACTTCCAATACACTGAAAAAATATATTTTAGTTTATTCCACGAAAACGTATGTTTTATATACAAAACCTTTTGTTGTTTACTGCAACGAAACCAATGCGTAATAAATATGAAGGTACTTTCGTCAGAACTGTCAGAACTGTTACAGATTTATATTCGTATACGTAACGAAAGGTTTGAAAAATAAACGCAATCAATCGTACAAAGAACGCTGCATAATGTAAATAGTACGAAAAATTAGTAAGCTCACGCAAGTAATTCGTACAAAGAACGCCGCATTATGTAAATAGTACTAAAAATTAATATGTTTACGCAAATAATTCGTACAAAGAATGCTGCATAACGTGAATAGTATGAAAAATTAGTAAGCTCACGCAAATAATTCGTACGAGGAACGCCGCATTATGTAAATAGTACGAAAAATTAGTAAGCTTACGCAATAATGTATACATTATACGAAATCAAAAACAAAAAGAGAGAAAGAGAGCTTGATTAATAGATCATCACCGGTTTGCCACAACGCGATTCTAGTTCTATCGATTGCGAGAGAGCGACGACGCGTGCCTTCCAACTTAACCCCAGAGACGTACAAATGTTCACTGAAGTTATTTCAATACGAAACCCGAGCGAAGGGTATATGTGTCGCGGCGATTCTATCGATGCGAGAGTGATGTTGTTCCAGAAGCGTATAAATGTTCTCTACCTCATCGTGGGAAAGCAACGGATTCGGACCAAGTGAAGGAGTGGAACTCACGACCATCTGCTCATCAAAGCGGACTCTGTAACCATGTGGCTACCAACTCTGTTTATACGAAATCAAAAATAACAGAACACCTTCAAGTAATTACTCGTTGTTATCCACGTTCATACGAAAGTACATTCGTGAATTGGATAAATTATGCGTGAGTTGCAGTTCTATTCGATAACTTGCAATACGAATGTTCTATAAAATCAACAAAAGTGCTGTACACTTTACGAAATCCATGTTTACGAAATGTGCGTGAGTGGAATAACCAAAAAATATTTGCAGTGTGGTGTATCTTTAATGAGTATTATATATGAAGGTACTTTCGTCAGAACTGTCGAAATGGTTGCAGATCTCTATTCGTATACGTAACGAAAGGTTCAAGAAATGAACGCAATCAATCATTCAAACAAACGCTGCATAATGTAAATAGTACGAAATATTAGTAAGCTTACGCAATAACATGTACATTATACGAAATCAAAAATAACAAAACACAAAAATTTCGTTCAAGTAAATACTCGTGCTTCCGTTTTTTTTTTGTTCGTTGTTATCTACGTTCGTATGAAAGTACATTCGTGAATTGTACAAATCATGCGTAAAGTTGCAATTCTATTCTATAACTTGCAGTACGAATGTTCTATACATCCAGAAAAAGTGCTGTACAATCTACGAATTTCATGTTTACGAAATGTGCGTGCAAACAATAACGAAAAAATATTTTTAGTGTAGAGGTACGTTATCCTGACTTAGCAAAATTAAAAAGGTCATGTGTCACAAAAATCAAACAATTGGTCGCCCATATACCCAAGCAGCAAAAAATGTTTCGATTATGAACTTTGTGCATCACAGCAACAAATTCTTATGCGAAATTAAGCTGCAGTTACATCTCAGTTTATTATACAATGACAAAAAAAAAGCGCAGGAGGTGGAGCCAATTGCAACATTTTCGTTGTTTCAACACAAGTTTCAAGAATGAAACCGCAATGTGTATGAACTAATGCATGGAATTTAATAACAACATGGTAAATGCTGAATGGTAAAATTTCAGCTACGAAGATGCATCGTAACAGCAACTAGGGCGCAATAGAAATTTCATGGCGTTGTGGTAAGATTGTAAAACGGCAATTGGTCAGAATGAAAAGAGATTGTCTGTATAGAGATTTATCTTTGATTATTTCTAGAAATTTGAGGATTCAACTCCAGTTATCAATTTCTATTCACTTTTCTCGTTTGTACTATTTACGTCATTTGCTGTAGAAACACTTGCAAGTTCATGGCTCAGTTTTGAATATTACTCCCCTTATCATGCTAATGGTCATTACCAGTTTTAGTTTTGCTTTTTCAATTCATCAGTACCTCAGCGTGATAATGAAGTCAAAGCAATTTATCACATTTCGTTTTAGAGACCCACATTTTTTGGACGACTTTTAGTCCAAGTACCCAAAAGTTACAACGCAGTAAATAACCTCATCTCAAAAACAAATATGGGGCGAACGACCGAGCAAAAGTGGCTGTTACATGGCTTCAGAACATGACAGCAACTTTTATAAGTATTTTTGTGTGTTTGTTTTTTGTATCTCGCAAGCATCACGTTGGCAACCTATATGCTCCACCCACTAGATCTATTCAGTGAAGGTTAGGTTTTCAAATGCCGTTTACACGTTCCAACAACAAATCCAACCTCGCGAATTACGTTGTTGGTGTGAAGATTTTTGAAGCAGCAATGCAACTTTAGTTGTTGCTTGTTTCTTTACAATTTCATCGTAATAACAAAAAATGTTTCTTAAAATCTCGGAATTTCATTGGTGCAACAAATGATCACAATTTATTTTTTTATTATGTTTCGATTGTTGTTTGGGTATTTCGGAGAATAAAAATGCAAAAGCTTTGTTCGCGACTTGGTGGCAAAAATAAATTATGTCAGGATAAAAGACCACGTGGTCATTTCGTTGACCCCGCTGTATCTGAGCTCTCATGGCATATATCAAGATGGCTTGACAAAAAATTTTTTTAATTCTTTTATCACCAATATGCACGTACGTACAAGCACTAGTAGTTATGACCTTGAAATTACATTTTCGTGAACCACAATTTAAGAGCCCGAGAAAACAAAATCCACGCATTGATCTATGCGGACTACATTTTGTGTTAATCACTTTACAAAATCATTCACTACACTGAGAATACTTTTATCTTTAAACTGTGCACCTCAGATTTCCAAAAACAAGCTTTAAATAGCAGAAATATATGAGATGATTTTTTACAAATCCTAAATTTCAACTGTATGTATTTTCATCTGTTTTCACTGCGTTGAAGATAACCAAAAGTTGCCAAATCATATTCTGTTAATACAAAGATATCATACTGAAAATTTTGAATTATTCCGACATAATTGACATAAATCGACAGCACTGCAGTGGTTACCTAGGTTACCAATTTTGCGCGTAAACAACTACAGCGGATACCTAGGTAACCTACTACGACGGTCTGCGGCTACGTTCATTCGTGACAATGTAATTCATTTATGATTAACAGTGTGATGAATATGGGGGCGTCGTGAGATGAATAATTGAGCAGTGCTTCAAGTTTTGGGATGGATATAGAAGCGTTGTGAAAAAAGGTTTGTTTTACAAAACTCAGGATAAACCTAGCTAAGTTTACTTAATTTCCATTGCTGGGCGATTCCATGAGAGCATGTTATCAGGTTTGCTTCGCTTGTTCAATGATTTAGTGTAAATCTGGTGTTAAATTCGTGCATTCTTCGTGAATGTCGGCTCAATGAGATGAATAATGGAACAAATACCCTACTTCTCGTCTATTCTAGAGAAGCGATTTTCTGGTTTGAGGCTGAGATAGAAAATAAAGAGAATATAAGGCTATTGGGGCCACGCACGAGTGTGTGTAATGCTACACGATATAAACGGTTTAAGCCAACACATCAATGTTTGTGGTTTACTTGGAAGAAATCCAGAAATCATAATATTTCCATTCATTGAACTGAAATAAATCAATATGCAATAAGAATGCGGTTGATAAAACGCATGAACGTGTTTGGTTTGTCTAGTATATATTAAAAATGTATTAACCTGCATCGCCTCCTCAAAAAAACTTACGTTGTCTACCATGGTGTGTAGTTTTTCTACACATGTAAATTTCAAAATTCAATATACCCAAAAGTTCGAGTATACTTGCCCCCTACCATTGCTTGAACGATTTACAAGGATTTATTATGAAGATGAGAAGAGCATGCATTCACTAATAGGATAAAATTGAGAGGACCAGGATGGAAGTGGAAATATGCGCAAAACGTTAAAAGTACGTTTTTGTGTTATGATGAAATTATTCAAACAGGCTATGCAAGCACTAAATAGGTACTTGTTTTGCAGTAGCAGCAACTAACTAGCCTCTAAGCTGTTTCGAACGCAACTAAGAGTTCAGTCTATGCTGTGGAAATTGAGATAAATTTGTGTATACTAACATACATACCTATATTCGGTTTTCGAAACCAGATTATTTGATACCTATTTATATCATCGATATGTGATACCTATATCATCGGCTTCAAGGCCTTCACTGAAAAAACACATTTTTGCTGCAAAGCAAAGTCTTTCTGTCCAAAACCAATTGAAATGTCATGTTTGTAGAGAGCTTCACACCAGGATAGACGACGTAAGTATTTAAATATCTCAAAAATCGAAAATATTCTTTTCTCCGAAAAAAAGTATTTTGTGTTTTTCTTGTGGTTTAGGTATTGTCAGGAAAAAAAATCGAAACAAAATTAATTTGTGTCGTTCTCTACACAAGGAGTGTAGGAAGGTTAAAACAAACAAAATATTTAAAAAAAAAAACGGTTGTTATCCTCCCTTCGCAGTCCTTCGATTCTCTTCTTCTTTATTTTAAAAACTTGGGTTCTCCTAGTTTTTAAAATAAAGAAGAACAGAATTGAAGAACTCGAACTTCATCGATTTCATCGTTAATATTTTGCGGACAGCACCTACAGGGTGACAAAAAAGTCTGGTCACACAGGAAAATCTCAATATTTCAAAAGAATAAGAAGAAAATCTGAATCTGGCTTTCATAGCTTTATTCAGTAACTCATAAAGATACTTCACAGACGATATCTCGGAATTACACCACCTTTCTCTGATCGAACCAGCTTCAGACGTCTCGGAAAGTCGTCGCAAGCGGCGTGCACGTGCTTCATCGGCATCTCGTCCCAGATTTTCGTGATAACTCGCTTGAATTGCTCCAAATTTGTTGTTTTATAGTCGTTAAGCTTCGACATCATGTATCCCCACACGAAATAATCCAGTGGATTCAGATCCGGAGACGACGGAGGCCATTCATTCTTCGAAATGAAATCGGTCAAGTTTTCCTCACATACGTCTGAACAACCTTTGTGGTGTGGGATGGGGCGCCATCTTACTGGAAGCAGTGGTAATCGTCTTTGAACAATAGTTCAGCTTGAGGTAGAACATTTTTATTCAAAACCGTGTCCAGGTAGTTCACATATTCAGCGATAACAGCTGCTCCTAACTCTGCCATGGCTCACAACTCAATGTAAACAAACTGCACAGAAACGAAGCTCTGCCACTTTGGGCAGCAAAGTTAACCCTTTCATTTGACATATAGATGGCACCAGAGTGATGCAACGTGTAGGCTACAGGCGACCCCAAAAATGTGTGACCGGACATTTTTGTCACCGTGTAGTTGGCCTTGTTGACAGCTCCACCTTCCTCCCATTTCCCAGAATCTTCACGAACTGAAAATTTTTCTCCAGCCAGGAGTGTTGGTCTTGTACCGTAATATAAATATCAAATTGCTTTTATTGTTATCATATTGAATCCATTGCACACTGGGCCAGAAATGGAATCTAGCGGAACGAAATTAATAGCGCTCTCAGGGTTTGACCAATCGGTTTCCGATCTTCTACAAAGTTTTTTGGTATTATTAGGGCTTCATTTTGGATGTTTGAATTAGTTTGGAATTTAGCCGCAAAGGTGGCGTTGCGATGCTTACTTATTTTCTTTACGCGCTGGAGCTTTGCGGTATACGACAGAATTATAGATCTCTTAATTCCATGAAACTTTACAGAATATACAAAATTTCTAACTTTTCAAGTTTCAGAGATTTACAAGTTTTTCTAAATTTTGTCTGAATTTCACGTTTTGTTGTGATAATTTTATGAGTGCACCCGAATTAATTTCTTACAAATTGTTACTAGACAAAAATTGAATAATTACATCGTGTTCTTCCGAGTACAAAAGTTTTTGAAGTACTTAACTGAAAATATGTATTACACAAAATTTGAAAAAAATACATAGTTTTGTGAAGTAGATATTTATATTATATATAGATCCCTGAAACTTAAAGAGTTAGAAATTTTGTATATTCTGTAAAGTTTCATGGAATTTAGAGATCTACAACTTTGTTGAATACCGCAAAGCTCTAGCGCGTAAGGGAAAGAAGTTAGCATCGTAACGCCACCTTTGCGGCTAAATTCCGAACTAATTCAAACATCCAAAATGAAGCCCTAACAATAATAAGAATCTTTGTAGAAGATCGGAAACCGATTGGTCAAACCCTGAGAGCGCTATTAATTCCGTCCCGCTAGATTCCATTTCTGGCCCAGTGTGCATTGTACTGTGATGGAGTCATATTTAATTAAAAAAGTGCCCTAAATCACGCTAATATTGAAATGTATAACGTTTTGTTGTTCGATTACAAAACTACAATAAATAACCTGGAACCCGGACAATATGATTTCTGCCGTGAATTCCAGTAAACAGACACCCACATAAGCGCTAGAAAAGCTGCGATTTGCTTTTGTGATATTTCAATAAATGCCGAGTTTACATAAATCATGTCTACAAAGCAAAAAGCAAAAAAAAAAAAAATAATAAGCTACATAGCAGCAAACTAGTTACCGTTCGCGCATATTTGATAACCATTTGCTGAGCTGCATTATAAACACACATACCCACCCCTGTCGGGCATATCAGCTGTTAGAACATTGTTGCGGTCGAGCGGAAATGGAGGCGCCTCATCATTCATTCCGATGGCGAAAAATAAAAAAGGGCTACCAATTAATTTCATGTCAAATGGTATTTGCGCGATGTCTGCACGCGATTGGAATAATAATGTGGGAGGCGAAGAGTATGAGAATCGGTTCATATGTTCACAAGATTTACACGACACAGTTTGCATTGTGTGTTATTACTGGGTGAGTGATGAATGGAATGGAAATTTTATTTATTTGCGTCCACTATTTGGGTTCAATTTAGATTCGTTTGGAAAATATAATTATTTTGACTAATAAATATAGAATTAAATATCATCACTTCTTATTAGGTAACTTTTTAAACTGTATATCAATTCGGCCTGTAGATTTTCAGTGTATCTCCCTAATTCATATCCAATCAGTGTTTGCGTCTTGTGTCCAAATACCGCAACCTTTCCAGTCATTCTTCCCCAATTTCGCCTAATGATCAATAATTATTCCAACACAGCGAGTGCCAAGGGTCGGGTCAAGTTGCATCATAGCTGAACTGAAAACTTAAGACCCTTTTTCCACCCCGTCCGGAATGTGACGAGAAACCTAATTTACATTCCCCAGACCCGGAGTGGCCCGAGCGATGGTAAGTAAGGTGGCAGCGCTCTGATTTTGTTTTTATGTTACGCTACCCAAATTAAAAGCATTTCATGTTCCGTTCCATTGCTTTCATACCTCCAACAAGTTGTGCTGCTGCTGCTCATTCGGGGTTGAAATTCCGCCGATAGACTACCACCACTGACGGTGATACCAAATACGATGACGGTGGCGGTGAGTCCTAAATGAGCAAAAAAATAAAAGGATCCGATCGAGGTTCGATGAAAAGCTGCTGAAGGAATTACATCACATCTGGGAAAGGGTAATTCTACTATGCAACCAGCTCCGTCCTCTGACGTCTCAAACGCGAATTGCCAATTGATTTAGTTCAAACCACTCTCCAAGCTGGTGGTCTCTTCCTCAGTTACCCTTTCGCGCTGTGGATGAAAGTAGTCGAAATAAGTTTCCTCCACCCCCCAGTCGGTAAGTTTGCGAGCGCGCAATTTAATTAAGAAAGGTTTAACGAAATATACCGACATGGATTCGACGGGATAAAATAACAGCTCGAAGGGCGATACACAGCGTTCGAATGAAACGAAATCGTTACACGAAATGCGCTGGTAACAGAGTCTATAGAAATATATGGACGAAGTTGGCTTTCAGCAGGTTCATCGAACTTGATTGAGAGATCAAAGGGATTACTGACATTAATGTTGAATGAATTACCCGAAACGCTTTTTTCTCTCTCCCTTTTGCTGACTATGTACTCACTGTGGCAACATGCATGGCTCTACGTGTGGCAGAAGGGCTGTAAATGTCTCATCAATATTCTTCCGATAGCGTTGCGGACTAGTTGTGGTATGCTAAAATCTCTGCGCCAAACTCACAGAACGCGAAACAGATCTCGACAGCCTGGCTGTCAGTTTTCACCCAGTGTGTATCTATATCTATTTTATCGCTTTCCCCAATCAGTACGTTTCGGATCTTCGCTGGGAGTAATCTCATTTCCATGGAATTAAGCTGTAATCGAATATACCGTTTTATTGCTAGCTCCGGGGATAATCCTTAAACAAATTTGATTACTGTGGCTGGTTGTTTTTTTTTTTTTATTCTGCAAAGACTTAAAACGATTTAAATTTATTGTCATCAAAATGGTGCATGCGTTAACAATGGGAAATTAATGCGGTTGTGGATTTTCATACCCGCGCGAGAATGTGTGCTCCCAGCAGTTCGGAGAAGGTCCTGAGGCAATTAAACCAAATAAAGTGAAAGTTTGTAAAAGAGATGAAACTATGTCGAAATTTCAAAAGTATATGAAAATGCATTCATATGGAAATGTAATTAAAAATATTGAACTGCAAAGGTAGAAAATTAAAAAAAAATCTTAATACAAGTTTAATTGAATTTAATCTAAACATATAAAAATACAGCTCTGTCTGTCTGTCTGTCTGTCTTATTCATATAGGCATGGAAACTACCGAACCGATCGGCGTGAAATTTTGTATATAGGGGTTTTAGAGGCCAGGAAAGGTGACTAAGATAGTTCGAGACCCCTCCCTCTTCTGCAAGGGAGGGGTCCCATACAAATGAAACACAAATTTCTGCACATCTCGAAAACTAACCAAGCAAATGGCACCAAATTTGGCATGTGGATGTTTTTAGGAGTAGCAAATATGTCCATGTCGATTCGACACCCTTCCCTCTTCTGGAAGGTAGGGGTCCCATACAAATGAAACACGAATTTCGCACAGCTCGAGAACCATTCAATCAAATACAACCAAATTTGGTATATGAATGTTTTTAGAGGTAACAAGTGGTTCGACTCCCCTCCCTCTTTTGTGAGGGAGGGGTTCATAACAAATGAAACACAAATTTCTGCTTATCTCGAGAACTAACCATCTAAATGGAACCAAATTTGGCAGGTGATTGTTTTTAGGGGTAACAAGTATATCCATAATGGTTTGACACCCCTCTCTCTTCTATAAGGGAGGGGTCCCATACAAATGAAACACAAATTACGAACAGCTCGAGAACCAATCAAGCGAATATAACCAAATTTGGCAAGTGAATGTTTTTAGGTGTAACAAACATGTCCATAATGTTTCGACACCCTTTCTTTTTCTGGCATGTCTCCAAATACCATTTCGAAATCCAAGATGGCGACTTCCCCTTTCTGAAAAATAGCGGCAAATGACCAAATACCACCCAACATGGGTATTTCCGGGATTTTTATGATGCACTGAAGCCACAAATCGATCTCAGACAACATTTTGAATTGTAAGATAGCGACTTCCGGTGCCTGGAAAACAGCCGAAAATGATCAAATACCACTCGATATGAGCATTTCTTTAATCAAGTTGACGCACGGAGGCCAAAAATTGTTCCCAGATGCCATTTTGAAATTCAAGATGGCGACTTCCGGTGTCTGAAAAACAGCGGCAAATGACCAAATACCACCAAATATGGGTATTTCCGGAATTGTTATGACGCACTGTAGCCACAAATCGACCTCAGACAACATTTTGAATTGTAAAATGGCGACTTCCGGTGTCTGGAAAACAGCCGAAAATGATCAAATACCACTCAATATGAGCGTTTCTTTAACCAGATTGACGCACGGAGGCCGAAAATTGTTCCCAAATGCCATTTCGAAATCCAAGATGGCGACTTCCGATTTCCGAATACCACTTTCGAATACCACTCAATATGCGTATTTCCGGAATTGTTATGATGCCCTGAAGCCACAAATCGACCTATCAACCTCAGACAACAATTTGAATTGTGAGATGGCGACTTCCGGTGTCTGGAAAACAGCCGAAAATGACCAAATACTACCCAATATGAGTGTTTCTTCAACCAGATTGACGCTCAGAGGCCAAAAATTGTCTCCTAATGCCATTCTGAAATCCAAGATGGCGACTTACGGTTTCTGAAAAACAGTGGCAAATGACCAAACACCACCCAATATGGGTATTTCCAGGATTTTTATGACCGATTGAAGCCACAAATCGACCTCAGACAACATTTTGAATTGTAAGATGATTACTTCCGGTGTCCGGAAAACATCCTAAAGTGACCAAATACCATCCAATACGAGTATCTCTGGAACGAGAATGAAGCTGAAAATTGACCTCAGACACCATTATGAATTGTAAGATGGCAACTTCAGGTTTCTAAAAAACAGCCAAAAATGGCCGATTTCCATACAATATGAATATTTTCGGAACCAGAATGATACACAGTAGCTAGAATCGACTACAGACACCATTTTGAGTTCGAAGATGGTGACATCCGGTTTCTGGAAAACAGCCGAAAATGACCAAATAACACCCTATAAGGGTGTTTCTTAAACCAGAATGACGCTCAGGGGCCAGAAATTGTTTCCAAATGCCATTATTAAATTCAAGATGGCGACTTACGGTTCCTGAAAAATAGCCCAAAGGACCAAATAACACCCAATATGAGTATCACCGGATCCAGAATGATGCAAGGAGCCATAAATTGACCTTAGACAACAAAAATGGCAACTTCTGGGAAACAGCCGAAAATAGCTGAATACAGGTCGGACTCGATTATCCGGAGACTCGATTATCCGTGGCTCGATTATCCGGAAAAAATGGTTCGATGACCCGGAGTATTTTTTTTCTTCTATATTTCTTTAACGTACTTTTGTCTTCCGGGTCATTGGGAGTTTCGGGGTCGTTCAAAAATGTAACAACAGTGCCCCGTTCTGTTCAGGCAGTTCGTTTTTAGCAGTTTTCTGGTCGTTTATCCAGCCGATTCTTACTCTACAACCTCCAAGAGCAAGGTTTCATGGTTTTTTGTTGCCGATGAGGACAACCACTAATGGTCAACCGGTATCGAATTTATGGCCGGAACATATTCCTTATAATGGCCATGATCAATGCAGTACTTAGAACCTTAAGCAGGCCTGTCTCGGTGGTGTTTCGGATACTCCTGGATTATTGAACCAAAACTCATCAAGCGAAATCAATAACAATTTGAAATCCGCAAAGTAGCCTATTAGTGGCCATATCGAGCGTCTAGGTCGTAATAGGTCACTCAAGAAATAGAAAAGAAATCATGAGTGTTTTCAAAATCGAACAGGGTCTGTATATGTAATTATGTAACACCTCATTTCTTCTTAATATTTAAGATAATAAAAACAGATAAATATATAAAAGAAATGACATTCTATTATATTTTCTGGAGAATATTTCCTTTGATCTCTCGTTGCGAAAGCTGTCTTTGGTAGTTTTAATTTATTTTATTTCGTTTTTTCATCTTCGAGATAATATATTGATTATTATTACGTATATACATATGTATAACAAACGCCGACAAACAGTCTAAAGATAATTTTCAGTTTGTTTGGTTGACACGTGTATTGTGTACAATATATTATAATAGAAAACTCACTGTTCTAGATGAGAGATGTTAAAAATTGAAATCTTAAAAATTGCTCGATTATCCGGAGGGTTCGATTATCCGGAGCGAAATGTTTTTCAAAACTCCGGATAATCGAGTCCGACCTGTACTACTACATATGGATATGTCCGTAATCGAAATGATGTAGTAAAGCATTGACCCTGGACACCATTTTGAATTAGAAGATGACCACTTTCAGTTTCTGGAAAACAACGAAAATAACTGAAATGCACCCAATATATATCCGGAATAGAGGTCATGTACAAAAGCCAAAAGTCGAGGATGTTGTCATTCCGATAAAACCAATCATTTTTAAACGATATAATCCAATCGCAAGGAATCAGTGAATTTGAAATGTTTAAAATTATTAAATTAAACATTAAAATTGGCGGGACGAAGTTTGCCGGGTCAGCTAGTCATATATATAAAATAAAGTTATATATATGTGCGACCGCCCATAACTTTACAACGGAGCGTCTGATTTGAGCTGGCTTTGTTCTGTTGTGTTCGTCTTCGTCCAAGGAAAATTGTTATGACAAGAAAACTAGGAAAATTCGAAGGAAAATGGTAGAATTCACGAAAATAGAATTTCCATACAACGAAGAAATAAGATCGCAGAAGGCGCAATAAACAACAATATGACAGCAATTTAAAACAGGTGACTCTCGACAGTTATTTTGAAATCATCCTTTAAAAGCTACCACCGAAAATTAAATACATATAGGAGTACACTCGATTGGTAGCTACCGTCACGGTAATCGGTTGAACTATCTAAACATACAAAAACACAGCTCTGTCTGTCTGATCCACATAGGCTTGGAAACCACTGAACCGCTCAGCGTGAAATTTTGTATATAGGGGTTTAAGGGGCCAAGAAAGGTGACTAAGATAGTTCGAGACCCCTCCCTTTTAATACCCCTCTCTCTTCTATAAGGGAGGGGTCCCATACAAAAAACACAAATTTCGCACAGCTCGAGAACCAAGCAAGCAAATACAACCAAATTTGGTATGTGAATGTTTTTAGATGTAACAAATATGTCCATAATGGTTCGACCCCCCCTCCTTCTTCTGGAAGGAAGGGGTCCAATATAAATTAAACACAAATTTTTGCACATCTCGAAAACTAACCAAGTAAATGGAACCGAATTGGGCAGGTGAATATTTTTAGGGGTAACAACTATGTCCATAATAGTTCGACACCTCTCCTGCTTCTGGGAGGTTGGGGTCTCCTACAAATGAAACTCAATTTTTTTCACAACTTCAGAGCTAATCGAGTAAATGGAACCAAATTAAGCATGTGCATTGCAGGTTTTGGGGGTAAAAATATTTTAATGGTGGTTCAACACCCCTCCCATTTCTGGATGGGAGGGCTTTTATACAAATCAAATATAAATTTCCATGGTGGTTTGATACTCCTCCGTACTCTGGAATTCTACAATGATCGGGTCGATGCACAGGAGCCCAAACTCGACTCCAGACGCCATTTTCAAATTTAAGATGGAATCTTCCGGTTTCTAATATGGGTACTTCCGGAATCGTAATGGTGCACTGAAGCCACAAATCGTCCTCAGATAACATTTGAACTTTGAACTTTTGGTTTCTGGAAAACAGCCGAAAATAGCCGAATTCCATTAAATATGAGAACCTCCGGAACCAGAATGATGCACAGAAGCTTGAAATCGATCACAGACACCATTTTGAATTCTAAGATGGCGACTTCCGGTTTCTGGAAAACAGCCGAAAATGACCAAATACCACCCCCCATGAATATTTCCGGAATCAGAAGCTAAAAATTCACCACATACACCATTATGAATTGCAATATGGCGACTTTTGGTTTCTGGAAAATAGCCGCAAATGACCAAATAACACCCAATAAGGGTGTTTCTTCAACCAGAGTGACACTCAGGGGCTAAAAATTGTCTTCAAATGCCATTTGATATCCAAGATGGCGACTTCCGGTTTCGGAAAAACCGCCGAAAAAGACCGAATATTACCAAATATGGATATTTTCGTAATCGAGATGATGCATAGGAACCAGGCATTGACCCTGGACACTATTTTGAATTCAAAGATGACCACTTTCAGTTTTTGGAATACAACAAAATTACTGAATACCACCTATATGGGTATTTCCGAAATCAGATTGAAGCTAGAAAAACAGCTGGAAATGACCGAATACCACTAAATATGGATATTTTCGGAATAGAGGTGATGTACAGAAGCCAAAAGTCGAGGATGTTGTCATTCCGATTAAACCAATCATTTCAAACGATTTACCTTTTGACTTTGTTTATAACCTATGACCGATTCGTTGTGCATTTGCAGACTATAAACAAATCGCAAGGTTCAGTGAATTTGAAATGTTTAAAAATATTAAATTAAACACAAAAATGGGCGAGACGAAGTTTGCCGGGTCAGCTAGTAAACATATGAAATAAACTGTTAAAAACTGACTGACTTTCGCTCAACCTGCCTCTCGCGTTTATTATCTCTCTTATATCACAATTTTTATTTTACTAGAGTGCGTATTCACTGGGGCGAATTTTATTCAAATGTGGAATCCACAGATCTTGCAAGTATGCAAGAAATTGGCCGAAAACAATAAACACAGATAAAAGTAAAGTCACATAAGTTACTTCCGTGATGTACGCAGGCTGAAAACAAAGGATGTCAGACGGGGGGGGCAAACTTTTACGTAAGGTTTTTTATCGCTTGCTTTGCGCCCCTACATACTGCCCCATATCCTCTACTCAAATTTGCTCACTGGTTTTCCCCTTTTACCCCAGCAATACTTAAGCTTTATCACCATTTCCAAACAATAAACTCCGGCTCGTAAATGCAAACTGAATCTTACACATTTTCCCGTGGCATAAGAGGCTTTGGCAATAAAGAATTTCCTCACACGCAAAATTTTCTAGCTATTAAAAAATAAGAAAATTATATCTAACCGGCATCATCTGGTGGAGTTTTCCCGTGCCGAACTTAGCATTGCAACACGCAGCCGGATCGGGGCGCAAAATGCCGTGCAAAATAAGACATAAAAATGACGGTGGCTGCTTACTTTTGCGGCCCCCTCCGGTGACGGTGGCGGTAATAGTGGTGGCGGTGTGCCGACGGTGTGAAACAATTTACACAAGCCGGAGCTTGTCCCCGTTGCGTTGGCCGAGTAAGTTCCCCCGTTCCCGGGGTATGGCGTCATCAAAATGGGTCTTTTGCCGCATTCCTTTCTTCGCAGCATCTGTCGCCGCCGAGTGACGGGACAGAGCCCGGCACGGCGCGAAAGAGACAGATGATTCTAATAAAACAGTATTTTATGTATATTTTCTGTAAAAATTATCTCCGCTGCCTAACAACCTACAGGGTTAATTTGTTTTCAATGTTTTTGACGTTTTTTATATCCCATCAAAAACAACTGCCTTCGTGTTAATCTTTTCGCTGCTCACTGGAAGTGCTTGCTGCTGTCCCGAAAAATGTTCGGTGACATCCGTTTGGAACGCTGTAAGTTTGTTCAAGTATTACAATGCAGCCAAAACGGGAACTGAGTATGATTTGTTTTTTTTTTTTTGCTCGTTCAGTTGTTTAATCACCTGGTAAATTTTGCTCCGTTCCTGCTTCTTTTTACGACGAACAAGGACGAGGAGGAAAACGACGACAATTCCATGCACTTGTGCTTTTCTGCGTTATTTTGAAGTTCATGGAAAATGTTGCTCGAAACGGTACACTGCTGAGCTTTTCTTTGTTTTTTTTTCTGCTCCCTCCTATCATCGTTCGATGTTGGGGTGTTTGGTTTTTTATCGCTACCGTTACTTCCTATTACCATTATTTCTAATGAAGCAGTAGTTAGATGGGCAACTCAGTATAGTATCAAGCTTCTGCACCAAGTTCTGGGCTGTTGCTGGCACATGGAGTTTTTTCTGCTTTTTTTTCAGCTCGCACGAATACTGCGAGAAGACGATCAACCCACTTTTGCAGTTGCTCGTTATTGTACTCGACAAATGATAATTTGCTGTTTTGTTAATGGGCAGATCAGTTGATTGGAATTCGCTTCCTACGCTTTGTAATGGAATTGGAAAAATTATTTGAAGCTGTTTTAGGAGCACCTGTTACCCGTAAATAGATTGTAAACTGAGGAATTTTTCGCTTCTGGGTATAAATGTTTTGAGTTCCCCAAAAATTAAACTACAAATCCTGGTTAAACAGGTTTTGAATTATTAGCTGAATGATTATGTAATCATGTGTTGTTCCAGAAAATTGTTTGCAAGTTTTTTAAATGCGTCGGAAGTTTTTCGAAAAACTGTTTCTGTACTCGAAGGCAAACTGGAGGTTGACAGCAACACATGAACAAGAGCTAATATTAAATCATGCACATGATATTCGACTATGTAGTTTTCTAAAAATGAATAATGCAATTTACGGGCAGGTTCTTCCGCTAATCAGTTCTATTCAGAGCCGGATTTACGATTGTGGGGGCCCGGGGCCCAGTTATAGTCGGGGCCCCAAAATAAAACGAAACCGTTTTTTTTTATCGTACGAGTGAAAAACATTTATTTGCTATTGAAAAATTACCAAAAATTTGATAGAATTTTTTCTTAAGCCCTATTAGGAGTTCCAAGCGAAGTGAAAATCTCATACAAAATGATCATTTTTTCACGCTCGTGAAAAATGCAACCTGCAAAAATTTCACCTTGCTTGGAATTATAAACAAGTTCGATCCAGCGAAATCGAAGGTTGTGGATGCAAACGCTAGTGAAAAAAGCAGCAGGAAGAGAAAACTTGCGTGCGTTTCTATTGTTAGGTGCAGCCAATTTTCACTTCGCTCGGAGTGTTAATTCGTGGGTTTCGCTTCACTTAAACTGTAAACTGCAGGCTGGTGAAATACCTGCGTGTTCCACAAACGGGTTTTCGCGAGAGATTTCGCAAGCGAAAATTCACGCTTTTTCGCTTGTCAAATTTTCACTTCGCTTGGACCTGTAAACTATGCTTTACGAGTTTTTTTGCAGAAATCTTATTAATTAAATAATCAACATTCAACTCCTTCAGTATACTCGTACTCGAAACTTAATAATGCTAAGTTTGACTGTCCTTCATTCTTCACAGTAGTACGCAAGCTGTTTTCAATAAGTTCCATCTTCAAATATTTTTCTTGATACATGAAAAAAAACTACCTCAATTTGAAAAAATTGCGATCCACAGGCAAAAAATTGCACACAATTTGAGAAAGACTGCGCAAATACAAGACGACTCCGACAATAATAGAAACGAGGAAAAAACTACACACATCTGCAGGTCAATAGAATCTGCACACGAACTCAGAAAATCTGCATTTTGAAAAGCACATCTGGTATCCCTGATTCAGACAAGTTAGCAAGAGCAATGCATTAAAAAACTTGTGGGTTATTTTCTTTCTCTGCTTTACCTCCCATGCGCGCTGGTTCGATTCAAATGGTGTGTTAATGTGTGTCATGGAGGAAGGTGTCAGATTGAAATAGTCTGTTCAAATTTTCTTACTATAAAACGAACTTTTTTAAAGAGAAAAAATCTTTTTCTCGATTTGTGGGGGCCCCAAAAATGTGGGGGCCCTCACCCCCTCCCCATAAATCCGGCTCTGGTTGTATTCACAATTCCTGATCAATCATTCCAAAAACACGATTGATATATTTCAACGCTTTTGTATGTAAGTGATATATAACCACCATAAATTATAACATCATAAGTGTTATCATAACAAGTAAATATTTCCCTTTTATGCAATGTTCATTTTCTTTTAATTTTTTTTAATTTTTGTAAGAAAAGAATGTCAAGTCATCCGTCAGTTGCAGTGACAACGTGTTCGATTGATTTTCACCATTTTAAATTTTCTAAACATTCCTTGCTCTGAGTTTTATTGTGTTTGTGTTTTATTGTCACTGTAATTGTATAAATTCGGTTTGTGTACTGGGTACAGGTCGGACTCGATTATCCGGAGACTCGATTATCCGGAGACTCGATTATCCGGAAACTCGATTATCCGGAACTTGATTATCCGGAATTTTATTTATTTTTGTGTCCGTTTTAAATTTTTATTCCGAAATTATACCTTTACCATCCCTTCTGGCATATTTATTACCATTCAAGTCACTTCCGGCATGTTTGGGACATGTTCGAGTTAAGTGAAAATAATCAATGTCCAATTTATTTATTTTGCTTCTTAAGATTTTACCCCCTTTCGCCTCAGTAGTAACTTCTGGTTACGCCACTGCATCATACAAGTAAAATGAAGAAAAAAAATATTTGTTTTATGTTCGTTATTCGCAAAATTTTAGTATTTTTTGTGTGATTCGATTATCCGAAAAACTCAATTATCCGGAACTCGATTATCCGGAATTTTATTTATTTTTGTGTCCGTTTTCAATTTTTATTCCGAAATTTTACCTTTACCATCCCTTCTGGCATATTTATTACCATTTATGTCACTTCCGGCATGTTTGGGACATGTTCGAATTAAGTGAAAATAATCAATGTCCAATTTATTTTTTTTTTTGCTTCTTAAGATTTTACCTCCTTTCGCCTCAGTAGTAACTTCTGGTTACGCCACTGCATCATACAAGTAAAATGAAGAAAAAAAATATTTGTTTTATGTTCGTTATTCGCAAAATTTTAGTATTTTTTGTGTGATTCGATTATCCGAAAAACTCAATTATCCGGAACTCGATTATCCGGAATTTTATTTATTTTTGTGTCCGTTTTCAATTTTTATTCCGAAATTTTACCTTTACCATCCCTTCTGGCATATTTATTACCATTTATGTCACTTCCGGCATGTTTGGGACATGTTCGAATTAAGTGAAAATAATCAATGTCCAATTTATTTTTTTTTTTGCTTCTTAAGATTTTACCTCCTTTCGCCTCAGTAGTAACTTCTGGTTACGACACTGCATCATACAAGTAAAATAAAGAAAAGAAATATTTGTTTTAGGTTGTTATTCGCAAAATTTTAGTATTTTTTGTGTGAATCGATTATCTTAAAAACTCAATTATCAGGAACGAAAACATTTTTGATGTTCCGGATAATCGAGTCCGACCTGTAGTGGTATTATGCGGATAGTGATGGATGAAATAAAATCTGGCTTCAGAAAGTCCGCCCTTGAGTTAATTTTGGCCCTTCATTTTGTTAACGCTTGCTGTTTTATTTTCATTTTCACTTTACCAAAGAAACAGTGGCGATCATCTGTGACTACGAACGATGCTCGTGAAATATTTGATCAGGGTCTGACAGCTTATTACAAGGCAGAATATCTAATATATTTGAAGGGGTGCTGCGTTTATTGGAAGTGGAAATTGAAAAAATATTAGATGCAATTTTTAAAAATTGCGCCAGTGAAAAATATTTTTATCAGCACTGATACCACATCTAGTCTGCATTGAATAAAACACCATACCGAAGACAGATAGACTGCTTGTTCGTACATCGTATTTCAGATTACTTTTCTAACAACTATTTGCCTTGCAAAAGTTCAATGTTGAACGAATAATAACGAACATATTTTTCCTTAAGCCTTAAATCTAAACCATATTATTCCAATAATGTTAAATAATTCTTGTGTAAATTCAAATCAAGAAGTTACAGCGACTAACATGCAAAAGACATCTGTTTTTGAGTTATTTTGAGTTTTAGACACTAAAATCTAATTTTCAAGGGAAATGCGGCTTTTTCAGTCTTAAGGTTGTATCAAAACACTACTATGTCTTATGTCCGACGTTTCGGCCTTTGGACTTGGCGTACAACTTTATATCTCCTGAGGAAGGCCAAGTCCAAAGGCCGAGACCTCGGACATAAGCATTGGATACATCCTTAAGACGGAAAAAGCCGTATTTCTCTTGAAATTTCATATTACAGTCGTCTTTAAATTTGAATATGTGCACTCAAATCTAAACATATGAAAATGCAGCTCTGTCTGTCTGTCTGTCTGCCTGATCCATATAGGCTTTGAAACTACTGAACCGATCGGCTTGAACTTTTGTATATAGGAGTTTTAGAGGCCGAGAAAGGTGACTAAGATAGTTTGAGCCCCTTTTCTCTTCTGGAAGAGAGGGTTCCCATACAAATGAAGCACAAATTTCTGCACATCTCGAAATCTAACCAAGTAAATGGAACCAAACATGGTATATTGATGTTTTTAAGGGAAACAAATACGTCCACATTGGTTGCCTCTTATGGAAGGGAGGGGACCCATACAAATGAAACACAAATTTCACACAGCTCGAGAACCAATCAGGCAAATACAACCAAATTTGGAATGTGAATGTTTCTAGGGGTAACAAATGTGTTCACATTGGTTCGAAACCCCTCCATCTTCTTGAAGGGAAGGGTTCCATGCAGATGAAACACAAATTTCTTTACCAAATTTGGTAGGTGAATGTTTTTAGGGGATCATATATGTCCATAATAGTTTGACATCCCTCCCTCTTCTGGTTCCTAAATGGAACCAAATTCGATATGTTAAGGTTTTCGAAAGCAAGAAAATTTTTCACGGAGGTTCGACACCCCTTTCGTTTCTGGGAGAGAGGGCTCATAAAAATGAAACTCCAATTTCTTCACAACTCAAGAACTAATCAAGTGAATGGTTCCAAATTTGGCATGTGGAGTTTTTTCAGAGCAAAAAGTATTGTACACTCCTCCTTCCTCTGGATGGAAGGGCTCTTATACAAATCAAACTGATATTTCAACCACGTTTTCCGAAAAACAACCCAAAATGGTCGGGTCGATGCACAGGTGCCAAAACTCGACTCCAAACACTATGTTTAAATTTAAAAATGAGACTTCCGGTTTCTGATATGAGTGTTTCCGGAACCAGAATGACACTCAGAGGCCAGAAAATATCTCCAAATGCCACTTTGAAATCCAAGATGGAGACTTCCGGTTTCTGAAAAACAGCGGAGAGTGACCAAATTCTTTCAATTCAAAATATTCAATCATGTGATAAGAAATGATATCGTGTAAAATTTATCTTGGAGGCTTCTCCGAAGATACTTTGAGCGAAAATCACACTTTCAAGCATACTTCCACACGAAATTATCTCTCATCCTTAAGAAAGTTTGCAATAGCAACATGCTGTAGCAGTGTTGCTGGAAAAATTCAATGGTGAGCTGTTCGTCAGACATTCAATCAGATTGGGGCGAATATCTTTTTTACAAGCATCGTAGCGCCTTACGGTCTTCAGAAGAGTTTTTTCCAGTAATTTTTTTTTTCAAATATCATGTATCGATATATCGACATCTCTAGAGAATAAGTTTTGAAAAAGTAGATTTTCCCATATAAAATCGTATGGAAACTTTAAAAGTCGGGCGCAAAAATATAGTTCAACCGATCGATCTGAAAAGTGACAAAATTGTTATAGGACCCATAAGAAACATGGGAAGTGCATGGGAGCTAACATTTATTGTTTGTACCACCCTAATGTCCAACCCATCGTAGTGCAATGGAAATCTCTCGAAGTGCCCTGCGCTACTCTTCGCTGTCGGTTTGTACTTCACCATTTATTATCCGCAACACTTTCCGTTCTAATACGGAACACGTTGTTAGATCTTCATTTTTGCGTTATTGTCGGAGGTTGCCAGAGATCCCAATTATAAGAATTCATCTACCACTACGAGTTCATCGCCGTCCATGATTACCGTCCGTGGAAGGCGGATATAGGTTTCTCTCGACCCTTATCTTTCATATACTTGGATTCGACGTATTAATTTCTAGTGCAACTCTCCTAGCCTTCATTTTTAGTCTGGTGTAGATTACCTATGAGTTGATTATATTTGCTGAAAATCGTGCCTCTCGCTTCGTTGCCCTCTCTTTGGATTACACGCTTAAAAGTAATGTTGAACAACATGCAGGATAGTTCATCAAGGAGATGTCTCAATCTTCTATGCGCTTAGAAGGTAATCGAGTTACACACGTTACACATCACTCAATCCAAGGTAGCTTTGATAAGTCGTGTCAGTTTATCCGGGAAACCGCAGTCTTGCATTATTCGCCATAGCCGGTCACGATCGATTGTATCAAACGCTGCTTTGAAGTCCACGAAAACGTGATGTGTGGGCCCGTTGTACTTCCGGCATTTTTTAAAGATCTGCCGGAGGGTGAAGATTTGATCCGTTGTAGCGCGTGCTTGTGTGAAGCCCGCTTGGTACTGACCTACGAAACATTTTGCCAGAGGAGAAAGACGGCGGAGCAGAATTTGAGAGAGAACTTTGTAGGCGGCGTTGATCAACGTTATGCCACTGCAGTTGCTGCATTATAGCCGATCGCGCCTTCTTATAGATGGAGCATACAACTCCTTCTCTTTTCCACCCAAATCCTGGAAATCACACAGTGGAATGCCGTTGTTAGTACCTCTTTGCCGTGTTTATAGAGTTCTGCCGACAGTCTGTCCTTACCTGCGCCTCGATAGTTTTTAGTGACCCAATTTCCCGTTTCATCTCCAGAATATCGAGAACTGGGGCACTGTTATCGTTGATAGGCACTCCAAGAATACCTTCTCTTGTTCCACCTGTCGACCACCTCGTGCTCACTTGTGATCAGGTTTCCCGCCTCCTCATCCCTACACATATCTGGACTCGGTGCGTAGCCCCTACGGGATTAGTTTACCTTGTCATAAAACTTTCTCGTGTCATTTGCCCGAAACAGTTGCTCCTGCTCTCCATGATCTTCGCCCTCCTGCTGGCATTTCTTTTTACCTCATCTAGTGCTGCGATTGCGGCTTCTCCCATATCCAAGCGTATTTTTATTGTCGAGAATCGAAGCACATCGATGGAGAAACTGTGGAAGGCAGTACCTCATCAAGTAAGCGCGCATAATTGTCGACAACCTGCGAGTTATGTAACTGCCAGATGTTTGGCCAAGAAGGACGATTTTGCCGTGTGTGAAATACCGTTGATAGTTTTGAGCACACATACTACTAGGTGGTAGTTGAAGTCTATATACGCACTCCGAGAGAAGCGTTTGTTTGCGATGTTCGAGATACACCGACCATCGATGAGAACGTGGTGAATTTGATTTGTTGTTTAGTGGTCAGGTGATCTCCAGATGACTTTGTGGATATATTTGCGTGGAAAGGTGATTTTAAGCACCAGACCACGGGGAGCGATAATGCTGATGCATCGTTGGCTGTTGTCGTTCGTGTCGTTCGTGTCGGTGTGTAGACTGTGAGGACCTACCACCGGTCTATGCATCACCCTTCCCTACCAATCTGAGGGTTCATATCCCCGATAACGATCTTGATGTCCCGTACCGAGTAGCTGTCGTATGTTGTCTCCAACTGCCCGTGGAACAATTCCTTCTGGTCGTCAGGTCAGGGTTATGAAAATGACTGCAAGACGGTTCTCAACCTTTTTTTGTCCACGCACCCCTTGGCGATTTTTTTTTTCATATCGATTGTAGCCCCTAGCTTGGAATGTTCTCGCAGAGTGGGAGAGTGGTATGGTAGATGTTATGCTAGTCTAGTTCATGTTTTAAACTGAACTACGGTTTGTTTGATTGCTACAGTCATGTTTTGAAAGCAAGATTTGACAGATTGAAACGGATTTTTATTAAAAAAAGCTTTGTCCGCCATAACTGATTACTAGCGCTGTATAGGACGCTGATACTCCCGGTGGCCCTTTACGGACATGAAGCATGGACGTTAGAGGAAGCTGATCGACGAGTGCTCGGAGTTTTTGAGCGTAAAGTTCTGCGATCGATACTTGGCGGTAAACTAGAAGATGGAGTGAGGCGCAGACGCATGAACCACGAGTTGTACCAGGTATACAAACATGCTGATATAGTGAAGGTAATACAGCAGGTCAGGCTTCAGTGGGCTGGACATGTAGCCAGGATGCCTAACGAGAGAGCCGCCAAAACTATCTTCAGTAGAGAACCAGGAAGAGCCGTTGACTCCGTGGTAGGCCTCGCACGCGGTGTGCCGATGTGCGCGGTGGAAGAAGATGCACAATCTGCTGGTGTACGGGGAGACTGGAGAACGGCTGCCCAAGACAGAAGAAGCTGGACATCTCTAATTCGTTCGGCCCTGGAGCGGTGAACGGTCCGTTAGTCGAAAAAGTAAAGTAAAGTAAGTAACTAAAGTAAGTGTCAGGTCAACCTTCGCGCATGCAGTGCACGTTGATGATGCTGTAGTTGAAGATACAACCTATAATTCTCAACGAACAAATTCTCTGGTTGATCGTCTGCCAGTTGATCACGCGAGATATATTGAACATCATTGTTTGTAAACTATTGACAAGTTTATCATAAACAGTCGTTTTCTCGTATCGGACATGAGGAAGCATCGTCTGAGGGGAGAGTGGGAAGTAAGAGTTCTAGCACGTTGGTAGAAGTAACGTAGTAAGTGGGAGTTACAATCAAGGGTATTATAGTCAAAAATTGGTCCATTTCAATTTGCAGTATTTTTATCGTATAGCAAAAAAACTTAAACACCTCTCATTTTAAAGTTGTACGTGTATATTATACTTGCTTATGTTTTTTTATTCTTCATCTAAATTATTATTCCTTATGTTTGATTTTGATATTCGCTTTTGAAGAACAGTATGCAGTTCAAAAAGAAATGCATTTTCCTATCTCAATCCCATATCAAATTCAAGCACTGAATCAGGCAATGAAATTTCTTCTCATGGGCAGTAGGTACGCAGCTAAAAAGAAACCATGAACCGAAGGAGAACACGGAGTTCACTTGGTAGGAACCCTGCTGTGAAGCGTAATATCACTTGTTCTTGCGCGGAATAATGAGCACTGACATTATTCAGGTACTGAAAGAGTCAGGCAGTTAGTTGGTCATCTCACATCAGATCGCGTTTGATAAACAAGTGTGTTCAAGTGTTTTACGATAAAAAAAGCAAAAATCATGCGGTCACTTACGTCCGATATCGTTACTGTGAAGCATTCTCAGCTGTCAAAATTCCGTTAGGTAAAAGGGTGAAATTTCATGAAACTCTTTTCTTTTCAACTACGTTACACGCTTGAGTTGTGAAAATGGCGACAAAATTCTGCTCGCGCATCGCGAAATTCCGAACTATTTGCACAAATTGCAAAATTATTGAATGTGGCCAAATCAACTGTCGCCAACCTAACAAAAGTGTTTGGAGAACGGTTGTCGACTGCCAGAAAGATAGGATCGGGGAGAAACCAAAAACCGAAGGCCACAAGAACGACGAAAAGAATGGCCCGTACCAGGGGCGACTCGTCCATGGGTGCAACCTGTGCAATGCACATGAGGACGTCAGGCAAAAATTGAATATAAAATCCAAATTCATGCTCTTATTTTCTTATTTTGTAGATTTATTTTTAAATAGTAACAAAGGGAATTACTTGCTTTTATTCGCGGATAAAATTGTAGTTACTTCCCCAAACTCTGATTTTCAGAACTTCTAGTTGCACAGGTAGGTTCAACAGCCACGAGTCGCCCCTGGCCCGTACCGAAATCGCAACCTTTTCGTCCGAGATGTCACAAGCAAGCTGGGATTGTCAACTACAACTGTGAATTGAGCTAAAAAACGAGCCGGACTGTTTGCTCACAAAAAGGTGGTGACTCCGATCATGACATTAAGCAAAACAAATCGGCCAGGCGACGATCGTGAAAGCTGTACATGAACATGCTGACGAAATTTTATTGCCAGGTACAGGATGATGGAACTTGTATGCCGCAAACGACGTCCAGGTGGTGCCAAACGACCTGGACCGTCCTAAAAAACCAAAGCTCCTTCCAATAGGGAAATACTGGGCTATCGTCAAGCGGAACCTCAAGAAGACATGAGAGAGTTGTCAACAAGATGCAGTTTAAGGTTAACTGGCGCTCTGCGGCCAAGAAGGCTGTACAAACTTGTTGGAAGGAGTCAAGAGGAAGATTCGGTAATTCGCATTCGCTAAAAAGGAGGCGAGAGTCAATATTTTTCATTCATTCTGTACGAATTGAACTTGACAGAGAAACATGATTTGATTATTAAATAAAAAGATGACCGATTTACACACATTTTTATTTGATTCATTTTAACCGTAACGCCCTTTAGTCTTAATTAAATTTTAATCGTTGATTAGTTCTTCTTGAAAATGTGCATGCCAAGATTTTCAAGTATCGGACATGTTTCTTAGATTTATTTAATTGGCGTTGACCAGAGTAGAGTGAAATTTTTGGCAAGGGTTTATGAGCATAATGCATTTTTCTATAATGCCTAACGGCTTTGTGTTATCAGTAGTTGTTACTGTGGTACGTTACCGGAAGGGTCACGTCTAATTTCCCCAAGTCCCTGGTCGTTCCTCTGGGGACTAGCGGGGTGGACTCTCACGACCTCTTTTGCCAAGGCTAGCTCGATCTCGAGGGAGAAACTCTCCTTCTCGAGGGCGGCTTTCTGACACCGATCAGGGATGCAGACGGCTCTATCGAAAACTCTCTCTAAATTAGGTTAAGTTTTTATTCACTAACTTACAATTTGGATGGGTGGGTGTGTGTGTGTGTAGGGGGGGCCGGCCGGCTGCTGAATCTGCCTCGGATGATGACTCGGGATGCTTGTTCTGCCGGGTGATCCAATTCGGGTAACTAGTTGGGCTGAATCTATCGGGTGAACGGTGGGTGAAGTTCACTCGTTTGCTCTCGCCGCACAGCTACTGTGTTGCTCGGCGGTACTCTCGGGGGTGGAACGGCTGCTGCTTTCGGGGTAGGCTACGGTGGCTGTCGTTCACGGGATATGCTGTTTTCGGGAAGGCAACGGTAGATGTTACTCGTGCACTACCATGTGGTTCCTTCGTCCTTCGATGATGCTGCCCACGCAGGGTTGATATTTGTTGACACTCTTGAGTGAAAGTGAAAAAAAGCATTCATAAACGTTATTTTTTTACAATCCTTTCAGAGTTCTCCCTTCCCGCTTCTTGCATGGAAGTGAACTGTCAAAACACCTCATTATATTTCATGCGATGAAAGCAAGACAACAAAATCAGTTTATCAGTTAACGAAGATTGTCAAGGCATCGGTCAGTGACCGTGAAAAAGTGTTTCGGTGAGGTTAATTTGGTTGAGTGGGCTATTTGTTTTTCTTTTTCGCTTTGAAGTGAATATCATTTGGTTGGATTTGTCGTCAAATTTTATTCCGTAATCGTGAACGATGTGCGCGATCTATTTCATCTGAGTATAATAGCACGTTACAAGGACGAAAATCTAGTGTATCTGAAAGAGTGCTGCGATCATTGGAAGTGAAAATTGAAAATGATTGGCTGTAATTTTCGAAGAATGTTGCTGGGAAAAATGACTTTTATCAGCATTGTGCCCACGTGTGGGTGGTTGCTGGTCCCCGTGGGAATTCCGGACAGTTAACGTGAGTCTACCGTTCTATATCTGGCACCGCGTGCTATCCGCTTCTTTCGAGCCAATACTGAATGGGGCTAGGTGAGGGGAGGGAAATGGCTGGGCTCAGAATTCATTCGCACGGCTCGATCTGGCAGTTTTCTAATTGGAAGCAAGATTTACCTGACTGCCGCTGGTAAGCGCAAGATGCGCTGTACTTTTTTCTTATTTTTTTACTAATGCACAGGTTATATTCACAGGTTTTATTAATTTTAACTTTACTATACTCGTCCGCTTGCTGGATTAGAATTGAGTGGTCGAGCCGTCTCTCCTTTTAGTCGCTCCAGCCCTCCTCTCAAGCCAACTTTCCTTATTTCTCTTTACATTTTGTCCTCCCGTATTCTTTATCCCCTTTTTCCGGCAGATCTATACGGTGTAAGTGTTTTGTGTGAACCCTGATTCTAAGTGTTATGTTGGTACAATTTTCAATTTGACCGTTAGCCGCCAATCATCCTCTTAATCCTATTGTAATCTGTTCTCCTAACTCTACTAACTTATTCATTTCTAAATTATTATTTATATCTTTAATTCTATATTCATTGTGGTGCATCGTTTACTCCGGTGTGAGAGGGGGGGAATTCTTTTAATAATTCACCTTCCCCTGAATTATAACACGTATCTCATGGTGATTCATCACGATCTCTAGTATGCCGTAATCTCTCTGTTTCGGCTCTGCACGCTCTTAGCAATGTTAATAGGGCAAAGTATTTGAACTGTAACATAGTGCAGGTAAAGTCAGAACAAAACAAAAACAAAACCATTTTGGTTTAACTCTATATTTGGCACGTGATTGAGAAGAGAATTTCGCTGCTAACTGTGGATAAAATTAAGTGGAAGAAAATAGTTTTATCCCAGTGGCGTGATTGAAGAACGCCGGGAGCTTAACTGTCAGAGTGCATTCAGAATAAAATAATATTTTATTTTTTGTTCTAGCGCAAAACCTCTTGAGAAAATAATAAATCTTCAATCATTTTTTTGTTTTGTCCTGAAAAGGACAGTTTTTTGCACAATTTAAATCAAAAATGATGCTGATCGCACCTCTGTGATACCCCGACAGTGTAAGACACTATGACAACAGTGGAAAGCTGTTTTCCCACTGAAGAATAAACAGCCGGCAGAGATTTGGATTGTCAGGATCCAGAATGATGTGTTGCTGCCAAAGCAAAAAAGAGCTTCACCGGAGTCCGTCCAACCATTCGCTAATAAGACATTTTGTTTTGAAACGAAAACAGACTCGGAAAGTCGACTATTATCCATATTATCCGATAGTAAATGATAAGTTCGAGCAGGAGCAACCTCCTTATATAGTCCGAAGAGTGCATTCCCGGTTGAATGGGTATAATATTCTTTCCACCGCGATGGTAAAAGCAGGCATCTAGCAACCGATAAGAAGACGGAGTCTGCGCTTTAAAAAGGCTTGACAATTCATTCATAATTAAATTTCAGATTCCTTCATTCGAATGAATGCGTGGTTAGTTTTTCAATAGATTGCTGCTAGGACAAAGGAAATCTGGTGAAAAGTTACCAACTAATGAGCTTTTGAAAAGGGACGAATTGCGTTCCATTTTTCGTTTTTTGATTTTTATTTTACACCTTTGTGTAGTGCAACTTCACGTGAGACGTAGTTCTACGTCAAAATGTGTACATAGAAGCTCTTAAGTACGAGACGCGATTCTGTAGAATCAGTTTTCTCTGTCTTGCAAGTGTGAGCAAGATGAAGTTAGAATGAAATTCTTTAAAATAAACTTTACTTTTTTCCAAATAGTGTTTTTAAGAGAAATAAAAAGAGATGAGTGTGTTTTTGTAGATTTGAAATTTAGACGTTGGAGATAATAAACCCAGAATAATTCCTTAGTTCGGAGTCATTCCGAGTCCGTTTTTGCGTATATTCATTGGTATGAGCTAGTCACTTTTACGCAAATACGTCTATTCTCACGAAACTGAACAATTTTCATTAGCAGTGGTATTTTTTGTAACTCACTTGTAACCTTATTTATACGATTAAAATGATTTAAAGTTGAAAATGTCCCTAAAAATTATAACTCTGCTCGGTGCAAAAAGTGAAGTGACCTATAATTGTAGTAATGTTACATTTTGCGGTGCACAATTGTGGGTCAGTCCATATTCATATGTTGGCTATTTTTATTACTTTTACGTGATAATGCATCAAGACTGAATAAAATAACTTATTATCAAGCTTTTACAACAATAAAATAACTTGCGTTATGTATTTTGACGATATTATAAACTAAATGATGTTGAATGCCGAAAGTGACTCATAAATGTGTCTTTTGCTATGTAAGTGATATTTTTCTTTCCAACCGATTTATACGCATCAACTGCAGTGGAACTAATTGTTGATCAAAAGTACACATCAGATCACAGAGATAGATAGTTGAACATTCGTAGTTGATAATATTTGCAATTTTTATATCCATTTTTGAACATTCAGACAACACGTTGACTGACCCATAATTGTAGAGGAGGGACTGTACTTGAAGTTACAAATATAATATAATTTGGATATTTCTGGGTAATTATAATATTGGGATTGAAAAAAAACAGCATTTCATAGCACGCTTGCAGTGCATCGTTATCGTATTCGTATATCCGAAAGCACAGTTTTTTGGTACATAATTTTTTGTATTTTAAAGTTATGGAATACCATTTTGCTGATTGTATAAGCGTTTTCCTGATTCTTACAAATGGAACTTGAACTTTCTGTCAATTTCAAACATCCTAACAAAACGTGTAATGCTGGCGATTCGAATACATTGAGCTCTAAGCTTAAAAGTCGGGACACAGTCCTCCATGCATTTCCAAACGACAGAATCAGACACATATTCGTACATTCATTTGTCAGTGTCCGATTATCACATCCTGAACTGCTGCCAAATGTTGTCGCATGGCACTTTTGGCAGGGGAATTAGCAATTGGTGAGAAAAGAAGTGGCAGGCAAAATTGAATCTAGCTCTAGCAGACGGACCTGGTGTTTGGATCGATCTGGTTGCAAAAGGTCCCGTAGCGCAGTGTCGTTCTGTTTGTACTGACGGAAAAGTTTTTTGCCGTGCTAAGGTGAAATTTGTAAACCCAATCAACGAGTTAAGTCTTTGTGCCGGAAGTTTGTTACCACGAAAAGAAAAAAAAAAAACCTCAGCGTAGGGACAGGATTAAGCTGTGAAACTTGCATTTAAAGAAAATAGCGCCTCAATACCTAAAAATTAATACGCCCCATAGTCCTTTATTATGTTCTCATTAAGTTCCGAACACAAAGCTTATTATGACCAGCGTTATTGCATCAATCAGTAAAATGTTTCGTTTATGAAGTACGCTGTGATTTGCTTCCAGAAAAAAGCGAATTTCAGGGTAAAACTGAACTTGAAAAGTGGCTGTGTCACGTTATTTCCCCATATGCCAAAACCGGTACCGAGTATATTACCCTACAGTTCCTGAACCGGGATATCAATCCGTCATATTTGCTGGAATAAACTTGCGAGTAAACCTTCCTTCTGAAGCTGTTCGCGAAATTTCCCTTCGTGCATACTCTGCTATTAACATCGGCAAAGCAGCACAAACGATGTGTCATAACTCAATCATCAATCAATCAGAAGATTGAACGAGCAGAGCAGCAGCAGTCGTGCCAACATCCGCCCCTCGCCAGCCCTCAACCTATTGTTTGCTCCTTGTTGCCATCTGGCACCCCTGATTGTGCAAGTGCAGGTAATGCCTGGCTTCTATCTGCCGTCAGTTACCATGTCAAGTGAAACAGTAGACCGGAAGGAGCTGAGGACCCCGATTGACGTCACCCGCGGCAACCAACAACAAACTTGCTTACGGTAAATAATTTCTGTGTTATCGACTGACTTGTCTCCGGTTGGCTGGTGTTTGGTTCGTTTACCAGCCCACTAAGGAATCGTGATTCAATAAGGAAGCGTGCTAGCCTGCGTACTCTGTCAGCAGCTGGCTGCGGGACGAAAACTGTAGTTACCTTGCAGACTGCGCAAATTCCTTGGAAACACAAAGACGTATTCCCAAGAGAAGTCCAGCATGGGTTAGGTTAAACGATTCAGTTTGTTTATTCAAACTACACCCTATTTTCCCAGTGAAAACATTTGATTGAAGATTGGCTGATTCGATAGACGAAAAAGTGCTCGCGGGGTTTGGGAACAATTGATTGATTGCAAAAAATAGCTCAAGCGAAGGGATTGTTTTGTCAATTCTAGGACTCTCGAAAATGTTTCAAATTATCGCTTCTGATAAAAAACGTAACAACAATCTATATAAATTCGTTAAATTCTTTGAAGTTCAAAATTATTATTTGGATCATTGTTCCATTCGAATTCGTGCAATGTACACTGTTACCGAATTCCAGAAATTTGTTTCTCTTTTCAATTAGGAACTGTTACCATACACTTAAAATTCCGCACTCTTTGCGATGTCATGCCTGACCGAGCAAATCCTGCCGAGTTGCTATCCAATATTCCCGGATATTAACGGGAGCTGCCAAGAATTTTACCGCTATCAGCGCATCCGTCATGCTTTGCCAGCCCTCCGGACACCACCTAGACAGTTTCAATTTTCAATTTCGGGGAAAAGTTTTGCCATGAAGTGGTTTCGCTCCAAAGTAACAAATCGCAAGCAGGAAGAATTTTGTATTCGACCGTTTTGGAATTCCGTTATGACTTGGTTTTTCGGGCGGCTTTTTCAACGACAAGCAACGAGAACTGCAGAATAGGTACTTGGAACGATTCATTTCTCCAGGCAGGCATTCGAACGATGTCTATCATCCCAAGCAAAACTATTCGCACTTAACCAAATACCAGAAGCTTTCCTCTGCGTTGATATCTTCGAGGAATGGGTTCTTCGTTAGTAGTTTTTAACGGTGTTTCACAAGTGAAACTTTCCTAAAAAAAGTCGTGAAAAGTTTGCATAATAATAGTTTCTTTTATAGCAAAACACATTTACAACTTCCCCCGAAATGTCGATTGCTTGGAAATTCTAACCAGCATCCTAAAAATGCAACTATCTATTCGTAATTCATCGTCCAGCTGACTCTCGAGGGCCCCTGTGTTGTGCGCTTTCTTCTTCAGCACACTTCAATAGTTTTATGCCGATGCGAAAAAACAATTTACGGCAAGGGAAGCATCTGCCCGGTGGCACGCTGTTTTTAGTGTTATACCGGATGCTCTTTTAGGAAAAATTCCCATCAATAGCAGCGGAAGAACGTAGACAGTCGTACTACGAATCTACCTGTACTTTTCAGAGTCGCTGCGTCATGATGTTTTTCGCCACTCCTCGTGGCGCAGTACAACTTTAACCGGCAAGAAATTTAAGCTCAAGTTTGCGTGCAATTTGCTGGTTTGGGGAAGGGAATTTACGTTTTTTTTTCGCCCGCTGCGAACGCAAACCAACTACAGCGCAAAATACAACCTTGTGCGCTATAGAAGTGCAGGTGCTTGAGTTGATTGAATAATGCACTTTCGCAGTAAAAAGCACTGAACTGCACCAGAACACGATGGCTGAGTGTTTAGAACTAAGCGGCAAAATAAACTCACTCGAGTAGAAGCTATTCGCAATCGTAAACCAACCGACGGGGATTGGGCTTCCTCGCTGAGTACAATTTCAGATAGTTGCTAACTGTTTTGAAAGATGCAAGGTTTGATAATTTGGCACGAATTTTAGGGTGAAAAATTTTCACCCAGAGCTTTTTGCCCTGTGTAATATCGATTTTTCTCCATTTCCATTAAACTTTTTGTGTTTACCCCAAACTAAAAGTCATTCATTTTCAAAATTCAACGGTGATGAATGATAAATGTTTCTAAACAAAGGCTCAACTCGGTTATTTGCAACCTTAGGCCTGTGATTACCTGCAACTTCGAAGTTTGTGTTTTTTCGGCAGTAGTCGTGGAATAAAAATCACCAAGTGAATACAGTCGTTGAACTGGATCTTTCGCAACGAAGTAAATAATTAATTTTAACTATGTCGCGGCAAAATGGAAAATTATGAGAATTTTGGTGGAGGGTAAATTTCGTGGATCCGTGCCAAATGGCCGCAAATGAAATTGAGCGAGCTGAATGAGACCATTAGAGTGGGGAATCGTTATATGGAAAAAGCGAAATTTGATAGCAGAAAGCCAGAACCAAGTTTTTTTTTTGTTCTATTTGGGGCCCCAAACAATCCTGAATTTATTGAAAGTCGATTGGTTTTGTCACCGCTTGGCGCATTGCATTTTAAATTCATATGGAGATTTGTATGGAAAAACCAACTTTTTTGCATTTTCCATCCTAAAGATCTCAAAATGGCTCAAACCATAGGTTTCATGACTTCATATGGTAGGTTTTTTGATGCCTAACAACTTGGCCGAAGACACTAAAGAGCTAGGGTGTGTCAAAAAAATACTAGAGCTGTTCAAAGTTGAGTATCTCGAAATTTATGTTGCAAATCATTTTTTCTGCCAACACTGCCAGTGTACCGGCGTCAGTCCGATTTCCATCAGAAGTTACCTCTGAAACACGTTGTAGATTTTATTTACGCCTAGAATATTGACCTAAATTTGTTTGCTTGATCCAGCTGAGTGTATAAACTCGTTACGACAGGTTACTTGTGATGGGAATCCTACTGACGCCGGTACATTGGTAATGTTGGCAGAAAACAAGATTTTCTGCATATAAATCGACATACTCAACTTTGAACAGCTATAGCTTTTCTTAGGGACATCCTAGCTCTTCAGTGTCTTGTTGTTAGGCATCTAAAATACTATACTTTAACATAATGTAGTGCATTATTAGAGCATTATTGAGCTCTCTAGAAAGGTAAATGCAAAAAAGTAGGTTTTCCCATACGAATTTTCATACAAATTTGAAATGCAATGCGCCAAGCGGAGACAAAACCAATCGACTTCAAGTAAGTTTGGGGTTGTATGGGACCTCAAAAGAAACCAAAAAAACTTGGTTCTGGAAAATCGATCATTTTTCCCCACCCTATGAGACCATAGACATCACAAGAGAGTGCGTTTTATATGATTGATTGATAAGCGCAACCATCAGCCAATATTGTGTTGGCCAGTGTTTTGTGTGATTCGCAAAGCATGATATTCATCGACTACAATCAATGAACAGTATTATTAGATAGATTGTTTAACTTTAGACGTTGAAATCAAGGCGAAATGGCCGCAAAATTTTCTCTCACAAGTACAACGCTCCCACTCATTCTACTCACGATACAGCTGATAAATTGAATAGATTGAATGAATTTTGGTAAAGTGAAAATTAGGTCAGGAAATCAATTGTTTTTTACAATAATTAACGTTTTTTCATTAAAAGGTTGAAGACTTTTTATCCCATGCAGTAGCCAATGTGGCAAATTTTTGTCACATGAGTTCAGAATATGTGATTTGTGAAAAAAAATCGTTAATAGTGCACCTGTCCAGTAAATGAGAGTATAAATTTTCGTTATGCCAACTGTGAAGGCTCTCATATAGCAATATTTTAAAAAGTTAGAGCTCCAACGCGGGACTCCAATTTAATTCCTCTATAATTGGGGAATGGGGTTTTTGGTTTTAGTTTTAGTAGTTTTCTTGAAAATAGTCAAAAATTACACATAAATAGCTTACTCAGACGAGCTACTCGTCCAAAATACAGTCGACGGGTTGTATGCATGCAAGGTAGCTGCATGCAAGAAGAAAGAAACCCTAATGAAAAAAAAAATACCACAGCTATAGATTTTGTTCGATAGAAGTTTTTTATATTTCCAAGCGAAGTGGTATTTCGAACATTTTGTATAAGATTCTCACTTCGTTGCTTGGAACTCTAAGCAGGGCTTTACGCTCCCTTTATTTAGTTGTTATAGAAGCAGATGTCGAATGTATACATGGCTGGTAGCGAAAGCACAATAATGAGTAGGATGACACTTAACAGAATGGAACTGTCCTAATGAAAATATCTGATAGTTCAATTTTATTAAATCCGCGGGAAATTTTAAACGCGCGCGGCACTATTGACGTCTTACAACGCGGGACATTTTGTTGTAACGGGTTCCTTTTCAGCTAATACCGCCTACATTTCGTACTCCTGTTCAAGCACGCTTGAATATTTCTCACGTCTCTGTGCTAGCTGCTGGTTCTAACGTAATCGCAGTATTTCAACGTAATCTAGTAGGGGAGAACCGTACCAAACGCACTAGTGGGGTGAGATGACCCTTGTTATCAATTCCCTAAATTACTTAGAGGCCATCCACATACCACGTGGACAGAGAAGAAAGAAAAGAATTTATATGGGCATTTGTCCACGGGGGAAGTAATAATCGTTAAAAATCTGTCCACGTGGTATGTGGATGGCCCCTTACACATGTGGCTTTTAATACTAAATTTCTTCCTTTTTCCCATACAAACCCAGCTTTCCTACAGTTGTAATATAAATACTACAAGGTATACAGCCCTAGGGTTGTATGAAATGGTGATGTGGGACTAAACACTGTAATTAGGGGATTTTTTGTTACAAAATATACAGAGTCTGCAGACAGAATCAATGTGTTTATTTTCAGCCTCCCCTGGAAATCAATTTTTGGAATATATTCAACAACACTCGAAAAAATATCATTTATATTTGGCGATATTATACCTTTAGTATTTTTTTTTTTTTTTGTGCAAAAAAATATGTATTTAACAAGGCACAAGCATATCGTGCTTGTTGAAGAAGCACAAAGAATTTCTCATAATGCGTCAAAGTCAGAATTATCTCTATATCCTCAAAAACCAAATCCAATAATGCTTACGTTATCATAATGAATGGTTTTGTCTTATTTAACTCTAACTAAATCAAATCTATAGTATGGATATTACTTTCAAAATAATATGGAAGCCCTTACAAAGGTTCATCAATTGGAAAACATAAGAAAATATTTTGAACAAAATTCCTAACAAGTTCCAGCAAAAAATCGTAGAAATCCACAATTATATTTTTATTTTTTGCTTGACAATTTTTTCATTTGCCTGCAACTTCATTCGCTGTATTACGAAGACAGGAAACATACGTTTATTATGGTAAAGCTTAGAATAATAATATATCATCTAACAATTTTGAAATATAAAAAGAGATTCTGTACGAATCTTACTAAATAAACTAAAAAATCACAAGCATTCGCAGGTTCTTACTCTTCTATAAATGTATATATTTAGGAATTTACTCTTTCGATACTATCCGGTCACGATTATTTAGTGAATATTGAAGATAGAATTAAAAAAATATCGGTTGCAAAAATTTACAATTCTTGTTGAGTAATTTATGGCAATCATATTTATGAAATCAACTTTCAATCACCATCAACAGCAGCATTGTAGTTTTTCCTCAATTGCATACGAATAGAAATGTACGAACAAAAGTGTACCACTGCAATACGAATAGTACTGCTGCAGTACGAATAGAAGAGTACCAATGCAATCATAGACGACGAGAGACCTGTGGTTCTATACTCCACTGGTACTGTTGCTTTTACTGGCATGTTTTCTTTCAAGACATCAGTTTTTATTAGGTTCTACAGTACCTAACACGCAGGTTAAGAGATTGTTCAAGGATGGGTATTGTTTCAAACTTTTAGGAAAACTTTTACCTTCGAGACATCATATTAGTCTAAGCTCATGGAAGCAAAAATAAATTGACCTATTGGGACGGGGAGACTCTGTCAATTTTTATTTCGAAATTGATACAGGGAATATCACAGGGAACGGATGGTGTCCATTCACGTCGTCTGTGCTAGGAATGCTCGCATGTAATTGGTTCATTATTCGCGTAAATTTGTTATTGAAATTATTATCAATTTTACCGCTTAGCAATGAAATTAGAGTGATAATTAACACATTAGAAAATTGTTATACATTTTATCTATCCAACAACATATTGGTTATTGTTATCCATCATGTGGTTATGCTGTTATTAGCGTTTGAAATCTGACGCAACATTTGCCCGTTTCATTTCCAATTTTACAGAATGTATCCCAGTATAGTAAACAAAGACGTTTCCCACGTCAAAAAGTGCGCCATAATGACTAAAATACTTAACAAGCTATAGAACTATATATAGCTCTATATTGACCATGTAATTATTTATGAATTTTATATAAGCTTTAATGGTTTCCTGACTTGCAATTGCATAAACTATGAAGCGCTGCCGAAGATTACTTGAAAACTCAGAGTATGTTCCATTGCTTTTGTTTTTACTTCTGAAACTTCAAGCGCTTCTCGCTTATCCTAGGGATATTTTGGCCTTCTGCGTTGGAACATATTGGCCTTTGTTGTGGTACGTCTTGGCCGCAAGCTTGTTTGGTAGCAATGGTAATTTTCATCAAAAACAACATAGAAATCCAGTATTTTAGAACAAACTTCGTCATAAACATACATAAAATAGACCATTCAATCATCTTACATGTTCAATGTCTCTCAAAAATGATTAGAAGCACTGTAAATTGCGTAAATGCTTAACTGGTGCGTTTGTACAGTTCTCCCCTAATCGAAAATGAACGCTTTCGGGGTATTTGAATGCCATTTTGAAGGTAGCAGCGTTTGAAACAATTAAATTTTACACACAATGTTGAAAGAACCACGGGGAAAATTCGAAAATGGAAGACAGAAGTTGTCAGATATCACTGTTCATAAATCTAAAATCTGAAACTGACGGCCAGAGTGGCATGATAAAGTGTACGGTTGAGATAATGTACCAAAAGTTCTCATTCTTGAAGTTTTGATCCCAGAATTTGTTATTCAAGATTCTAGTGAAGGCCATGAGTTTGAAAAATGAAAGATGTGAAATTTAATAAATGACTTAAAAACGCATGAAACGTTGACAGGTGCCATCTAAAAAAATTGTTTTAGACATCGAAAAAATTTCAATCGTGTGAGGCGGAGTTCGAAGATAACAACGCTCGAGTCGGTCAGGAGGAGGAATTTAGACCGGTAGTTGGACGCACTCCGACTGACGAATGAAAATGGCCTAAGACTAATCGACTTCGCCGCCTCCAAGAACATGACCATACGTAGCACCTTGTTCCGGCATAGCCCCCAACACCAGTGCACCTGGAAATCACCCAACCGAACAACAACTCAAATCGACCAGGTTTTGATAAATGGGGTCGGCACTTTTCTGACATCATCGACGTCAATACCGATCGCCAATAGTGTTGTTTTACAGACACTTAAAGTTTGATACGACGCAAGCAAGGTTTCGTTATCGTTTTTAATCTAGCCTGTGTCTCTGGAAGGATACTTACCCCACGGTTCCTCTCGACAAATCCGGAACAACGGAAACTGTCGAAATGTCCCCTACTGTCTCAAAAACTGTGATAAATTTGTGATCTTTTAAGAAAGGTTCGATCAAATTCGGTTTCAATCTTGCGGAATGGCAGGTAAAAGCATTTTCATTTTTCCAGCTCGGGAGGCGTCAGGTACGCAAATGTTAATGATGCTATCCGGCGGCTTAAGAACAACAAGCAAGCTGGAATAGATGGTATCGAAATGGAGTTTCTCAAGATGACCCCGGACAAGTTGGCCAGTTGTCTGCATCGGATGATTGTCAAGATTTGGGAGACGGAATGCCTACGGAAGAGTGGAAGGGTGGCGTTATTTACCCAATCTACAAGGAAGGTCACAAGCTAGATTTTGAAAACTACCGAGCGATCACTATCCTGAATGCCGCCTATAAAGTGATATCCCAAATAATTTTCTAGTGACTGTCACCGCTAGCCGACAGATTTGTGGGAAGTTACCAGGCCGGTTTCATGGAGGGTCGGTCCACAACGGGCCAGATCTTTACCCTGCGGCAGATTCTCCGAAAATGCCGCCAATACAGTGTCCCTACTTATCATCTCTTCATTGACTTTAAAGCCGCCTTTGATACGTTTATTTGTAAATGGAGAATACTCGGCGAGAACAGTTTCCTCGGGAAGCTCACCGCACTGATAAAGGTTACGATGAAGGATGTGCAGTGTTGTGTGAGGATATCGGGTGGTCTATCCGACCCATTCGAATACCGCAAGGGACTTCGATAAGGTGCTGGTTTTTCCTGCCTGCTGTTCTATATTGCGCTACAAACAAGGTGTTGTGAGATGAGCGGGAATAGACGCGCGAGGCACGATGTTAATTAAATGTGGTCAATTAATCTGCTTTGCTTAAACTCATTTTAAGGTAGCCAACTAGTTCGTGTACCTTAGCTCAATGGTGACTAAAAACAACGATACCAGCCGTGAAAATAGGTGGCGAATTATCAGCGGGACTCGTGCCTACTATTGGCTCCACAGAAAAATACAGTCGAAACGCCTAGGTCCCCGCGCAAAGTGCACCTTGCACTAAACGCTTATTATACCGGTTGTTCTCCACGAGTATTAGACGTGGACAATGCTTGTAGAGGACTTTTCGAGGGGCGGGTGCTAAAAATCATCTTAAGCGGTGTGCAAGAGAACGAAATGTAGAGACGGAGAATAAACCATGAGCTAGCGCACCACTACGGAAAACCCAACATCCAGAAAGTGGCCCAATCTGGAAACAGGGCACGTTGCGAGAACGACGAACAACCCTGTAAAGTTCTCACCTCGAATCGGGTTGGTACGAGACGAAAAAGAGCAAGCTGGTAAGATCAGGTGGAGCATAATCTGGCAAGTACAATGATTTTCATACATTTTGAGTTTACCTGAAGAGTTGTCCGAAATGGCTGTTGCGGAGCAGATTCCCGATAAGGGAAAATGGCTTTTTAGGTCACGTATACTGGAAATTGACAAATTTTCCAATCTTTAGATGGGTCAAGATCGAAAATTGGTCAAGAATTGCAGAAGTAAGAAGGTACCCCGTCGAGTGCTTACGTGTCTTAAAATTGCCGAGTATATAACGGTTCAATACTTTTTTTTAAAGTTTGGAATCTTGATTTTGCGAGTTTACAATTGTTGTATTGATTTTATGTGATTACACAGTGCAAAAAAATTGACTTTTTTTCTGCCTTGGCTTCTATGTATAATTTTGTTGTGTATTTTTATGCAAAACTGAATTTCCCCGAGTTTGAACATATTTCAACTTAAGGGGTAACAATGGCGATGTTGTGCTGTTAGCGTCATAAAATTTTCCGAAAAATGAAAAGAAAAACATTTTTCGTGGTCTTGAACTCTGAAGCACTCGAACAATCAAATATTTTTTATAACTAACCCAAAGAGCAATATCCCAATATACAACAACACAAAATTTATTCATACAAATGAGAATATGTGCCATGAATTTGCACTTTCCTAGGTAATATCCAAAACTTTCATATGGGCTAGTGATAAAAGTAACAAACAGACAATCAAACAAAATCACCAAAATCATTAAAAATCATTATTAACGAAGCACGTGGGTAGCCTACCTTGGAATTACCCATGAAAAGCTTAAACTATTAAGGAAAAAGGGGATCTGATGAAAATCTATGCTAAAAATATGTAGAGACTAGAGTTTTTGAGGAAAGGAGTCAGAAATGATCCAAAATGTTTCTACGCTTAGGGCTCTTTGACCATTTGACTTTTCATTCATTATTTCAGCATCATAAAAGTTACTCTCGAACGAAAATTTAGTCACTGGTTCCAGCAAAAAATTAAAAATGTTTAAAACAATATTGATGGATCTTGATGCTTGATGCAGTCTAGTACAGTAGGGTGGCAACGAGATGTATGGAAAAAACTCCATCATCGAATTTAAAGAACCGACCTTGTACCTGTGCAAAATTTCAGCTTGATCAGACATGATTTAGGGGTGCCTCAACGACCATAAAATTTCGGTGGTTTGACCCTCGACAATTATCATCCGTAATTGAAAATTATGTTTAAGGTGCCTAATAAACAGTAAAATGATATACATGTGGTATGATGAATCATTTTAATGTTTTTAATGTTTATTAGGTATCTCAAACTAGATTTATTTTATCAGGGATGTCCATTTTCGAGAGTCAAAACATCAAAACTTTGAACACTTTAAGGCTCATCTAAATTTGAATTGAGCTGGAATTTTGCACATATAATTTTTTTAGGTCAATAAACAAAATGTACATGGTCGGTTTTAGAAATTTGACATAACCATTTTTGCTGCCACCCGACCTATTTTAAAAATAGTACCTATTTTAAAAATGTGAAACCCGGAGGTAACCCATTGAAGTTTCAAATATCCAAGGTATACTTTAATCAGCTATCAAAGTTATCCGTTTTTACGGTACTGAAAATGTAGATTTGATTTAGGGTAGGTGAGCCAGTTATGGCAAGTGTACCAGTTATGGCTATATCGCCTAAGCGCAATGGTACCAGTTATGGCAATAGCCCATTTAAACTCCATAGGCCATAACTGGTTCCTGCCATAAATGGTACATTTTTCAGGTATTGCCATAACTGGTACTCCTCCCCTATATGAATATAATAGGATCTAAATTTAGGATTTAGACCTTTGGATTTTAGAATTCTAATTTTGGATCCTGGAATTTCAATTTAAGCATATTGATTTCTTCGTGTTCAAATTTCGTGTTACCAACTTATTACATCGAAGTTCAAATTATGGATTTCTAGATTTAAAATTCAGATTCAGGCTACTAATTCGAATTCCTTGTGTTGCAAGTAGATATAAGATTGGTTAATTACTTGTTCCAGATTATGGACTAGGATTTCTAATATCTAACTAGTTCAGTTTTAAAAGTGTAGAAATAATTTGGATTTCAAATTTTAAAACTTGGGTTTGGGATTCAAAATTATGTATTGCAGATTTTGGAAACCACGAGGTGTAAATTTCGTATTATAATCGTATGCGTAAAAGGATAATCGTGCGTCAAATTGACTCCCAACTTTCAAATTATTGAAAATGCAACTTTTTCTCGATGAATGATCATTACGGTGTTAACACAACGATAAATAGCAAAACCCATAATTTAGATTTTAATATTTCTTTATTGATTTAGAAAAACCGAGAAAAATCTGACGCACTGTCAGATGAACAGAGCGCAACATTGCCGGAAGCGAGGAGTCAAATTGACGCAGATTATCTTTCCAGGGTTAAGATCCTTTTTTACGCGGTTTTTCATGCGGTTTGTTTTTTTTTATTATCTACTCAAAAAAGGTAATTCGAATAGCCATCATAATATAATGATCTCGTATGCTATTGCTAGATCGTTTGCTCTATTCTGCACATCGTATACTATTAAGAGTAAGTAACATGTTTATCATTGTTTCGAAATTCGAACCAACGACCTCTCGCATGTCGAAGTGAACTAAGTAACCTTGTGGTTTGAAGACCCTGAACAATAAGTTTGAATAATTACTTATATTTAATTAGCAAGTTTATAAACTTTTTTAATGATAATTTTGAATATTGCGTTGAGAAATCAAGATTTGAGACCTAGGTTTAGCAATTCATGATTTAGGATAAAGTATTGAGAATTTAGGGTTTGTGATTTAGGATTTGGGAGTTGTAATTTGGGACTAAGGATTTGGAATTTGGGATTTAATAACTAGGATCTAGGACTTATTGTTTGGGATTTAAAATTGAGAATTTTTTATTTTGGGATTCGATATCTAAGATTTAAGACTTGAGATTTAGAATTTTAAACTTGGGAATTAGGATTCAGGTATAAGGCGGTATCCATAAATTACGTTACGCTCATAGGGGGGAGAGGGGGTATTGTTGATCGTTACGATTTGTTACACAGGGGACGGGGGGAGGTTAGTTCAGCGTTACGTAACAAAAAATCTCTGGAGAGACTTTCCAAAAACGAGCATTTTTATCAAGCAAATTCTTCTACAGCGTTACGTAATTTTTATGGGGGGGTGGGTGTTGACGTTACGTTTCGTTACATATGGGGGTCGGGGGTCCGAAAATTGGGTTTTTTGCGTTACGTAATTTAGGGATGTCGCCTAAGGATTAAGGGTCTCCAGTTTAGCGTTTACGTTATAGGATTTGTGACTTCGAATTTACAATTTAGGATTCAGGATTTTGAAAATACGATATTAGAGTTTTGATTTTGGATTTTGGGTTTTAGTTTTGGGACCTATAATTTGCAGTTTGACGTGAATGATTTTGGATGTTTGATTTCAGAATTCAAATTTTGTATTCGAAACTATGTATTAAGGCTTTACGAGCTTTGAGTTTCTGAAGTTTTATTTCTGATGAAACTCGAGAAACTTATTCGAATACTTTGCTGTGTTCTGTTAGGGGAATAAAATTACGTTGTCCCACAGCGTGAGCTTTTGTTATATTTGTTTGCCTACATAGAATTAATGAATATGAATATCCAATTATTTCACAAAAACTGAGTGAATATAAATAAATAATTGTCTTACATCAATTAAAGTGCCAGAGAACAGAGCAAATAAAAAAAATATTCACAAATAAAACGAAGTAGTTTGTCGTCTAGATTTATATATTAGCTGCTTTCTTAGTGCTCTTGGTGCACCGGGTGTCTCTCAGTTTATTGTTGAGTTTCGTTTCCGGATAAACTATTCGAACCAACCAAACACAGCACTTAAGAAGATTCCACATTTCCTCGGGGGAAATCGAACCGATACCAATAACAGTTTGTACAGACCCTTCACCCAGAATGCAACACTGTTGTGAATGCGCACGATGCAACTGCTAATGGATGTTCCCAGCTTTTGCAATAGCAAACATTACGAGCGCTCTGCCATCTTCTCCCATCTCTGCCATGAGTGCAGGTCGTTCCACAGGGTACGAATTTCCGTTGCTCCCTGAGATGCAACGCTACCTTTGACATATGAGTTCGTTGTTAGTTACTACACTGAAAAGTTGCGATATTTATTTTTTCTGTATAGCAAACATGAATACTTTCGAAGAAATTATTATCAACCAATTAAACATTTGAGTTAAAAAAGATGATAAATTTTCACAAAATGTATATTTGTTAAATTACTCAACCGAATGGTTTGTGTTATCTAATATCACTAGGTTATAGTTAGTAACTAGTAGCATTTCCTGCCTGTAAACTGGCCCGAATTTAAACGGTTCATTGAGTTTGGCCTTATCCAGTGAAGACGCAAATATTGTGCTCTGAAGCATGTGTGCACTGCACACATGAAATGTAATGCGGCTTGACTGCTACCTAGGAGCAAGCAAGCGCACTTGCTTGGCACCAACTTGGTTTATCTACATGCAAACTCATCTATGGACAGAAATTGGAAGCCAAGTCCCTTTGTTTGCCGTTTCCCGTATTCAACACCGTTTGGTACCTCTGTTGCTGTGCAGTCTACGGTTGTGGTTTGGACTGGTATCATTTTGAGTTCATCTGCTGTAAAATCATCAGATGTGGATTAAAACTATTGTCTGGGCGGATTCGCAGAGGAAATTCGTATCGGTTTGCAAACAAGAAGCACTAGGCTCCAATCTTAAGCGTACAAATTGTGCACTGCTTAATGTTTGAATCCTGAATGTGGCAAACAAGTGTAAGCAGCTGAAATTTGTATGTTGATATACGATGCTTCAGTACATTTGCCCCGATTATAAAGGGATAAATTCTTGTTTATTCGGTGAGATTATTTGAGGATGGTTTGTTACATTGTTAACATGAATTCTATCAATTAATTTTTAAATTTATATGAAACCTATTCAAATCTTGCTTAACATCAAGCGATCAGCGCAAATAAAACGAAAAAGTATGCTTAATAATTTGCTGTAAATCCCGAATCACAAAGAGTATTTGTACGATAATCTGAAAGATGTGCTTAAATGTATAAATTATAAAGTTTGTTAAAAAACACTTAAATTTGTGAATTCTGCGCGAACAGAGGACGCATAAAGAGCGACTTTGGTGCTGTGGAGTACATAGGTATGACAATAGTTAGTATCTTGATGAATACCGAATAGGAGCAAATGCTGTGATGCAATAACAAAAGGTCAGGAGGAAACTATAACTGAAGACCTACACTTTTTAATAAACTTGCAAAACTAGCCAATATACCTATTTAGTTTTTTTTTGCATTTCATCCTGGACTCCGAGTACAATAAATAACACGTCGAGCATCATACCATCCGCTTTCTCCAGGATGCTTCCCGAACACCTTCTATGCCACTTCCCCGAGAGATGCACTAACGAGGAAGGTTGAAACATTGACAAGCCATTAGTCAGATTTATTCACGTGAAAGTTTCCGATTTTACCTTTCTCCACCGCCGAACAGTAGTCCGATTCTTCTGCTGCGGTTTGCAGCTATTTTTGGCACCTAAAAAGTCTGGAATAAATTCGTTTCTGTATCCAGACGGAGGATGCCCTCGAAGGGAACACTAATTGGAAAAAGTTTATTTTGCTATTCTTAAACATCAGGAAACACTACATAAATGGAAAATTTATTCAAATGGTTGCGGATGTTCAAACATAAAAAAGGGTAAAAGATTCTACTTGGTTTATATTAGACAAAAGAAAACTGTTTCAAATTGAATTTTACAGATATATTTCCGTGCTGTTATAACACCTCATTTTGCCCTACTTTATGGTGGGTCCTGCAGTAAAAGCAATAATTGTAGAACATTTCTTTATCACTTAGAGATTGTTTCATTTTATTCAGACTGAGATAGCGATACATATTTTCTTAGTTTAAACAAAAGCTTTAAATTCGGACATATTCTAGTGTTTCACAGAACATTGCAAACTTTCAAATTTGGTCCTTTTTTATATGTAATACTTTTTTACACAAAGCAAAGCAGCAAGCAAAACGTGCAAAAAAAGACGTATTAAGTGTGACAAAACTTCCGGCCCAATTCCGTACGACACAACTCCGAGATAATAGTGTCAACTTTGTTGCTTTCTCTCGTAATGCGTAACAATCTCATTTCTTCAGCCACCCGCCTAGCTTTTTCGCAGCAGTGCGAAATATCCAGCAACAGCAGGAAGTTACACTCAGGCGTCGCACTACAGTTTGCTAAATGATAGCGATTTCATCTGACAAACTCATTCAATTTGGGCTCGCATCCTTCATAACCAAACTTGGGCGACACTGGCAAAAGAGCTGGAGCAGTTTATCGTCGTTTGTAGATTACATTTAATGTGGCGTACGAAACCGTACACAGTGTCCTCCTACTGCTTCCTACCGTGGGAACGGCGTAGCTTTCGTAGATTTGCTGCCTTGCGTCAAACGTTTTCGTTCGAAGCATAGAGCGTCCCGAATCTAATCCGATGCCAATCCGGATCAGAAATTATGCTGAGGCAGACAATAACGATTCTGGTGGGATATCAGCGCTCGTGTGTGTGTTGGTTTACTGTGCTGTTTTTATTATTTACTGAATGTATACCGCCGCTGAAAATACCGATTCCGGTCGTCCTATGAGTCCATTTAAACAACTAAATGATGGCATATAGTGGGAGCATTTGCAATGACCTTATTAGATTTATATCAAATTGTGTTTTTTGCCGTACTTTTCAAGCGGAATTTTCCATTAAATAAAGTTAAAATATTATGAATAATTTAACAATCAACCGCATACGAAGAGTCCCTACTGTCCATACAAAATTGTGTCATGCGTTTCTTTCCTGATTGTGGCGCCTTCCGATCAAAAGAGCCAACAGAAAGCGGCTTATAACACAAAAAAATGAGAAAAGAGCATCGTATTCTACCGGAGAGGCTTGAAACACATAAAATTTCAGGGGAACGAGACGAAACTAGAAATGAGCAGTTTGTGCAGCTTACCTAACCTAAAGCAAGTATCATTGAAAAATATCGCCGATCTTGCAATTTTTTTCCAGTGACAAAATAAAGAAACCAAAAATGTGAACTGTTTTTATCAAAATTGTATAGACGCCACTGCAACCAGTTAATACATGTTCACCAAAGCGGTTCTAAAGTCTGCAGGCAACCACTTAGCTAGTCTTAGACAACCCGGAAAAAGCTTATGAAAAAATTCATGTAAAACACAAACACAAACAATAGCTTCTGCTGGCTACCTGGCATACGATATTCAAGTCACACACCCTAGCACTCATTGCAAAACTGAACTAACAGATACCGTTTAGTTTTCGAATCGTTTGGGTTGTGGTTCTTGGTACATATGCAGGAAAAACAACAATTAGGTGATACCCCTCAATTACAACCACTCATACATAAGAAATGGAAAACGTTTCTACAGCGTTCGTACACTGTTTCATCCTTGTTTAACGACGAGCAAAGAACAAATGATTCATTCGCCTTGCAGAACAAGCTGGCCACTGCTAGACGATTAAGCTGCTCGTTCTGCAACTTATCATTGCTCTTTCTAACCGAAACACTACAACGAACTATTTTAACCACTTTCAATGGGAACCAGATAAGACACACAACAGTGTCATGTTATGCGTACAAAACAACAAAATATTCTCGGAGAGCTGCCACTCCATTTTGGTCCACGAAAACGACGCTACTGCATTTGCAGTCTGCACATGATTCCAAATTGGAAAACACGACAATCTAGCTTTCGCACTATAACTGCTGCCTGCTGGCCTCGCCAACCTCGGTGTCGCACCTGGGCGAGAAATGTGCTTTCATGACTTTTTTGTCAATTTGCCGCACCGCTCCCGACAGCCCTCGGATTTGGGCTCGAATAGTCTGGGTACCTAACAATGATCATCTTGCCCTCTGTATTGTGTGCCAACACGAGGTACACATCCGTACGTATATTCATTATAGAACGCCCCCCGGCAAAGCTGAGGCTGCTTTGTGCCGGCTTGGCCAGGCAGGAAGTGCTTGGGTATTACAGCGGAAGGCTATATTATTAAACTGTGTACATGACCAGCCGGGGTAAACGGCTGCATCGGCAGTGACTGCATCACCTTGCAATATAGGTTTCTTTCTGCAATGTGACACCAGGCGACAAAGCATTCTGGGGCCGGTGCCCAAAAGCGACGTGTAATTTTCGTAAATTTTCCTGCCGGAAATTGCCTGGTGAAAGGAGGAACTTTTGTGTTCTTTATTCTTGTTTTCAACATTCCTTGAGTAGGTACTCAAAACTAGCTTTTCGACAAATTATTCTAAATAGTATACTTGAACATAATACGCCAAACGTTATTAAGGAGGTCTTCTCATCAGTCGGAGGTGATTTTTCGTAATATTGTTCGAAGTGAAAATAACGTCTCAGGGATATAAACTTTTTCTTCCGGTTTGGATATTATAGGCATCACGAGTGGGTACAGCTGGCCGTTTACCCCCGACCTGAAGGGAAGCTATTAATTTAGACCTGGCGTCACGGTGTACAAGGCATGACCATACAACGTGCTCTATGTCGTGATAACCTTCACCACAGGCACAGATACCGCTTTCTCCGAGCCCAATACGACGGAGATGTGTGACAAATCTATAGTGGTTGAACATAAGCAAATGTCATCACGCAAACGAAATATCGATCTACAACCACGGATTCATCGATACTTTGGGAATAATGGAATGTAACCACCTTCCCAGTTCCCCTTTGGTCCAAGAATTTTGCCAACTGATGATCGCAAAAGTGCAAAAAAAAAATCATTAGTGGCAGTTGGTCTTTCATAAATGTCATCGTTTGTTGCACCCACCTTAGCCAAAGAGTCCGTCGGTAATCTGAAAAGATTTTTCGGATAAAGCACTTAAATTTTCCCGTATTTTCCCCAGGAAAAACGGAGAGCGCTTAACATCTTTCATCGATCGGAAAGCCTCGATGGAACTGAGACTATCCGTAAAGATATAATAATGGTCCGTGCCGCAAATACGTAAGTTCCAAGTTAGCTGGTGAGGGAGCCAAACCGGATTGCAGTTCTTCCAATAAAGTAGAAAGCGATTCAAGGCAGTGCGGCTTTCTAAATCACGACCAATTTTTGAAGTGAAACCAAACTGGTTGTAGCCTTCGAAATTATCCTTCCCCTACATGATCAACCCTCTTAAGTTCCAAACCATCGAAGTCGATGATGATCGGTTTCAAAATACTGTGGAAGGTTATAACTTTGTGCTAGGTGATACAGATCACGAACCAGTTTTGGTAAAAAAATCCAATCTTGTTGACGATGGCAATTTTCGATAGTTCGAACTTCCAAAAATAGTTTCAAATCAAGTGCACATACCACCTTGCAATTATCAGCAGCGTCACGTTGTTTGAAAACAATGCGGATAGCAAAGGCCCCATATCGCTTTCTTGGGAAACACCTGACTTATTAGTGAATTGCATGTGCAAGAACAATGGCCTAACCAAGCAAGCCAAAGCCTTGGGTGCTACATTCCGATTCGGAACTCGACCTTCTGTTTATTTATACACTGACTTCGCAGCCAACTGTTTATTGTACTGGCTTGTTAGTACCTCGGGAGCAACTGGGAGGGTAAGATCAATTGCACAGCAACTAAAACCAGCAGCATCAGTTTAAATGTTTTAGTTGCAGCTACTCACTTCTCTCTTGTCCTATTTTCAGTCATTCCTCAGTTTTACCCGGACGGATCAGCAGGTCTATTGGTTGTTTTTTTTTCGGTCCACAACAGAACCTGGATCAAGATCAATGATTATTTTGCAAATTTCGGAAGATTTGAGGTCAAACCGAGCAAGCTTGTAGGTATTGATTCACAAGAACGTGGAGATCGACGGCGTCATAACCGATTCGAGATATTTATGTAAGACAGCTTTATCGGCTACTTTGAATATACTGCTTCCTCCGATGTACAGATACTAGACTGCAATCCGTGTCGCTCGTCTGTGGTGCAAAATAATTCACTCCGTTAGACTCGTTCAGTGTTACGTACACCGAATGTGTAGAAGCCTCGATCCACAGAGTTCATCTCTCTCAGTGGTTCCACGGATTGAAAAATACGATATTTACTATCATATTAACCTCCCCTTGTTTCCCGGCTCCAAATTTGTCGCATGCAGTCCTGTGCGCCGCCACGCCGCTGCCGCCAACACTTTTACCCACGCCGCCTTTGCCGACAATTTGGACTCGGCGCGCCACCGAGGAAATTTTTGATACGGCGATAGTGGTTGTGTATGCTGGATTATTTTCTTATTATGGAAATACCACAAATCACAGCCGATAAGGGAACACTCGTACATTAAGTAACGCGGAATTTGGCAAATCTCAATATTCCTTCACCCCTACGTAACGCAATTTTTCATGGTGGCCTCGCGCAGTGTAACACTTCGCTAAGTACCTCTCCTCCCCTGAGTGATTATTTACGAGTGTTCCCTAAGTGTAAATTATTTTACTTTGTGAAAATTTTATACAATATTTGACATTGTATTCAAGTTCTTTGAGGCAGACAATGTGTGCAGCAGGGGAAGCGAAAAATAAGCGAACCGGAATTATGATACAGATTTGAAAAAATATACCGCATCCAGACGGGACTTGAACCCGCTATCTCCCTGTCTCCGGCATGGTGTTTTGACCAATTAAACTACGGGAGATGATGGTACTGTTCCACAATCTATATCGTATCACATTCCACTGCCGACCTATTCTGTTGCTCATCCCTAACTATACACACATTTTATATTTAGACTTAAGTATTTTTTATGCAAACGTATGAGCAGTCCGAAAATGCTCAAAAAATTCAGAAAAAACGACTAGTGATTTTTATCAATTTTTGGTGAAGACTTTAGTTTTCTCGGAGAAATATGCGAGAATTCACTGAAAACTATGCGCAAAATATTCTAGCATATTTCGATGAAACAGAGATTTTTTGCAGATAGTTATTTTTTCAACATCGGTCTTAAACTTTTCGCCAAAATTCACGATGAACTTCATACCATTCAAAATTATCAACAAGAACATTTTCAAAAACGACTATATTGACGTTGACTAACGTCTATATCGAAGTTAGGCCCCTGAATTTGAAAATCTAGTAATTCAACCAGGGAAAACCAGAGAAAAGTGGTCAGGTTTTGAGCGCTTATTTTGCAGTCATCTATAATCAGGTTTTCGAGGTTTTGGCATCAATCGATCAGAAATTCTTTTATGGGTAAATTTATGTAACAAAAACAAACTATTGTTTGAGATACACTATTGAAAAATTGGTAATTAATATCGATTGTCTAAATCATACCGCGCAGCCAATCACTACCTCTCTTCCCAAGCACAGTCGACACTAACGGATACAATCGATCTGACTTTGTTGTTGTTGTTGTTGTCACTTTCTGTTTCCGATGTTTATGCTGCTGCTAGCGGAAAAAACCTTGCAAATATGCTTCTTTTTGTTGGGGTTAATTTTACGACAGCGGCCGGCGCCCCGTCATTTTAATTCCAAAACCGCACCAGTGACATGCGGACGCTAGGTGATAGCAGCTGAAAGGAGGAAAGACAAAAGAGTACCGGTCATCTCGTGCCGGTTTCACCCGTAATGCTGGTGGCTTTTAGTAGTAAATGGCTACTGCAAAACACTTAAATGGCTGGAATTCTGGACGGACTAACCAGGAAACTATAATCGGCAACTGGCACCTTTTGGTGCCTCGAAATTTTGGTACAGAAGCGGCTAATTGAATTTTCTGTTTTACCAAATGCTGCTGCTAGCGGAAAAAAACCTTGCAAAAATGCATGTTTGTGTTGGCGTTAATATTACGACAGCGGCCGGCGCAGCTTTCAAGAAACATTTGTCTCTACCATTCCATCATCTATGTAGCCCCTCCCTTTTTCTAATTATCTGACGAAGCCTTGGTATAAAACGTATCGTTTGAACATTTCACCCCATCAGTTTCATTATTAAACCGTACCGGGTACATACGGACGCTCGGTGTTAGCAGCTAAAAGGAGGAAAAACAAAATAGTACCGGTCATCTCGTGCCGGTTTGACCCGTGATGCTGGTGGCTACTGCAAAATATTAAAATGGCTGGAATTCTGGACGGAAACCAGTAAACAAGAAATCGGCAACTGGCTCCTTTTGGTGCCTAGCAGTTTTATAATAGAAGCGGTTAGTTGAATTTTATGTTTTAAAATTGCTGTTGCTAGCGGAAAAAACCTTGCAAAAATGCATGTTTATGTTGATGTTAATTTCACGACAGCGCTAGGTGTTAGCAGCTGAAAGGAGGAAAGACAAAATAGTACCGGTCATCTCGTGCCGGTTTCACCCGTTATGCTGGTGGCTGTTAGTAATAAATGGCTACTGCAAAATACTAAAATGGCTGGAATTCTGGACGAGAATAATCGGAAACTGGTACCTTCTGGAGCCTCGAAATTTTGTTACAGAAGTTTTGTAAAAGAAGCGTTGCAATTCCCTCTACTATTTGCTTCAATGGAATATTTTTTTTTTAAGAATACGGTAGTCAACGTCATGCGGTCGTGTCTTGAATACCACCCTCCTACTTTTTTTTTAGTGCTTTCTCGTTCTTTGTTGCTTGAACGCCAAGGCATCGAAAAGTACACTTTTAGCTATTTTCCACTACCACACCATGGTGATATTTGCAGACCCATTCGGTCAGAATGGGTCGCTTTCGACCCATCATATTAAGGCGCGATTTTCATGAAAATGACATCACATAGCTCATGTGGTTTTGTTGCTTTTTTCAACGCTATTCCAAACAAACAATGATTTTTCAAAAGCTGCAATAGAAAATAAAAATCTGAGGAGGTTAACGAAGATCTCGTATGGAAAGAGTTTCTCATTTTTTCAGTTTTTTTGTGTAACCTAACAAAATATATGAAAGTTGAAAACGACCCTCTAACGAAAGATATATCGAATTTTCCCAAAGTAGTTAATCAAAATGAACATATCGAAAAACTCTACCTTTTTTTCCTAAGGTGAACGTCTCTGGGAAGAGTATTCATTGGTTTTTTTTTTATTGTGGACTGGATGATGATTTTTTGGGAATTACATCTTTTTGTACTTTCTGCGCTTGATTAATAAAAATAATAATAAAAGTAATATAAATAATTAAAAAAAATCTATTTTTGACATCCTGTCAACCCTGACACATACATTTTTATTAATGAACATTGAAAAAAAAATACACATGAACATGAAGAGTACAAAAGCAAACATTATGCGCAACATTTTTTAAGTGGTAATTAATGTCAGAGTCAAAACAACAGAAACTCAGCTGGCGTATACTAGCAAAGCAGAAATGGCTTCTGTGCTCTTGGGCATTTGAGGGGACTTTCCGTCTCAATTGACATCCTTTCGGTTAAACTCCTCCGACAAACATTTACTCCAATTTTGCTCAATTTGTTATCCGGAAATACCTTCCAGTTGGTCTCGAGGTACGATGCTGCAAACAATCCTAAATTTATCGGAAGTCGATTGGTTTTGTCTCTGCTTGACGCATTGCATTTCAAATTTATATGGAGATTTGTATGGAAAAACCAACTTTTTTGCATTTCCCATTCTAAAGAGCTTAAAACGGCTAACCATAAGTTTAATGACTTCAAATGGAAGGTTTTTTGATGCCTAACAACTTGACCGAAGACACTAAAGAGCTAGGGTGTCCCAAAACAATACCAGAGCTGTTCAAAGTTGATTGTGTCGAAATTTATGTTGCAAATCATGTTTTCTGCCAACACTGCCAGCGTACCGGCGTCAGTCATATTTCCATCAGAAGTAACCTCTGTCACGCGTTGTAGATTCTACCTACGTCTAGAATATTGACCTAAATTTGTTTGCTTGATCCAGCTGAGTGTATAAACTCGTTACGACAGGTTACTTCTGATGGGAATCCTACTGATGCCGGTACATTGGTAATGTTGGCAGAAAACAAGATTTTCTGCATTTAAAACGACATTTTCAACTTTGAACAGCTATAGCTCTTCTTAGGGAAATCCTAGCTCTTCAGTGTCTCAAGCATATCATAGCCGAAGATTTGATTTATTATCCGGAAAGTACATGCATTTTACGCATGGCGATTTGGCAACTTTGCGTAGTAGATACAAGGATCTTCTCTAAGATATTCCCTAGGGCTCATTCTCTTCTTTATAATTGCTGAGAATCTCTTCTTTATAAATGCTGAGAAAATCACATTGTTTAAGTGTCTTGCAAATTCATACATGATAACACAACTTGCAGTACCGTTGCAAGATACGTTGGGCAATTTGTCTGCTTGAGCTTCACTGGTAGGTATCGAATTCTTTCTGGAGAAGACTTAGTTAGTAATTTTTTTAGGAAGCATGAATCCGCTGGGTAAAACGATTTATCAGGTTTTGATATACAAATACCTTGGTGTCTAGTTAGATTCTAAAGCCACCAGGGGTTGTCATACTAGGTAGGTTCCTGATAAAAATATCGCACCATAACCGGTATCGGCTACTTCGAAAATACTGTTTTCTCCAATGTCAAGATACTGGATAGCAATCAACTGCGGTCCGAGTCGCTTGTCAGCGGTACAAAAGCATACACTCCGTCATTCTCGTTTCAAATTCCGTTTACCGGATGTGCATTAGCCACGTCCCGATCCACTGTGTTTCAGCTTCAGCAAATTATTGCATAAAAAAATCTTTACTCATTTCTCTGTAGGTTTCATTCTTATTTCCGGAATCATTTTACATAACCATGCACATACTGGAAGTCATAAATTGAATTTCAAAGCTCCGGAAATATCAATACAGAGGAGTATTTGAGCACTATCCTGAAATCGATCTAGTTTTTATGAAATTGAAAATAGCGTCGAACATCAATATCATCATTTGGTCTGTGAACGTCGTCTTCATTTTTGGTAAATCTTATCTTTATTTTAAGCATTCTCTATGGTCAGTGTTAATTTTTTTTATTTGATTTGCTTTACTCTGATGGTGGTCTGAACTACACTGGTCGACAGAATGGAAAAAAGTGCATTCCAAAAAGTCAAAAGGGAAAAAAAGAAAAATCATAGCTATCCAACCATTCCCATGAATTTTGGTGCCCCTAGCCAATACCAAACGCTTGAGAGTTCGCATAGTAATTGCTCACCGGGTTCGTCGCTTTGAGTTATTCGTCGTCGACGTTATTTTTACGAGCAAATAGGGAGCCTATACACCAGAGAGACGCAGAGACACTCACCGTTAGGGCAACTGTCAACATCAAAACGGATAACGGCAATGCAAAATTATACAGCTCGCCCGTTTTGATGTTGGCAGTTTCCTTAACGGTGAGTGCCTTGTCATTTCTCTGATATACAGGTTCACTATGAGCAAACTCGTTTAAGTCTCTGAAAAAAAGTGGCTGGGGACATCAAAATTCACAAATATGTTTGAATAGCTATAGCACAGACTAACAGACATAACATAACACAAATTTTCAATAAAATCATCGTTCGGATGCTTTCAGTACTTTACGTTAGTAACACTAGCACCATCTGCTGCCGTGTTCGCGCTGCGTCATGTATTTTTATATTAGCGCTAGCGTTGCTGCGTGTGTCAAATGTGGAACCACGAAATATGTATGATATTGCATGACAGCGCCCCAGACGGAGTTTTCGCGCCATGAATATTTTTCGATTGGAAATTCGAAATGATCGTTTTTTGTGGCGATGGAGCTAGGTTCCAGTGTTACGTCTGTTAGTCTGTGGCTATAGTCTTTCGTTTTTCCCGGTTTCTGCTTTTGGAGTGCACCTGTGTTGACCAGTGATTATCTTATGTTTTCTATATAACTGCTGTTATATTTTTTATTTCAATACTAAAACGTCCTGATCAATTTTTTGAATTAAACTGCAGATTTTACTTATTTCTTTACCCCAGCCTTGTTCTGTTTTTATTTCATCAACGCATTCATAAGTTTTCAATGGTTTATACATTCAAATCTTTAGAGTGCTCACTTGACCTTAAACCTATCCGTTCGTAATTGCATCCACAACCGAATATACCGCCCCAATAAAAATTGCATAAACGCACTTGCTTGATGTGTACATTTATAATGATTTGTCCGAGCAAACTTTTAATTAAATTTCAAATTATCGGTAATGAAATAATCACTGATCGAGCCTGGCCGTGCTGTGCGGTGTGTCTGCTCCGGTCCAGGGTCGAACACCATAGTAGCAGCACCACCATCGGATCAGACCGGTTGATCCGATATAATTCGATTTTGTGCATATATATATGCATAATTGCTCGGTGGAAGTTTAGCCCGAGTCTTCCACACTCACGCACTCGGTTCTGCATCACCATATCGCACGTGTCGCAGTCGGGTGGAATTGTAACGAACCATAATTGCAATCGCCGGCACGCTTTACCCTGCTGAGCCCTAATTAGTTGAAACATCCTCATGCTTCCGGTGGCGTCACACCCACACTAGAGCGTGAAAGTTTACCTATTTGAAAAACATCACAATTCAAACAATCCGTACGGCATATGAATTTACATACAATATTTATTTTATTCGAATACCATAGAACACTTTTAGAAAATCTCAGCATAATTCAGTTATTCGTTGAATGTGTGTGTGTACGTAACTGTGTATGGTTTCACAATAGCCCATTCCGGTGGCTATCTGGGAGTGCTAAACACGAAGCTTTTGATTTGATTATTTTCAAACAGACTACAATAATTGTTCCGTACTGTTGTTGATGCACGTGCCAGGAGGAGGGGAAGGGACTGAAATTTTGTACATATTGTTCACCGCCCTGTTCAAGCACGTGTTGTAAATATAATTGAATCGTTTGGATATGCAATGGTGGCTGGTGGCATTCGCAATTGAACATGAAATTAAATAAATAGTTTCGCATGAAACTGAATGCTTACACCACAATGGGGCCACGTTGCACTAAACTGGAATATGTTGAGTTATTTGGCAGGCCAAGGCAGTCAACGAACTGAGGTTGATTGTTTGTGGCTTCAAACACTTCCGAATTAGTTTTCAAGTAGTTAGAATACAATTAGTTGTCTATCTTACACTACAAACAATGAATTCAAAGTAAAATAAATATTGATACTTATGAATTGAGGAGAAGAATGCTTCTTCCACTGCTGAAAATCTCGGTGCACTAGGTTAAGCACATTCTATTTCCAATCTTCGCTCGTTATACGCGCATGGATGCCAACAGACACCTCTAACGTAATTATTATGGGTCCCACTTTCAGTGCCCGGTACACTGGAATATGACGAACATGCTTCTAGCTAGATGCACATTAAGCTGAAAGCTCACTGATGACGGTGCAACAACGACGAGAACGAGGACGACAACGACAAGCCTTCACCGCAGAGAATCCTGTTTGCCATGAGAACATCGCCCCCAAATGAGCCACTGTCGTCTTTTCCCAACAAAATGAATTCTCCGCCAGAAGATGCAGCAATTTGCGCATACCGTAAGTACATGTAGGAAAAGGTACGAGTGTATACTCAGCGGCTGTAGTATAATCCGGCTCAGTGAAAGCTGCTCCCTGGCGTACGGAAAGGACTGGAAAAGCCACTTGGTTCGGTTGCACTGCTTCATGGCTCGGCGGTTTGACATGGGTGTTGTTGAATCGGACGAGCTGGCGGCCGTGATGACGGGTTTGTGGTCCATGCCGTTTCATGGAAATGTCGTTAATCAATTTTAATTATCTTGTCAAGTGATTTATTGCGGTTAAATTGATTTTTACTCATTTGAACTTGGCGGTGGCTTGCTGCCGTTCCGGGATCAAGGAGATAGCTAGAGGTTGGTTATCCTTTTGTTACAGTCAAGCGGTGCTGGGTTGGTCACGTTATATAAGACCTCATCCGGTTTAGCAGATAGGCAATTAGGAAGACGATCATAGAGGGAATTGAAACTAAATGCCGTATTAAATCTGATTGACGACAAAGATCTTATGCAATAAGATTTCATTAGAAGGGAGAAACCGTAATACAAATATATACAAAATACACAATTTCTACATTATTCAATGTTCCTAAACCGTCAAATTTATTTATTTTCCTTAACGAAAATATTATGTTTTTGTTTAGAATAAGTTTAATTATATAGGTATTTGTATATTTCCCTAACAATAACACTATAAAATTCCACTAATTTCAAAGGTTTTGTCTTCATCTATATTTGAGAGCGGTAGAAGAGAACAGGCTGGGAAGAAAGTACTGGTTCACTACAGTATTAGTTTTTTTTTGTAATTACCGCTGTGGAGTATAACAACACGCGCCACCATCCGCCCCCTAAAGATTTGCACAAACTGCTATAATCTCTTGCTTCTTGCCGGAAGCTCAGCACGAATTACCATTCACTCTTGCTTACCTCCCAGCTGTAAGCAAACATTTTTCCGTCACACCACGCAATATCTACTATAGTTTTTTTTAGTTTCAATCTAATGTCATGCAAAAGCTTCAACGGTTCGACATCCTGGAAGGGTAGTTCTTAATCTATAATCACACTGGTAAACACAGGTTTTACCCAAGAGCTCAAACTGAAAAAAATGAGAGATTATAGCTTCTTAACCATTCTCATGAACTTTTTGACTATTTTCAAGGACAGGTAACTTTTTCAAAGAGGTAATTGAGTTTTCCCGTAAGCAAACGTAGAAGCGACCAACTCGACGAGAAATTATTCTGCGGCCTTTTGACGCACTTCTGCATTCACTAGAAGCTTTACAGAAATGGTTAAATCATCTGTAGTCTTTTTACGGTAGCTTTCTCAAGCTTTCGCTCTCGTCGACCAGTAATATTTCTTTCACCCTCGTCCTATATAAAATGATTTTTTAATTTATTTTTTCATTAATTTTAGGCTTGCTTGGGGATGAACATCTTATCAATTTATGATCTTCCATTTTCTTTTATTATCATCAGATCAATTTTCAACCTAACTTCGATTGGCAATTCATATCATAATTTTAAATCTGATTTTAAAGTAGTTGTTGAACTCATTCTCTTCGATAATTAGAGATTTACAAATTTGGAATTATTTTTCTCTACGGTCTTCTCTATTGTTGATAATTTTTTCAATCTCTGCTCGATCTTATAAACTATTTTTAACTATTTCACTTCGAAAGAACGTTCACATCAGTTCAAAGTCATTTTTATCTCTTACATTTCATGCTTTTCAAAAAGCTCGTCTAAATCTAATTTGGAATTATTCCCAAACTTACATCATTTGGTTTGCTTTTTCGGAATGTGGTTAAGACTTAATTTGTGATCATTTTTTTTAATACATCATGTCTGGTTTTGAAGGCGAATTTATTCTTGATTTTAGATTGCATTTAAATTCAAGAGTTTCAACTTATTTAGTCATGATTATTCCTACAAAGCGCCAGTTTTGTTTTTGACAGAGTTTAGCCCCTTGTAGGTATATTCAATTGGTTGCCTCGATTTTCGTAATTGTAACTTGAATAAATATGTATAAAACGAACCACCCCACCCCCCCCCCCGGGGCATTTATTCGGAAACACACAAAAAATAAGACATGAGACTATTGGGAATCCGTAATTGGGAATCACTAGCAGCAAAAAATAAACAAAAATCAATTTTGTTTTGAGCGGCTTCAGATCTAATTTTATTCAGCGTTTCCGTAACGTTTTTTCATTAGTGTATAAAGTTTATTACCTGGTATTTGCACTTATATATCTCAAATGAACCTCTAAGCAGCTGTATCTAGTGAAGAAACGATAAAAATTGTATAATTTGCTTAAGTAGGTATTCAATGCTTTCTACTACATTACAGCTCCCGGGCAATATGCCCCACCGCTAGCCCGGCTGATTTGTTCATTGCTTTAGCGTTTGCTTTAATTATGGCGTTTTTGTGTAATAGTAATTACAAAACAAAATAATAGCAGTGCATTACCAACTAGATAGTGTATCCAACTGCATGAAAGATTTTTTGTTTGTGATAAACATACCTACAATATAGAAGATGTTCCTTAGGGGGGGGGGGGGGGGGGGCGTATTATACCTGTTTACCCTATCTTAACGTAAAATTACCTCCTAGCATAGCAAGAGGGAATACACACATCGTAGGTGGCTATACAATGATCAGCTTAGGATAAATATAGTGATAATAGTAATAACTTCACAAACACAGCATCTGTTGTCACAGAAAAGAAACTTGGGACTAGTATCCTTCTTACAGATGATGTGAGTTGCAAACTAAGCCTTTCATTGGATACCTGGCTACGTCCTTACAATCGCCGGGGAAAGGAAGTAGGAATGTTAGTTCAACGTCTAATTAAGAAGGTGCAGGGACTATACTACTACCTTCATAGACGTTACAGGAAATATTTATTTATTTTATTTATTTTTTTATATATTTTTTTATTTTTTTTATTTTTATTTTTTATGGTAATGGTGTTGTGTTAGTAGGAGAGGTAATATGCCAAGGATCTCTATTTTGACAAGATAGAGTGATGTGAACATGTTCAAGAATATTTTGATATATGGTAACATATGTAGTTTTCGTTTTCGCGGTGTGGCTACACTCGGACTACACTTTTGACACCGTAAATGTTTTATTTGACCTTCTGGACTACACTTTTTTCTGTCCCGGACTACACCCGAAAAAAACAGAGTGTACTGTTACAGTAGGAAGTTACCAACACATTCACGCGTATGTGTCAAAACTGGTTTGTTTTGGTTCTCGTTCCACGTGGTAAAGTTTCAGATAATTTTTTTTCAGCATTTGCTAGAAGGACATATGAAATGGAAACGAGACAAAATGACGATGGCAATAATAACCAAAACAAAACAAATTAACAGCTATCCCATTATTACGCATACCAATGCAACCACACTGAAAATGTTTTATTTAAAGCTGCAAAGTGTAGTCCGGAAAAGTGCAGCTACACCGCGAAAACGAATTCGACATTAGGTAACTTACCTTCGTGATCACCTTCGTCTACTTTCACACACCCTTTCATACTCTCGACTCACGCAATAAATGCATTCACTCGTCTCACACACACTCATTATTACTCACTGCGACGATGTATGTGAGCGCGACGGGTATTCTTGTATTGATGTTGTCGGACTCGCTTCAGTAAAATTTCTCTGCTGGCACCGCACGGCTGTGTCTGCCGTACACAGCAATTGGGATGATAGAACATATAAGCGGAGCTCCATGAAGCCGCTCACCATTTACGGAACCTCACATTCGCCATCCATCCTCCATTCCCCAGACAGCAGTAATCCAACGACGCACCGGAACCAAACTCTCTCCACGACATAGTAGAAACCACCTCATCGAAGCTACCAAAAATAAAAGACAGGAACACTGGAGCAGCTTTCCCTCGCTTTCACCAACACAAAGACAGTAACAGCAACGAGCTGTATGCATCATTTATCGTTTTGGTGATGTTTATGTTAGCGAAACGAACACCGACCAACACCTAGCGACACAACACAGCGCAACGCAGAGCTATTCTTCGCTCTCCAAATATTAATTATCATTCTCTTCGTTCGCATCACTGAAAAGTCGACGCACAAAGCAAGCACTCATACACACGCGGAACAGCTTTGCCGGCATTACGAGTTTCACATATTTCAATTTTCAAGCGTTTTTTTACTAAACCATCACTTTTCTTACACAAACAAAGCATCACAGAGCACATCTTTATACTTTTTAACAAGTTTGGCCTCATTGAACACTTATAAATCAATAACTTGAACGGATAAATTTCGCCTGTGCCACACAGGCGAAATTTATCATCATCAAGTTTGCCTATCTTGTTGAGATGATACTTTCTCGGACAGTGCCCTGTAATAAGACCTGTGAATGTCCTTAGGTCTGCACTGGGTCATTGTCAAGGTTTGGGAGGAATAACGAGTACCGGAGGAGTGGATGGAGGGTATTGTGTGTCCCATCTACAAAAAGGGTGACAAACTGGAGTGCTGCAATTACCGGGCAATTACTCTGTTGAACGCCGCCTACAAGGTACTCTCCCAAATACTTTGCCGTCGACTATCACAATATGCGAAGCAGTTCGTGAGGCACTACCAGGCGGGATTTATGGGTGCCCGCGCCACCACGGATCAGATATTCGCGGTTCGGCAGGTTATGCTGAAATGCCGCGAATATAACGTGCCTACCCATCATTTGTTCATCGATTTTTAATCGGCGTACGGCACAATCGATCGGGACAAGCTATGGCAAATTATGCACGACTACGGATTTCCGGACAAACTGACGCGGTTGGTCAAAGCGACGATGGATCGAGTGATGTCTGTAGTTCCAGTTTCGGGGGCACTCTTGAGCCCCTTCGAACCCCGAAGAGGTCTGTTTAACATTGCCCTGGAAGGTGTCATTAGAAGAGCGGGGATTAACACGAGTGGCACGATATTCCAAAAGTCTGTTCAACTGTTTGGTTTCGCTGACGATATTGACATTGTGGCTCGGACCTTTGTGAAGATGGCGGATACGTACATCAGACTAAAGGCTGAATCCAAACTGATTGTACTGGTCATTAATGCATCGAAGACGAAGTACATGAAAAGAAGGGGTTCACGAGAGGACAGTGCTAACCTCCCACCTCGAGCTCAAATTGGTGGTGATGAAATCGAGGTGGTTGATGAGTACGTGTATCTGGGCTCACTGGTAACTGCCGACAACGATACCAGCAGAGAAATTTAACGGCGCATCATGACAGGAAATCGTGCATACTTTGGTCTCCGGAGGACGCTCCGATCGAGTAGAATTCGTCGCCGCACCAAGTTAACCATCTACAAGACGCTGATCAGACCGGTAGTCCTCTACGGGCATGAGACATGGACTATGCTTGTGGAGGACCAACGCGCCCTTGCGGTCTTCGAGCGGAAGGTGTTACGTACCGTCTTCGGTGGACTGCAGATGGAAAACGGAGTGTGGAGAAGGCGAATGAACCGCGAACTCGTCCACACTGCTAAGATAGGCAGGTTGCGTTGGGCTGGGCATGTTGTAAGGATGTCAGACGACAGCCCTGTAAAGATGGTTCTTGAAACCAATCCGTCAGGGACGAGACGGAGAGGTGCACAGCGGGCAAGGTGGATCGATCAGGTGGAAGACGACCTGCGGACCCTACGCAGACTGCAGAGCTGGCGAACTGCAGCCATGGACCGAGTGGAATGGAGACGACTCTTACGTACAGCAAAGGCCACACCACGGCTTGGGACTGTTTGGTAAGGTAAGTATGTCCTTAGGGACGAGGCTCTTCCCGCGATTTGGATCTATGAATATTTTCGATTTTCGTAATCTGCTTATGACATCCCAGTTTGCTTTGAAGGTCGCTTTCTCCCATTTACCGAGTTCAGTTTTTAGAGCGCTCGGGGAGACTCCACAGAAAGGTTTTGGGCCAACAAAGTTAGTGGATGACCCTTGTCTGGCTAGTAAATCGGCCTTCTCGTTTCCTTCGATTCCACCGATGCATTCCCACACTAGTTTAGAGTGGCAGAAAGGAGAATTCAGGGCTTTAAGTGCTGCCTGACTATTACAGAAAAAGCGAATATATACGTGTCGATAATTTCATTTCAGACACGTATTCGGGCATTCTATTATCGCCTATGTATTGGCTTTAAATACTGTTAGCCAGTGTCCCATGGAAAAAAAATTATTATTTTCCTGGTCCTGTGAATCCCGCACCTGCGGAAGCATTAATTTGAGAACCGTCTGTGTAGAAGCAAAGTGAAAAACCCCGAATTGTGGGTCCACCTTGTTGCCAACTTTCTCGTTCAATCTCTACTGTTCTGTTAGGAATTTTGCAATTTGGTTTCCTCTCCAGCCAATCTTCCTTATTTTTTATTAGATCATCTATTTGGAAATCTTTCAGTATTGTCAGGTGTCCTGTTAGATCTCCTTCTTTTATGTTGCACTGTCGATTTAGCCTTAGAGCACTTTTTTCCGCTTCTAGTTGAACCACCTGATGAAGTGGAAGAAGGTAGGAAGTATTGCATCTTCTCATAGCTCCACAAATCGATGCACAGGCCAATCTTTGGATTTTACCTAGCTTAGCTTGAGTGGATGTTTCAGTGGTTTTGGGCCACCAAACTACCGAGGCGTAGGTTATTCTGGGTATGATTATTGATTTATATATCCAATGTATCATGCTGGGTTTGAGACCCCAGCTTTTTCCAACGGCTTTGCTGCATACCCATAAGGCGTCTGTGGCCTTGGTAACTGTTTGTTCTATTTGAGTGTTCCAGCTTAGTTTCTGGTCAAGTATGATTCCCAAATATTTGATTTCAGTGGAAAGCTTTATATCGATGCCTTCCAATCGCAATTTATGAATAATTCCTTTTTCGAGTGAAAGGAAAAATAATTGTTTTGGATGGATTTACACTCGACCCCTCTCGCCTATACCATTGAGCTGTGAGATTAGGTGCAGTTTGCATTCTATCAGAAATAACGCAGTTGTGCTTCCCCCTAACTAAAATCACTACGTCGTCTGAAAAACCTATCACTTCGAAGCCGTTTTCCGATAGGCTCCGAAGAAGATCGTCTACGATTAATGACCATAACAGGGGAGATAATATCCCTCCTTGAGGGCATCCTTTCGTAGTTTTTCATGTTAGGGACGTCCCACCGAGTTTAGCTGTTATTTCGCGACTTATTAGCATGGCTTGAATCCACTTTATTGTGTTCCTGTCTATGCCATGTCTTTCCATGGCTATTTTCATTGAGTTGTGAGACGCATTATTAAGTGCTCCCTCAATATCAAGGAAGGCTGCCAGAGAAATTTCCTTGGCATGGATGGATTTTTCGATTTTTTCCACTAACATGTGTAGCGCGTCAGTGGTTGATACGTTGTTTTTGTAAGCAAATTGAAATTTGCTTAATGGATTGGATTTCTTGTTTTGAATGCAGACTTTAATCGATCAGAGCTGAGAACAAGGCCAAATATGTACCATCCAATATGGGTATTTTCGGAACCGGGATAATATCTAGAGACTGGAAATCGACTTCCGATGCCATTTTATTGTTCACGATGAAGACTTCTGATATCTTAAAAACAGTAATAAAATATTTTCGGAACAAGGACGATGCCCAGAAACAAGAAGTCAACTACAAACGCCATTTTGGAGTCCAAGATGATGATGTCCAGATTCTGGAAAATAGTCGAAAATGACAAATGCCAACTAACACTGGGCATGAGCATGAGGGTGGCGGGAAGGGAAGGGAGGAAAATTTTCATACGTATCACCTTCAAAAGGGTGAGATTAAATATCAATAAGAACGGCTTATTAGATCAGTATACTGTCTTCGGCATTGTTGTAGAAAATAATTTTGTGCTCTCAAAAAATTAAAACCTAAGGGGTTATATCTACCAAAAAAAAAATATTTTCGTCATTTATTTTTATTGGCCTAAATCATGCTAAAACAATCCAAGAATCAAAATCTACATCGCCCAAGTACAGATCTAAGCTCAAAGTTTGTTTAAATCAATTTTACCGAACAACTTTTATACTACAAAATCACATTTTTTGTTTAATTTGGCGATGCTCGTTTTTTTTTTATTTCGAGGCTTTGTAAACTAACAGAAGTTACCTTCGATCGTTATCGTGTTTCAAATTTGAAGTATAGAGGTTTCTGCATCAAATTTCGACCATTATAGCGTCTCTACAGAACGTGTTTACTCACAATTTCCCTTTGTTTAGTCGATCAGCCGTTCTCGTTGTGTACATTCTTTGTTTGAGTTTTTTATACTTTTTAACTGTGAGTAATATTCAAAAGTACTTAAATATGAGTGACAAGATTGAGTTTTGCGCGGGATCGGGCGCCAACTGTGTCCAAGTCGCTAAGCATCGCATGTCCGACATCGCGAAAGAGGCTAGGCGCAGCCATACATCAGATGACAAAAAGGAAGAAGTGGAAAATAATACCCAGGAAGGACAATTTTACGGCGCAGGGATAGCTGACTGAAGGTAAAAAATTATCAGGGGCTTTTTTATTGCGATTCTTAAGATTTATAGCATTTTGAAACTTTAAACGCGTTTTTTCTCAAAACCATGTTTTCAAAATCGGCGAGCAGTAAAACTGTAAAACGTTTACATCCGATTGACTAGAAATTTTAACTGTAGCTTTTTGATTAGATTATCTAGTGAAGTACACTGGATTTAAACGATTTATTACCAACAACTAAAGTTATAAACAATCTAAGTCGATTTTTTTTTGTCAAAACAGAACTTTTTTTTTCAAACCGTTGCCATTTTGCGAAGAAAAATTCTAAAAATATAATCATGTGTACTTCACAAGCGACACTTATGTAGATAATGAAAAAATTTTTGTTTTGGTTATAGGGGAGTTAGGCACGACTTCTAATGCTCGCCGCGGAACAACTTTTAAAAGAAGCGGTTCATGGCAATCGCTGCACAGCCGCCATTTTGTAACGAAAATAGCAATAAAAATATTTTTTTTTCATTCTGCAAGAGTTGCTCAATCCAATGATATATTACTAATATACCTTACATCTCAAATGTCCTGTGAAAAAAAAATCATGAAAAAAGTCTTAATTTTTTGAGCATTTAGTAGATATAACCCCTTAAAACGAAAAAGTTTGGATAACAAATTTTGTTCCTTAGAAAATTATAACTGTTTGTGCTCATTTCGCCCAGTTCGAACAAGCATCAATGTTTAGCTAGTATTGTGTATAATATGTGATAAGAAATCAGATCTTTGAAAAGAGGGTTTTATGAGATGTTCAGATAAAATAATTATTTTTTTTTATCTTTTCTTCAAAAAGAATTTTTTCCTGCAGTGAATAATTTCTACTGTATACCATTTTACTGAAGACATCGCATAACTTGTTTTTATTTTGAAAATTTAAGCTTTTTTTCTCATTTCGCCATGATCGGACAACCATCAGTGTTTTGTTGTTTTCAGTAGTTAAAGAGGTTGTTTATAAGACACGGCCGCAAAAGGTTAACGTAGATTTACGACAGCCTTTCTTATGTCAATGTATTCCTTGTAATAGGTTTGGAAATACGATCAATATGTTCTTATGTTGACCTTGTTGTCAAAGCAGCAAGCATTGTTTGTTACTGGAGGTATGGTCGGAATTCTTGATCAGGCACATGAGACTGTTTGTCTCAATTCATGATGCTGGTTTGAATTCATGATGCTGGAAGAAAGGTGAGTTTCACCGCAGAAAGACCGGAATTTTCAACCAGCGAAGATGCCTTTACTGCAGAGTCCAATGAATCAGATGTTCAATGGCTTTTTGCAATGGAGAGAAATTACCTTCTTAGTGCCCAAAATCTTTTGATTGTTCAATATAAGTAAAATTGCTTACACTAACCAAAAAATGGCGTATCCGAAAATCTGCAAAACGATATTGTTTTTTTTATCGCATTAACTAAAATTCAAGGTTAATCTAATTATTGCAGGATTCACCGTTTACGTGGCGCAGATTTTCTTATATTGTGTGCAGATTCTTACAGACTTTTGCCTGCACGAGCGAAATTTTTTCGGATCACGGATAGATTTTTTGCAGATTCCGAGCACATTTTTCCGGTTTTTCGAGCAGTTGCCGACATTTTTTAAAAACATCTCCGGGCACAGAAGAGAAAAAATAATAAAAGAAATAGTATCATCCAGTGTGATCGACAAATGGCAATCCGCAATTACGATAAATTAAACTAACTTTGTGATGTAACTTTTGTAAAACACCAATGGCACTTTTTAGGGAACCAAAATCACATAAATGAAGTAGTTGATATCTTTGCACCCGATTTTCAGGCAATCGATTTTTTCAAGGGAGTTCTGCAATTACATGATGATTAATGGTTTGTTTGCTGATCAATTTTACAACTGTGCCGAATCTGGCTTGCTTTTTAAAATGACTTCCCGAGAACATTTACTTATTTGGAAGAAAAAACCTTTCAGGGAATGAAATTGACACAAATCTGACAACTTTCATGCTATGCTCGAACGTCGTCGTTATTGTTTATTTGCTTATTTATTATTCTATTATTTTGCTATCAAAAATAACTAGATGTTTGAAAACTGTAACGATTTCATTGCATTAGCGAGGATCTGCTGGTGCGTGTCAGGATAAATCAAAAAATTTGGTGATTGGTACCAAGAACAGTGTGCTCCTCATAATTGTGAGTACCTGGCTGAGAGAAATCGCCCCCTAAACCAGTTTTAATGATAGATAGCTGCAGCGCACACCACTGTAGCTATGCTATATGACAAGCTTTTTCTTCTACCATCGAATATTGTATCGAATGCTCAACCAATCGACCAATGAATAATTCAAAATATATCAATGATCTAACGCACTGAAAAAATAATATCAAAAGATATGGTGTTTTAACATTTTCAATCCTGTCAGGATTTTTTTTCTTACCACAATAAGTCCTGAAAGCAAATAGGTTTGTGGTTCAAAACAATCTTGTTATCGATGCAGATGAAATTTCTCTGGACACACCGTTTAATTCTGCGAAATTCGAACCACTAATATTTATACCAGAACTGGAGGAAGAAAAACTAAGCCACATATAATCTGACAGTCAAATTTTGATTTTTCTAATGGAAAAATGGAATAAGGAAATTCTAATGGGAAAATGGAATAATGGAAATCTCGACAAAAGCGATGCCAATAACGAAGAGGTTGATAAATAAATTGATGGGAGTAGAAACAGGCAGTAGTAATAGTATTGGAAATCTCGATTTTCTTCCTAGTGTTTGTGTTTTGACCGCGAGCGATCGAAAATGTTCTAACTTCTCCACCAATTCCTCGTATATCTTCATATTGGCGCTTAGTATGGGAATTACTTTACGGTGAATTCAGAGTGAACTGGAAGCAGCCCTATTACGGGACTCACGTAAGTGAGAGAAGTTTCTTGCAGAGTGACATCTGTTGTGAAATCTGGGTTATTATAAGTGTCATATCACTAAAGCGAAAACGGAAAAAGCGACGTTTCGCGTGGAATTATTTCACGATTATTTTGAACAATGAAATGATTTAACGAAGAAGGGGAAGGTTTAAATATCAATTGATCTAATCTACCGATAACACAGTGCAACAATTTTTTTTTTGCTTGGCTTCTATGTATGATTTTTTGATGAAGTTTGATACGAAAATAAATTTCCCAGAGTTTTAACATATTTCAACTTAAGGGGCAACAATGGCGCCATTTTGATTTTTTGAGAAACCGGAAAGTTTTGATGTTTTTTCGCCGCCATTTTGTTTTAAGACCAAATATCAAAATTTCAGAAGCTTGTCCACATATAAGCATCTTTTTCAACATCTTTAAAAAAAACAGATCTTAAATCTGACAAAAACTGAGCTCAAAACGGTGATCCTACGAAACCGGTTTTGGCATAGTTTTAGTATACACTAAAGTCGCTTTTTACGTGGGGTATACGTGCCGCGTAAAAAAAAACCGCGTAAAAAATCGCGTAATTCCGGAATTTGCGTAAAAAAGCCGCGTAAATTCCGGGATCCGCGTGAAAAAACCTCGTAAATTCCAGAATCTGCGTAAAAAAAACCTGCGTGAATTCTGCAATCCGAGTGAAGAGGAATCGAAATCCGCGCAAAAAACACCGCGTAAATTCCGGAATCCGCGTGAAAAAAACCGCGTAAATTCCGGAATCCGCGTGAAAAAGCCGCGTAAAAAAGGCGTAGAAAGCGATCTTAGTGTATTTCACAAAGCAAAATAATATCGAGTATGTCTGAGCAACTATGGTAATGCGCTAAAATCTTAAATCTTAAAATCTTAAAATCTTAAGTCAAATTATGTCTAATTCTGAGTAAAAAGGTCTCAGAAATCTAATGGTAGGTGTCTGATCTACGTAAAATGTCAGCAAAATGTCGATTTTGCCCCAATTCTCCTACAATACAAAAATAGGTTTATCTGCTAACATTTTACGTAGATCAGACACCTACCATTCGATTTCTGAGTTTTTTTTTCAATATAAGACATAATTTGATTACCACTTTTAGATATTAGCGCATGACCATTATTGCTCAGACATACTCTATATTATTTTGCTTTGTGAAATATACTATGCCAAAACCGGTTTCGTAGAATCACCGTTTTGAGCTCAGTTTTTGTCCGAATTCAGTTCTGTTTTTTTTTCAAAAGATGTGTAAAAAGATGCTAATATGTGGACAAACTCTTAAAATTTTGATATTTGGCTTAAAACAAAATGGCGTCGAAAAAACATCAAAATTTCCGGTTTCTCAAAAATTGAAAATGGCGCATTGTTGCCCCATAAGTTGAAATATGTTCAAACTTGGCGAAATTTAGTTTTGCGTAAAAATACACAAAAAATGGAGCCAAGGCAGAAAAAAAGTCAATTTTTGTTGCGCTGTGTAATATATATATCGGATTTACTTTCCAGTAAAAAATAATCATTTATTTTTTTTCAGTCGACTTTCTGGGATTTACGAATTTTTGAGCTGCGGCCAATGGAACGTAAGAGAGAAAATTGACCTTTGAATTTCCTTTAGCGGTAGGGCGCAAAAGTTTAGTTTTTTCCGAATTTGTCCTCATACACAATTTCAACTCAATCGACTTTCTGGAACTTAAAAATTTTTGAGCTGGGAAACTCCCTCATTTCTTTTGTCCTATTCTCATTTTCACTTCACTGTCGATTTCACTTCACGGAGTCAATTTTTGTCACCTCACTTTAGGTGGAATCAGGAAAAGTTTAAAAAAAGTGGAGTGAGCGTGAGAGTGAAATTTATTTCACAACGCACCAATGAAATCCTTTCAACTCAATTATCAAATGATTTACATGAGTTGTGTGGTTGCATGAATCTGGCGGTTTAACCTGTGTTCCACATTACAAAATATATATCAATCACAACCACAAACCATTTTAACATAATTCAAACTAGCTCGATAATCAAAATATAATCGCATTTAGTTCGCAAACAGTTCTTTTTCATGGATTTTTAGTGTCACCATTTATTCGTTTGGAATAAATGAAGGACTGCACATTTTATAATTTGCAAGGTTAAAAAGGCAGCAATAAACAAAATCAAATCGTTTACAAACTCAAATCGTTTGTATACTTCAGTGTCGGCCGTACTGAGAAAGAAAGGGATAGTAACTGGTTGTTTAATTTGATTTGAACTGACACTGAGAGTTTAGTCTGATATTTGATATTTTTTCAGCTCTCATTGGTCGAGATATGCGTTTATAAAAGCAATACATTTTTTAATAGTACAATAGAGGGTGCTACGATCATAAATTGATATTGAAAAAAATTATATTGAATCACACGATGTTAATTTGTCACGTTTCATTCGTAAAAAATGAAAGTTGAAGAGGTTGTTTATAAGAAACGACCGCAAGGTTAACGTAAAATTACGACAGCCTGTCTTATATCAATAAATTTTTTGCAATAGCTTTGGAAATACACTCGATTATGGTTAATCAATTTAATGGTGTGATGCGGTATATTTTTCCATATACTTTTCGTATATTATTACATGAGTATGAAGGTCGAAATTCTGCTGTGGTGTCAAACTATAACCGACTTCTTCAAGACGTTACATCCTTGTTATGAAGTGTTGTGAATTTTCTAAAACGGTTTCAGTATCGTGAGCAGAACGTGCCGAACTTTTCTGTTTGAAATCGGATTTGTTTCGTATATACCGCTTGTTATGCACAGTATCAACAAATCGCAATAAACATAACACTGCTGTGCATTTTCAGCAGCATCAAACTACAGTTGTAATTTAGTAATACCCATTCATTATGCTTTTCCAAATATATTTAGTAGCGTGCGATATCCGCTCTGGCATAACAAATTTTTCGAACGTTGTGGAATGATATAACTGGAAATAGAGTGACTTAATTATTTCCAGGTATACCATTCTACAACGTTCGAAAATTTTTCATTCGTATGTCGTAATACTATTGTACGAAAAATACATCTCATTCATTCTGGCTAGAGCAGTCTTTTGATAAGCCCCGCCTTTATTTCCAGTTCCTACAGTTTTACAGTTACAGGTACATCCTTCTTGATCTTTTTGTTCGCCGCAGAACGCCATTTAACCTTGAACCACATATCGTTGACAACTATCTTCGTTCATTAAGCAGACAGTAAGTGCAGTAGGGAAAGCGAAAAATAAGCGAACTGGAAATAAGATACAGATTTGGAAAACTATACCGCATCCCGACGGGACGTATATTTAGTAACGTAATGTTTAGTAACGTAATTAACCCTTTCCCACTCATGGTGACTCTAGAGCACCAAGAATTATAATCATCATATCTTGACATAAAATAGTTTGTTGTGCTTACGATTGTTCCATAAACTTTTATATGCTGCCTCAGAGCATCACTGGGCATTTTCTTCAAAATACTACAGTTGACAGTAATTTTAGTTAGTTTTCAAAGTGTTCAGCTTGAATTTTCTCGTGGAGCTATAAATTTTTATGATAAACCTTGTGAGCAGGAGAGGGTTAAGAATCGTTAGGACGTAATATAGAAATTTAGTTCGAAAAATTTAGCCCTGCGGAGCCCCTTCCGTTGTTGTGTCGCACTTGCAAGCACGACTCAGACTCACTTTGGTCTCGACCACACAGGTCTATAAGCGTTATCAGCATCAGCCGACTCTTCTGGGTGTGATGAGACATTCCTTTCAGTCTATAAATAACGCTTGCACAGCAGTGTGTGCAGTTAGGGATGAGCAATAGAATAAGTCGGCAGTGGAATGTGATACGATATAGATTGTGGAACAGTACTACCGTCCCCCGTAGTTTATTTGGTCAAAACACCATGCCGGAGACAGGGAGATTGCGGGCTCATGCTCCGTCGGAATGCGGTATATTTTTCCAAATCTGTCTCATGTTTCCAGTTCGCTTATTTTTCGCTTTCCCTACTGCACATACTGTCTGCTTAATGAACTTGTGTGTCAACGGGTAAAGGCCGTTGTTAAAAATAAAAATTTAGTTCGAAGAACTATTTTTGTGTCTTTTTGAGGTTCCGCTTGACTGTGGTCTTTTTCTATAGGACAGAGCTCTGTTAGGAGGTATTTTTCTATAGGGCAGAGCTCTGTTAGGAGGGCTCAAGTCATTTGGCACCACCTGGACGTTGTTCGCGGCATACCAATCCATAGACTTTTATCGTAATGGCAAGATGCCAAATCCGGCCAAAACAGAACGGAGCAACTATACTGCTTGAGGAAAGACTACAGTAGGTTTTCCGACACTCATGTATGTGCACTAGGCTGTCCCAAAAAAAAATCAATGTTGAAAAAGTCAAGGTGCTCACCCCTAAATTGAAAGATAATGTTATTTATAGCATTTTTGTAGAACATTTCGACTTTCTAAATCGTTTTCAGGTTGCCCAAACGTGATTTATGAAAAAATGACTTTTTTCAGCTACAAACACTGTTGCACTTTTTTCAACTCTGTTCGATTCCTAAATTTTTCCATATTTTTTTTTATTTTTGAATATTTTGCATGGTTTGGTTCAGCATCGCATTCAATTGTTTGACTCGCAGAGCCCATTGAACATCACAAGAAATATATTTTTTCTAATAATTTTTAGATAAAACACAAATAAAAAAAATTTTTGATCAAGAACTAAAGTTTTCATTGCGAAGCGGGATTTAAGGCAAAAATTTACATGAAAAAAGATACTTGATAGCTTATCGGGGAACTGAGATATTGGCATTTTTCTATGTGATGAAAAACTATGCATTTTAACAAATTAACAAAAAACAAAATGTTGCTCTTGAAACCACCGGAATAGATGACCTGCCACACGAGATATTACTATGCCAACTTCGACAGCTTAAGGTGTTTGAAAATCCTTGTCGCCTTTTTTCTTCCATTTGCCGTATCCAAGAAGCTGTGCAAAGTCTTCCCTAATATAACTTTCATCATCCTGTACCACGCAATCAAACTTCGGCAGCATCTTCACGTACAGCTTTCGCGATCGTTGTCTGGGCGATTTGTTTTGCTTATCGTCACGATTTGGAGTCATCGTCCATTTGTAAGTCGACCGTCCGGCTCGTTTTTAAGATCAATTCACAGTTGTAGACGACAGCTTGCTTGCGACATCACGGACGGAAAAGTTGGGATTCCGCTAAAAACTGCTGGCTGGCCAGTCTTTACGTCATTTTTGCGGCCATAGAATTTCGATTTGACCCCCATCTTATCTTCCTGATAGCCGACAAATGTTCTCCAAACACTTCTAACTATCACGTTTGGATTTTCGCGATGCGCGAGCAAAATTTTCATGCGTTGCTTCTCTTCCTTTGTTTTCCATATAAACATTGTTCCACCATTTATCGTAATTATAGGAAAATGTATGAGATACCTGTTTGAGTGGTCTATAATATAAAATATTATGAAACAGGTTGAAAGGGTCAGGCGGGATTCATTTCATAGGACTTTTGTTTTACCTCGTTGAACAAAAAGTTTCTTTGCGAACAGAGATTGTAATGGAGGCGCAAGGTGATTTGTGAATATTGGTATACTCTGCAGAAGTAGTTAGTAGTTTCATTCAACTAGAGTTGAAGTAGTTCAAGAGGACCACTATTGGAGGATTTCTATTTGGGAACCAGTAGAAAGATCACATATAATAATATTTATAGGTTTAATATTTATGGTCCCCGTCAGTGTTGCAAATTTTCACTGTCAGTGATAGGTTCTCAGTCGAAACTAACAAGTGCGAAAATCAGTTTCAACACGAACGAGCTGAAAGTAATAATTACCTTTAGCTCCAATCAGTTGAAAGTGTTAATGCTGACTGGCAGCATCACTATGATTTTGCACATGCTGTGATACTTTAGCGATGTTTATGCGGTGAAAGATGAAGATACCTACCTACTCCATCATCTTCATGCAATGGATTGGCTCAGATCGAAGAATTTCTACATTAATTAGGGTATACCATTTATTTCACTGACATGATTTTCACTGATAGTTAACTCAATATCAGTTTGAAGAGAGTGAGATTGAAACTGCTGTTGTATCATTTTCATTTTGTAGTGTCGAAATTTCGCAACACTGCATACAAACGCATTGTTTGTCAGCCATCCCATGGCGATTACAAGACCAATCTTTCTTCAATAAGTTTCCTCGAATACTTAATAAGAAAGACTAGTCTTCTAACCCGGCGGTTGTGATATCGGGTTCGATCCCCAATCAGGTCGAGGATCTTTTCGGTGTATCGTGGTATTTATCCTACACAAGCAAAATGTGCCACAAACAATATCGATAACGAATTCTCACAACTAACCTAGCTGATCGAGACCGCTATTAGCTCTACAGGCTAGCGTGCGATATTGTTTTTTGGTTTAATATGGTTGTTGCAGTCAATATATACTTTTCTGTTGTTGGGACGTTTCTGAATTACTGCGAAGTATTCATTTACATGAAGGTTTATTTTTCAAAACAACGGTTTTGCGGTTTTTATATTTTACTTATCATCGTCAATATCATCATCACTGTTTTTTTTTAATCTTTCTCCTGTTTTTGAAAACGCTACTTGATTTACGTTACCTCAAAACTACCGAATCGAACGCAATTGAAATTGAATTAGTGGTTTCAGAAATATTCTATGTGTTTTATAACTCAACACTCCCAGCTGGTTTCGAGGTACGATGCTGGTCTAACAAGCCAGTCGTCGTATGTTCAAATTCCGTTTCGGGAGAGAGACTGTTAGTATCAATAGGATTGTAGTGCTAGCCCCACAATTGTCCACACTATTACGGTTGGCTGCGAAATTTAGTACCTGGACTTTGCTTTTTGCTTTTAGCTCAACTATTAGAGATTATCTTAGTACTTCAGAACATCAATCGAGTGTATTCCCTTACAGTTGCAAGAAATTTATTGACATAAGACAGGCTGTCGTAACTCTACGTTAATCCTATCCCGGCGAAGAAAAATCCATTTTTACCTCAAAAAATGCCTTATAAACTCGTATTACTCATCAACTATATTCACAATTGACACGAACCGCATTGCATATTAAACTTCAATCGGTTCTCTAACCGTATTTAACAGTTTCATTGTGCCAAATTTTTAGTACAATTGTTAAACTTCAATCGAAGTTTTAATGTGTGGTAATACTATATGGCATCAGCCGCCAGGAATGGGTAAACCTAGCGGTTTTGTCTCCTAACAACCTTTGAAACTTTTTCACAGCTGGCTCTAAGCTGACAATGAAAACTATCAAGTAGTACTTTCGCAGTGCAAATATTGCCTGCTGACATGTACATGCTGTACTGACAAGTTAGTTTGCGATACTCTAACTGTAATCTTCAATATGACTTCGAACGCGATAAATTTGTCAGGTAGAATAAATTTATGAAAAAGTTAGATTACAACAATCCCAACGAATTCCGATTGCCATTCCTGCTTAAAAAAGCGAACAGCTTCTTACAACTTGTATGGTATGGAGAACTGTTTGTTGCAATAATTCATTTCTTCGCCCCTTTTAACATACCAAACCATTCACTCACAATTTCTGCGCACAAAATAGCTCGAAAAAGTCCCCCATAAACCAATAAGATTTATTAGCAAGTCCCCCGGAATTACCCGGCTCAAGCATAAAATCCACTTTCCGCACAAGTATAATCCTTATTTACTGTCAGCGTCGATATCATTCAGACGTTACACTTCTTCACACAAGCAAAAGGTCATTATTTTCGTTCGGAAATGTGGAAAATCAATTCCTTCCACCGTTGAAAACGAGTCCCTCATCCACTCATTTAATCTCCTTCGCATACACAACTTTGATGCCTCGAGAGGCGAAGCTTTGTCATAGGAAAATTGTCTTATTCCGGTGCGGAGTGCGGAACGTTCGGCAGACAGACGCTTTAAGCATTCTTAACGACTCGATTGATTTTCGGCGTCGTTTCATAAGTGACGATGCAAACATCAAAAGGTAATGCCACCGTTGCTGATGACTGGAATGCGCGGAATGTTGTTCGTTAGCACGATATCCGGCGGGAGAGGTTCTACCGTACCTTACCCACATCGAAGCCAGTGATGAAGAAACATTTTCATCGCGGATAATGATCATCATGCATTCTCTTCGTAACCGGGTTTCACATTCACACGTACATAATACCGAAGGTATGCGACGACAGTAAATCACATCGTTCCACGACACTGTGGCATGGCTTGAGAACAGAAGGGGGAATTTGCCATTTCATCATTCAGTTAGTCTTTCGACTTGCTTTCCCATTTGTAATCTGCATGATTTCACACAGAGGAGAATTTAAAATAAATAATCAATCGTGTCGATTTCAATGACACATGGTAATGATAAATGGATTCAGTTGAATCAGCAGAGCATGCTTAGATCTAGTAGATCGCCACCAGATAGTTCCTGAGCATCTCGTAAAGTGGAACAAATCGTAAGTTTTAGTTCAGAAGCAAGTTCTTTAGGAAACCACAATCGCCATTTTCAATCGAATTCTCCTACGAACGGAATCCCTACAATTCACGTACTATGGGAGAAACATTTTTTGTTTCTCTCCAGCTTGACCCCGACTCCAAGCGCTTCTCACTTGACGAAGGTCGACACCGGCCGGCGTTGCGTTCCAGCCGGACTGTCGGAAAACATTTCCGGAAGCTTGTGTTTGCGCAGCAATGGAGCTCCACATCCAACCGAGCTCGCTAAGGGAAAGACAAAACAGAAGGAGGAGAAGAACTTTGTTTTCATTAAAGTTCCACCTCACAGGCAGTGCAAGTTAATCTGCACCTTGTAGCTTTTCAGCTTTTTGAGTAGGGACACTACCCGAACAGAGGAAAATGAAATAAATTAAACAAATGTTCAGACGCTAAACACGTTTTGCTGTGTTTCGTGATTTTAGAAAACTGCGCCTAAAACGAACAAAAGAGGCCATTTCTAAATCACGCGGTCATATTTTTAAATATTATATTCACCCGGCCTTGCTGTTCTGCTTATATTTGTGCCATGTTCCAAATTAAGTAAACGACTGATAAGACTATTAAAAAGTGAATGAGCTCATTAGTGCCTAATAGGACAATAATGAATAGAAATTTTATAGTGATCTAATCTAAATAGTATTTTGTATAAGTTTATAGACAAACATTTTTTTTACAAATATTCGTTTGAAAGTACATAAACCTGAATTGCTTGATGGTGAAAAATTGAAATCGAATGAAAGCGAAATTTTCAGGACAAATTGCATGAATTTATTATTATTCTGGTTATTAGAGAAAGTTTAGGACGTAATCTTACACTATTTACAGTGTTTATCTGCTGCTCTGAAATTTTTCAAAAATGAGAATGAGATAAAGTACACTAATGAATAATAATTGAGATTAGGTACCGGTTAAGATTTCCGGAACCGGTGCTCAGGGGCCTGAATTCGGCTCATGAATAAACCTTCAAATAAAAGATATGTTTTTTTTAAATATTTTATTCCGTGTGGAAATGCATCGTACGTGTAACTAGTTGTGAACATGTTCCACATATCACAAAACACTAAATGTCAGCTTGAAGAATATAAGAAAAGAAATTAGATTGAAACCGTCTGCTAACATTGGGCGACAAAGTTCAAAACATTAATAAGCATCGTGTTCTACTTAACAGGCGCAATTAATATTTCTCACAAATTTCTTAAATTATTAATTCTAACACAACTAACGGGTGACAACTAAAAATTCAGATTTTTTGAGGTACTCATATTCAACAACAAACACGCCCAGAGAGAAATGAGAATATTTATATAAAAGCTTTCCTAATAATATATAAAGCTATATATATATAAGCTAGCTATATATATATAAGCTTTCCTAATAATATATAATAATATATAATAATAGAATATTTATATAAAAGCTCTCCTCTGTCCAGATGACTCACTTTCACGTTCTCAAGGTCGTAGCGTGTTCGGGGGGACTCTATACCCAGACGAACACATACGATTCGCATAGATTCTCTAGGATTCCTCACATTGGATTCGTGAGCGTCCTTGAAAAGGTTTCCTGAAAAAAGAATCCTCAGGAATGCCCTGTATATGGCTCTAGGATTCTTCAATAAGAATCCTGAGTGGGAATCCTCCGGATCGTGTTTGCGATTCCTTTCACGATTCCGTCACCGAGTTAGAGGTATCCTGGGGATTCTTACTCAGGATTCTCTGCGTGTTAGTAAGGGTACTATGCAATGAGAACCTATGTCCGTAACACTCTGGCGAAAAAAGGGATTGGCTCTTTTTTTTTTGAATATCAAAGAACCAAATTCATTTTACTATTTATTCAGAGTGCACATTTCACGCTGAAATACCAATTCCAACACATTACTCACGGCATTACAGCACGTGAACGTCCAATCTTATCCAGCTGAACGGCGAGTTATGTCGTGTACGGTCGGGACGTCGATTCTTCCAGCTGGCCATTGTCTGTTGGCCATTGTGTTGGCTGTTGTTCCACTCCAACGAACTGTTTCTGCTCCTTTTTTTGTAATTTCATCCTTATGTCTGTCTGCTCACTTTTATTTTACGTCTTTACTGTCGTAGTGCTGTACGAACGCCAACAACTCTTCTTCCAAGTCTGTCACCTAGTAACGATCTCCTCTCCATCGTCTGTCTCCCTCTCTGCTTTCTATCTCTCTCTCTTTTACTTTATTCGGATGCAGCAATCTTGACGGATTATTTTCTTGCTTCCACATACACCTAGGTGGCGTTGTATGTTGAAACAATTTTAGTGTGGATAATTTTGCCGTCTTTTGCCATTGCGGTTTTCCCGATACAGTGATGATTCGCTCGTTGGATGTTCGTTAGTTGGGCTGTCACCCAACTAAAAAGCACTCTATTGTCAGAATTTAACGTCATTCAAATGCATTTCAGGGGTCCGAAATATTACTAAAATAAAATTATATTATTTATTGTTGTAAAAAATTTGTAAACATGTTTAGTTATTACGCTTAATCCATTCAGCACTAATAAGTTTGTTTCTCAGCGCTATTAACTGGACACTTCATTCACAATCATGCTCATGCTCATGCTATTAACTGGACACTTCATTCAGATCATCTCTGGTATAATCAATCGCGTAATTTGAAAACTACATGTTATAAATTTACAACATTTTTTGTTTAATTTAGAGGTTTACTGTTCGGTTGTTTGTTCTTTTATTTCTTCAACGCCTTCACCGGAAATATCCAGCGAAGCGATCCTCCATTTTTTAGGCAAAAAGCAGAGTGATGTGCTTGCGCTTTATCGTTTTGCTTCTCGTTGGATTTTTTGTATGAAATAGTATTGACCAAATAGGGGGAATAGGGGCATAATGAGCACCCTAACTTCTTTGCCGATTTAAGCATGGAAAGCGACAAAAATTTTAAGCTGTCTTCAGTGCAAAACTTGAATTAACTATTTATAATTAAAGGTACACTATTAACAAATTGAATAGTTTATCGTATAGTGGTGAAAAACACAAATTAGATTCATGTATCAAAAACTAACAATCAGTCGACGTGTGGGGCACAATGAGCACCCCACAAGGGCATAATGAGCACCGACGGGGTATAATGAGCACTCTTATAGAACATATCTTGAAACTGTATAGAAGTACAACTAATGGGCCAACGTTTGTCGCGGGATGCCGTAATACTTGGCGGCTTGTTTCGTGAATGTCCCGTCGTGCCTTGTGGTGGCCAATTCTGCCTGCAGTCCCTTTTTCTGACCGATTCGGTCTCAAAGATTTTCTAATGTATGTTCGCACCAACACTGTAAACAAACACTGACTATGGAAACAGACAAACTCACAAGTCTACTGAGATGAATTTCAGGTAAGTTTATGTGACAAGGTGTGCTCATTTTACCGCACCTAAAAGTGACCATTTCGCCCCTATCAAATTAGTTTAAGTTAACGTGAGATTTTAACACTAATTATAGCTTAAAATCAAAACTTTGATGATGATGAAATTGGGGTACAACCCATACCACATATTGATGTGTCTACATACTTGATTGAGCCATTTAAATGACCGTAGAAGCTTATTTTGTACCGTGCTGGATCGAAACCCGTACACCTTGATGTTTTCCTTAAGTTTTAAGCATTATAAAAAGGAAAATTCATATGATAGTTACATGTACATGTCCGTTGAGCTGTTGGCCTTCTGTTCAATTGAACTTTGCGCCAGTAGGCCATGAAACAAAAATATTAAAAATGAAATATCAATTGTGTATCGGTCAGTTGTCATTTCGTTGTATCGTTAGAGAATTTACTGAGGAAACGTTCTTCAGATAAAAAGGTTTTTCGAGTGAGATATAAGTGTTTTACTCTGTGAATCTTTTTGAAATTGATGGAAAAGGTAAGTCTTTATCATTTTCGAGCTGAATATTGTCTGGTAAATAGTATAAATTGTATTTATTCAACAAAAACTGTGCTGTACGGATTTTGATTCTTGTTAATTGTTTGAATCGAAATCCGTACAGTGTGTGTATCATGCATAGGGTAATCGCTCCATTATTCATCTCAACAGCTTGGTGCACCTATATTCATCTCATTTCTCTCATTTGTCCAATTTACCGTCAAATTTCTACAAATTTTTGAAAGTAAATCTATTTGCTAGTCGATTTTCTCAAGTGGCTGAAAGTTTCACGTTGAAAATATGGTAAAATTTGACGATAAATTGATCAAAAAGGCGTGATAAGATGAATATAGGTACTGAGATGAATATAGGAGCGATTACCCTATATTGTTGAACTTTCTTCTTGTTTTCAGCATATGATGAAAGAAAACAAGTTTAAATATACGGCAAACAATTCCGACGGAGCTTTGACTGAGGTGCGCAAGGGAAAGTCGTACCGGGAAGCTTCGAGAGGTTCCGGCGTTTCGGTTACTACGACAGAGGTGCCGCAACGAAGCGTTACGAAAATTGCATCTATTTCAGCTGATATAAAAAATTAGAAATTCTATATCTATACGAATTTTGATTCATTACTGTATGGACTTTGATTCAGTCTCTATCGCGTGTGTGCGGATTTCGATTCAAAAGTGTACGGGTTTTGATTCAGACGAAAAACTGTGTACGGATTTCGATTCAAAACATGTTCTATTTAAACATGATTTTTTCGAGTTTCGGAGTGATTTTAATCATTTTGCTTGAAAATAGTGATAAAATTTAAGTAGGCCTATAAGTAAACATGTCAGTTTGAAGCAATATGTGATTTCTTGATTTTATTTTGATTGACCGTCGAAGATTATCATGTGCTTAGGTGTACGGATTTCGATCCAGCACGGTAATGCGCAATAATAATAATTTTTCCAACATCCGGGAACCAAGTTGATTTTTTCAATATTTTTCCATATTTTAAACAGAAAAACCACTTTTGTGCTACATAAAGAGATACTGTAGTAACTACGGAAGAGTTCCACATACCATATTGTATTAAAAAATGCGTAGTTTCGTATAAAAGAGGGGTGCCCATCTCGCCCCGTGTGCTCATTATGCCCCAAATCCCCCTACATAAAATATTTACTACAGCAGCACGACAGATGAGCAAAGCTCATTTTCTTCGACATAGTTTTACCGCAATAAAATTAGGAAATTTTGCAAAGCAGGAAGAAAACAAACAATCGGCGCTCCCCTTTGAAAAATTTACCCAGTTGTCAGTTCATCCAACTAACGAACACGATTCGCTAGTTGGGTGGCAGTTGTGATCCCACCAACAAATTTCGGCTGTACTTAAAATTTCATAAGGTTTATTGTTACCGTTTACAAGTTGTGGCCGCCTCCTGGATTTCAGATGGTGTCTTGGGAACCACGGCTTAAGCCTCACAGTCTGGTCTACACGTTCCAGGGTGGACTCCAACGTTTTTTTGTTCCCAGGTTGTGAATCGGCGGGGGTTCCACGAACTAGTAAACGGCAAGAATACATAGCTTTCGTTTTTCACAAATTTTTGTTGCCTGATTATACAGTAATTTGATATTTTCATGTTAGTAGGTTTAGTAAAGCTTAAATCTATGTTGAACAAAAATAAACAATCATTCTGTGCTGAACACGCATCAGTATAGGACGTGTTTGGTGATCGCTCCGATAGAATATAAAACAAAAGACGCGCGAGCAAGTGTTGGCATTGTTTGCCTGGTCGAGTGAAGGTTCAAGGTCGCCCGCCTTTGTGCAACTGTTTCGCATCGTGGCTGTTTGCTGGTGCGTAAGCCGATTTGGCTGCTAAGTGATTTGTGCTACAGCAGTGGACGAGAATCTCAACACAAAGGAGGAAAAAGAAGAAGCCAACAGTTGATAGCGAGTTGTGTCGCTGTGCTGAGTGATCAAACACCCTGCTCGCTGCTGGTGGCTGTTTGGAGCTGCTGTATTGGTGCTGCTGGCTGTAACGGCTGCAGCTTTGACCGTTCGGACAACCAACCCTGCTGAAAGGAGAAGTAAAGAGGAACGTGTTCTGTCGGCGCTAGTGCGCTAGATTTAGCGCGATGGATGTAGATCCCTCGCCAGTGAAGGAGGCAAGTGAAGGTGATCGCCATCCAAAAACCAGGGAAACCAGCTTCTGATCACAACTCTTATAGGCCGATTGCAATGCTATCCTGTATCCGGAAATTGATGGAAAAAATGATACTCCGTCGTTTAGACCATTGGGTCGAATCAAATGGTCTACTATCAGATACTCAATTTGGCTTCCGCCGTGCCAAAGGGACGAATGATTGTCTTGCGTTGCTTTCAACAGATATTCAGCTGGCGTATGCTCGCAAAGAACAAATGGCGTTTGCGTTCTTGGACATTAAGGGGGCTTTTGATTCCGTTTCTATTGACATTCTTTCGGGTAAACTTCACTGACAAGGATTTTCTCCAATTTTGAACAATTTTTTGCACAATTTGTTGTCCGAAAAGCACATGCATTTTACGCACGGCGATTTTGCAACTTGTCGCATTAGCTACATGGGTCTTCCCCAGGGCTCATGTTTAAGCCCCCTTCTTTACAACTTTTATGTAAATGACATCGACGAATGTCTGGCAAATTCATGCACGATAAGACAACTTGCAGACGACAGTGTAATCTCTGTTACAGGAGCCAAAGCTGCCGATTGGACCATTGCAAGATACCTTGGACAATTTGTCTGCTTGGGCTTTACAGCTAGGTATCGAACTCTCTCCGGAGAAGACTGAGATAGTAGTTTTTTCTAGGAAGCATGAACCTGCTCAGCTTCAAACACAATTAATGGGTAAAACGATTTCTCAGGTTTCGGTACACAAATATCTTGGTGTCTGGTTCGACTCTAAAGGCACCTAGGGTTGTCACGTTAGGTATCTGATGGAAAAATGTCAACAAAGAGTGAATTTGCTTCGTACAATAACCGGACAATGGTGGGGAGCCCATCCAGGAGACCTTATAAGGCTTTACCAAACAACGATACTGTCTGTTATTGAGTACGGGTGTTTCTGCTTCCGCTCCGCAGCAAACACACATTTGATCAAACTGGAGCGAATACAATATCGTTGTTTGCGTATCGCCTTGGGTCCCATACGATGAGTTTGGAGGTCTTAGCTGGAGTACTACCATTGAAAAACCGCTTCTGGAGCCTGTCTTCTCGTATTCTTATCAAATGTGAGGTCTTGAACCGTCCTGTGATTGAAAATTTTGAAAAGTTAATCGAACTTAATTCTCAAACCCGTTTTATGACATTGTATTTAAATCACATGTCCCAAAATATTAACCCTTCTTCGAATATTCCAAATCGTGTCGACTTATCAAATACTTCTAATTCTACTGTGTTTTTCGATACATCCATGATAGAAGAAACTCGTGGAATCCCGGATCATTTACGCGTGCAGCGGATCCCTAAAATTTTTTCCAATAAATATCGAAACATCAACTGCGACAATATGTATTACACTGACGGATCACTTCTTGATGGGTCCACTGGCTTCGGTATCTTCAATAACAATTTAACCGTCTCCCATAAGCTCGATAATCCTGCTTCTGTTTACGTCGTAGAATTAGCTGCAATTCAGTACACCCTAGGGATTATTGAAAAAATGCCCACGGACCATTATTTCATCTTCACGGACAGTCTCAGTTCTATTGAGGCTCTCCGATCGATGAAAGATGTTAAGCACTCTCCGTATTTCCTGGAAAAAATACGGGAACATTTGAGTGCTTTATCCGAAAAATCGTTTCAGATTACCTTAGCGTGGGTCCCTTCTCACTGCTCGATACCGGGCAATGAGAAAGCGGACTCTTTGGCTAAGGTGGGCGCAACAAACGGTGGAATTTATGAAAGACCAATTGCCTTTAATGAATTTTTCTCATTTGTACGTCAGAATACGATCATCAGTTGGCAAAATGCTTGGACCAGAGGGGAACTGGGAAGGTGGTTACATTCCATAATCCCCAAGGTGTCGACGAACCCGTGGTTCAAGGGGTTGGATGTAGGTCGGGATTTCATTTGCGTGATGTCCCGGCTTATGTCCAATCACTATAGATTTGACGCGCATCTCCGTCGTGTTGGGCTCGGGGAAAGTGGTATCTGTGCCTGTGGTGAAGGTTATCACGACATAGAGCACGTTGTTTGGTCATGCCTTGTACACCGTGACGCCAGGTCTAGATTAATAGCTTCCCTGCAGGCCGAAGGTAGGCAGCCGGCTGTTCCTGTTCGTGATGTCTTGGCGAGCCGTGACCTATCCTACATGTCCCTTATATACGTTTTCCTGAAATCCATCCACGCCCCAGTTTAATCCTATTCCCTTCCGTCTACATCCAACCAAACGACAAGAACACGTTAAGACCCCGGATCCGGAAACAGCAACTAGACCCGCACGATACTCTCAGGACCCGAGGGAGACAACCCAATATGCCAGTCCGTAATATCTTGGCCCAGCAGCGGAACATATTCAATATGCTGCTTACCTATGGCGATGGAAAACCAACAAACAACAAATCAGTGCTTTTAATGCAAAACATTCTAGCTTTAAGTTAGATTTAGTTTCAGCTCGTAGTCGGCAGCGAGGATAAAAAAATTGCTTTTAGTTATTAAGATACTTTAGAAAGTAAGCTACCAGATATAATTGGCGCCGTTAAACATTAAATTGTATTTGTGTCGTGTCAAATGAATTATAGATGAACAAAAAAAAAATAAACAATATTTGGAAAACACAATAAATTAACAGCTAACAACAATATCGAAGAGCCAACCACAAACAAAACAAATATTTACAACTTACATACTACAAATTTCACAAAATCTAAAAAGAATGGATGAACCGCTTATCTATGGTGTCGTGCAACCCGTGCCGAGGGATTAATGGCAGGGGGGATTTAACAAATTGCCCTAGCCGCAAACGAAGCCAGTGGAGTACCCGGGCACCCTCCACTGTGCCTCTACACTTACTGCGTTAAAGGGGGCTCTGACGCAGCGAAACTGTATTTCCCTAGCTTATCATAAGATTCACATGGACAACATAAACAATCCAAACAGTTTCAAAAAACACAGTCAACAGGAAACGAAGGAAGTGGTCGAACGAACTCTTCTTGAACAGCAGATGGAGGCAGGGGTTAATCTTGATAGTGTTTTGCTGTAAGAATACCCATCCACCATCTCCATGATCCTCGATTCCCCAAAGAAGACAGACGCTGACGCACCTTCTACTCTGTCTGCTACCCGTACGGAGAGAGCGAATCGTCAGGTACGCTGCATACTCGAAAGAAGGCCACTCAAGGGATGAAGTCAGAATGCTCGCCCTGCGATCCTCCGGCCGGCCAAATCTACAAGGTCAAGCTGCTGTTCCGTCACCAAACACCAGCGCCGATCGTCCGGCGAACAAAAAATCTCGGGTCTGCAATGAGGATTGTCTCTCGGTCCCGAGACACTCGGAGGGCGTTACCAACAGGGAAATGGTTGAGGCTTTTAGCATCGCCATAAGCCTTGACGGCTACCCCAACAAACTTTTATCCAAGGAGTAACTTGGAGCTGTGCATGATTCGATCCTAGATCAAATTGCGGCACTAGACGCTATTCAGTTTTGAGTTCAGGAGTTGCGAAATGGTTGTGTGGCTGGTGAAGACCACCCATAAAGACCTAACTCACAGGGGAGGAGCACACCTGTGTGCTTGCAACACGGTTAACCTGCCGAAAACGATCCTGTTCGCAGGTTATTTTTAGAACAGCTAGACACTTCAAACGGGAAGATACTGCGATTTATCCAGAATCAGAACGACGCACGGTATCTCTGCACTGGAGTGACGCGTAAGAAACCACAAGGTAGCAGGGAAAACCATTGAACTTTTTCTGGAGATCGATGAATAATCCGCCAACCGAATCACCGAGCAGCGCTTCGTACTAAACTACATGTTTGGTAAGGCTTGCATGCGCCGGGTAGGCAGATCGACGACCAAAAACACGGAAGGAAACCTCTGTTGCGACGAAGAGTAAGGTACATGGCGAACGATCAGTTTAGTCATCACCACCTACTCAACGCAATTTCGCAAAGAACAGGCAGGTACAAATGGTCATCAGCACCTGCAATTGAGGTTAAGGTTTAGTAGACGGCTAGTTACAGCTTGATGCCTCAACCACTCCCCATTCGCAACCCCGCGAGTTGAAAGAACATTTCGCAGAAAACTCAAAGGAGCTCATATCCTCAACCATCCTTAGCTTGCAAACTTAGGTCCAGAAACCACCTTCCGGTGCTGGCCATGTGTCTGTTGCCCTTCGCCTACAACAGACAAAGCTAGCCGGTGTCGAAGCACAGGTAACCCAAACCAGCAGTTCTGCTGTCGGCAACCGTCTGACAGGTATTGGTTCCTTCAATCCAACCAAAGGCGGACCCAACACGCAATTAGCAGCTTTCGCTGCATCCAGGTAAATCTTCATCACGTTTAGGGAGCCTGCAGCGTCCTTAGCAGAAGATTCACCAAAGAGCAACTAACCTCTATTGCTCTAGTTCAGGAACCATAGGTCAACAACACTAAGATTGGTAATCTACTCTAACACTCAGCCTAAACCTCGGACTGCAATACTTTATTATTATTTACGAAAAATGTTACAGTCGTAACTTTGTTTAACCGAACACTCAATGGTGCCGTTTTCGGCAATAAATTACCGAGAGCGAGCGGACTTGAATGTCGCTGCGCGTGAACGAAGGCCGAAATAATGTGTATACTGGTAATCTGATGATTACGGCAAGGTGGAGAAAGGTGAAGCAATTTTTTTCGATATTCTGTATGGTCCTGTTATCTAATTTTCAATAACCTTGCACGGTGAGGCCATCTGATTTTCGATATTCTTATACGGTGCTGCTATCTACTTTTCATTTCATCTGACGGACTATGCACAATAAATCGATTTTGCTAGTCACCACAGTTTTATGCGCATTTAAGTCATCAGTTGGCAGAACTAGCCGTTGTAAAGGTGTCGTGGGCAAAATGTATGAAAAAAATGAAAGTTAGGTATTTTGTTCGAGTCATTTTTGGGCACAGCATTACTACCAACTTTAGTCTTAACGCCCTTCAGGCATACAAAAAAAAAATACGCCTTTTTGATAGGTGGCAGTGGTTCGTTGTACTCCAGCAACCCAGCATAGATTTATTGGAATATACAATCAATATAACACAATGCATCCTTTGACAGCAAAAATAAATAGATTTTTACGGTGTATATTATTTTATTTAGAGTATTTTTAGGTCCCTACAATTCGATTTCCAACAATTTTTCGGTAAAGCCGAAGGTTCCTGAGCTACAAACTTATGTCAAAATGCGTACGACCTCTATAAAATTACTCTTGAGTCTACAAACTGTGAAAAATACTTGGTTCTTACTGGTATGAGCTTTCCATTTTATTGATTCGTTGCCAAAAAAATATCCATATGACCACTCCTATGTTTTGATGTCATTTTGTAAAATTTTAAAATTTAAAAATGATTCAAATAGTATGTTTTCTTTCTGCATTTCAAAATGTAAGTGCTTATTAGGGTGGCAGCGAAAATGGTCATGTCACCGACCATTTACATTTTGCTCATTGACCTAGAAATATAATCTGTGTAAAATTTCAGCTCAATCGGACATGATTTAGGGGTGCCTCAAAGTGTTCAAAATTTTGATGTTTTGACCCTCGAAAATGGACATCCCCAATCGAAAATCCAAAAAATTGCTACCTTAGTGCTCGTAAATGCCCCTAATAACTAAGCAACGTTTCAGTAAAGAACAAGGGAAGACTGAAGGCTATTATTGGTGCAATAAAAATCATCGAGTTTGTAGTTTTGTAGCCTTTCAATTCTTTTCATCAAAAAAATAAATATTCTATATGTATAAAAATGGACTTCTGTTTGTTTGTTTGTCTGATACATAAAGACTTGGAAACTACTGAACCGATCGACATGAAAAGTTGTATATATGAATTTTTGGGGCCGGGGAAGGATGGGGCTAAGGGAAGGGAAGGCCCCTATACAAATTGAACACAAATTTTCGCATAACTCGAGAATCAATCAGACAAATGAAGCCAAACTTGAAACTTAAATGTTTAAAAGAAGCAAGAAATAATTCTGTGGTAGTTTGACACCCCTCCTCGCTCTGGAAGGGTGGGCTCCCATATAAACGAGCCAAAAATATCTGTCTAACTCGAAATTCAATCAGGCAAATAGAATCAAATTTGGCGAGTAGTAGTTAACAAGAGCAAGAAATGTTTCGGTGGTAGATCAACACCCCTCACTTCTCTAGAAGGGGGGCTCCCATACAGATAAAACACAAATTTCTGCATAATTCATAAACTAAACAAATATATGAACCAAATTTGGCATGTGGAGGTTTTTGGGGGTAAGAAATGTTTCTATGGTGGTTTGACACCTCTCGCTTCTCTGGAAAGGGAGGGGGGGGCTTCCCTACAAATGAAACACAATTTTTTTGCATGACTCCATAAATAATCAAGCAAATGGAACCAAATTTTGCATGTTAGAATTTTTAGAGGCTAAAAATATTTTCATGATGGTTCGACATCCCTTCCTCTTCTGAAAAGAAGGGATCCCATACTAATAGAACACCAATTTCTATACAGCTCAATAACTAATAAAACAAATAGAACCAAATTTGGCATGAAAGGATTTTTGGGGGCAGATAATACTTTCATGATAGTTCGACACCCCTCCCTCTTCAGAAAGGGGGGGGGGGGGGGTACCACACATATCAAACATAAATTTCTGCACAACTGAAGATCTAATCGAGCAAATGGAGCCAAATTTGGCATGTGAAGGTTTTTGGGGGTGATGAATGTTTCCCGGATGGTTTGTAAACCTTGCCTATTTTGGATGGAAGAGGGCTGGAAAACAGCCAAAAGTGATCAAATACCTTCAAATGTGGATATCTCCTTAATCATGATGATGCACAGAAGCCAAAAAATCGACCACAGACACAATTTGGATTCCAAAATGGCGACTTCCGGTGTCTGGAAAATAGCCGAACGTGGCCAAATACCATCCAAAATGGATATGATGGCGATGATGCACAGAAGTCAAAAATCGATTTCAGACACCATTTCGAGTTCTCAGATGGTGGCCTACGGTTTCTAGAGAACAGCCCGAAAAGGCCGGTTACAACCCAAAATAATTATTTCCGAAACCAGTATGACGCACTGAGGCCAGAAATGATCTTCACATGCTTTTATGAAATCCATGATAACGCCTTCCGGTTTCCGGAAAACAGCAAAAAATGGCCGAACACCACCTAATATGGGTATTTCCGAAATCCATGTTGACGACTTCTTTTTCTGAAAGGTAAAGATGTTCTCATTCCAATAAAACCAATCATTTCAAACGATTATTCTTTTGAGTTTGAACATATCTAATGTCCAATTCGTTATGCATTTGCAGACTATAAACAAATCGAAAATTAAATTTTTTAATGTAGGTGAAATCAATTTGGGGTGTTTGAAATTATTTGAATATAAAAAATGAGCGCAACGAAGTTTGCTGGAACAGCTAATTTAAAATATTTATTAATTTTTCAACTATCGCTGTATTACCAGACGCCAATTATTATTTTTTAGTTGATACTCAAGCTGGTACGAGAAATTTGCCTATTTATAGTGCTTATAAAATCTTACCGTCGTTTAAATCGCAATTTACGGAGCTACAATTTTACTATTGTCTTACGATCGAGACAGTACCAAGTAGGGGGGTGATTAGACCTTCATCAAAATTCAACACGTGTGTCAATAGAGCCAATTCTGGTAAGCCCTTAGAAAACCCAGTCAACCCAGAGTGTACCGATTCGCACCGCTGGCTTCCAGATGGTTGTAAACTCGAACGCACCACGAACACAATACCGGTTGGCAGATGACAGTTATGAATATCCGAAATGGTTTTCCTTGTCGTCATCGTTCGAACGAGCGAGCGGTGAAAACTCAAACATATGCAAATATTTGTACACCTTTGTCAGAGTCTTATCGGTTTTCATCACTCCTCCAGGGGTGTGTACATAAAGTTGGCCAACCGTACCGGCCGATCATCGTTGTCTCCTTGGTCCATGATTTCAGCCAGCCAGCCAAACCAGCATCGGTCCTAGTCAGGGGGCGAGAATACAGCAAGTTACCCATTTACTTCGACCGATGCTTTCGGATGCATGTTGGGTGTTTTACATTTTCAATCAGATTAGTGCAGAAACCAGTCCGGAATAATAGAGTAAACAAAGTGATTTTGCCGGTTTGCTGTGTAGACTACCAATAAATGAATATTATAATCTACCTGCTATTCAAATTTTTCCGAATTTAGTAGGGTTGATGGCTGTAAAAATAAATAACTTAAAAAAAATGTGTTTATCGAAGCCTTGCTGACTTCTTCCCAACGCTGTAACAGTTGTGAGTACCGGTTGAAGGCCAAGCTGACTCTGATCACCACAGCCAAGACAAATACGATAAAAGTTATCCAGCCACCCCAAGAATTTACCACCCCTGCATAGCTAGCACTGACACACAATTAATATTCAAGGCGGGTTTAACAAAATGGAACCGAAACGAAAAACAACACCAAATTGACTCCACGTGCTGTGCACCCCAGCCCACAAACCACACCGGCAGAATGTCAAGTAAATTTGTCCCCAAGAACGAAAAACTGACCGACAGGCAGCAGAAACCGAGAGCAGCATTCCTGAAATGCTGATAAATGTATATTGTGGTTCGCTGTGCATATTGACATTGTTGGACCGTAAACAGCAATTTAAAACCCAACCCTGTCCGGGAGTCCCACAGGAAGAAGGTAGGTGCACCACAAGAACAGCCTATAGTGACACAGACTAAAGAATTGGTGCAGTTAGAGCGAGACGAAGCTGGAACGCATTCGTTACTTGGTTTTTAAGCGAAGTGTAAACAAAAATAATTTGAAGAAGGCCTATCTATTCCCAGAGATCATTCTCATCTATATGTCCAGATCTGCATTTATTTGATATCGATTTATTTGTTGTAAACAGAGGAAATTTGTTCTATACTGAGTCCACAAACAAAACATTAGAAATTAATATGAATGGTTCACTTGCAGAAGGTTTGTCGAAAACTTCGACCAGAAAAATCAGCAGAGCACAGAGATTTAAACAATTATATAGACGAAAAAAATGCGAAGAACGTCTAAATCGAAAAAGAAGAGCAAAGGTAGAACATATATAGGACGATAGGACAATATAAAAAATGTTACGGCAAGAAGAAACAATAAAAAAAACTAGAACTGGGGTTAAGATGGCGTCAAAAAAGGGGTTTTCTACAATTCGTCACAGAAGCTTCATTTTACATTGATTTCTCACGTCAAAAGTAATCTTCTAGAAGAAATATTTTAAATTTATTTATTTTTTTTTTTATGAAAAGCGTTCGAATCTCTACTCTTCATCACGTCCGAAATCGTAGTGCAAATCAACAGCAAAAAAGGGAACGGTACAATTAAACTGTGCTGCGCTACAATTTCTGACATCCACAAAACAAAAGCCACGCAATCTCTCTATACTAGTTTCTCTATCGTTGCTCTCGTGAATTGCCCATCAACTCTGTAACTATACTGCCCTCATAAACAATCGATTTTACTGGCTTGTTCGCGAAGATTGGCATGCCTGATTCATGCACTACCACTTTTCGTCCTTCGCGTATTTCCACCACTTACACCAAGCGCGACAAAAGCACACAATACACACAGACACACAAACCATGCGACAGATGGCTGACGTCGATTTTCTTCTCAATGGGTAATTTTGAACTGAAAAGAATTTTCACTTCGTCGAAAATTTCCCGCGGGGAAAAATGGTGCAGGAAGTAAACCCTCGAAAAGTTGCTCCGCCATGCGGGTTAGTAGGAAGGTGGGCCGCACGGTGGTGGGTAGACTTCCTCCACTAGCCTGGCACCACTGCAGTAGCAAGCAGCAGTGGGGATTTATAGTGAACAACACGGCACAGTGGAAATCTGTCACCGGCAGCTAAGCAAACATCATCCAATTTTACGAGTGCAGCCCCTATCGTTTGGAAACGCAAAGGCAAAGGCAGAAACCGGCACCGGGCGCGAAACCGACGACGAGAGGCGAACACAAAAAGAAACTGAAACAGCAAATATTCCGGGTTTATTTGTGCAGTTTGCCCCGGGACAATGGAATCAGCTCAATAATGCGCCAAATTGTGCCAGCAATGTTTGCACCCAGGATTCGAAGCAAAGTTTCTGCGAGCCATTTCTTTTCCAATGCTTTTGCGAAATTCGAAAAATTCATAGCAACCGTTTATGCGCGACGTAGCAATGCGCGAGTGGGTAAATAAGTTTTCATCGAAACAATTTCAGTTTCGGTAAATGAAAGTTTGTACGATGTTAATCGTTCTTATCAAAAGTTTCTGAACGCTGACTGAACCCAATGCACAGTGGGGAATCGCTGGCCATCGACCCAAAATTGAAAATGTGAATTTCATCTCAATTATATTTTTCCTATAGTTGTATACTATTGAAGTGACAGAATCCAAATTTTTAGAGCATAACGACAAAATTTGAATTTTCTATGAATTTTCAAATTGTACTGAGTCAGCGTTTTTAAGCGTTTTTCTTGAAAAAAATGCAATGTTGCGAAATTTGCTGGAGCCTCAAGAGTAACTTGAATCTTGATGACGTCTAAGTAAAAGTTGTCTATAAAATAGTGGAGAATAAATCCTCATCATTGGATAATGGACAATCTCAATGTAATACTCAAAAAAATTTGACGGAATCAAAAAATTACGTATTTTTTGCATAAAACAGCATTTAAAGTTTAGACGGCAGAGTTTGGCACTATTGGCACTAGTTTTAAAAGATAGCTTGGAAAAAATGCTGTAAAATGCATCTAGTTTGATCCTGCGCAGAGTTGCGCAGAGTACCTTTCTTTCGAAGAGAAACAACGAGTGTTCGGCACATATCGGATTTCAAAAATGTAAATTTGAGTTGCACACTGCAAACCGTCTACATAATAACAAATGGCTCATATTAGTCTGATAATAACAACGTTTTCAAACAAGTTTTAGTATAACTAATCACACTATTTTCATATTTACAAGTTTAACTGATCTATATTTCGATAATTAACGAAGTATCAAAAACTAGTCATTGTTTATGTTTTGGAATACTAGCACTGATCACCAACATCATGTTTTAAGTTTATATCATACCAGTCACATGTAAAAACAATCGTGTAAACATAAACCATGACAAAATACATCGCCTGCTAATTTCTACAGAGCAAATAGTGAATAATTATTTTGACGTTAGAAACTGCATTTTGAAAACCCTTCTTGAAGATATTAAAACTGTATTGAAAATGAACACAAAAATAAAGATGAAGGTGAAAGTGAATGAAAAAAAAATGCGAATGAAAAAAAAAGCGAATGCGATAAAAAGAATCAATGTAATATAGTCACTTTGAAAAAAAAAAACAAGTCATAAGTGATTTTCAACACGAAGCATATTTTTCAATTTTTTTTTCTTTTTCTTAACAAGTGATTAATATTTTATGTTTTTTATGGCATATGAAAGTCTTTCAAGCATCATGCATTTTATTTTCCAAAAGATTGAAACCGGCGTAAAATTTTCCTCATATAATATATATAAAAACATGAAAATTCCCCTGGCGTCAAAAATGCGCATTTTCATGCAAAAATAATATCAAATTCGGACTCAGCGTCCCAAAACTATATTAAAACCATGTATTTTCAATGATTTGAAGATATTTTTTCGCTTGGCCAGCATTTGTATGGAGCCGCCCCACTGTGCAATGGCGCACTTATTTTCGCTTTCCTTGGAATGGACGCTGTATAATTTTGATTTAACTCGAGAAAACAAGAAATTCTCTGCTTGATGTATTTCTACATCCATATTTTCGTTCGTTCGGGTAAGTTATGAACAAAATTTTACTTTTTAATTGAACAGAGTGGAAAGGTCCCCGAGGGAATGTCTCGCTCGGTAGCATAACTTGGCCGTTCTCTTCATTCTCCTGCACCGCCAGCTGGAGAATTGTATTGAACACTCCGTAACAACTGAAGCGTGTGAAACACCTTCCCAGTTTGTAGACATCCTAATCGTTGTTGGATTCTGCTGCCCTGCAATCATGGCTACATTCGGAACGTAGCGAGCACGTGAGCACGAAAGGTAAGGAAGAACACCTGTCTGTGAAGCGAACTGCAGACGCTCGGCTTGCTTGGCCAGACGTGGTGCACATCGTCACTGAAGATGCCGAACTTTGGGCTGCGTGACACAGAAGTGCGATGTTTTGCAATCAGCCAGTTGATGTTGCAATCAGCCAGTCTATTGAGACCATTTGTGCATCACTGAACATGTCTTCTGAAAGTCTGCTAGCAGTGCGAGGCGTGAATAAAGTTACTCGTTATTTGCCTACTAAGAAATCGTAACTTTTCAAGGAAGGTGTGCTACTTAGTAGCAGTAAATATCCCCGGGATATACAACTTGTTCAACATATTTTAAGAGTGTAAAGACGGTAGGAAACACGGACCAGGGCTGATATTTTTCAGCGCTTTTGCATGGGAGTAAAAAATAGCCACCATAAACGCTGGTGTTTAATTCTACAATTCAATATAATATTTCACTTCCATGCAATGGTTATGGTACATCGCCTCTCCGGAAATACTCATATTGGGTGGTATTCAGTTATTTTCGTTATTTTTCAAATACTGAAAGTGGTCATCTTCGAATTCAAGATGGTATCCAGGGTCAATGCTTGGCTTCTATACATCATTACGATTACGGCTGTTTTCCAGAAGTTGCCATCTTACAATTCAAAATGGTGCCTGAGGTCAATTTTTAGCTTTATGCATCATTCTGGTTAAAGAAACGCTCATATTGGGTGGTAATTGGTCACTTTGGGCTATTTTTCAGAAACCAGGATTCAAAATGGTGTCTGTGGTCGATTCTAGCTCCTGTGTATCATTCTAGTATCGAAGCATTTCATATTGGATGGAAATCGGCCTTTTTTGACTATTTTTCAGAAACCGTAAGTCGCCATCTTGTATTTCAAAATGAAATTTTGTGACAATTTCTGGCCCCTGAGCAACATTCTGGTTGAAGAAAGACCCATATTTGGTTACTTTTGGGTCATTTTCGGTAGTTTTCCAGTCACCATTCAACAGTCAAAGTTGCCATATCACAACTCAAAATGTTGCCTGAGGTCGATTTGTGATTTCAGTGTATCATCACGATTTCGGAAATACCCATATTGGGTGGTATTTGGTCATATCCCGCTGTTTTTCAGAAACCGGAAGTCACCATCTTGGATTTGAAAATGATATTTGAAGACATTTTACGGATAGAAACCGGAAGTTTCCATCTTAAATTTAACAATGGCGTCTGGAGTCAAAATTTTATCTTGCTCTCAAAAACCTCAATATATCAAATTTGGATACATTTTGATTATTTCTCGAGATGTGCAGAAATTTGTGTGGAACCCCTCCTTTCAGAAGAAGGAGGGGTGTCGAAATTTTATGAACATATTTGTTACCTTTAAAAACATTTACATGCCAAATTTGGTTCTATTTGGTGGATTGGTTCTCGAACTGTGCGAAATTTGTGTTTCTTTTGTATGGGACCCCTCCCATTTAAGGGGGGGAGGGGCGTCAATTTGTTATGGATATATTTGATACCCCTAAAAACAACCCCCTGCCCAATTTGGTTCCATTTACTTGGTTAGTTTTCGAGACGTGCATGAATTTGTGTTTCATTTGTATGGAACCCCTCCCTTTTAGTAGAGGGTGGGGCGTCAAACTGTTATGGATATATTTTTTACACCTAAAAACATCCACCTGCCAAATTTGGTTCCATTTGCTTTGTTAGTTTTCGAGATGTGCATGAAATTGCGTTTCATTTGTATGGGACCCCTTCCTTCCAGAAGAGGGAGGGGTGTCAAACCATTATTTATATATTTGTTACCCCTAAAAACATCCACATTCCAAATTTGGTTCCATTCGTTTGGTTTGTTTTCGAGATGTGCATGAATTTGTGTTTCATTTGTATGGGACCCCTCCCTTCCAGAAGAGGGAGGGGTCTCGAATTACCTTAGTCACCTTTCTCGGGCCCTAAAACCCCTATATACAAAATTTTACGCCGATCGGTTTAGTCGTTTCCAAGCCTATATGGAACAGAGAGACAGACAGACAGAGCTGCATTTTTATATGTATAGATTATGTTAACTATCGTAGACTAAGTCAATTCAGCAATAGAACAAACACTTTTACATACTTCAGCGCTCCTAGCGGACGGATTTTAATACCCTTGTGCTGGAAACATCAATAACAGTTTTTTTTTCCATTCTGTGGATCAAACCTGTTTTGAGAACAAACGTCGTGCAAAAAGAAAGGATGAAAAGTGTACACAGTCATATAGAAAACCCATTGTGGTCCGCATCTTAGCTTGCTAAAGAGTTTTTTTTTCCTGAAAATACCATATGGCGGAAACATGGAAAGTATAAACGAAACACTGACGTCGCAAACGACAGAGTGGAACTGTCGATTAACAATTTTGGTGCCTCCCGTAGCACAGTTCAAAGAATTCATCTCCGAGAAGGCATAAACTTCTACCGAGCCAGCAAACAACCAAACCGGTTCTTCGAAATAAATAATAAAACCAGAACCGGTGCTCAGAATCTTGATGAACAAATGGTGGCCGAATCAGAAGTATACAAAAGACTAACGTAAATTGCTGAGGTGGATGAGTAAATCTTGCTTGAAGGTTTTCTACGAACAGCTAATTTGATTCTATGAGGTAGTCGATTCCAGTTAACAATACTTTTAACAAAAAATGATTGGCCATAATAAGAGCAATGTTGTGGGACCAAAACGCTCATAATCCGGCTATGTCTGCGTGGCATTAATTTATCGCGTAAATATTCAGAACTTGTCATGTTTATTAGTCGAAACATCAAAAGACTAAAACGAAATCTGTGAAATTGAGAAAAAGAGCAACCAAGAAGGAGAACAATCTTGAATCTTTTTGAAATCCATGCTTACATAAAACTAGATGAGTTGTTGAATATTTTGATGTATAAACTAACGAAATCGAAAGAAAAGTGCAAAAGTTTTTTTTCTCTCTGTGGACTCATCACTACGACCAGAGACATTTGATCTTTTGTGAAATTGCCCAGGGTTTTTTTAGATTTCGCACTTCATATTTTTGGCCAGTATCTCTATTGAAGTAAATGATACGCCAATTGGACCAAAATGAACCAATTCCTTTTATTTTATAGTGAACTCTGACTGCTTTTTACTGTTTTTCTCGAGGTTTTTGCAGAGCGGTTAGTTGAAAATCTTCGGGTAAAATAGTAACAATGTGCGCTGCTTCTAGCGTGAATTAGTGAAATTAGTATGTATTGTATTATCAAAATACGTCACAATCAGAGAATTTTTTCCCTATAACTAAACGTTTTAATACTGGTAAAGTTTTGATGAATTATTGTTTTGTAAGTAATTTGAAGTACAGTGATCACCCGATTATATCTCACCCTGATGATTTTTGGCGTGATAAAATAGGGAAAGTGACAAAATCGGGAAATTTTTAAAATTTTATTTTTTTATTGAAGATGTTAAATCAATAACTAAATACGTAAAATCAGCGATAAGCGATAAGCGTAAAAACATATGAAAAAAGCAGCAGTTGTTTTTTCATAAATCGATATATCTGAATAATGACAAAAGATAGAGAAAAGTTGTCAAGGGATGAATTTGAGAAAACTGTCTGAGCTTTTATAAAAATATTTTAAAAATTCAATTTGAGATCCTGTACTGAAAAAAAACATCCCAGCTGGTCTCGCGGTACGATGCTGGCCTAACAAGCCAGTCGTCGTAGGTTCGAGTCTCGGCTCGGGAGAGACTGTTTGTGTCAGTAGGATCGTAGCGCTAGCCCCGCAATTGTCCTGTACACTTAACAGTTGGCTGCGAAGTCTGTGTAAAATAAACAGAAGGTCGAGTTCCGAATCGGAATGTAGCACCAAGGCTTTGCTTTTTTTTTTGCTTTTGCTTACTGAAAAAAAAATTTCAAAAACAATGAGTGACTAAAAAAAGGTCGATCATCACTATTTTATTAAAAACATTTTTTTAGATAGATAATTCAGTTGCCTAAAACTTTTCTGAACAAACCTAAAAAAATAAAAAACCTAAAAAAATCGATGTAATGTTGCAAATAAATTACAATTAAGTTTTATTATTCGTTCGTGTTTTTGTTTGAATTGGTAAAATGAATTACTTGCTTTTTTGTAGCGCAGTACCATAAGCAAAATTTGAGATGTTCTCACAACACTAAACTTTGCCGAAGACAGCATGCTGATATCTCTCACATATTGCAACCAGAAAAATCTTAAAATGTAAATAACGATTTTTAATGCCTTCTCATAGAAAATTTTATGTTGCTTGCAATATATAAGAGATAGAAACATGATATCTTCTGTAAAGTTTCTTAATTTGAGATCACCTAATACTTTGCCTAAGACACCAACCGTCTATCTTTATCTAATGAAAAAGTAAACATTCTATCTCACTTTTAGGAGGATTGATCACCCAGCTTTCTACATCAAAATATGCGTTTTCAAATATTTTGAAACTTCTCCGAACATATTATACGGTTATAATAAACATTTGTATCACTATTCAATTATTCGCACGATAACAGCAAAATGTAACATTGTGCATCGGTTGAATTTTTAATGTAAACTGCATCCAGAATGATATACAGAATTATGAAAATATCTTAAATATTGAAGCGTAATAGAAAATCAGTTCACCCTGACATTTTTTTAATGAAATGTTTTATGATGATAAAATCGGGTGAAAAATGTGATAAAAAAATATAAAAATAAAAAATAAATCGGGTGATTACTGTATTACTTCATGGGCTACAATACTGTATACATGTTCAAACAGACTTTTTCGGTGGAGGTATCAGCAGCCAAATTTGCATCTCTTATTTGCTTGGTTATCAGAGCTAGCTGAAGTAGTTTTCATAAAAACATGGGTATGTATCGGCAAGAAACAGTAGCAGCTTTGAAAATTATTTTGATTTAAAAAATCTGAATATTCAATGGTTTATCAATAATTGAGCTCAGCTCCAGGATCAGGTTTTGCATAATCCGATGCACGATCAAACACCCCACTTCAATGAGATGCGCAGGAAGTTGCGCAATCTTAGATCACGATAGGAAATATTCACGCTGATTTCAGAGAGTCACTGAATGCAATGGGTAATGAGAACCACGTTGAAGCTCTTTACATAGACTCAAGCAAGTCATTTGACCGTATTCATATACCAATTCTATTTTTAAAACTGCAAAAAATGAATTTGAGCCTGGTCTTTTGAAGTGGATTTAATCATATTAAACCAGCAGGCAACAAATAATAAAATTTAATGGAAGGAAATCAAATTCCTTTCCAAGTTATTTCATAAGTCCCACAAGGCTCCTATTTAGGACCAGTTCTTTTTGTTTTGCACATGAACGCCATGTAAAAAAATAAGTGAATATTTTCGAGCAGAAAATTAGCAGCGCCCAATGTTTTTATTGCTTTTGGAAATCAGAATGTAAAAATATATGAAACAGATAGGGAATAATCTTAGATTCTAAATTTGATCTCATTGACTCACACCCAAGGTACATAGCATGCTTGAGTTTATTGAACATTTACGTTTTTCTCATTTAAACCCAGCTTTCCTACAGTTTTCGTAAAAAAAGCGCGCCTTGATTGCTAAAATTCCTCAAAAACTGTAGAACTGTAATTATTCATGAGTTAATAGTTTATATATACAGTCAGGTTTTTTTTACGCGGGGGATACGTACCTCGTAAAAAAACCGCGTTAATTCGAAAATCCGCGTAAAAAAACCGCGCTAATTCAAAAATCCGCGTAAAAAATCCGCGTTACCTAATTCAAAAATCCGCTTAAAAAAACTACGTTTTTAAAAAATCCGCGTAAAGTAGTCCAGCAAGAAGGGCTTTAGAAAAACCCCTAGACGCTCCAGAACCAGTATTTAAAATTGTCCTCTTTGACGGTTATTCCGGATCTTTCGGTGGGCAGAGAGCATTTTTTGGACTAAGTTTTTTACTAGATAAACACTTAAACGTTTTTGGTTCCAACCCACGTTAATTCGGAAATTCGTGAAATTTTTTTTGAATTAGCGCGGTATCGCGTAAAAAAAACGCGTTAGTTCAAAAATCCGCGTAAAAAAACCGCGTTAACTCAAAATTCCGTGTAAAAAAAAACCGCGGCAATTCAAAAATCCGCGTAAAAAAACCTCGTAAAAAAACCGCGTATAAAAAACCGCGTGAAAAAAACCTGACTGTATATAGTAATTATTCATGAGTTTTATATATATTTTATCGTTAACTGATACAATTGGATGGAGTATTAGAGGGGTGGAATGTGTATTATATGCAATAAATACATAGCAATTGTATTTTTACATGAAACCTATGGTTATACCCAAATCGAAATATCACAAAAACACAAAAAGCACATCTCTCAATATTTCAGAAAACAAATATTTTTTTGACGGACAATTTTTAGAAAAAGTCATGGTTTGCTAATACTTGCTAACCGATGCGATATCTAATTCATAAAGTTGTGTATTTTTTCGAATTCTGTGTCATATTTTCACTTAACTTTCTAGTGCCCAAATTAATTTTCAGACGGACTTCGAAATAATCATTTTGAAACTTAATAAACATTTTTTAAGTATTGATTGAAGCGTTTTAGAAGTTCAAATGAAGACCGTCCGAAGGCGGCACTGGGCACTAGAGGGTTAAGTACTTAAAAAACTTCTGTACTCACAAGAAAATGACGCAGTTATTCCTCGGAAGCTTCAACTATACTAAGAAACTTTGTAGAAGATCGCAAACTGATTGGTCAAACCCTGAGAGCGCTACCAATTTCGTTCTGCTAGATTCTAATTCTGGCCTAGTGTGTATTGCTTTTGATTTTGCTTCTGAGACTTTGAGCGCTTCTCATTTCGAGGGCGAATTTCTGCCAGGGACATATAAGCAGTCTGCGTTGGAGCGAGTTGGCTTTTGTTGTGATGCGTCTTAGCCATGCACTTGGGCGTTTTGGTCCACGGTATGTATGGTATAGTAATGGTAATTTTTATCGAAAATAACGTTCTAAACGAGTATTTTAAAATTATCATAAACATACATTATATAGATCCTACAATCATGCTACACGTTCTTGTCGCCTGAGTGATAAGGAGTGGTTCACATTGCGCCTAGTGAAGACAACTTTCTCGAAGACTTACTTTTTTTACCCTTGTCGACCATTTTTATCTACATACTCCTCCTCCATGTGTTTTTTGTGTTTTTATGGTATTTCAATTTGAATACAACCACAGGTTTTATGTGAAAATGTGTTTATTGCATGAAAGACATACCCAGAATTCTGGTACTCTATCCATTCAGGGATTTCCAGTCTTCAGTTAAGTTTGTCGGTGTAATACGAGGTTCAGTTTGATAGAGGTTGATTTTCTGGAGAAGAGTTAGGTGAATCTGATGTGTCAGTGAACAATTGTCAACAAGTTGCCGATTTTTGTTGACTCTACACCCGTTTACATTCAGAGATGAAATTCTCAAACCGTACTTAGGGGCTAATATTAATCTTGGGCTGGTACATCTCTTGTGTCTTTATCTGCTCATTGCGAACAACAAGTGATATTCACTGAATCCATCAAAAGGGGAAAACTGAACTTTTTCATAGCTAGCCTGAACGGAAAGACGCTATCTTAATGGGTTTTTACATGAACAGGAGTATCTCGATAAAACATGTTACATCTAGGCCAGGATGTCTGTTCGAATGCGCTGGGGTTGAATCCGATCTTTCAAATGCTCTGATAGACAACGATGGATACCTGATGGAAGTTATATGAGAGCAGTGATTGGCTCCGCACCGCCCCAGAACCCATCTTCTAACAGCGCATCGATATTTCTGTCAAATGGATTTAATCGCACACAAACTCCTCAGCAAAACGAGCAAGATGGTCGAAATACAAGTATTCGGGTTTTAGCGTTACGTAGTTTAGGGATATCACCTAATTCGTTTTTAACTTTGCCTCAATAAAACTGCTCGATGTATTTATTATTTCGATCTGTCTTTTTTTGACAGAAAACCACCTATACATTTTTGCCGATACAAAAAATAATAAGTAAAAAATAAATAGAAGTTTACATTATTTAGCGCAGCCACAATTAAGCACCAATTCCAACTCTGAATCACATTTTCGACAACAGTTCCTAGGCTACGACAGCCGTTGCCGGCCCAAAACTCTTCAGTTCAACATTTCAATTCCGTCTGTTTAATCTGTGCATTGAAGCGAACCGACAGCACGTCTTGTGGTGCATCATCCGCAGGATCGGTGAAGACATAGGTAAGCGTGGGCGCGGTACCCACGTATCTGTTGGAGTCGATTCAAAGACAAGGTTAAAAGTGGCCCAACCTGGTTGGGCTGCAAAAGCAGAATCATGCGCTGCTATACATGTTTCATTGCAATCTCGTCTTGCTGCTAGCGTCCGTGGAATTACCGAGACGAGACGATTCACAGAACCCGGAGACCAGTAACGTGGCAGCAACAGTATCGAACACCATATTCTGTTTGATTAATCTTGCAAGAACAGCGAGCGAGAATAAGGGCGCAAATTGAATTAGGACCTTTCCGGGGAATATTAGAGTACTGCAGATACACGACCACGTTTTGACGATGGCGATGGTTGGTAATGAAAACGCGGCTTATATCAGTGAATGATTGCCGGGTTCGATTCGGGACATGTAGCTACAGTAACGATAATGTTTTTCTTTGCCGATAACCTTTCGTTTGGTGCTTCTAAGAAGCGTTTTCCAATTCCGCAACATTCGAAAATGGCGGGTTCAAGTGATTTATCATAATAATGATAACATATTGGGAACCGTTATGATAAACTACCGAATCGAATGAAATCGAATGGGCTTCTAGCTTGATTGAATTTTCACATATATGTGGATTTATCTCGCTTTCGTTCCATCCGAACGCACTCGGTTATCGGCATGTACCTGTATTTATCTCTTCAAGTCCTTCTCGAGAGGGGCACGCACAATCGATCCAAATTTGTGTTACGAGAAACTTCCAATATGCCATATAAATAGATGCGAATCCGAGGTGCGGGGGTGTCTGCCATCGATAACAGAAAATCATGCATATACTTCCCTTCAACCGTATCTTCCATCATCTGCCACATTCCAGAAGCGAGCCAATGAGTAAACGTGTCGCTCGGTTCCCTTAACATACAGAGCACTTGAGTCGTAAAACCATACCCGGCGGTACTCCATAATGTTTCCATCTTCACTTTTTGAGTGAAAGTCAATTTTGATTTATCAAAGTCCTCCTATTAATCCTGGCTACACCAGCGACACACTCTCAGTACAGTATCAGTAAATGGCCTGTACCGGTAGAAGTTATCACATTTCAACCGAAGAGATAAATTGAGTTTGCAGTCGCTCCCAGAATAGCTATCCGCTTTTTTCTTACCACCCTAAACCGTACCAAACGACCACCGAAAATACAAGTGTTAGCCCACATATTGACTGTTGTCCATCTCCGAACTCTGAACCACGCACCAAATTCTTGGACCCGAAGCCCGGGCACAATCTGCTCATATGGCTTTCCAGCAACAAAGGATAAATGATTGGCTCGTAATTTCGGGTGAACCCTTTTCTGGAATGGAATAGGCATTTCTGATGAATGTGGCAGAATTTACATGAACTTTGGGGGAGTTATTTCCTGCGCTGGCGGAGTTTTTCGCCAACTGTAGTTTTGGGGGCAGGTTGAACTGGGTTCCTTCTGATTTATGCATGATTTGCACTTAAAAAGATGCAGGCACGTACGAAAAACTTTGAGTTTGTTATTGTTCCTGGACTTTCGATAAAAATATTTTTCATTTTTATGTATTCAGCAGTAACCAATTCCCTAAAGCTAGTTCTAGTTCTAAAAAAAAAAACAAAGTTATCTTGCCCATACTTAGCCGTGCGCAGGATTTGCGTTTGGAGCTCTACCCAGATGATTTTTCTAGATCTTCGCAATAGGCTCCAATAATCAGTAAGGTTGGTTGGTTAAAAAGATAATATTTATAGCCGTTTACTTTAAATACCTAACTTTTATGTCAACTGCCGATGGGGACGTAAATAATTTGTATAGCTGGCATAAATAAAAGAAAACAAAACAATCAATTACGTGGAATAAGAAGAAATAAATCAATTTTTGGCTGTTGAAACTGCCCCTTTACATAAATTCCTATGAGAACCCAAAAAATATTGAACAGATTCTACTCTGTGGAGCTATCAAGGCATTTCATTGTCGTCAAATTTTACCTGGACCTGGAAATTTTACCTCCAAAGCAGCATCCACGCGAGCTCTTTGCTTTCACTATTTGCATTTGACGACTGCCAAATGACATTTTATCGATCAAGTCATTAGTGTTCGAATATTATATGCATTTTGTTGTACAATTGGGTAAGACGTAATCCTACGTCAAAATATAATACCAGTGTCAATGAATTTCATAAAATTCCTTTCCTTATCACATTTCAGAGGATCAAAAAATGTAAAATGTATTAGATATATCACAAATTTTAAAAAAACATGTCAATAATTGGTAAAAAATCAATAAAAACTTTATTGTCGAAAATGTGTCAAAAATATTCCATAAATATATCAAAAATGTATCGAAAATTTATTAAAGATCAAAAGTTAAAGTGTGTTATATGGATGCCCGGACGAATACTAAAGCGAAGATTCTCTAGGATTCCTCACGTTGGAATCGTGGGCGCCGTCGATAAGGTAGCCTGAAAAAGAAATCTTAAAGACTGTCCTGTTAATGGGACTAGATTTCACGCAGGAGAATCCAACGAATTCGAAACCTTTCAATTTAAAGTATTCGCAGAAAGGAAAAACGAACAAATTCGATTTCGCTTGTTCACGGAAATTTCGGAGAACACTTCACCATTTAACAAACGGAGAACCCGTGAATGTCCAGAATAGAAATCACTGAGAAGTTTTTCCAAACATATTCTGTCTGTGTCATGGAAACGATCCCGCTCAAGATTCCGTCACCGAGTTATATGTACATATTCTGGGAGTTTTCACTCAGGATTCTCCACCAGCACACAGAGGGGGTATTGAAAGCGTGACGATGAAATGCCGAGAACATGCCAAACATAGTGTCAACAACGGTAAAAATTTACAAATATGTGTCTAAAATTGGGTAAAAATGTGTTACTAGCGAGTTAAACAGGGAAAACGGATATATCAAAACACGTGTCAAAAATTTGTAAATACATGTCAATAATGCGTTATAAATGTACCAAATGTACGGTACCTCTATATTTGTTTTAAATATCCAGTCCAGTAAATTTTGACAGAAAGGAGCGATACGTTAGTGATGCGAAAGAAATATATAGAAGAAATCTTACCCTAACGAATATTTTGAATAATTTACTCTCTCACAATCTCCATACTTTCTTCTTAAGCACCGAATACGAATATTTAGTATGAAAACGCTAATATTAAAGCATTACGGCTAATTTTCGTTCATGAATCTCATGGCGCCACTGCAATTAATTGTTATTAAAAATAAAATGTAACTTATCTTTAAAACGATCTGCTAATTCTCTTCTCCGCTATTCCAGGCAATCGAAGGACCATAACATTGAGCTTCTACTAATCAAACCAATGTCATACCAAGGAAAACAGCCTTTGCTACTAGAACGTTTCGTAGAGTAAGAACACACACAGTAGCTGGCCTTGTTGCGTACCTCTTATTAAAAATGCAGTAAAAATATGCAAAAAAGTGTTAAAAACGTGTCACAAACTTTTGGCTTGCCGAATATAAATTCAAATTTACAAAAATATGTCAAAATTGCCGTGCCGAAAAAATTGTGCCAAAATTTGTATCAAAAATGATTTGATATCAAAATTAATATGGATTAATAAGGGAGCAGCATACTTAAATGATGTAGCTTTTTTTCAAGATTTTAATCCCTTCTCCTCCTCGCAGCATTTGATCACAAAATCTCATCTCTCCCTTGAAAAAACCTAGCATTAGATGACACCCCCCTTCCCCTCGTTACAAGAAAAACGTACAAAAAATAAGCTGTAACATTTATTAAAAAACAACCATTTGAAAAAGAAATCACCGTGTCAAATTCAATTTATTTATCACTCATTATTAAAAATATACGCAAATATAAAACATACTTTTGTTTTAGTTATTTGTATAACTAAGTTCTTGTTGTTTTCATTTTATAAAAAAAATGTAACTTATTTTAAAAAATAACAGATAAGATGAACTCAAAGCAACGACCGTAAAGTTAACGTAGAACTATATATAGTTGTTTATAACTTGTTTTTTTTTTGTATGCGAGAGTGATCAATCACAATAACTTTTGTCCAACTCTAATCAAAAGACTCTCTGTAAAAAATTCCTAGAAAATAACCAAAGATGGCCGAACGCCAACTTATATGAGTACTGTCGGAACCGGGATGATATTTATAAGCCGTAAATCGACCGCAGTTGTCATTTTAAATTTCGGGCATCATTTCCAGAGATTTACATTATTAAATCGTGCTAGATGAAGGTCATTAACATTGAGAAGATATTCTATCGTAATTTTAGTGTGTATCATTCAAAGAATCCGCGATCACTCCCGAATGCAACAATGCAAGTGTTAAAATCAAAAGTTCTGCCTAGTTAGGACTGTCCTAGTCCACTAGTATTTGAGTAGAAGCAGGCTCTTATATTATCGCCCAAAGTGTTATCAAAATATGGCAGAGCTTCTCACTGGAGGTAGTGCTGGCAACTGCACCTACCGCTACCGCGCAAAGCAAAATTTTCACTAGAGGCAGTGCAGCTGCATCTACCCTCAACACTGCTACCACTACTGCTGCTGGTACCTACTACTATCCGCCGCCGCTGCTGCTGTTACCCGCTACTGCTTAGTTAGGATCGTCCTAGTGGCCATCCGCCAGTAAAGTGATTGGTTTGAGTGGTAATAGGCTCTTGTATAGCCCAAAGAGTGAATTCCTGGTTTAATAGGTATATTATTCTGTCGATCGACCGTGCTAGGAAAAGCAAGCATTATGCGACCAACCACAGCTTGAAATCAAGGCTCGACAATTTTCAATAGTACAATAGCTCGAATGATCAAATTACAATTTTCTTCATTTGAGATGATGCATAAATGAATGATTTTCCAATGAATTGCTACAAGAACGAAGTAAAACCATTGAAAACTATAACCGACTTGTCAGCATTTGAAATTGAACGTATATTTTTTTCCGTTTTTAGATTTTTATTTCACACCCCTATGTGGCCCAACTTCCTGAGAGACGTAGTCCATCGTCAATAAAACAACCGTTACCTAGAGTTCATTCAAATAATTGCCCATCGCTCATTACAATTTTATTCCATATTACGGTGTCTTTGAGAAAATAAGCAGTGAGGTAGGACTTCACAGTATGGGGCCGAGTGATTGTCATGCAGTAGAGCCACTTTTTCTAATCGCTGCTTGTATTAAGCAATTCCATAAAAAACGGGCAAACAATTTAATTGGTCATTTTATATTTGGCTGAAACTTTTCAAAGACGTTTCTATAAACAAAAAATGCCATTTTGTGCTATTGGTTTAATTTTTTGGAACACGACTCATTTTTGAGAAGCTAAAGGAAAATGCTATTTTGGGAAGGTATTAATGATTACAAATATTATTAGGGCCAAAACGGTTTGTTCGATCGGTGTGACGTCTTCGGCAAAGTTGTGGATAATTATTTTGTCTTTCCGAAAAAAATATACACGCTATATTGGGCTCCATTGTGACCGACTGACCAAATGCACAACAATACCTTTTTTGCTTGTGTATTGGGTCGAATCGACAACGTTGAAGGGTGACCATTAGAGTGGGACAGAAAACAAATGCACTTTTCGTGTTCCTTATGGGTCCCATAACAACTGTGTAACTTTTCAGATCGATCGGTGAAACGCCCGATTTGCGGCCGATTTTTACAGTTTCCATACGATTTTATATGAGAAAATCCATTATCTCTAGACATGTCAAGTTGGCTCTTAAAAAAATATCAATGCATGATATTTGTAGGAAATTTTCCTGGAAAAAACTCTTCTGAAGACTGTACGGCGCTACGATGCTTGTAGAAACAGCTATTCACCTAAAACTGATTGAATGTCTGTCGGACGGCTCACCATTGAAATTTTCCAGCAACACTGCTACAGCATGCTGCTATTGCATAAGTATGAGAAATAATTTCGCTTGAAATCAATTTTTAAAGTGTGATTTTTGCTCAAAGTATCTTCGGGGAAGCCTCCGAGATAAATTTAAGCGATATCATTTTTCATCACATGGTTGAATTTGCAACAGCAGCATGCTACAGCAGTATTGCTAATAAAATTCAATGGTGAGCCGTTCGTCAGATATTCAATCAGTTTGGGGTGAATATCTTTTTTCGCAAGCAAGGTAGCGCCTTGCGATATTCAGAAGAGTTTTTCCCTGAAAAATTTCCTATAAATATCATATATTTATATATTTTTAGGAGCCAACTGGACATCTCTATAGAAAAAGTTTTGAAACAGTGGTTTTTCCCATACAAAATCGTATGGATGCTCTAAAAATCGAGCGCTTCACCGATCGATCTGAAAAGTTACAGGACCCATAGGACCCATAAGGAACACGAAAAGTGCAAGAGAGCCAAAAAATAACACCATCGTTTTTTTCCCATATAACCGTGTCCCAGTCTACTGCGCACGTGGCCATCCACTAGCAAACTGATTAGTTTGAGTAGAAGCAGGCTCTTATTTTATTGCCCAAAATGTTACAAACATAGGGCAGAACTTTTCACTGGAGGTAGTGCCGGCCTTAATTCCATAGCGTCTTTCACCTTCATCCTAGCTTAATAGTGTCTTCGGAACAATTGTTTGCATGAATGACCCGCATAATCGCAAATTGTCAAAAATTATGAAAAGTTTACTATACTAAAAATAAAAAAAAACTAACTATTTTGTGTTAAGAGGAAGAGGAATTGTTTTTTCAGGAAAGTTGTAGAAGATTCAAAAATATATAACTTTGTTGAGGAAATGGAAATCCCATTTTTAATTGGTACATAGTAATAATGTTATTATATGGAACTTACTTAAAATTTAGTTTTTGTACTTAACTTTTGTTAGTTGCATTTTACATGAAAATGTTGTTCGGAGGAATTTTTAGGGCACACAAAACACACATTTTTGCTGGAGACCAAACATCTCCAGGACTTTTCCTTGCAAAGTTATGTCATACTTTAGCTTATTTTTTCGATAACTTCAAGAACGTATAAGTTAAAAAGGGGCAAGTGGAATCATGATGTCAACACATTTCCTTGAAGTTAAGCTCTAGTACTATAAACTCTTGTAGGTTCGGTTTGTCCCAATCCACCCATATTAGAGTATGGCTCCGGAACGATTGCCAACGAAGACACTATTAAGCTAGGTTGAAGGTGAAAGGCGCTATGGAGTTAAGTTCCACTTTTTGTCTTATTGGACCACTGTGCGCTGCTACCACTACTGCTGCTGGTACCCGATGCAACTACTTCCACTAGCCATCCACTTGTAAAATGATTGGTTTAAGTGAAAATAGGCTCTTGCATAGCCCAAAGAGTGCATTCCTGGTTTAACAGGTAAATAATTCTGTCGACCGACCGCGCTAGGAGAAGCAAGCGTTGAGCGACCAATAAGAGGTTAAAATCAAGGTTTGGCAATTTTCAATAGTACACTAGCTCGAAAAATCAAATTACAATTTTCCAATCGATTGCTACAAGATCAAAGTGAATGCATTGAAAAATAACCGAATTATCAGCATTTGAAATTGGACATATTTTCTCTATTTCCGTTTTCAGATTTTCATTTTACACCCCTGTGTAGCCGAACTGCTTGAGAGACATAGTTCTACGTTAATAAAACAATCGTTACCTAGAATTTATTCAAATAATTTGCCATCGCTAGCTTTAACTTTATACCATCTTTCTGGCAGAAATTTCCCACTTTAACGTTTCCAAGCAAGTTTTTTTGCTACTTTTTCAGTATGGGGCCTAGTGTTGTCATGCAGTAGAACCACTTTTTCTAACTTCTGCTCGTATTGTGACCGTTTTTCTCTTTGTGCTCAACTCAATTCCATCAACTGAAGCAAATACCGTTTCCAGTGATGTTTTGGATCGGTTTCAACCGCTCATAAGAATGTCATAAATGTTTTAAAATTTATTTATTTGTTCAGAAACTACTTAAAACCGTGTCAAAAATGTACCAAAAATATGCCAAAATTTGAAAAAATAAATTATGCAGAATGTGATGAGTAAAATGTCATACGTAAAAATATGTAACAAGAAATATGTCAATAAGTTGCAAAAGAAGTGTTCGGGTTCGGGCTATTCATTTAAGTATATTTGTAGATATATTTTGCATGTCGTGGATGCAAATATAGTATTACGTTGTTGGCATCTGGGAACGCGGGTGCTTTTACTAAAACAGTACCTAACTGGTGGTAAGTTTTTTTCAGCATCTACTCAACTGATTTAACTGAACTTTCGTTTGGCGTCGTACAGAAATTACGTAACGCATGAAGGAGGGGAAGAGGTGTCTGCGTTACATAGGTGGGAGGGTAGTAGAGACAGTTACGTAACTGTGATGTTTGTTCTAAATTGCAAATTTGAAGGTTGTTCGGCGTTAGAAAATTCCAGGAAGGGGGGAGTCATATTAAACGTTCCACATTGTTACGTAGGGGTATGAAATCTAGATTTTTAGCGTTACGTAATTTGTGGACGATGCCTATCGTCATTTTTCTTTTACTTAAGCAACGGTGAATATCATTTTGTTGGATTTTCAAAAAATTTTATTGCGTGACCATGAACAATGCGCGTGAATTATTAAATCGGAGTTTGACAGCTCGTTTTAAGGTTGAAAATCTAGTGTGTTTGAAAAAGTGCTGTGTTTACTGGAAGCGAAAGTTTCAAAATATTGGCTGTAATTTTCACAGAATTCCTGTAGTGAAAATGATTATTACCAGCCCTGCCCAAGATACGACCATACGACGACTGGCTAATATGGTCAGCATCGTACCTCGAGACCTGCTAAGAGACTTCTGCTAACTATCAACAATTTTAGTTGTTTGACTTTAACTGTATCGCTTCGATTTTTTTTTAATTCAGCGTGAAGGAAACCTCAAAAAGAGGGATGATACCCTTTATTTTCGTCTGAAGCAAAACTATATTAAAAAAATTCTTGAAGCTGCACAAAAATATGTTCAAATAATGTAGTGGATGTAACAAAAAGGTGCCCAGAAATAATTACATTATACTTGAAATTTATCTACAATGTGACAAAAACAAGTAAAAAATTGTTAATGTAGTGAAAATTGTCAACTTGTATCTAAAATATGTTAAATTTTGTTTTATTTTTTAATCCTATTTTACACCTGTTAACGATTGGTTAATCAACGGATTTTACTTAACCCATTATGGCCCAGGTGTTCGATTTATCGTACAGTACTTTAGAATTTTTTATGCATAACTGTAATGCGATGACCATATTCCGTTTTCTATATATTCTATTCTATTCTGGAAATGTTAGGTACAGGAAAACCCTACCAGGCATCCCTCCCCTCCCATTTAGTAGGGAGGGGAGCGTTTCGTGCAAATGTGTTCAAAACAACAATTTTTCAATATTATTTTTCAAACTAATAAAAATAGTTGAAACCCTAAATATTAATATATTCTATTAGCTTATAAATAAAATTATTTTTATACTATATATAAATATTTCACAAGCATTACAACGCGCGCGTGTTCACCAGGGTGCCTTGTAAATCAATTTTAATCGCTATGAAACACGACTTTCCGAAGTCCAATTGAGCTGAAATTTTGCATAGGAACCCCTTTCTAGAAAACGAAAATTTTCAGTCCTACCGCTAAACGAAATTTTAATATCAAATTTTTCTCATACATTCCATTGGGATCCTAATTCATACATTGTCACAAACCCGCACTATTCATCTGTAAAAAATTTAATGTTCGTGTATATTCTGAATGTTTTGAAGCTTCTTACCACATAGTAAACAAATTTTAACAAAATCATATTTCCTAGGATTCTTCAAGATAATTTTTCATTATTGCACATCGACCCACTCTCCGGTAAAACAAACAGTGAAAAACACGGTTGTGGGAAGTCGATAAAAATTTTCTACGTCGTTTTTTTCTTGATAAGAACAATACAAACATGTGTCGTGAAAATCGCGTTGGAGAAAAATCTAGTTCCAGGTCCTGGCTATAATGGGTTAAAGAATTTTTTTACGCAGCCTAAGCACGGTGTATTTTTTAGATTGCAGACTGATGACTATTATTTCCACTCAGGTTGCTTGAGGAACAATGTTTGGAGTAACATTGGAACCAATCTAAGCGGAAGTAGGCCTGACAGTCACCATTGCTGGCCCATCTTTACTGTAGCTTAGGGAGGCCACTGACCGTCGAGTTGAAGGAAATTGATGGCTGGGATAGGATTCGCATCAAGCAAGCGATTGTTGTGTCCATTTAGTGTTACCCAAGTTGCACCGCAAAGAGGCGGACCTTTTTTGCAACCCGAATTTTACTTAGAGAATTGTTTATACAGTCAGGTTTTTTTTACGTGGGGGGTACGTTCAAAATTTGTATGAAACCGTGTAAAAAAGACTAAATTGTGTTGAAAAAATAACGTAGAAAATCGTCCCAAACATTCACGAACTTGAGCTTAGTATAGACTGAAGTTAAAAATACACTATTAAAACTTTTCAGTATTTACACCAAAAAGAGTGATTTTTTTTTTTCAATTTATATATGATTATTTTAAAACGAGAAACGTGATTGAGATGGTTTTCATTGTATATCTGCCCTTAACATAACGGTTCAAATCACATTTTAACATAACGGAGGGAGAGGGGGAGTGGTCCCCGTGGTTCTGTGGTTAGCGATGTCGGTCGGCTAGCTCTCACACACGGTTGTGATGTCGGGCTCGATTCCCGATCAGGTCGAGGATATTTTCGACCTGGAAATTTTCTCGACTCAGCACTGGGGCACGGTGTATCGTTGTACTTATCCTACGACATGCAAAATGTGCCGAAAACAATATCGATAACGAATTCTCTCAACTAATCTAGTTGATCGAGACCGCATTAGCGCTCCAGGCTAGCGTGCGATATTTAATATTGAAGAGTGAGGGGGATGATGAAATATCCACGGTCCATACGAAAAAACTGAGTTTCATAATTGCTGACATCTTGATAAATTGTATAAATATCTGACAAAACTAACACTATTTTAACCTAATTTTCACCTACACTGCCCATAATCACATAGTTGTAACATTTGCAAAATTTGTTGTTCGAGCAAATGACACTTTTATATTTTGACCTTAAATGCTTTGTTCCCAATATATTCTTGCAAATAGACAGTTCAACTAAACTTAGCATCATGAAGAAAGCACTACTTTACACTATGTATACATTGAACATTACTTTTGAGATCAAATTGGTTGAAATTTTTGCAATGATACTTTTATGCCGTCACTTTCAAGCTACTTTTGGAATATATTACAGGGGAAATGAAGTTTTTCTTGTAATCAACAAGCATGAGCTGAACATCAGAAACAGATCACCGGTGGTTGGTTACCGGAGTAGAATAACTTCCGAGTTTCAAAGGATGCAGATGTAGATTTGGATGGAAACTTTTTTGACAAAAAAAATTTGAAAAAGTTAAGTAGTGTGACAATTATGCGGTTATTTATGCTATGTGACAAAACAACTTGGTATTTTTTACGACTTTTTTCAAACAAACATAGGCATATTTTTTCAGATGTGAAAATCACATACTATTTTGAGCATTTCCCAATAAAAAGCACGAAATCCATAAAATGTCGAATGTTACAATTATGCGATTATGGGCAGTACAAGCGTATGAGGAATTGGACTGCTGCGTTTATTGATTAGAACTTTTGTAGTATGACTTGAGCATATAATTTAATTAACTCCTACCTAGTTACTTCCAAACTCTTTCTCATCAAAAGCATTCCTTCTTTCGTCTCTGGGAGGAAAAATACCCCTAAAACCACCTTGATACGAAAGATTTTCCTGCTGGATATTTACTTTGACCAAGTAATATCGTTTGAACTCCGAACACTTCACTAAAACGAACATTGATGAAAAACATAACAACACCCGTTCCACCTTCGAACATCACACATTGATACTGATTAGCCTGATGCCGTCAGGTGGGACCTCACATTTCTGCTATTCATAAATAGTGTATTAGCCGTATTCATTCGTGAGTGGCGAAAAGTTTTACCACCGCTCTGGGTGTACGAGGATATAAATAAGAACAGCTCGAAGCCGAACTGGGGATCCGCTCCAGCCGAAAGTCACCGTTTCATGGACTAGTTATAAAGATAAGTCCCCAGGAATAATGTCCAAAGTTTATTATGGTTCTACGAACTTTCGGCGCAATGGTACTGCTATGCGAAACAGCGAACGCGAGTAGCCCGGCCAACACGCGACACAGCGGGAGTTAGAGGGGACATTGAGCTGTCTTGAGGCTCCCCGGACCGAAGTGATAGCATGATAAGGCATCAGTAGCCGAAGCACGTTGAAAAAAGTCACCTCTCCAAGCCGCTGTCAGACGACTAGTGACAAAAAAACGGCACTGTGCGTGTGGGAGCAATTGATCAGGTGGGAAATGATCAACCAATATTTATCTGTCCCGACCGGGTGCTAGCTGAGCCCGGGAGTTTCGACGAATAATTGCCACCGCTAGGAACCTAGAGGAAAATGCTCACCCGGTGGATTTTGAGTGTCGGTGCTGTTAGCTTCTTATCTTTATTGCTTTGCTACGACGGTGGTGGTCACAGCACAGGGAGGGGAGGCTGTGGCCGTATCTGCCGTACTCGCCAACGTCGGAATGCGCAGTAGACACTGAAATTTTACGAGGCAAAGTTTTAAATTTGTTGCTTCAGCTTGCCAAGCTCGCCAAGCCTGAGCAGGTAGACTGCAGCAGCGATAGGTCAGCCAAACGTCATCTGATTACGTGCTGATGGTAATTCACTTCGAAAGTAGTAACATTTTAATTTATAGCTGACGGAGTGGGAGCCTCTCTACAGGACAACGATCGGTGCTTCTCTGGAGAAGAAAATTTAATGCTTATGTTTTGCTTTTTATTTTGTTTTTGTAGATAATAAATATTTTGGTTTCAGTAGTTTTCCTACTGTTTTCGAAACATTTTAGCGGTACACTTAAACACAGACAGAGAAGAAAATGCAAGGGTTAATGGACGACTCCAAAAATCAATCAATGTAATTTTACCGCATCCACTCTCTAAAACTAATCCCAGCGAAAACATGGTTTGTAAACAGAAATGCTTTATTTTGTTTCTAAACTTTATTTTCCCACAAAGGCATATTCGAGTACAAACTTGATAAAAAGGAAATCTATCCTTAGTGTACCGAGTAGAAGAAGTATTCATGGGAAAAAATTGGGACACTGATAATGTCTGGAGTCTGCCATCATGATTTCGTCGCAACGATGCATAACAGCGTACAAAATGAATATAACTTTTTTCAGTGAGGGGAAAAAACTTTTCAATAATGGTGGTGTTGCCTGTGAAAGCTTCCCGGTACTACTGTGCGATGGTTCAACGGTAGTGTGTGTATCTGTGCGACACTCGTCGGCTGTCGTTTTAAGCTGTTGCTGCTTGCCAGATTTTTAACGAGGACGATGGCAGCAGCATCGAAATCCTTTCGAAATAACAAACCGTAATGGGAGCCTATGAAATCTGATGAAAAGTCAACCCAAATATGCCGGTAAAAACTTTTCATTTTCACATACCTCCCTACACATTCACACTGTCGGCCTGCCTTGGCTCTTGAGGTTCAACGCTTCGTTGGTGTAGACAGCTTAAGTATTCGGTACTCAAATGGGCTTTTACTCTGACACAGTGAATAGTGCTTGTGCTTGAGATCGCAGAAACTTTTCGGTGGGTAAACAAAAACTGTGATCCGTGGTATGAAACGGGTTGGGGTGAAGAAACTCCACGGACTATGCCGTTAGCCGGAGACGATGGTGCTTTCCTTGAAACAAAAATATCCTGTTATCTTGTTTTTGTCATTTCTTTAATTTACATAGAAATTTACCCTTCCTACTGTATCAGCATCAGCAAACAAGATTATCCAGTTCCAAAGCAAAATCGTGTATCGCCAACAATTTAGTTCAACAAAGCAATTATTTCCGAGAAACGTTCTGTTTCTTTAAGGTGCACATCCCCATGTGCGTATTTGTAAATGTGTGCGGCTTTGGGTGAATATGCGCTAGTCTGGCGTTTTCTTTCCTTTTGATGTAGCAACATTCATCGGAATTTTTTGCCGCCTTGGTTTGAGGACATTATTATACTTTTCACTTTCCATGTTGCCACTCCAGATGCTTTCAGCGAGCGATTTGTGCTGCTTTGAAATTTTCTATAACACGTATTCCACTGTGGATCACACAAAGTATTCAACTCAGGTCGACCACTTTTGAAATCTTTCTAGAAACATGAATGAATATTCTTTTCAAAGGACTTAACTTTTACCTATACCGCAAATAAATTTATACATTGGTCGAGCAACAGCACAGTTTCAACTTTCTATCCTCTCGAGACTCGGAAACATGCACGCACGCTCTTCACATGGAGCTGCTTTCTAATCTACGGCGATGCCGAGAATACAAACACTTCAACCTGACGCGGACAAAACCTTTATTAACGAAGTGAAAAACGACATTATGGAGAATACTTTTTTTTGAAAAATAGTATTTCTGCGCTCTGTCAGCCGAAAGTTTTCAAACTTCCGAACTTAGAGCGACTAAACTCGTTAGAGCGAAGCAAAATGGAGCTTCATTGTCAAAGTTTCCCCACTGTCACGGGCAGTGTGGATAGTGCGGTTGAGACAGAATCCTCCCAGTTGGGCTCGACGGGGGAAAAAGATTCCTGCGCTATCCAAGACCAGACTCAGAAGTATGAGGAAATGTTTTCTGTACCGGTGGTGACTCGACATGGATCTTCCACTCTGTAGCGCATATTGTTTCCGCTTGATAGCTAACTTAGGTTTTCGGGTGTTTAAAGTCACTCGAGAGTAACGCCAAAAATAAATTATTCTTCTCATTTAAAAAAGGAGTATTCAAGGTTAACTGAACTTGGTGTGGAAAACAACCACGATTTATATCAACATGAAACCGCTACAACAGTATGTTAATAATTTTTATTTCTCAAACATCTTGTGCCTGGAATCTCGGGAAGCAATCACTACAAACACCTTTTATTATATCAAAAGAGTTCGTGGCATGCAAAATATGCTTTTTTCAAGTTTTGGTCGACAAAACCGCGTACAATTTTTTAAGAATTGGATTCTTTTACTGAACTTAGCAGTAGCAGCCGCCTTTACTGAAATATTTAAATATCAATTTATCCGTTATTATTTCTTTCCCAAGCAGGTTTCTAAGACACAAATTTGCATATTTTTGTAATTTTAATTTAGTCTTTTTAGCAGCCGTTTCGAAGAAAATAACATAGCTGCTATTACTATTGGCTAAAAGAAAGGAATTTAAATTAAACAAAACTTGTGCAATAATGATTTTTTACCTTTGTTATACTAAACAAAGGTTATAAAATCGGTCGAAAAACGCAAAATAGATCCAAGATCCGGAGGGCCGAACCGTATATACTATTCGACTCAGCTCGACGAACTAAGCAATACACTTTAAAAAGCCAGAATCCTTAAGTCTTGCGAAAAACCTTCATTTTCAAATCATACATGAATTTCAATGAGTGGAATTGTAGAAGTATCATCCCCAAAATTGATTCATTTAAAGTTTTGATTATTAAGCATAAATGCGATGCATTTTCCCTCTGTGAAACTTGGCTCACTTCAAATGTAGATCTTAGCTTCCATGATTTTAATATAATTCGCCTCGACCGAGACACCCCTTACGGAGGAGTACTTCTAGGGATTAAGAAGTGCTATCCCTTCTATCGTATTAACCTCCCAGGCGTCGAAGCTGTCGCATGTCAAATGACAATACAAGGTAAAGAGCTTTGTATTGCCTCAATATATATTCCTCCCAGAGCACAGGTTGGGCAACGGTTGCTCTTTGATTTAATAGAACTTCTTCCCTCGCCACGTTTGATTTTGGGAGACTTCAACTCTCATGGTGTGGCTTGGGGTTCCCCCTACAATGATAACCGCTCCTCTTTAATCTATAACCTTTGCGATGACTTCGACATGACTATTTTGAACAACGGTGAAATGACACGTATCCCGAAACCTCCAGCGCGCCCTAGCGCTTTGGATCTATCCTTATGTTCGACGTCGCTATGGTTGGATTGCACATGGAAGGTAATCCTCGATCCTCACGGTAGTGACCATCTGCCTATTCTTATTTCAATTACAAACGGGTCAACTCGCATGCGACCAATTGACATTCCGTATGACCTCACACGGAATGTCGATTGGAAGTTATACGAGGAAATGATTTCAAAAGCGGTCGAGTCGATTCAACATCATCCACCACTTGAAGAATACAACCTCCTCGCGGGCTTGATTCTCGACGCCGCGTTGCAAGCCCAAACGAAGAAATATCCCGGCGTGACGATCAAAGAACGGCCTCCCACTCCGTGGTGGGACAAAGAGTGCTCCGATGTCTTCACGGAAAAATCTGACGCGTTTCAGGCCTTCTTTTGGGTGAAAGGTCAACCCGACGACTTTAAGCGGTATTTGGAGCTTGAGACCAAGTTCAAAAGCTTGGTCCGAGCAAAGAAACGTGGATATTGGCGCCGGTTCGTAAACGAAACGTCGAGGGAGACATTGATGAGCACTCTTTGGAACACAGCCCGAAGAATGCGAAATCGTATAACGTCAACGAAAGCGAGGAGTCTTCAAGTCGGTGGATATTTTATTTTGCCAGGAAAGTGTGCCCGGACTCTGTTCCAGCGCAAAACTTTGTTCGCGATACGTTTCCGGGCCACGATGCGATAGAATCACCTTTTACGATGGCAGAATTTTCAGTTGCCCTCCTGTCCTGTAACAATAACACGCCTGGGTTAGATAGAATCAAATTCAACTTGTTGAAGAATCTACCCGGCAATGCCAAGAGGCGCTTGTTGAACTTGTTCAATAAGTTCCTGGAGCAAAACATTGTACCGCAGGATTGGAGGCAAGTGAAGGTGATCGCCATCCAAAAACCGGGAAAACCAGCTTCTGATCACAACTCTTATAGGCCAATTGCAATGCTATCCTGTATCCGGAAATTGATGGAGAAAATGATACTCCGTCGTTTAGACCATTGGGTCGAATCAAACGGTCTACTATCAGATACTCAATTTGGCTTCCGCCGTGCCAAAGGAACGAATGACTGTCTTGCGTTGCTTTCTACAGATATTCAGCTAGCCTATGCTCGTAAAGAACAAGTGGCATCTGTGTTCTTGGACATTAAGGGGGCTTTTGATTCCGTTTCTATTGACATTCTTTCGGGTAAACTTCACCGACAAGGATTTTCACCAATTTTGAACAATTTTTTGCATAATTTGTTGTCCGAAAAGCATATGCATTTTACGCATGGCGATTTGGCAACTTTTCGTATTAGCTACATGGGTCTTCCCCAGGGCTCATGCTTAAGCCCCCTTCTTTACAATTTTTATGTGAATGACATTGACGCATGTCTGGCAAATTTATGCACGATAAGACAACTCGCAGACGACAGCGTGGTCTCAGCGAGCCAAAGCTGACGATTTGCAAGGACCATTGCAAGATACCTTGGACAATTTGTCTGCTTGGGCTTTACAGCTAGGTATCGAATTCTCTCCGGAGAAGACTGAGACAGAATTTTTTTCTAGGAAGCGTGAGCATGCTCAGCTCCACTTACAGTTAATGGGTGAAACGATTTCTCAGGTTTTGGTATCTAAATATCTTGGTGTCTGGTTCGATTCGAAAGGCACCTGGGGATGTCACGTTCGGTATTTGATGAAAAAATGTCAACAAAGAGTGAATTTTCTCCGGACAATTTTTGGATCATGGTGGGGCGCCCACCCAGGAGACCTCATAAGGCTTTACCAAACAACGATATTGTCGGTGCTTGAGTAAGGGTGTTTCTGCTTCCGCTCCGCTGCAAACACCCATTTAATCAAGCTGGAACGATTGCAGTATCGTTGTTTGCGTATTGCCTTAGGTTGCATGCATTCAACCCATACGATGAGTTTGGAAGTTTTGGCGGGCGTTCTCCCATTAAAAGACCGCTTTTGGGATCTGACTACTCGTATTCTCATCAAATGTGAGGTTTTGAACCCCTTGGTAATTGAAAATTTCGATAGGCTAGTTGAACTTAATTCTCAAACCCGTTTCATGACTGTGTATTTTAATCACATGTCTCAAAGTATAAATCCTTCCTCATACACCTCCAATCGTGTCAACTTATTAGATACTTCTGTTTCTACTGTGTTTTTCGATACATCCATGATGGAAGAAACTCGTGAATCCCGGATCATTCACGCGTGCAGCAGATCCCTAAAATTTTTTTTTTTTTTTATTCTCGCTTATTTTCCGTCGGTCTAGTTCCGCCACTGTTGTTGTGCCAATCACCGACGCCCAGGGAGGCGACTCCACCCAGGACCCTAGCTTACGACCCGTTTATTAACGGACCGGCGCCAACGGCTTTACTTCCTCATGCGATGGAAGGCGTGATCCCAGAGATTTTTCGCCTCAGAAAATCTCCCGGTGCCGGCTAGGATTGAATCTAGACCAGTTGGGTTGGTTGTGAGCAGTGATGGAAACGAAACGAATATGATGCAATCGTCGTTTATTCATCATATGTGTACTTCACGAAGTGTACAGGCCGGGACTAAACTCGAATCCTCTCAACCCATAATGAAATGATGATAGGGTGCATAGGTTTCTGGGAGAAAACAAACACATGACTAGACTACATCAGCTCTGAGAAGCGATTCGATCGTTGCGTTTGTCTTTCCATAGGCCGGTAGTTACGGGAAGAAAGGATAGCAACAGGAGAAATTCATGTCGCCTGAACAGCAGCAGAGGTTGGGTGCGGTGAGAGGGAATGTGTGGGGGAAGGAACTACTTCGGTTGAGTTTAAGCGAGAGTAGGAGAGCATACACTGTCATTTTCTTTCTTTTTCTGACAAAAAATCATATTCATGAGTCAAAAGAATAAGGATATAACAAGTTCTGATCGCTCTCTGTAACAGAGACGAATAACTTCATATACCGAGTTGTGCACATTGAGAACCACGTATTGTGGTGTACACTAATGAATAGACATATGTCGTAAAGAGGAAAGCAAAAAGAGTGCACCAGCACCGATACTTTGTTTTTCGCATACTGACGACGATGTAAACGCATCCTAGGCTTGTTTTATATGTATTCATTAATCGCTAGAGGTGATTTTTTTCCTTCGCTGGTTGTGAGTGGATCACGCCACCTCACAACCATCGACACCTATGTCGGCGGTGGGATTCAAACCCAGGCGTCGAGCGTGGTTGGCGGAGACGTTACCAACCACACTAGGCCCCCGCACATCCCTAAAATATTTTATAACAAATATAAAAACATCAACTGCGCCAATGCGTTTTATACTGATGGATCACTTCTCAACGGGTCGACTGGCTTCGGTATCTTCAACAATAATTTTACCGCCTCCTACAAGCTCGATAATCCTGCTACTGTTTACGTCGCAGAATTGGCTGCAATTCAGTACACCTTAGGGATTATCGAAAAAATGCCCACGGACCATTATTTCATCTTTACGGAAAGTCTCAGTTCTATTGAGGCTCTCCGATCGATGAAGGATTTAAGGCACTCTCCGTATTTTCTGGGGAAAATACGGGAACATCTGAGTGTTTTATCCGAAAAATATTGTCAGATTACCTTAGTGTGGGTCCCTTCTCATTGTTCCATTCCGGGCAATGAGAAAGCGGACACTTTGGCTAAGGTGGGCGCAATAAACGGTGATATTTATAACAGACCAATTGCCTACAATGAATTTTTAAAATTTTCACGTCAGAGTACACTTGTCAACTGGCAGGCCTCGTGGGATAAGGGAGAACTGGGGAGGTGGCTACACAGCATCATCCCCAAGGTTTCCACCAAACCTTGGTTTCGGGGGTTGGATGTAGGACGAGATTTCATTCGCATGATGTCTTGGATTATGTCCAACCACTACGGGCTAGATGCACATCTCTTGCGTATTGGGCTGGTGAACAGTAATCATTGCGTTTGTGGATTGGGGTATCAAGACATTGAACACGTGGTTTGGGTGTGTACTGAATTCTGCGGCGCCAGATCTCTACTTTTGGATACCCTCAGGGCCCGTGGAATACAGCCCTATGTGCCAGTTCGTGATGTTCTCGCTCAGCGAAACTTGCCATACATGCTACATGTTCATAGCTACTTGAAGAGCATCAAGGTGCCAATTTAACAGCGAAACAAAAAAAAAAACATGTTAGTTTTAGTATTAGATTTTGTTTCAGCTCGTAGTCGGCAGCGAGGGTAAAGAATTTGCCTTTAGCTTATAAGATATTTTAGACCATAAGGCATTAGATTTAATTGGCTCCGTAAAACATTAATTTGTGTTGTGCCGTGTCAAATAAATGTTGTGTGAACAAAAAAAAATATGAATTTCAATGAAATCTATCCGCATTTGATCCTCACAGATTTTATCAAGATTTTTGTTGATTTCTTGAAATAATCACACGTATGATTCAAGTAACTTTTATACGGTAACAAAGCATTTAACGCGTTCCTGTATAATTCTGAACTATAATTTCATGAGAGCAAGTTTGTTGAACTTTGCTGCAAATCGTAGGAAATATTCGATGCTAATTCACGATCTACAATCACTATGTTCTTTTCTAGATTTTGTGATTTTTAAAAACGAAGCCATTGTGGTATTTTAGCTTGGATTATGAGGAATTATGTATATCAATAGTATTGCAATGAACTGACAAACATATTTACTGTTCTAGAATGAAATCTGCATCATTGTTATCTTTATTGTTTCTGGGCGTTCGGTTATGTCAAAAATTTTTTAAAATGTTTCTATCCCAGACAGCTTAAAAAATAGTTTGGGGTCGAAAAAATATAATGCAGACTCCAGTGATGACATTCACAATATTTGTGAAAACTACGTCGAGGTTTAATTCAATGATCGTATTTAATTCATCCTCTGGAAAACTATCTTTTAAATTAAATTTTAAACGATTTATGGTTTCCTGGCATAATAAGTTTATGTGTAGTAATAGTTAGTATAACAAAGGTTTCTGCACGGCTAGGTGGATTAATTCAGGTTTTCGATTTTAGTATCCAAACGGTTTGTTTGATCGGTATAGTGTCTTGGCCAAAGTTATAGATTATAAGTTTGCCTCTTCGAAAAAATCTACACCAGGGTGGCAGCGAAAATGGCCATGTCGGACATGATTTGGGGGTACCTCAAAGTGTTCAAAGTTTTGATGTTTTGACCCTCGAAAAATGAACATCCCTAATAAAAAATCTAGTTCAAGATTCCTAATAAACATTAAAATGATTCACCAAACCACATGTAAATCATTTTAATGTTTATTACACATTTAAATCATAATTTTCTATTGGGAATGTTAATTTTAGAGGGTTAAAACACTGAAGGCACCCCTAAATCATGTCTTATTAAACTGAAATTTTGCACAGGTTATTATTTTGGGCAAATGAACAAAATGTACATGGTCTTTTGTTTGAATTAATTTTTTTCATATATTGCATAGCCACCCTAATCTACACTGTAAAAAAGCTTAACAAAACTTAGATTCAACTGACAAATTTAATTTTTCATTGCTCCAAGTTCAATTAAATATTTTTGGTTTACTTATAATGTGTAGTTTTTTTAGAGAACCAAAAAGAGCGAGTTTTCAAAATATGTAATTCAAAACTATTTTTCGGTCTGGGGACAACTTATGCTACAGTAAAGTGCACTGTATTCGGTTGGACGAGCAAAGGAAGTAAGCATCCATCAATCAAATTAAATCTTTGAAGCTGTGAAAAGAACAAAAGTTTGATGTTGTTCCTTGCCGGGAACGAGAAACTGTAACAGAGTTGAACACTGTTAACTTCACTTAACGACTTCTATTTCTCTTCTGTTTCCTACTGCAGATTCTTACAGAGCGATGGTTGAAACAAAACTGAAAAATCGAATTAACTCTATTTTTTTTTAACTCAAAGAATATTTATTCATGTTTTTATATGGTTACATATAGTTTACATAATAATTGTTTAGCCTTTTAAGGCTCTGCATCTTTGTTTTGAGGTTTGCTGGTTGCTTATTTCTATAGTTTTACATTATTTGTGTAGAATTTTACAGTTTTCCTCTATAGGATTTGTTTTTAATTGAAAAGTAAATTTTTATAACCTACTTAATTACTAATAACTAACTTAAAATTAACTTAAAACTACGGTTCAAACTCACGAATGATCTGGTGAGGTGACCTGGCGCAGGACTCTCTGAACCTAGTCAACGATGTTGTTCTCCGTTCCTCCAGCACCTGAAGACCAGCCAGGCGATGGATCTCAGAGTTTCGTGTCCTCGGAGGGGTGTTAAGTATCATACGTAATATTTTATTCTAAACAATCTGAAGTTTAAGATGGTGGGTTTCAGCGCAGCCCTCCCAGGCAGGTAAAGCGTACTCTATGACCGGTAAAATTATTTGCTTGTGAACAGCAAGCATGTTAGTGAGGGAAAGAGTGGAGTTCCTATTAATGAGTGGATAGAGGGATTTGGTCAGTATGTTGCACTTGGTAACAGTTTTCTCTACGTGTGAACGAAATATAAGTTTTTGGTCCAGGGAGAGACCAAGATAGACAACCTCACTCGACCATTCGATGAGAGTGTTATTGAGATGAATTCTCACATTGGCAGGTGGAACAAGTCTAGTTGATTGTGAATGCTGGAATATAATAGCTTGGGTCTTAGCTGCATTGATGCAGATCTTCCAGCTATTGAAATAGTCGGACAAAACATCCAGACCCTCTTGTAATCTACGCGTCAAAGCTCTAATCACTCGACCTTTATAGATAATGGCAGTGTCGTCTGCAAACATAAACAGGATGCCACCACCCGGAAGGGGAGGAGCATCTGAGGTAAATATGTTGAACAGGATGGGACCAAGAAGGCTTCCCTGGGGGACCCCAGCATTTACGTTGAACGAATCAGAGGGAATGTTGTTGAGGAAGGCCTGGAATGATCTATTCGACAGATAATTCTTGATGATCTTCACGAGGAAGATCGGGAAGTTGAATCGCTGCAGCTTAAACACCAGGCCATCAAGCCAGACATTATCGAACGCTTTTTCGATGTCCAACAATGCCATAGCAGATGTTTTACTAACGGACTTAGGATTTGAGTAACTCTAGTCAGTTGGTGAACGGTGGAGTGACCCTGTCTAAACCCGAACTGTTCTGGGAGAAAGATATTATTTTGGTTTACGAATTCTAGTAAGCGACTAAGAATCAATTTATCGAACAACTTCGAGATGCACGATAATAGGCTGATGGGACGATAGTTTTTAGCGTTGGTAGGGTCCTTACCAGGTTTGTGGATGGGGATCACTTTAGCCCGCTTCCGCTTATTAAAGATCACTGCCAGGTGTTCGAAAAATTCTCGACTCAAGTTTTTCAGCTCAAGGTTGAGAACCTCATCGACGCCGGCAGCCTTCATGTTCTCATCAGCAGATGTTCTAGATTCATCGGGAATGACTGAGGGAAGATCGGCGACTCTAGTTATTACTTCCTGGACGGCATGCTCGTTCGGGCTAACCATGGCATGACCCAAATTGTGAGAGTTGACAAAATGCTGACCAAGTGCATTGGCTTTTTCAGATGCTGTTAGAAGGAAATGACCGTGGATTGGTGTTGGGGATGATAAGGGGGAATAGGTCTCAGTTTGGTTTTCAAAATTTTGGTAAGTCTCCAGAACGGCTTTCCACGCACTGGGAGGGAGCGAAGATGTTGTGAAAAATGTTTGTTTCTTAGATCCACCAACCTGGCTTTGATGATTTTGTTAAGACGATTGATATTGGTCCTCAGGTGAGGCAGGCCAGAGTGCTGGTACTGTCGTCTAATAGTATTACGGAAATGGATATACCATTTGGTTGTGTTGTCTAGGTTCAGAGAGTTACTCACCAGACTGGAAGCTGGCACATGTAGATCCCGAGCCTGGGATAACGCCTCATCGATGGACTGAAGACACCGGTCGATGTTTTCTGAGGACTCAAGCTGGACGCTGTAGTCTATTGCGTTATCCACACATCGTTGGAACCACGCCCAATCGACTCGATGATAGTTAGCAGAGGATCCAACTTCGACAACCACTGGGAAGTGGTCCGAGCTGAGTTCTTGGTGAACAACCGGGTCGGTGATGTTGCCCATATTAGAAATGAACAGGTCGATGGTTGCGTGTACTCCGGATCTGCTCAACCGGGTGGGAGCTGCCGGACCTAGGATGTTGTAGTGGCCTACTTGTAGATTGTTGAAGAGGATCAGGCCGTTTTGGTTGCGTCGACTGTCCCAGGCTTGGTGTTTTGCGTTGAGGTCACCTGCAATGATGAACTGTCCCTGCCTCCGAGTCAGTTTGATGATGTCGCTTCTTAGGTTCGTTGCCGTCCCGTCCCTTACGTTGACTTGCTTGGGACAGTAGGCTGCGATGATGGTAATGGGACCGACTCCAGTGGTTACTTCCAATCCCACGGCCTCGATGACTTTGAGTTGGAAACTTGGTAGCAGATGACAGCTTATTTCACGCCGAAGAGTAATAGCAACACCTCCTCCAGAAGAATATGCTCGATCCAGCCGTACCAATCGGAAATCAGGAAGAAAGATGTTCACCTCAGGTTTGAGATGCGTCTCCGTGATGACTGCAATGTCTATTTTGTGTACGTTGAGGAAGTCAACAAGCTCGTAATTCTTGTTCCTGATGGAGCAAGCGTTCCAGTTAGCAATCTTGATGATTTCACGGTCCATATTTGGAAACGATCATCACCGCAGACTGCAGTTGTTCAGCTCTACTTTTGCAATTGCGAAAAGTGTTGATGCATTCCACGACCAGTGAAACGTATTGCTCCATGGTGAGCATGGGTTCGTTTTCAGTTGTGCCAGTTGCAGCTTGGGAGAAAGTCATCGCGGACGAGTTCCCTTGGGGACCTGGTGGGGGTGAAAGGCTACCGGATTTCGTTGCTTCAGCATACGTAGAGGCAGCTGTGACTGGTTTGGTGGTTGGATTCAGCGGTAGCGGGGCGAGCAAAAGTATGGGGTGCCGGGAGCCAATTGCAGGGAACTCCTTTGTGTTGTTTGGGGGCACCTTTCAGCGACCTGGTTGATTGTTGGTGGAGGCCCGCTTACGAATCTCGATGAACTCTGCGCGTTTCGAGCACGTTCTACTGGTTGCTTTGTGGGCAGCCCCACAGTTGGCGCACACCGGATCGGCGGTCTCCATCAGCTGGCAGGCATCGGGGGCATGCGATTGGCCACACTTGATGCAACGGTACGCCATATGGCAATTTTTAGTCCCGTGTCCAAACAGCAGGCTGTTAGAGCATTGGGTGACATCACGATGCACTGGTTTGTAGCGCTCCCAGGCTACGATAATGTGAAAAAGTGCTCGGATGGACTGCAGGTCCGCCAGGCACGTTCAATTTTTCTCCAGGTGTACCAGATATAACTGATCACGGTACTTCCGAGCTTTGTTGTGCCGCGTCATCTTGTGGATCTGGATTGGTTTGAGTCCATTTGCCTTCAGTTCCTCCAACAGGGTGTCAGATTCCATGTCAGAAAGACCGCGGAGAACAACCTTGAGGGGTTTTTCTGCTTCGATGTCATGGGAGAAATATTCCACTTCGTGTTTCTGCAGTATCACTTGCACCGCCTTGTAATGATTCATCGACGGAACCATCAGTTTGTATCCCTCAGTGCACATGCGGATGGTGCATTTCAGTCCTTTGTCGAAATAAAACACAATTGCTTCACGTAGTCCTTCCGGGAAGCCTTTCACATAGAAAGGCGGGATTTTCTCCTTCTCCACTACTTCGGGATCCGTGGCGTTTACCAGGACAGCGAATCTGTTGTTGGCCAAAAGCCCTTTAGCCGCAGGATCAGGCGTATTGTCAGGCCGAGGCCTTTTTTCCGTACTGGAACTGGTTTTTGATTTACCCATATTAGGGTTCACCGTAGCGTCGGCTTCCAACGCGAACACACAAACTTACGAACGAACGTACAAAACGAACGGAGCGAAAATAAACTTCTGCACTGCTCAAGAAGCTAGCAGAGAATCATAATGGTAATGAGAAATCGAACGATGCGACTGCTGCTTTTATAGCATTGAGCTGGCGGCGGGGTTTGGTGGTCCTCGTTGATTGGTTGTTTTGTTTCGACGCCGCGTGTGATGACGACAGTAATTACATAGCAATGAGTGATCTGCTTTCGGTGGAGACGGAACGTACTCCCTCCGGTTGAGGTTATTCAACTTTATCAAGAGCTGGGACATTGGCAGGACCGAAGTCTTTTCAATGGGGCGTCGGAAAATGGAACCTTTAACCATGGCAGCAATAGTATGAACAAAATCCTCGTAAACGGCTGCTATGCGACCCAACTTCCAGTTGAGTGTGGCTGGTTCCGATCATAAAGCGAAACAATCATACTGTTACGAATGTTTGGCAGGGTTTGTAGATTCTTCTTTCGGGGTTGTAGCGTATTTAGGTAGTCGCGATTCCACACTCGCCAAAAATTATCCCGCACCAGTTCAGGTGCTGCCGGTGGATGGTTAGTAAGAGAGCGTCCAATCAAATAGTGGACAGGTGTGATAACCGTTGTGTCTTTGCGGATTTAACTGCAGCAAAAACTGCTTTTTTCGGATGGTGATAGAAAAAACTAAGACAGATGGGTTTGATAAATTTTCCATCCAATTTCGACGCCCTTGCGAGCGGCCTTCCGACAGTGACCCAGAACATTCGTCATGGCGGGCGAAAACATTCGTGTAGACATGATGTTGAATTCTTTCTTCGTTTTATTTATCAATTTCTCCTCATTTTACGCGACAAAGTTGCTGAACGACGAGAGCGGCTTTGACATCCCTTTCTCACTGATTGTCAGCCACAGCAGCACCTTCTTAGGGAAACCTGGTGTGTGAAAAGAACTTCACCTCGGGGCTCACTTCCTTTGTGGGGGAAGTAGAATACGAAGTGCCGTGCCAGTCATTGCCATCCAGGGCAAGGTTGTTAATACGATAGATTATCGTCGACAATCGTCATCGCCGATACCGTAAATGTCTGGTATCGTTATTGACGATGACGATAGCGTCTTCAAACATTAACGTTATCGGCGATGACGATAGTAACCAGACGTTATCAGTTCACTAACGCCTTATATCAGTTTTGTATGCTGTGGTTGCGACTAGTTTAGATCTAGTCTAGTAGGAAAGGGGAGAGGAAGCGTTGTTTCACTTCGAAGGGTTGGATACGAAGCATCACTAGGCAACAGGGAGGAACTTTTCCTTGTTTGTTTACGTTTCGTTTCTCATCAGGAAAAAAAATGTCTCAGTTTTAATTGTTTCAACTTGTGAGGCGCTTTTCAAATACGAATATGAATAGCAAGGTAAGAGGCAGTGTCACATTTACAATTCAAATGCATCTATAGGATATATTTAATGATGCAAAACTTGGTATGGCAGTGGTTGTTCATAAGTAAACGTTATTGTTTCGATACCGTCAGTAGCTATCGTCATCGGCGTTCACGATAGATTATCGATTAAAAACCTTGATCCAGGGTGACATAAGGCTCGACGTCCATCACCACTACCACGTCGCGATTGCCGGGCAAATCGACTTATCCTTTTTTTTCAGCCGCTGCCGCTGCGACCAAGACCAGTGGACGAGACTGCCGCTTCCTGACATTTATGTGCATGTTTGAAAGGTAATTTTCACTGCTCGGCCGGTGGCACTGACCCGATTGATGCTGCATGGTTTCTTCAGTGCATCTAAAAGTAAACCCATGAAAAATCGGCAATTTTTGTGCATTTTTTTAATGAAAACAATAAGATTCAACAGTTTTGTCTTCTCGAAAAAAGTCTCCATAAAAAAATTGAGGCCTAATCGATCATTTGGTAACGTTTCACTTAGAGAAAGTCACATTTTTTTGAAGAAATGAATGAAATATAATCTCTCACTCAACGATATCCATGAAAAATCGCACATAAGCGCGGCAAGTTAAGCTTCGAACATAGAAAACATTAGTTTTGTCCGATAATTCCGTGTGGGTAAGAACCCACAAGAATATTTTGCGAGTGGCTACTACTACAATAACGGAGAGAGAGAGATATGTATATAGGGAGAGATAAATAGATAGATATATGAGCCGTTGAGAGCAAAAGTGGTACATGTGCCATTTTTACACTTTTTGGGTTTTTTGCATAAATTGATGCAGAACGCAAAAATGTACTAGATTAACCGAGATCTGATTACCTGAACCAAATTTATGCCCAACACAATTTTCGGTAATTCACATAATCACCATTTCGTTGAGAATGGAGAATGGAGAGTGGTACATGTCCAGTCTGTGCATGTTACATGAAGTGTAAGTCGAGAATCATAGGATATAAAACAATCATGTCTTCAGCATAGTTGGTCAAGTGATTGAGTACATTCCGATGAAGATCTGTCTGCTTTGGAGTTTTGTCACTAGGTGGCGCTAGTGTATCCGTGACTATTTTGTAACAGAAAGCATTTTACCTATTTCAGTATCAACTCGTATGCTGTTACCAAATACATATACACAAGCGCCACGAAGAGACAGAATTCCTTAACAAACAGGTCACCATTCTATACTGCATAGTATAAAACTGTTCCAACAATGATCACAGCCTTCCTAAATCGACTGAGGAGAGATTTTTGTTTTTTTTTTACAAGCGCTGCATTGGATGCATACTTTTTGGAGGGCTACATTGTTTTGCACTTTTCCACCCCAGTTGCGAGCCTGTTATTTTGAATAAATTTGAAAACTTTTTATCATACATTCAACTAGTCCCCCCGAAGCCACGCTGAGGAAGAGTGCGCCAATAAAAAGAGTACACCATTTACGTCTTATTCATTTGCCTGTTTGAATCGGTAAACCCACAGAAGGCTTCATGGGATGGTCTGTGTAACGTTTGGGTTGAGGTCGCGTCGGCATGTTTGCTCAAATGTGTTATTGTTTTGCTTAAAACTTAGTTGCAGCAGGGTTTTATCTGAAATGTTGAACACTTTCCGAAGGGTGGCTGTACCCGCTTATCTTCACCAAGAGTAATATTGATGGCAAAACAAATAACGCATTCGAAGGGGGCGTATTTATTGATATGAAGCTTTCGAATCTAACTGTTTTTAGGAATAGGCGTCTCTCAGCGTCTGAATTTGCCATAGGTTTTAACCTTGAAGAAACGGGTAAACCCACATTGAACAATCAAGCAAACCCAGCATGACTTCCGGTATGCCGCCGAAGAATTGATAGCGGCAAACTGTTTTTTGTTGTTCTACCCATTGTACTCTTTCACTTCCAATTGAGATTCAAATTAGCTCAACAAAGAAGGAAAGGAATACAAACATTGTAGATTTCGGTTAGCGATGGAATGCTGGGGACACTTTTCACCCTTCAAATTCGTTTGGCTAGCCTTCTTTTACGAAAAAGCACACTCTGTTTAGTCGGGCGGCTGAGCACATATTTTTTACCTTTTCTTCGGAGCCCTTCCGATTGTGGATGGTCCTTTCTCACTTCGGAAAAATGTTGCCGAGGAAAGCAACCGTGTCCCCAGAAAAAAAGGGTCACTTTGCTTCGGTCTGTTTCTCTTTTTTATCGAGTATCTACAGGACCTTCCTTTTGGGCTGGTATTTCACTAACCCCGGGAATCGATTGGCAAAAAGATTCGAAAGCGAGCGGAGTAAACAACGCAGAATTAATAATTTATGAATTATATCCGTTGGTGATCGCCTGGACGCTGCGGGACGCTTCTTTCACAAGAGCAGCGTAAATTGGTCAGCATGGCCCTTAGCTATCCTTTTCCATTAGCCCGCTGAGAATAGCTAACATATTGAATGGTTGGTTAAAATCAAGCTGACCTATTCGTACGCTGGACTAATTTTTCGGATTTATATAAATCGCTCTGTCGACCATAAGCTGCTCGTATACTGCGTGGATTTTAATTCTGGGAAACTTCTATCAACGAGCGAACGCAAAATTTCCCCGGATAACTTCCCTAAGGCATCAGCCAAGGCCCAAAACTGATGGAAATAGGATAGGCAAAACATGTCAAGCGCGATGACTGCGGGGAATTGATTGAACTTAGAATAAATCTTTAAAGTGTAATATATTGGAAAAGTTTCCCCGAGGAGGGACAGACATCTCTAATTACAAAGGGAATTTTGCATAATTAATAAAGTAGGCGTTGTATAAGGAGTGGTGGAACTTTCTCACAAAATTAATTTCGGGTTTGCACGGATATGATTAAGGTTTGAAAGCTTCGCGCTAATTTCTTTTCTTTTCGCCTCGATAGGAAGCTGAGAAAATTAACTTTTTTGTTGGGCTCTCAAGAATGGAGAAATTTTACTCGGTGTTAAATTATGTGGAATGAATAGAGATTCTAGGTTCAGTTCAGTTCTGATGGTTGAAGATTCAATTACCTGTGTTTATAACGAAATTGATTACTACCTACTTCAGTTAGGAACGGAATTATATGTACTTTACAGAAGGAAGTGTTTCAATTTACTGCCGAGCATGGTTCCTGCAAACGATAATTATTCATAATTGAATAAAAATAAGGAAAAATGTAATGTTGTTTCTCATCCGTTCCGGTTACGTTTTCCGTTGAGTGTCGCACGCTAAATTAAATTAGCTCCAGCGCTCATTTTTTACGCTTTACACCCGACAAAATCTGCAGTTCGAATCTCGTATAGAAAATTTACATTAATTAAACGTTGACAACCGAGAGCCTTTCCAGACGTGGAAAATGTCATAAATTATTCCCGTACCGGAATTGTGTACATTTGCGTTATGTGTCGGAAGAAGTGCGAATCATTCTGCAAATAAATAGCTCCGGCAAAGTTAATGAACGTGCAGGTGAATAAACTTCTGTGAGCTGTAAAACATCTACTATCAGATAATTTGTTGCTCAGTGCGTGATGTTCATATACTGTTGAATTGAAGAAAAAAGTCAAAATTCGTATTTTAGATTTGACAAATGTCAGGTGAGATTTTACTCCTTAATCTCCAAATATCTTGAAGCAAAAACTTAAAATGGAATGAAATGCTGTCCCAAACTTGAATATCAAAAATGCAGTCCTCCGAAATTGAAAAATACTGTCGGATACACTGAATTGATCGGGAAAGCACAAGTCTATCAAATTGGCCAATAAAATAGTTAATTAATTCTCACGCCCCTTTTATTGTTGCGTCCCGCATAGCTCAAATCAAAAAGATATTTAAATAAATGAAGACATTCTACCAGCAATATTCCACCATTTCCGTTTCCGATTGGCAGTAGCGAATATTATCCTCTTTTAAGTCTACTTCAGTTCTGACGTTCCAGCGGTCGGCTTATATATTGGCTCCCGGAGAGTCTGGTTAAAAACTCGAAGTTCTCGGCGAGAACCCAAAAGCAGCAGATATAATTTATAAATGAAACCAAATCACTCACAAACTAATTCCCAGAAATTTATTGCCCCACTGGCTGCCTGTATCTAGCATTCTTGCCTAAAACAAGGGTCAGTTGTGGATGAGCCGTGGTGGTGGTAGTCCGCGGCAAGCGGTTCGCACTCCACCCGCATCACCAGTTTACTCCCACGCAAGGCTTGTGAAACGTTGATTCATTCCCGTTCCGGCGTTTTATCGGTCTCCGCAAATGGGTACCCACGGATGCTTTGCCGGAAGGGATGGTCAGATGGGTAAGGGTTTGATAATTGTTTATTTTTGCCGGAAAATCAGAATATTCTACCATAAAGTTTCTTTGTGTAGGATTTATCGCACATTTGAGTCGTAATTTGTCCAGCAGTAAAAATTTTACGATCATCCCTCTTATCGCGCCAGCACAGTGCGTACGATCTTGGCGGTTTGTTTTCATTGTCCTCGCGTATCTATGGATTTGTTACCGGTCTCACAGTATCGGGTTTTTGGTCCCAACACTGTACCTACCTTCTGCCTCTGTGTGTCTACTTTGTGCTACACTTGCCGACAGATGGATTACCGCGCTTTTTGTTCCCGGACAGCTTTTTCATTCTCGAGAAAATATTTTCTCCATTTCGGAATGCTGCCGCTGGCTGACTGGCACTGCTGATGACTAGACTGTCGGTGTAAGTTGCTATCAATGCTGCTGCTATGAAATGGTAGACGCGTTCGTAGCGATATGTTTGTTCCACTAGTTTACCCGCTTAACAGATGAAGGGTTTAGAGAATTTGCTGACTAGAGAAGGGTTGCTGTACGGTGGCGTTACACAGCTTTTGTTCTAGCCGACGCACGGACGCACGGCTTAATGTTCAGCGAAGCGATTCGGATTTCATAGCACTTCGAAGACTAATAACATTATGCTTTCTCGTATGACCATGATTTTGCACTGGACAGCCACTGTTAGAGGTGCTGACGGCATTGTTGTATCGACTCAAGTATGCATATGCTTTCACGTGATGGAAAGTTTTATGACAGCAATTTTCTTGGACGCTTCCCGTTTATGTTGATGACAGTACTGCTCGTTTGACTCTTTGATTTGTTAGGTTTCACTAGAGCTTCAAGAGCTATGTTGCCTACAGTTTGATGGTGTGAATATTGTTGAGTCAGATCTTGGAGGGAGTTGCTTCGATACTTCATTTCAAATGACAATTTGAGTTGCACCACTTTTGAGAACCAGGCGTTGTTGATCGCCAGAAACGCGCACGTACGCCCCCTTGGAACCATTGACGAAAACCTAAATTAATCCATCTAGCGGTCACACCCAGCCTTTCTCATTAAAACTTATTATTTGTAAAATAGATTTACATGAACGCTTCAATCCAATAAATGTGTATTCACTTTTTGGGCTCTAAAATAATGATGTTGTAATAGAAGTATAAAATAGGAAATTTGACGTAATGTCATTTGCTCAAGAAATAGCGAAATAAAAGAAATGACTTCGGATTTCGAACAATTCAATCACGAGCGATACCGGGAACATTAAAATGGTACGATACTACATTTAAATAATATTGTGGCATATGAGCCGTTGAGAGCAAAAGTGGTACATGTGCCATAAGGTAAATTTTTCAGGAGACGCGATAAATGAAAACACTCAAATAGTAAATTATTTTCAACAATTTTTTCCAACATAACTTCACTAAATCATTGCTGGAAAGGTTTCAAAAGACGGTACACGAAAACATAACAAGTTCTGGTTGAGAAACTCACACAAACTTCAATGGAAAAACATGTACCACTTTTGTTCTATGGGAAAAATAATGACAACCAGAAAACGTTGAGAGTAAAAGTGGTACATGTCCAGTGTGAGCATGAATGATGCATTATAGCTCTCTAATCTGAAGACATAGAGCATTCATGTCTTCGGCAAAGTTGTCCAAGTGATTGAGTACTATTGAATGATGATCTGTTTGTTAAGGAATTCTGTCTCTTCGCGGCGCTAGTGTATATGTATTTGGTAACAGCATACGATTTGATACTGAAGTAGGTGAAACACTAGCGCCACGTAGTGAGAAATTTCCAAAGCAGACAGATCTTCATCTGAAAGTACTCAATCACTTGACCAACTTTGTTGAAGACATGATTGTTTTATCTCCTAAGATCCTCGACTTACAATTCATCTAACATGCACAGACTGGACATGTACCACTTCTGCTCTCAACGAATTGGTGATTATGTTATTTGCCAAAAATTGTTTTGGCTATAACTTTGGTTTAGGTTGTCAGATCTCGGTTTTTCTTGGACATACTAGTACATTACTGCGTCCCGCATCAATTTATGCAAAAAACCCAAAAAGTGCAAAAATGACACATGTACCACTTTTGCTCTCAACGGCTCATATATATATTGATCAAAGCAGGAATAGTTTTAAATAGCCTTTGAATTTCTTTTCTTTCCATAACTTCTGAACCACATATCAAATTGTTATGAAGTTTGTTATTTGTAAGTTTGAGAGATGACTCGTTCGTATGACACTAGTTATGTTCAAATAAGTCGTGTAATCTTTGAGATAATAGAATTTCGTTGTTTTATTAACAATTTAATACATAACGGTTGTTTAGTTCGATTATAATTAAATTAAATGGGAACGTATAGGGCAGCCAAACTTTGAAACCACGTGTTCAATCATAATTCATCAGGTAACCCTTAACTAGCCCGTTCATTTAATAATACTATTGATCAAATCGGTTGTGTACTTTCTGAGATAATGTAGTTTCTTGATTTTCACAATTCGGTACATTACAGACGAAGTTATAGTTCGTCCTGGAGGCATCCAAATGGAGAAGCCTGCTCCCAGATCGATCACGTACTGATTGACGGTCGGCACTTTTCGGATGTTACTGATGTTAGGTCTTTTCGGGGACCAAACATTGACTCTGACCATTATCTCGTCGTTTGTAAGATTCGCGCACGGTTGTCGAACGTGCTGAAATCTCGTACAGAGAGGACGACGCGTTTCAACATTCAGCGGTTGAAAGCTGATGGCGTGGCAGCAGAATACGCCAGAGAGCTGGATCAACGGATCGCAGAACAGCAGGAGGAAGGAGGAGAAGACATAAATGGGCTGTGGAGCAGTATTCACGGCGCCATCGAAACGACTGCGAGAGAGGTGGTAGGTATGACGCGTGGAAGACAGCCTAACGGCTGGTTCGATGCTGAGTGCCAGAGAGCGACAGATGAGAAGAACCGTGCCAGGAGCCGCATGCTCACTGCGGCTACGCGTCAGAACAGAGAAAGGTACAGGGTGGCAAGAGCTGCCGAAAATAGAACTCACCGTCAGAAGAAGCGCGAGTACGAGGAGCAGGTGCTCGCCAGCGCAGAGGACAGCTGTGCTGAAAACGACGTGCGGAGATTCTATAGAACTGTCAACAGAGTCAGAAGCAGGAATTTCCCTGTGCCGGTCATGTGTAATGACAAGGACGGCAACCTGCTCACTGATAAACCGACAGTTGCAGCCAGGTGGAAGGAGCATTTTCAGGTGCTATTGAACGGTGAGGAACCGGATGAGCAGAGCAGGAACAGGATGACGATTGTGAGTGACGAACAAGCTGTGGAGCCACCGAAACAGGAGGAGTTGAAAAAGGCGATTAGTGAGCTGAAAAACGGCAAGGCCGCTGGGAAGGACGGTATCCCGGCCGAACTTTTAAAAGCGGGAAGCGAGCGGCTGTACTATGCGATCCACCAGATAATACTAAAAATCTGGGCGGACGAACAAATGCCGAACGACTGGTTGGAAGGCCTCATATGCCCTATCTATAAGAAGGGCCATTGATTGGATTGTGGCAACTATCGAGGGATAACGTTGCTCAACTCCGCATATAAAGTGCTCTCACGTATCCTGTTCTTCAGATTGAGACCGCTAACGGAATCCTTTGTTGGCGAATACCAGGCTGGTTTTCGACAAGGGCGTTCCACGACGGATCAAATTTTCCACCCTGCGACGGATCCTCGATAAGTTCCGGGAGTACAACTTATCGACTCACCATCTGTTTGTGGACTTCAGGGCGGCATACGACTCAGTGAAAAGAAATGAGCTGTGGCAGATCATGCTGGAACACGGTTTCCCCTACGAAACTAATAAAGCTGAGTCGTATGACACTGAAGGGATCAAAATCGTGCGTGCGGATAGCTGGCGAGACATCAGCCGCGTTCGTAACGTTGGATGGACTGAAGCAGGATGATGCGCTCTCCAACCTACTGTTTAACATCGCTCTTGAGGGTGCAGTACGAAGAGCAAACGTCGAAAGAAACGGTACGATCATCACGAAATATCACATGCTTCTTGGTTTTGCGGACGACGTCGATATCATCGGTATCAACCGTAAGGCCGTGGAGGAGGCTTTCGTACCTTTTAAGAGAGAAGCAGCGAGATTAGGACTTGTCATTAACTCTGCCAAAACGAAGTATATGGTAGCTGGTAGAGAGCGTGGGAGTCCGCTTGGTGTTGGTGCTGAGGTGGAGATAGATGGGGAACGATTTGAAGTGGTTGACGAATTCGTTTATCTTGGTACGCTTGTGACATGTGACAACGATATGAGCCGTGAAGTGAAACGACGAGTTGCAGCTGCGAACAGGGCTTTCTACGGACTGCGTAACCAGCTAAGGTCCCGTAGTTTGCAAACTCGCACAAAACTAGCGCTGACGCTCCCGGTGGCCCTTTACGGACATGAAGCATGGACGCTGAAGGAAGCTGATCGGCGAGTGCTCGGAGTTTTTGAGCGTAAAGTTCTGCGATCGATACTTGGCAGTAAATTGGAAAGTGAAGTGTGGCACAGACGCATGAATCACGAGTTGTACCAGGTATACAAACATGCTGATATAGTGAAGGTAATACAGCGGGGCAGGCTTCAGTGGGCTGGACACGTAGCCAGGATGCCTTACGAGAGAGCCACCAAAACTATCTACAGTAGAGAACCAGGAAGAGGCCGTCGACTCCGTGGTAGGCCTCGCACGCGGTGGATGTGCGCGGTGGAAGAAGATACACGATCTGCTGGTGTACGGGGAGACTGGAGAACGGCTGCCCAAGACAGAAGAAGCTGGACATCTCTAATTCGTTCGGCCCTAGACCGGTGAACGGTCCGTTAGCCAAAAGAGTAAAAGTAAGTACAAAACGGTTGGAATAGAAATACGATTATAGTCGAATAAAATGGAAACCTAAAGGAAAGCCAAACTTTTCATTTGACACTAAGATTGTTGAATTTAGTCCAGCCATTTTTGGGAAAACGAGTGAATTTGAAAAGTCACCGGAACAAGTTTCTTTTTTTTTTAAACATTACCTCTAAACTAAAAATCCGATTGCAATGAAATTCAATAGGGTCTTATGGGGCAACTAGACCTCTCATTTGCAATTAATTTCATGAAGATCGGTCCAGCCATCTCTGAGAAAATCGAGTGAGATTGGGAGAGCGTTACATACACACACATACACACACACATACACACACACATACACACACACACACATACAGAAAATGCTCAGCTCGTTATACTAAGTCGATTGATATACGAGATTCGACCCTTTGGAGCACTTTTATACCTTTGGTTTTTCCAGTGATTGCTATACCTTTCTAGGAGAAAGGCAAAAAGATACTTGATATCTTATCGGGGAACTGAGATATTGGCATTTTTCTATGTGATGGAAAACTATGCATTTTAACAAATCGGTAGGAGTAATCGAGATACGCGGGATTATTACGACTTCTCCTTTGCAGTTTCCTATCAGAATTGTCGCTTCAAGGACATTTGCCATCGGGTAGTGGCAGCAATGCATCTGTTCGGTGGTAAATTTGACCTTGAATCTAAAAAGTAATAGTATTTGAAAATATTTGATTAGCATTTCTCTCTCAATTGAGTGTTTAAGTTATTATACTTTATTTTTCTTTTGTTCAAGACTCGTTTAAAAACTATAGAAACTAAGTGTGTAACTGACGATTTTAAGATATATGGGGTGTCGAACGTCGTGCATTTCGAGCTCGTCTTGTTCTTAACCGATCAACTTCCCTTCGGGACTCGTATATTTCCTGACTTTTTAATACTCTATCTTCAGTGTTGCGGAGCCTGACACTTTTATTGACCTGCTACTACTCGTGTCTTAACTCGCAAAACTGGAACAAAAACAACGAATTTAATTTTAATTCAACGGCATGTTCAGTATTTGAACAATGCACTTACAACAACTTCATCTGAACAAAAAACACTTCGACCACAGCAGAAATTCGTAGATTAGGGAACATTCCTTTTATAAAATACCCTTAGCGGCATCTTCGTTAGAAAGCATTCCCACTACATGTGGAAGAAAATTATTCGTAACCAACTGAAACCAGTATGAATACTCCACAGAATTCTTGCAAAAACACATTATTATTTTTAATCTATTCTGTTTATTACGCACCGACAGTGTCTTCTTCTCTCTTGAAAAACAGTCACAGCACAAATTAACAGAAACCGACGTTGAATTTAAGTGGCATCAACAGAAACCAATATGAAAATCGCATAGAACTATTCCATAAAATATTTAAAAAAATGAAAGGCTATCGTTTAAGTACGCCCCGGTGATGAAAACTTGTTCCGAATTTTTCCGATCAAAGGCAACAAAAAATCGTTACTCACTAAAACTCACAGAAAACCTCTCAGAATCTCAGAAGGGCGGGAAATATCAAGGGTTGGTTTGTTAACGTTTTATAACTTTTCCAGTTGATTTTCGTTATTGACATGGCATAGTGACAATATGGTTTTGTCCTGAACAAAAATTCTCGCAAAACCTAATGGCCAACGATTTTTCGAGTATTTTTTTTTTTTCAAACATACATGTTACCAATTGTTTTACACGTGACCGTGTGACATAAAGCTGTTTATGCGAGAATATGCATGTTTTCGGTTTAATGCCACCAGTTATCAGGGCTTTGGGCATTATCGAATATCACTCAACTGCGGAGCGCGAAGGTACATACAGACGTTTGAAATTAAATGGTAAATTGGTAGGTACACGGAGCTTCGAAATTTTCGCTTCAATGACATTAATATTGCATCTGCTTTTTGAGGCAAATCTGCTGCCTATGCACAGTGCAATTGACACTTCGCAACATTATAGTTTTCAATTCAACATTTAACAATTAATTGTAAATCCAGAGATTTGTAGGAATGCAATAGTGCCTATTTAACGAAACATGAACAGAAATCAATGTTTTTTGAGAAGCGAAAACTACACGTTTCTTTTACCAGCAAACAGAATCATTGCAGCATGAGCAAATGTCAACGATCTAAGTCAGTGTGCATTTTAGAGAAAATGGAACAGATTGATTAGATCCGAGCAATGGTAAATTAAATCATCGCACATGTAGTGTTATTCTTGTTCTTTCTTTTCATTTATCAGATATATAAATAAAACGATTATATGCAACTTTGCTCAAATAAGCCAGAAATTTAATTTACATTATCAAGTATATGCCCTTGAATAAAATCAAAGCCACGTTGAGAGTATTCACATGCATGTCGAGTTTCCCAGACAACCAGAAGTCGCATAAGTTTGTACGGATTACCTCGTAGAAAGTTCTATGGCACATCAGTATCGTATTGCTGTATGAACAACGTATGTGTTTAATCGCTTATGGTGTTATTTTGCGAACTTCTTGCGATATGTGTAACATACTCGCATAGTAATACACATAAACTCATATCATGCCTGTCCAAACTCGTAGTGAACTGACAAAGTGATGATTATACGTATAAAGCAAAAATCTCCAGTATCACGTCGTATTGCATATAAATTTAGTCGCAAAAGCTATCATTTTGCATCACCGTTAATGACTAAACTCATGAAAACAAGCCTAGATAACTAAAAATCGCTTTTGTTTGCACGGGTTACCTCGTATAAAGTTCTATGGTACATCACTATCGTATAGCTGTATGAGCAACCAAGTGTTTTATCGCATATGGTTTTGTGTTGCGAACTTCTTGCGATGAGTGTAACATACTCACACAGCAATACAGATAAACTCATATAATGTATATTCAAACTTTTATTAATTCCGCAAAGTGATTAACATACGCGAAAACCAAAAGTCTCATGTTTAGTCGCAGAAGGCATCATTTTGTAACACCGTAAACGACTGAATTTATGTTAACTATAGATGCCGCTAATGTTTGCACAGCTTACATCGCACAAGATATTATGATAGATCATTAGCTTGTATGACCAGTGTGAATGTTTCATCGCATATAACGTTGTTTTGCGGAATCTTTGCGCGAATAGGTAATAAACCCGGATTCAAAAACCAATTAACTTTTCTAATGCTTGGTTAAACTCGCAGTAAATCCACACACTGACGAATATGCGCGAAAATCGAAAACCATCCGCATTACAGCGTATCACATATGTATAAATTTAGTCACTTCCCGCCGCTGCTGCTCTTAAAAAAATTAGCCACAGAAAACATCTGCGGACAACTCGGATCAATGATGCACTAAAAAGCAAAGCCTTGGTGCTACATTCCGATTCGGAACTTGACCTTCTGTTAATTTATACACAGACTTCGCAGCCGACTGTTTAGTGTACAGGACAATTGACAGTCTCTCCCGAACCGAGACTCGAACCTACGACGACTGGCTTGTTGGGCCAGCATCGTACCTCAAGACCATCTGGGAGATTCAAGATGATGCACTACTTAGCATAATATCTTTGTTGGAAACTTGCCTATAATTGTTGTTGAAGGCAGTAAAATCACTCAATTTTGTTTAAACAAATGACACAGCACCGAGCGGCCATGACAATTCAACCAAAATGTAAACAACGAACGTTCCCGCAGAAATTTACAAACTAACTCGCAATACGAGATCTTATTAGATTCATGCTTTACGATGTCTTTTGGTCATTTATACGATGAAACTAGAAAGTTATTACCAAAACTCAGAGATTTCCGACAGCGAAACCACGGAGGAGAGAAAAGAATGATGCTTGACAATCTAAGAATCCAAGGTTCGAGTCCGGATGGATACCCAAATATTACAGCGTGTGCCCAAAGGAAAAAGAAAAGAATGGTAAAAACTAAACACTGGCATTTGTAATTTGCTATTTGTTGGAGTTGAACACTAAGCATAATACAATTCGTAAACCTTAAAATTAGAATTAACTTAGAACTAAATATGTTAAACGCCTAAATCTATACTTACACTAAAGGTCTTTCTTAACATTATTTCAATTGAATCAAATTCAAGGCGAAAACCAGTATGCTTTGTGCGCAAGTATTGGTCAATGGATCAAATAAATATTATTCGTTTATGGTCATCTATAAATCTAGAAGCAACTCAGATATGAGATCAGTACCCAATATATCAGTTGAACGTTGAAGTTGAAAAAGCTAAGTGGAATCTTTCTCCTATTGTTCCGCAACGTGTGCGCGGAACTAGCTCAGTGTGATAAGTGCTCGATCAGTGGAATCAAAGTTCATTCTAGCGGGCAAGTTGACTCAGTCCCCAAACTGCTATTCGTTTCGCGGCGTGAGTGATATTTGTGCTGCAGCTATTGCATTTTCCGGGAGCCAATTCATTGGCAAAAAAAATCCTTCGGTGGCCGGCAAATTTAGTTCGTATCGAGAACATTTGGTCCTTCGAGCCGGATCGAAGGAATATAGCAAACCGGGAAGTGCGCGTAATGTGACAAAAAACGCGTTAAAGAGTCATCGTTTGACTAATTAATTGCCACCGCACGTGTTCGGACAACAATTCGCCATCGCGAAATTGATTGTAGCCGCCATCGCGCTCACGGCTGCGCAGTGAATATAAATGCGCAAACATAAATCTGATTTGTGCGCGATTATTTGCGTGATCGACACGCATTAACTAACGGTAGTGACACGGTTAGTCGCGAAGTGATAAATTTCGTGCGGAAGAGCGCATTATTACTGAGGAAAGCGCCGAGGACAGGTGTCGTACCACGACGCCATCGAGCTGGCGGTATTGTTATTGCGTTGTAAACGCCATTTTGGACGCTTGGAGCGTCGCTTGGGTAGCCATTGCTACAAATAGTGATCAAGCTGATCGCTATCTCGATTACCGTCAGTGGACCCAATAACGGACTGGAAATTTGGTGAGTTCGTTCTGATTTATCCGCATGTGGCTAGCAGTAGCATTTTAATCATAAGAAAGTGGGTTAAGTGGGTGACTTTAAGTCATTGTGGCAATTGGTGTTTAAGACGGTCGCTAATCGAGTGGAAAACGTTTCGCGCCCTCGATTTGCGATACCGCGTAGAAGTGGGTACGTTCGCGACGGGAAGGAGCATACGAATCGTTTTAAAACTGCTCACTTCCGGTCGAATTCGCGTTCGCGAAGATCAAATCACCGCGACGGGAAGGATTAATCCGTGCGATTGTGATTTGCTCTCGATTTCGGTTTGGTTTCGCTTAGAAACGATCAGTCCGCGTCGGGAAGGAGATTCGTTTTCGTTTTGGCTGTCGTTTCCGTTTCGATTTTCGTAACATGCCACCTAAGGAGGAAAAGGTGCTGTCTGACCGACTGGTCCAGCGGAAAGAGTTAATGTCAATCCGTGATGCGGTTGAGAAATTTATCGCTCGATTCGAGCCCGCGCGTGACTTATGTCAAGTGAATGTGCGATTAGAATCCTTGGACCGTGCTTATACACAATTTATGGAAGTACAGAATGATGTCGAGAGGTTGGACAAGAACGATAACTTGGAGACGCATTTGACGGAACGCGTGGATTTTGAGCAACGATACTGCGAAGCGAAGGGTTTTCTGCTTTCTCATTTCGGCAACGACGTTAACCAGACGTTAAATAATTCTGTGATGGCCAATTCTCATTCAACATCATCCAGTTTCCACCTCCGATTGCCAAAGATTGACCTACCGAGATTCAATGGTGACTTCTCACGTTGGTTGTCATTTCGGGACACCATCATGTAGATGGTACATTCCAATGCCGACATCCCAACGGTCGCCAAGCTACAGTATCTCATACAGTCACTAGAAGGCGACGCCAAGAAGCCGTTTGAGTCGGTAGACATCGAAGCCGAATTCATCAACATGGGATGCACTTCTGAAAAGGTACGATAACCGCCGTTTTCTCTAGCGACAGCTATTTAGAACCCTTTACGATCTACCATCGGTAAAGCAGGAGTCTGCTACACGGTTACACAATCTCGTCAATGATTTTCAGCGCCATGTTCGAGCCTTGGCGAAGTTGGGTGAACTCGTGCAGCATTGGGACGCTGGTGAATATACTGTCGTATAAGCTGGATCCGTCCACACTACGAGCCTGGGAGGAGAAAACGAGCAACAAAGACGACGTGACATACGAAGAACTGGTTGAGTTCATCTACCAACGTGTACGTGTGTTGAATTCTGTAGGTCCTGGGATACAGCAACCGACAACATCGAAGGTGGCCGGCAGTACTTGGGAAGAAACCAAGTTGAAATTCGCAGCCAATGCAGCTGAACTGTCCAACAAGTCTCCGTCATGCCTGTTGTCGTGCTCAGACAGCCACTCCTTACGAAATTGCCCAGTGTTTCTGGCAAAAGGTGTCCGCCAGCGTCGCGAGCTGGTTTCGCAGAAACGGTTATGTTGGAACTGTTTGAGTTTCGGCCATCAAGCGAAAAAATGTAGGTCGAAATATACGTGTCGTTCGTGTCACGACAAACATCATTCATTATTACATGATTCGTCTTCAAGCAAAGGCACGCAAAATGCTACCGATTCAGGATCGCCACAACCAATCTCCCCGGTTCAGCAACCGCTTCCATCTGCTTCAAACTCCGTTCAACCGCAAGTAAGCATGGCGGCTCAAACCGCATGCAATATGGTCCTGTTGGAAACAGTTGCACTCAACGTTGCTGATGATCACGGTAAGGAATACAAGGCCAGAGCACTCCTTGATTCGGCATCCATGTCGAATTTCATTTCGAAGAATTTCGCACAGCTTCTGCTCACCCGTCGGTCGAAGGTGGATATTTCAGTTGCAGGGATCGGCCTGTCCACACAAAGGATTAAGAGCGCTATTAGGGCTACAATAGTGTCGAGAACTCAACCATTCACTACCAAACTCGAGTTTCTCATCTTGGGGCAGCCATCCGCTGAGCTGCCAACCATGCCGATCGATATATCGGCCTGGAATCTCCCGCAAGTTACGCTTGCAGATGCACAATTCCATGTACCAGGAAGTATTGATCTTGTTATCGGAAGTGAAGCTTTCTGGGAATTACATACAGGTAGGAAGCTCTGTATTGGAAATGGGCTTCCTTGGTTGAGTGAATCGCCATTCGGATGGGCGGTCTCTGGTGCCGCATCAAATGGGCTTATGTGCATTCCACGGATCTGCAATTTTTCCACTTTAAATCAACAGCTAGAGGCTGCACTTCAGAAGTTCGAACGATTCCCACTGGGCCTGCACACTCCATCGAAGAGAATCGTTGCGAAGAATTGTACAACGCAACTGTTAGTCGCGGACCGTCGGGTAGATATATCGTGCGGCTGCCACGAGTTGAAAATCCTGAAATCATTCTGGGGACCTCCAGGGCTATTGCAGAACGCCGTTTTCATAGTCTGGAGCGTCGATTTTCCTACAGTCAAGGACTCGTATCACCGCTTTATGGCTGAGTATGAACAGCTCGGTCATATGAAAAGGCTAGAAGAGCCTATAGACGATACCAAATTACATTGCTACTTACCGCATTACCCAGTATTCAAGGACTCTAGCACAACGACGAAGGTCAGAGTCGTTTTTGACGCGTCGTGCAAGACGGCGTCTGGTTATTCACTCAACGACACGTTACTGGTTGGACCCGTAGTGCAGCAAGACTTGCTGTCCATCGTCATGAGGTTTCGGACACATCCCATCGCTCTCGTTGCCGACATTGAAAAAATGTACCGGCAAATTCGGCTTCACACTGAGGATCAACCGCTTCAGCGAATCCTATGGCGTGCGCACCCAGACGCACCTGTTTTCACTTATGAGCTGCAGACAGTAACATATGGCACGGCTAGTGCTCCTTATCTGGCCACTCGATCTTTGCAGCAGATAGCAGAGGATAATCGACAGTATTATCCTACAACAGCCAACTCAGTCACGGAAGATTTCTACGTGGACGATTTTCTGTCTGGTGCGCCAGACATAGAATCTGCTATAAGACGTCGCAAAGAAGTTTCAACAATGCTTAGCACCGCTGGGCTGCCACTAAAAAAGTGGGCATCGAATGCCCCCGAGGTTCTCGAGGATGTCCCGCCAGACGATCTGGCCATTCTCCCTTATCGGAACCTACAGGACGATCAAGCCGTGTCCACCCTCGGTCTTGTTTGGGAACCAAAGTCGGACGTACTGCCCGCTCCCGTCCTGACAAAACGCAAGGTACTGTCGTACATTGCGCAGATTTTCGACCCACTTGGAATCGTGGGTCCAACGATTGCCATGGCCAAACTCTTCATGCAACATCTCTGGGCGTTGAAAAAGAATGGCGAATCCTGTGAGTGGGACACTCCGCTCCCCCCGAAACTGCAAGCGGTATGGAAACAATTCCATACCACACTTTTGATGATAGGCGAAGTTCGCGTTCCACGTTTCGTGTCTGTACCTGAGGGCAATAACATCCAGCTTCATTTTTTCTCGGATGCGTCAGAGCGAGCTTATGGGACATGCTGCTATGTTCGTACCGAAACTGCAGGTATTGTTTCGGTCCATTTGTTGGCTTCTAAATCTAAAGTCTCGCCGTTAGCTACACGTCACACTATCGCCAGGTTGGAGTTATGCGCCGCAGAATTATCGGTCAAGCTGTACAAGAAAATTAAAACCGCCGTAAAACTGTCATCAATCGCATACTTCTGGACAGATTCCGCAACTGTTTGCGTGGTTGCGTGGGCCTCCGACGCGTTGGAAAACCTTCGTTGCCAACCGGGTATCGAAGATGCAGCTTTCTACCGATCCAGAGATCTGGTGTCACGTTTCCGGCATCGAGAATCCCGCCGACGATTTATCACGCGGTTTGAACCCAATCGATCTCCTAAATCGCACACGCTGGTGGACTGGCCCACCATATCTACTGCTTCCGCAAGAACGTTGGCCAAAATCACCGTTGTTGGAACGAGAATCAACTGATGTGGCTGCCGAGGGACGCAAGGTCCCACTTGTTGCCATGACCACAACACAACTCAGCTTCTGCAATTGGCTGTTTGCACGATACTCCAGCTATACAAAACTACGCCGAGTAACTGCTTTCTGTCAACGTTTCCTTCGAGCGTTCCGTGCGCGCTACCTGCTACGTCGTTTAAATACAAGAAAGGACACACCGCTTATCGTAAAGAACACACATCGTTTAGTTTCACCGATAGTTTCACCGCTTACCACGCGCGAACTTGAATACGCCGAACTGTCACTCTGCTACCTAGCACAAGCAGAGATATTTGCTCAAGAGATCTCCGATCTCACTGCTGGCGAACAAGTTGCCAAATCGTCAGTACTTAAATGGTTGAACCCGTTTATTGATTCGGATCGCATCCTACGTGTTGGTGGCCGGCTTCGTCATGCCGCTTCCAATGACAAACGTCATCCGATAGTGTTGTCTGCTGAGCATCCATTTTCTGCTCTGTTGGCTAGTCACTTCCATTTGAAGCTACTGCACGCAGGTCCGCAATTCCTGCTAGCCACTCTCCGCCAGAAGTTTTTGATTCTTGGCGGGAGGAATTTAGTAATATCCGTCTTCCACCATTGCCACACTTGTTTTCGTAGCAAGCCCACACTAGTCCAGCAGAGCACAGCAGATTTACCCCAATCGCGAGTGTCACCGACGCGACCGTTTTCCGTCTGCGGAGTCGATTACTGTGGACCATTCTTTCTGAAGTCCGTAGTCCGCAACCGTGGCCCTACAAAGGTGTATGTGGCCATCTTCGTCTGCTTCTCTACAAAGGCGGTTCACATCGAGCTGGTGAGTGACCTGTCTACGCCAGCGTTCCTAGCAGCTCTTCGTCGTTTGGTGGCCCGCAGAGGTAAAATAAGTGAACTGCACTCGGACAACGCAACCGCCTTCAAGGGTGCTTCAAATGCACTAAACAGTGTTTACCGGATGCTGAAGGTCGATGGAGAAGATCGGAAGCAGATCTTCAACTGGTGTTCCGAGAATGAGATAACCTGAAAATTCATTCCACCTCGAGCACCACATTTTGGTGGCCTCTGGGAGGCCGCGGTCAAGTCAGCGAAGACCCAACTACTGAAAACAATGGGCAACGTCAACATAGCATATGAGGATATGCTCACATTACTGGCGCAGATAGAAATGTGCCTTAATTCTCGTCCGCTACCGGACGATCCATCCGATTTAGAGGTCCTCACGCCAGGACACTTCCTCGTGGGAAATAGTCTACAAGCTATTCCTGAAGCCGACCTTAAGGAAACTCCGGGTAATCGTTTGACCAGTTGAAAGCTGACTCAGAAACGGTTTCAAATAATTTGGTCTCGTTGGTATCCAGAGTATTTGCAGCAGTTGCAGTCCCGAGCAACAAAGGGTTGCAACCCACCAGTTGCGGTCGAAGTCGGCAGAATCGTCGTCATCAAGGAGGACAACATCCCACCTGCCAGCTGGCCGCTAGGCAGGATCATCAAGTGTCATCCGGGCAAAGTTGGTGTCGTTCGTGTGGTCACGCTGCGAACCGCAACATCCAAAGAAGTTGTCCACCCCGTAGCCAAAATCGCCCTGCTTCCGACAGTCTCGAAGAATCCATAATCCTGGTAGAGCCACCCGGACCGGGAGAACCTGCTCGAGGCGCACCTGCGCATCGCACAGGTAATTGCAATTCCAATGTATTAAATCCAATCGTTCGATCTACCTGATCTTTTCTTTCTTCTCGGTGATGGTGAGGAAATCATGTGAAGACAGTACTCGCTTCCTATGGCTCCAACTGTTGAATTTACCGGTCGATGGATGGGAAACAAAAATACAGTATCCGTTTCTCATCAAAACTGCTGCAGTCGAGCAAGCTCTATGGAACTATTGAAACACCGACGTATTTCAAGGTGGCCGGAATGTTGGAGTTGAACACTAAGCATAATACAATTCGTAAACCTTAAATTTAGAATTAACTTAGAACTAAATATGTTAAACGCCTAAATCTATACTTACGCTAAAGGTCTTTCTTAACATAAATTCAATTGAATCAAATTCAAGGCGAACACCAGTATGCTTTGTGCGCAAGTATTGGTCAATCGATCAAATAAATATTATTCGTTTATTGTCATCTATAAATCTAGAAGCAACTCAGATATGAGATCAGTACCCAATATATCAGTGGAACAGTACGGTCGGTTTGCGCGTTTCTAGTCCGAAAGCAAATAAAGTGAAAAAGCTAAGTGGAATCTTTCTCCTATTGTTCCGCAACGTGTGCGCGGAACTAGCTCAGTGTGATAAGTGCTCGATCAGTGGAATCAAAGTTCATTCTGGCGGGCAAGTTGGCTCAGTCCCCAAACTGCTATCCGTTTTGCGGCGTGAGTGATATTTGTGCTGCAGCTAGTGCATTTTCCGGGAGCCAATTCATTGGCAAAGAAAAACCTTCGGTGGCCGGCAAATTTAGTTCGTATCGCGAACACTATTCCTTGTAATATGAATAGCAAGGGATAAATAATGCAAAATAATTGCTACTTTGTTCGCTATATTTTTTTATTTTTACTTGAAGGTGATTTAATCGCACGTTATAATAAACAAATACGGAGGAATGCATGGCGAACATCGCATAAATATCTGAAATAATTTGCTAATGTTGACTTGTGAAGTCGCATTAAGTAATAAAAGAACCCGTAGTGAATATTCATATATCGCTTATAGTTTCGTTTCAAATCGCAAATATGAAGTTGTAGAGTGGCATTGAATCATGAAACAGCTCGTATAAGTTATCAAGCTTTAACAGTTAAAGTCGCATATATGAACTTTTTTCATCGTAAAAGTTTTTTGATATTTTGGAAATGCACGCATATCGCCTCCACTTTTGCGCGAATAAGCAACATTAGCAGCATCTTGTGCGACGGAACTATCACGAATAAATGCACGTACAATGCGATGACTGTTTGCATTATACGCGTAAATTGGTTGTCTGGGTTGTTGCTACCACGCTATAGCTCTTTTGCAGAAAAGGTGTAGTAGGCAGCGAAAACGAATATCACTTTATATGTGAATCATTAACAGGTGCTTGTTTACTCAGCAACGACGCCTCAATAACGGCGCTACAACAGGTTGTCTACCGCTCATAGCCTGCAATCATAATAATCTAATGACGTTGTTTTTGGAGTAAAAGGCGGGAAAAGGCGAAAATGTATTTCATTTTTTTTTAACTTTATCAATTGATTATTGTTATTTTCATGACTTATTAACTCGTCGGAGATCAAGACAAAACAAGCACAAAAAGAATCATTTAAATCCGTTGATTTCATTTGGAGTGAAACGCCGTTATACAGACACCAACATATTTTTATTTAATAGATTGATTTCAAGTAGCACACCTAATACAAACGGAGACGATTTTTGTGTCTTATGACCGTGTTACCGTTGCGCAACTCTTGCCCTACAATGTTCATGCAGAAAAGTGCCAGCAAATTTCTTACGAATGCTTACGAAGGGGAGAGGGGGATTCAGAAGCATCTTACGTAAGAATTAAAAATTTATAAAAAACTGAAAAAAAAGTTTACAAAACAAAAAAAATTAAATTAGTTGAATTTTTTTATCGCTGCGATCTTAACAGTTGAACCTTGGGAAAGCAGTGAATCGCCGTCGCTGGGTGATTGCGTGCTTTACTTCAATTTCTTACTTAATTTTGAATTTTGTTTACTTTAACATAGTATTAACTGTATTAACTTGTTCTGTTTCATCCTCTACGAATATGCTATGTGTAAAAAAACCTAAATTATTTCAACTAGCGGTCAGACTCAGCCTTTCTCATTTAAACTTATTATTTGTAAAAATAGATTTACATGAATGCTTAAATCTAATAAAGGTATATTCACTCTTTGGGTTCCAAAATATTGATGTTGTTATTAAAGTATAAAATATGAAATTTAACGTAATGTTAGTGCTGAAGAAATAGCGAAATAAAAGAAATGGCTCTTAATTTCGAACAATTTAATCACGAGCGTTCAGATAGTACGATACCATATTTAAATCATGTTGAGGCCATATTGATCAAAGCAGGTATATTGTTGAATAGTCTTCATAATTCATAATACATCAGTTAACCCTTAACTAGTTCGTTCATCTGAAATCAATATTGTTCAAATCGGTTGTGTAGTTTCTAAGATAATGAAGTTTCGTGATTTTCACATTTCGATACATTACAGACGAAGTTACAGTCCGATTACAGCAAAATTAAATAGGGTGTTATGAGGCAGCTAGACCTTTCATTTGATACAAATTCTGTGGAAATCGGGTCAACCATCTCTTATTGAGTCCAAGTAGTTTTCGGGATATGTTTCTTTTCATAGCTGGATTTCACATTTTTGAACATAACAGGCAAAGTAATAATCCATTTGAAAAAAAAAGTGATATTGGGAGAGCATCACACACACACACATACACATACACACACATGCAGAAAATGCTCAGCTCGTCGAACTGAGTCGAATGATTTACGACATTCGGTCCTTTTGAGCACTTTTATACCTTTAATTTTTGCAGTGATTGCTATATCTTTCTAGGAGAAAGGTAAAAAGTGAAATGATAGATATGACTTTTAATTTCAACTTCAATCCCGAGCAAGGCCGTAAACATTAAATTAGTACAATATCAAATTTAAATGATATTGAGGCCACATATTTTGATCGTAGCTATAGTTTTAAACAGCCTGCGGGTTACGTTTCTTTCTATAACTTTTAAACCACATGTTTAAACATTATGAAATTCATTGTTTAAGGGTTCAAAAGCCCATTATTTTTAATTCAACTATGTTCATAGCTTCTGAGATATAAGAGCGTTTTTCACATTCTGACGCAGCGCCAAAACTAAAAGTTTGATTACAATGAAATTCAATAGCAACATAAGCGGCAAATAGATCTTTAATTTGACACCAAGATAGAAAGAATCGGTCAGACCATCTCTGGGAAAAGTGAGTGCGAAAAAAAGGTGCACATACACACGTACACACGTACACACCCACACACAAACATATACTCTTATACATGCATATATGCAGAAAATGCTCAATTCGTCGAACTGAGTCGAGTAGTATATGAAATTCGGCCATTCGGATCCCATTTCTACCTTTTAATTAGCCAGTGATCGTTAGGAGATAGTCAATATTTTTACTTTCATTTTGTGATTTCACATTTTTATAAACAACGGACAAAGTAACAATCCGATTGCAATGAAATTCAATAGCAACCTATGGAGCAACCAGACCTTTCATTTGACACTAATTTTGTGAAAATCGGTTCAGCCATCTCTGAGAAAAATGAGTGAGTTTAAACAATCTCAGGATAACTTTTCTTTATATAACTTTTGAACCATTTGTTCAATCAAAACGAAATTCAAAAGTTAAGGGTTCTGAAAACAGCCCAATCATTTGAAACCCGTTTTTTTGAAATCGGTTATGTGGTTTCTGAGATATTGATGTTTCGTGATTTTTACATTTTGATACATAACCTCTAAACTAAAAATCCGATTACAATGACATTCGATAGCAACTTATGGCGCAACTAGACCTTTCATTTGCAATTAATTTTATGAAAATCGGTCCAGCCATCTCTGAGAAAAGTGAGTGAGAAAAAAAAGTTGCACATACACACACACACATACACACATACACACATACATACATACATACAGAAAATGCTCAGTTCGTCGAAAGGGGTCGAGTGGTATATGCCATTCGGCCATTGGGACCACTTTTGTACCTTTGGTTTTTCCAGAGATTGCTATACCTTTCTAGGAGAAAGGCAAAAATGTTATACGTTCGAAAATATTTTTTTCCCTAAAAAGACAATCTTACGTAAGATTCATGGGGGAGGGGAGAGGAGTGATGCAAAATCTTACTAAGCCTTATTATGGGGGGAGGGGGAGTCGAAAATTTCGAAAAAAGTCCTTACACAATAAATGGATGACGCCATATTTATATACTATGTCTTTCAAACCAAACATATTTCGTCTCCTAATTTGCTATGTATTAAAAAATGTTTTTAAATTTCCCCATGGGCGCAACTAAGGAAAATTTCTAGGGTGGGCTAGTTTTCATGTATTTCATTTTAAAAAAGAGAAAAAAGAGTTTAAATATGCTTATTTAACGACGCTTAAAATAGTATCGTAAAAGCAGAAAAAATCACTTCGGGATAGAATCTCCGAAGATGTACTGAATATCTTGAACACATCGTCAACGCCAAGCTCTTTCAGCAACAATGATTAGGGTTTGCAATATTCCCGTAAATAGATTTCCCGGGAAACGGGAATGAAAAATCTCATTTCCCGGGAATTCCCGGGAACCGGGAAAGGAAAAAATCCTTAGAAAAAATGAGATTTCAAATAAAGTTTATTAGTAAAAAGTTTCAAACAATCGATTACAATTTAATTATCAATTGAAGCACAAAATTTATTCAAGTTCACTCCAGAAATTCATGAACAATCGTCTAACAATCGCCTCAGTTCCGCTGACAATTTTTCGTTAGGCCCAAATAATGTAGTTCCCTGCTGTAACACTTCGCTTAAGATCGCTGAATCACCGCTGGTGTCTGATTTCTAAAATACTTCTAAATCACCGATTCCAGCTCTTGCTACATGTCATTAGAAACTGAAGAGTCCAATACTTTTAGTTTGTTGGAGATAAAGCTGAGTGTTTGGCAGCCAGATTTTAGAACATTTGAATGCCTTCGTATTTAATGTGAAATCGCGGCCACGTCCCAAGTTACACTGACTGAGTTTTATTAATTTATTTATTTCTGGTCGAATTGATTTACGGGTTTCAATTTCTTTTATCAATTAGCAGGTTTCAAAATTTTTTGTTGATAAACAAAGAAAAAATCAAGCAACTATCCGCGTAGTAGTAAACTCACTAGCGAAAAAAAGTCATGAGACGAAGAAAATATTTCTTAATTTATCGTTCACTGACTAAGACAGCATATATTTTTGACAAATAAATTAAGCAAATAATTTGATATTACACGGCAAGCAAATATTGATCGTCGTTTCAAGCAAATATTTGCTTCGTATAATGCACACTATGGAGCTGCTCTACACTTATACGACGTAAGTTTCGTGTTTTGATACGATATTTAGTTTTATTGCAATATTGTATGGCAAATTTTTCGAGGAGCTCGGGAATCCCGGGATCCCGGGAATCAATATTCCTATTCCCGGGATCCGGGAATCCCGGGAAAAGGCAATTCCCGGGAAATCGTTCCCGGGATTGCAAACCCTAACAATGATTCGATATTGGGGAGAGCTAGATTTGGTGAACGGCTGGGCAGTGCTTTTTAACAGTTCACCCGTACTAGTTAGAATAAAATAGACCCCAGTGTGGTTCAAGGCATAATGCCCTATTACTACCTCCACGTGGTACCGACTGGGATACGAGCAACCAAGGAAAAACCGGTGAACCGGTGGGGTAGTTGTTCTCCTTAGAGAGCAGCTTGTCTGCGCGTCTACTCCACAGGCTAGGGGCGGCTCAAACAGCGACTGATCCGGACCGGACGGTTGAACTATGAAATGCGGTGTCTCGCCAGCTACATCCATGGCGGCAGCTCCGTCGCGAGACTAGGCATCGCAGCCCTAGTAAGGCAGCATACTAAAATAAACATACTACGGAGAATCAAGAATTCAAAACGAACCGGAACAATCGGCAATGACCCAGCCGACGAAATAAGGACGACGATTAGAAGCTCAGTACATGTAACAGTAGATCGCTTAACGACCCGGATGTCGACCGGATTCTGCTGGATCAGCTAGAACCCCGCCACTTCGACATCGTTGCGCTCCAGGGGCATTGCCTGAAAGGAGAGAAGGAACGGTGGACAGGTTGTGTTTGTTGAGAATTAAAGGCCGGTTCCACAACTACACTATTCCCAATGTGCACTGCCCTCACGAAGGAAGACCTGATGCAGGGAAAGAAGCGTTCTACGCACAGCTGGAGAAACTCTACGATAGCTGCTCGCGTAGAGATATCAAGATCGTCGTTGGGGACATGAACGGAAGGATAGACTTATATAAGCCGGTTATCGGCCCGCACAGCCTGCTATGCACCAACTTCGCAGCTTCCCGCGGATTATCAGTCCAAAGTCCCTTCTTACCTCGACCAACGTACAGCAAAACAAATTGACCACGTTCTCAACGACGGCCCGTTCTTCTCAGACATTACAAACGTACGCACCAATCACGGTGATGATCGGACATGACCACTTCGATACAAAAAACTACAAAACCCTGATAACCGGTAGTCCTCTACGGAAGTCCTTTTGATATTTTCGAACAGATGGTGCCTATCGGCGAACAGAAGGTGACTATCTACGGTGGAGCATAAGCGGACGACGGATAATGGCTACAGCGCATGAACCATGAGCTACAAGCGCTGCTTGGAGAGAACCCCATTGCACACCTGGCGAAAGACAATAGGTTGCGGTGGGCCGGTCACATCATAAGAATGCCGGACGACAACCATGTGAAATCACTTCTCTCCAGCAACCCTACCGGCACAAGAAATTAAGGGGCGCAGCGTGCATGATGGCTCGATCAGATCGAAAGAGACTTGCGAGTGATGAGACGTCTGAACTGCTCTGATATATAGTATGGAATGTATATATATTGAATACAATCATTCTCTAGGAAATTCTAGGGAGGGGCTAAACACGTTCTAGGGGGGGCTTCAGCCCCCCCGTAATTGCGCCCATGGATTTCCCCAAATTTTTAGATTTTAAGAAGCATTAGAAAGAATACCTTTTTCATTTCACAACCATTCGAGGCAGCAAGCAACAGAGGTTTACGATTTGCTGCGACAGCACAGTGGTGCGAGAGCTCAAAAACGTGAACTAAATTCATTTGCTCTCCAAATAATGGTTTTATTGACATATTATCTTCCGAAGATATTTAGTATATAAAAAGGCTCAAATCATGACAAAAAGTTTTAGTCCGAAACTCAATCGCTAGTGGCGCTGCAAAATTTTACTTTTTAGTCCTACACTTTAGAGGAATGGTGTCTTCAACAAAGTTATAGATAAAGTTCTTACAAAAAACATTGTCGAAAACACCTTTGTACTAACTCTTTTGTTTTGGATATACAATATTTCTTATTAGACTTTCTCTAAAATTAGTTTTTTTCGAATATACAAAAAACTGTAATTTTTAGAAGGTTCTAATGTTCTACATATATTTGTATATCATCGAAACACACAACTTTGTAGAAGACACAAAATAGATAGCTTCCACACAAACCGAGTTATTGCCAAAAAATGTTAAAAAAGCATCATTTTTTGTACACACCAAGTACACAAAAATGCAAAAACTAGCAGACGAAACCTGCATAGAATGAAATATTATCAAAATCACTCTACAAAATCACTTTGATCGTTTGTCCCTTTTAGTATCTTCATTGCCTGATATGAAATTCAAAAACTAGTAATAGCTTTAGACAAATTCACGCAAAGAACCGATCTCACTGTATCGATCTTTTTTTAGTACTGTGAATCTAGAAGGCATTTTCTAGTCCGAGAAGGCACAAGAAAGCCGGAACAAAGACATCAAGAGGTATGATGAGCTTGCTGAAATATTTGAAAACGCAAAATAATTATTACCTTCATAGATACAGATTAGACCATATCAAAAAGTTATATAGAACAGCCGTAAATGTTGATTTACTATACCGTTTTCTGGAATCAATAGATCTAGTTATAAGCAGTTTGCGAGACAAGCCACCTAATGAGATCTGCGGTGATGGAAAATACAGGCTAGATATTATTTAGGAGGATAATGCTAATTCTGATGGGGATGATTTTTCAACTTTTTATTTTTTATACATTTATTTAAGCTAAATTAATACATAAAAATATAACTTAATTATTAAAACAATGCAATAGATGATACAACATTTTTATTTTGGAAAAGGTATGCAGTTATCAGTAATCTGGCCAACGTTTTGACGTGTATTGTCATCGAAAAAGTTGAGTAAGGCTGTTTTTTAAACAAAACTTAGGCAATGAAGATACTGGAAGGGACAAACGTTCAAAGTGATTTCGTAGAGTGATTATGATAATATTTCATTCTATGCAGGTTTCGTCTGCTAGTTTTTTGTCCGCTATTTTGTGCTCTATGTGTGTACAAAAAAGGATGCTCTTTTAACATTTTTTGGCACTATCTCGGTTTGTGTGGAAGCTATCTATTTTGAGTCTTCTACAAAGTTATGTGTTTCGATGATATACAAATGAATGTAAAACATTTTAACCTTCTAAATGTTACAGGTTTTTGTATATTCGAAAAAAACTAATTTTAAAGACAAGTCTAATAAGAAATGTTATGCATCCAAAACAAAAAGAGTTAGAAGAAAAGTGTCTTCGACAATGTTTTTTGTAAGAACTTTATCTCTGACTTTGCTGAAGACACCATTTCTCTAAAGTGTAAGACTAAAAAGTTAGATTTTGCAGCGCCACTAGCGGTTGAGTTTCGAACTAAAACTTTTTGTCATTATTTGAGCCTTTTTATATACTAAATATCTTTGGAAGATAGTATGTCATTAAAACCATTATTTGGAGAGCAAATGAATTAAGTTCACGTTTTTGAGCTCTCGTACCACTGTGGACAGGAGAAACGGCAACTGTGGTGGATCAATTTGAGAATCTAGCAAATTGAAGAAGATCCCCTAACGAGTTTTTTCTGTCCACCTTAAGTGATATCGAAACGTGAGAGCCGAAAAACTTCGATCTCGAAGACTGGTTTTATCAGGACTTCAGACTGGACGTTTTTCTCTAGCATTGCAGCTTGCAGTCTGATTGTGAAAGCCTGTTAAGTATTGATTTTGTTTCATATGTGCCACTGAATTCGAATGAAACTCAAGACCGTTCGATGTTTAAATCAACACGATATCTCATTCACAGCATCACTGCTACAAAAACTACACCACCACGTCGTCGGCAACTGCACAAAAAACGGAAATTTATCTGTTGATCTCTAAACTTTGCAGACAATAAAGTGTTTAGCTGTGTAAATAAATAAGTCCTCTTATCGCAGCACCGAGCGGAATAAATCACTTAAATTGAATTGAGCCAGTTTGTGCGAGAAACTCAGAATTGTCGTAAAAAGTTGCTCTCACCTCTCTGTGCTTCTCTTCGCTGCTCCGTACCTGGTCACAGAATAAGTAATTTAATATTAGAAAGCAGGTAAGCATTAAACTCTAGTTAACTCTAACTTGCTTAGGGCCAGACGGTGTGCACTCTAGAAAAAAACTGAGTTGCTGAACCATATGTTTTTAATGTTTTAACCTGTATAAAATTAAAATAAAATATAAATTGGTTTTTTCTAGTAGATTTGCCACATTTTTTCTATCCATTTCAAGTAATTTGGAAATTTAGAGAACGTGCATGATGTGTTATTATAGTCTACTCACCTCCGGAAAATATTTACTCACATACAAAACGTTCCTCCCCGTTGTTATCCCCAGCAGATACTGGAATTGAATTGCCCTGAGGTATGGCTGGAGGGAGCCTCGCGTGTGTGCAGTATGTGTAAACAGCAGCAATTGCCGCTCGGCATGCGACGGAGCAGCGTATGATGTAGCGGGCTAACGACCCATAATCGTGGCCAGCCATCGTTAACACCCAGCCGTGAAAATGGGAAAATCACAAAGTAATTTAATTCTCAACGACGACGACGACAGTGGTGCTATGTTACGGTGTGCAAAATAGAAAACATGCCCGTGTTGGTATTTGTTCCGATCGCCCGCGTGCAACATGTTTTATCCCAAAACATATTTTGATTGTTTTGACGGGCGCATGCTTAAACAGGCTTGTCACGTAGGGCGAGCGAAATCTGTTTTCGTAACGGCTTTGGTATTTAACAGAAACGGAAAGGCTATAATGTAATGATGATAATGTAATAAATTATTACTGAGCTGGATGGAAGTTTTCATAGAATCGAAGATTTAGGTATTTTTACACATAATGTTGTGTGTTGTTCTAGTTAACGCAGGCGAGTTTGATAATAGGATGGAGCAGGCGATTTACGTCACTGATGTAAGCAAAAGATACAAACTTTTTTCTATGTTAAGCCTTGTTGTATTACAAAAAAAAACATGAACTTTCAATAACTTAGCTGATTGGAACGCTATGTGGGCAAAAATCTCTTCCAGTATGCTTAAATGCTATCAGCCAAAAAACACACTCAACAAAGTGTTGGAATAAGCATCAAAATCGTAATTAAACGGAACCGTGAGCAACATGATATGTCCGACTGAACTAGAACTGTGGATTGTAGCCAAATAATTTGGTTGATCTATTTCCCAATTGGTCGCCGTCAGGTTGACGGAGGTCATAAAAAGTGATTGGATAGTGTTTTTTTTTTCTCTATAATATTCAATACGATTTCTGTACGTTTGGGTGTGAACCGATTTTTGCATCGCTGTTTCTATTTCACGAGTTGGGATTCCCACAGTTTTTCGTTGTTTATTTTCAAAGCATCAACTGCAAGCGATTGGAGTAAAACCAGTAAAGAAAAGCAAAAAATGAATAATTTCATTACACAATTTATGTTACGGTTTGCTTATTCGATGGATATCAACAATTACGTGTTCAAACTTTCAGTCAAATCGAAAATGGTCGATAAAAGTTATGTGTATTTTTAGATCCTTTGGCATGGGTTTGTCTTACTGTCACTAACAATAATAAATTTCTCAGAATAAAATAGCGATGTGGACTCATCTTTTTAAATAAATGAATGAAGTCTATAATGACAAATTTACAGGAATTTTTTAGCCACAATGAAAATGATAAGTCTACATGAAACTTGAGTGCAGTCCTGTTGGGATAGGGAACCTGTATATTAGAGAAATGACAAGACACTCACCGTTAAGGCAACTGTCAACATCAAAACGGATAACGGCAATGCAAAATTATACAGATCGCCCGTTTTGATGTTGACAGTTGCCTTAACGGTGAGTGTCTCGGCGTCTCTCTGGTGTATAGGCTTTAGAATTTATGGTAGTGGAGTAGCAACATTCGCATCGACAACTAAGATAGAATCGGCGTGAAAAGTCGTGTCCCCGAGTTTCTGCGTCGGTAGGAGGGAATAGAGCGGTCGTGCATAGTGCTTCGATGTAAACTGCGTTTCCGGCTCGGGAGCATTTTGCTTATATGAACATTTTTAGAATATAGTGATTTCGAGGGCTATACCCAGATACTTGTTCATGTCTCACTGTGACTGTTTAACCGAAGATTTCGTCCGGTCGATAAATATCGCGATTAACGAAAACACAATGTATACCCTCTAAAGAATCGCGTCGGCCGACGTGCAGTCGTTTCTTCGAAAGTACTCGGGATTGACAAACAGCTGATGGCTACGAGTAGCAAAGGCTACATCGCGGACCGTTTGGCAAGAAATATACTCATGGTTCGTTTTCGTGATAAGCGCGCATCATTGTTATATTCTGTTTTTCAGGTGTGTTTTCGCGGGATCGTATCGTTTTTTAGAGCAGACAAAGTGTTACGAGAAACGTCGTTGGTCGATTTGTTAGGTAGAAATGTCCGGTTGAACGAACCCCTAGACTCCGCGTCGATACATTCATGAGGTCGAATTATCTAAAGATAGATCAACAACGCGCCCTTGATTTCGGTGTAAAGAGGAAAAGAGGATCACCTTACGAGGAGATACCATATCATTTGAAGTTGTCCCAATTTGATCAAAGGTCTGGTATTCTCGCGTACGATTTATTGTTGCGGTGTTACATTGTCAAACTGAATAAGTTCTAATCGCATTATGAATATCGTGGCGGATATAATGAACTTGTTCGCGCGATACTTGTTCTAAAGAACCCGACACTCGAAACCAGCGCATCGTTTACCAAAACGAACCCTGCTGTGTACCTTGCCCTTTCTCCAACATCCCAGTGATTTCTCGTGGAAGTGCAGAGGTGTTCTCGGCTTCCAATAAGCGAGTATCACGTCAACATTTTCCTATACAAATTCCTTCTTTGACCTGCATTCGGATGCGCCCGGCGCTGGTATTGCCTAATACAAAGATTTAGGTCACCAGTTTTTACACATGGAGGATGCATGCTGGTCCCAAGCATCATCTGTTTGTTCTCTGTGTAATTACAGCTGATCTGGCAATAACGGAGTAGCAACCGCGGGCGGTCAATCATGCTCATGCTCATGCTCATGCTCATGAAACTTGAGTGCAGTCCTGTTGTTGCAATGCCAAACGTCACCACTTCACTTCCATCATTTGTTGATTCGATAGGCTAGGGTATCGGTGTTCCAAGCGCGGACAATTCAGGCAGGAAATTAACAAGAATGCAATCGTACACCACCATGATTATGATTCTCCCCAGTTTCGATTCGTTTCGATTACCCCAGGGCAGCAAATCTATCCCGAATGAGCAGCATTCATCCCATAAATGGAAATCGCTCGTTTACTGAATGGGATACGATGCATAACCTCACATTATTCGCTATAGTCAGTGCAATTACTATTTTGAAACTGTTTTGTTCTACTCGAAATGGTTGATTTCCTTAGTATCACATTTGTATGCGAATATTTTTCTCCACCAGCAGAGTCTATTTGTATTTTGATTTTGTTTTGTAACACAAAGCGCAGTCGCTGCAATCTGTCGCTTTTTTATTATCATTTTTTTTTTTGTACGCTCACACCCATTCGACTGCTCAGCAATTTCAATTTCACTCGCATTCTATTTCGTCACTGGAAGGAGCCCTCCCTCTAATGGTACCGAATTCGGTCGAGCCGGTCCCAAACGACCCATCAGACAGGAAATTATGCCAACAAATTCGAAAGCGTATCCCGAAAAAAATATGCACATTTCATCGTACAGCACAATCCGATGGCAGAGATGCGTTATATCGCTGTAGTGTTGTCCCGTTTCGAGTGATAACCGCAGGAATGGTCTGATATATGTGTGCGCACATAATTCCACCGACGCGAAGGGAGAATGCGAGCGACATAAAAAATATACATATTATGGCATCCAAGCCAGCAGCGGAATGCCGGATTTCTATATCAGCTGCATTAGTGCAATCCATAAACTCGCATCGAACGTACCCTGGCTTCCATTTGTGTCCGTTTACAAAGTAGCACCGACACCGCCATAATACGGTTCTGATGCTAATATAGTGTTTGATGCTCCCGAGACTAACTTTAATCATGTTTTTATCGCTCTAAGTGCATTTTTCGCCAGAGGTTGGAAAAGCTTCTGCAGTGCGATTCCGAGCTGATGGGATTTCAAGGGAAAGATAGAGAAAGAGAGAGAGAGAGAGAGAGAGATCCAACTGACGTTCCGGTGTAGTTTGCTGGCAGCCGACACTGTGGGCAGTGATGTCGGTTCTACTTGTTATTCGATGCTACTACCCGTACGAAACCTTGTCTGCTACCGCCTTTCGGAACAGCAACTTTTATATTTGTATATAAGGGAGATGTAGTTCTGCGCGCCACGGGAATAAATGAAATCAGATTACTGTTTAATTTGGGATTCTGGAGTGCTATTTGTGCATATTTGAACACTCGAATGGCTTTCGTGATTCGGGACGCCTTTGGAATCAGGTATCAGCTGAAGTGAGTGAGACTAAGTAACGTTACTTTCTTTTACTGGAGTGATTGCAATATACCTAAAATTCTAAAAGAACCTTTTTGTCCGGAAAGAAATATTGTACCTACGAATAATTGACATAGAAAACTGACAATTTTTCAGACTCAACTGTTTAAAAGAGTGTATGAATTTTAGCACAGATGAACTGTTCAAACACGAGTTGGGCACTAGTATATCTTGTTGAACAATATGTCTACCAAAAATATAAATACTTGTAGTAAATATATAAGTTAACTTAGGTAGGCGTTGACATAGGTTGACAGATAGAGATAAAATTGTAAAAGCCATTCGATAAAAGACATTCATGCCTCTGCTCCATGCATTATGCTGCATTTCTTCATTTTGCCCATTCATGTATTAAGGCCCTAGCCCATAACCGATTTGAGAAATTGAACACATGTGAAAGGAACTAGAAATTTAAGCAATTACCCATGGGTTTGGGTGCAGCAATCATTCCTATGAGTAATTCTTCCGGTGTCCCACCATTTGCTTGTAAATTGTTTTTATTGCTTGTGAACTTTGATAGCTTGCGTTTCTTGGAGGCGGCACTGGATTGTCTTTCACTTCAGTATCAGGCCATATCTCCATCCGTTCGAGCTCATAATCAGCTTGATGTTTGACTGTAAACAAACAGCTGTCAAACGGGAGAGGGAGCTATCCCAGATAAAATTTGTTTCTCTTGAAAAGTTCAAACAAGTTTTATTCAAGGTATTCTTCTCCGAGAATGCATTCAGTAAATGCTAGCTTATAAGATACTAAAAAAATCTCATTAGTCTTGCACAAGAAGTTTTAGTTAGAAGCCGTCTTATGAGGGATCAATATAAAACCATCGACAAATATGGCGAACAGACTGTGATTGACTCCGTCAAAATAATAGCCATTTGTAACTAAACGGTAATAAAAGACCGTGATTCTTAATGCTACTAATAATTCTGGCAGTTTAGTAGTGAATGTAGACCATGATGAACACAAAGCTTAGTAAAATTTTCCATAGTCCAGCAAACCTGAACTTAACGAAAATTCAGATATTTTTCTTATTTTCTTAATATATTATTAATTTGGCAGTAATATCATGACGCGTTGAAAATAACAAACTTTTTTCCACATAACACGTATAAATTGAGCTCGGCAATTAAAAATTCTTATATGTAAACTTGAAAATACGTGACGATTTACCTAGGGGAAAGTAGGTAAAGACGGACACTGCGGGTAAGATGGACACTTTTAGTATTTCACAAACTAGAATGTATTATGATAGTTGAGTGATGCGAATACTTTCTTTGTAATGTGTTAATACTTTTGAGATGCATTGTCGGTTTTCAGCAGGCAAATTGTCAAATTTGTAAGTAAAACAAAGAATATTTTCGTGAAAGCGCTATTTGATGTAACTTTCATTTCACGGAAAATAGTGGAAAACTCGTGAAACTTATGTGTTTTCATTTGTTCTCGATGGTAAAGTGTTTAATTAGCCTTTCCTCGGTTTTCTAGTGAAAATCCAGCAGATTTTCGATGTCCCGATAGAGAGCTACGATCGTTTGAAAAATTTACTGCCAGGTCAGGCAAGACGGACACACTAAGGTAAGGAAATATAGACACACGGATTTTCCAAGAATTTTAACATGTTATATCGGTTGTGTACTACAGATGTTTACAAAGCACACCCGCGAGAGAAACCTGCAGATATTAATCACTTAGCAGTTTGAACAGGCCACATAGGCCGTGAATTTTTGCCTTCATCCTAACCCACCCTCCCAAACTGTTCACGTGATGTATAGATGTACTCTAAGAACGTAGAGTAGTGTATGGCCATCACTTAACACATAAATCAAAAGAATATGTAGCGTACTACATCTTTTTTGTGAGTGTCCATCTTACTCACCCCAGGTGTCCGTCTTTCCCAACCATGTCAAAAAACAGCAATTTGTAGTCTTATTTTTGAAGACCCAAAACACATTAAACGTGGAGGAAGTTCACTAATACCAAAAATAATTATAACAAAGATGATCTTAAGATTCAATTTGTATGATTACTGCGATCTAAATAGCAAAACCAGAGTAGTTATTAAGGTTAAACCTTAGGGTGTCCGTCTTTACCTACTTTCCCCTACCTATTTTATTTATCGACTACGATGACATTCATTTTGGAGAAGGAGTAGATCGATGGGGGTTGTTTCATAAATTGCTCTATGTAAATAATTAATAAATTCTGTTTCAAGTGAAATAAGCTAAAAAGAAGGATCGCGAACCTAATTTATAAAACTCTCGAAATTTGTTATAGTTTTTTCATGGCTGTGTGTAACTCCTAAATGCTATTATGAGTACATATCGATAAAAATATAGAGTTTTAAGCGAACTTTAGGAACTATTCTCGAGCACCTTCTCTAGTATGGGCCTCCTCGATCTTATTAGGATTTTACGACTGATTTGTAGCAGTTTGTGAGAATAATAAGATTTATACACTGTTTTAAAGGCGTACAACAGCGTCTGACTCGGAGTGGGCGGCTGAATCACGAAACGCGGTACCTCGCCATCTATATCTAAGACGGCAGCCCCCTCACGAGACTAGGTATCGCAGCCCTAGTAAGGCAGCATACCGAATATAAAAAAACACGAACAATCCAGATATAAATACGTAACGGAATAATCGGTACAATACGTAACGGAATAAAAGGACAACAATTATTGGAAACTTGGTACTTGGAATGTAAGGACTACTTCAACTGGCACGTGCAGGTATCCTGAATAGAGAGTTGCAGAAAGTGAAAGTGGAGGTTGCTGCCATACGAAAATGGGAGAACGCGAATTCCGGGCAGTAGATCTTATTACTGGCACTTTGTTTAAGTACCACATCTACTATAGTTTCGTACTCATAGAGAAATAAATGAAGCGTGACTGTATATGCGTGTTGAGAATTAACCACAACACAAATACAGCCTGATAAATAAACTCGATGAAGAGAAGGAGGAGCCTAGAAAAGACGTATAATGAGTGCACAGGATCGTCATCGGGGATGCAGGTCGGGCAGAAGTACTTCTTCCGCCCCGTGATTGGTGAAGAAAGCCTCCACTCTACTACCAACGACAACGGCCTAAGGCTTATCAACTTCACTGCAGCCAGAGGTATGGCTATCGGTAGCACTTATTTTGCACGCCGGATTATACGTAAGTACACCTGGAGGCATTCGAATAGAGAGGCCTACTCACAGATCGACCATGTTCTGGTTGATGGTCTGCACTTTTCAGACGTTACAGACTTTTAGAGGACCAAACGTTGACTCGGAACATTATCTCGTGGCATCAAGATTAGATATCCAACGTGTTGAAATCCAGGACGACAAAGAGGATACAGTTGAACATCCAGCAGCGGTACCCGCAGAAGGTTGATGAGCAGATCGAGGATCAAGTTGGAGGTAGCCTGAATGATCAGTGGAGGCATATCCATAGTACAATCAGCACCACAGCGGGAGAAGTGTTGGATGCATCTGCGACAGCCACGTCCAATGAGTGGTTTGTCGCTGAGTACCACCGAGCGACGAATGAAAATAACCAGGCCAGAGTTCACATGTTAGCCATGGCTGTGACTCGTCAGAGCCTAGGAAGATCGGTAAGCTAGAGCTGCTGAAAAAAGACTTCATCGCTGGAAGTAGCATTGGGAGCGTATTCATGCGGAGGCTGAATGTTGCTTTTCTAGGCACAATGTGAGAAGTTTCTACAAGAATATAAATGGAATAAGGAACCGTAACGTGTTAGCACCTGTCATGCTCAACGATAGGGAGGGGAACCTGATTACCGATAGAACGGAGGTGGCCAGGCGTTGGAAGGAACACTTTAGTGTGCTGTTGAACGGTGAAGAAAACAGCATAGTCGAGAGGAGTAGGATGGGGATTGAAGATGAGGGTAAACCCACCATCCATGGTGGAGGTGAAGAAAGCAGTGAAAGAGCTGAAGAACTGCAAGGCAGCTGGTAAGGACGGCATTCCAGCTGAACTCTTCAAAGTCGGGGGCGAACAGTTGTATCGTGCTTTACACCGGATCATGCTGAGAGTGCGGTCCGATGAAGAATTACCCTTGGACTGGTTGGAGCGTCTCATATGTCCGACCTACAAGAAAGGCCACCGCCTGGACTGTAGTAATTATCGGGGCATAAATCTTCTCAACACCGTTTACAAAATTCCCTCCCGTATTCTGTTCCACAGATTGAGGCCGAAGTCTCACATGCTTCTAAATTTTGCGGACGATATCGTTGGTATCCGAATTTATTTACCTGGGTTGGTATACGAATTTATTTACCTGGGTACATTAGTGACATGTGGTAACGAGGTTAGCCGTGAGATAAAAAGGCGGATAGTAGCTGCAAACAGTGCCTTCTACGGATTACGTAACCACCTGAGGTTCCGCGGCCTGCAAACCCGTACTAAACTTGCACTCTAAGAAACACTAATCCTTCCCGTGCCCTCTACGACCATTAAGGGGTTGTATACCTTTTTAGTTTAAAAAAAAAACCAAAAAAATTTTTATTTTATTATCTTCAAATACAACATCTTGAGAACATTTCCACAAATTTTCATAAAGATCTGAGCAATAGGAAGAAAGTTAGAACGATTTGCAGCGCGCCTCGCCACGGCCGCATAAGCTAAACTTGAAACTTTACACGCGATTATCTCGGAATAGTGTTTTCCGAAAAATGATTTTGCCGTGATCCTGATTGCGGAAAAACTACTGAACCGATTTCCTTCATCTTTTTTTTTTTATTTTCGTTATTAAATTCGCCGGTCCTTGAACGACCGCTTTTTGAACATACAGTTACATTTTGCCGCCAAAAAATATTTTAATGCAATTTTTAGCACTCAAAACGTGCATTTTTTGGGAAAAACGTTCCCGTTTGCACTGAAAACAAAATACTCATAAAAGCGATCGTTCAAGGACCCGGCACACTCCTAAACTAATGAAATAATATGAGTTTTTTGATTTCGGTTGACCCTCTGAGTCTCTATCAGGATCACCGCAAGCCTCTGCAAGAAAACAGCGTTTCGGGGAAACGGCCATTACTCCAGTAATAATTGGTATATCTCAAAATTAAACGTATTTTGTTGTTGTTGATGAACTGTACTTTCAGAAAAATACCCCTTTGATGCAATGAAAATGGTGTTATGCACTTAAAAATTGATTTAAACTTCCCTCATTTTTCTCGACCAAAAAGGTATATAACCCCTTAAGCATGGACGTTGAAAGAGGTCGATCGGCGACCTTTTTTCGAGAGTAGAATTTTGGGTTCAATCCTTGGCGGAAAACTAGAAAATGGTGTTTGGCGCAGACGCATGGACAATGAAGTGTACCAGGTGTACAAATCGGTGGATATAGTCAAGCGGATAGAACACGGCAGAGTGGAGTGGGCTGGGCATGTAGCTAGAATGCCGGAAGAACGACCAGCGAAGACTATATTTAGCAAAAATCCTGATAGAAGTCGTCGTCTTCGAGGTAGATCCCGCACTCGTTGGATGTGTGCTATCGACGAGGATGCCCGCGAAATTGGTGTTAGAGGAGATTGGAGGATAGTATCCCAAGACCGAGTGACATGGTGACGTATTCTGGATTCAGCAATGGATCGATAATCGGTCTGTCGCCGTAAAAGTAAGTAAAGTAAAATAAGCACGAAGACCGTTTCAGAATTTTTCCCAATGTTGGGAATAATCCTCACCTGATAAAAAACATGTTCCACACGGCCTCGTTTTCATTGTAGCATTGTAGCTCTCGTGAATCATATTTACCAGATAGCCTGCTCGGATTTGTGCCGCAGGATGTCGCGCTGTAATGGCTGTCATTAACGACAGCTTGAAAGAACCAACATACATAAGGAGATGAAAAATAACAGCTCGTTTAGCATTGCATGTGAGCGCTGTCGTCAAAGGCTTGCTTTGTACCGAACGTATGGGGAGCGGAGAGAGCTATACAATGAAAGCCGAAATAGTTTCAAATTTGCTGTCACGGAAAGACAGTACTTTTCAGAAGGCTGCCCGGGACATTTCGGGATAATCTCCTGCATTGAGTGTTTAATAATGATAAAAAATATTTTTAGAGTCTAAATGGGTTATCTGATTGCTACTGTATCTTTCACAAAGTTTAAGATTTATTCTTGAGACAAAGTCTAGAATTCCTATTGATAAGAGGATATAAACGAGCGGGGGCCTAGTGTGGTTGGTAACGTCTCCGCCAACCACGCTCGACGCCTGGGTTCGAATCCCACCGCCGACATAGGTGTCGATGGTTGTGAGGTGGCGTGATCCACTCACAACCAACCCAACTGGTCTAGATTCAATCCTAGCCGACACCGGGAGATTTTCTGAGGCGAAAAATCTCTGGGATCACGCCTTCCATCGCATGAGGAAGTAAAGCCGTTGGCGCCGGTCCGTTAATAAACGGGTCGTGAGTTAGGGTCCTGGGTGTGGAGTCGCCTCCCTGGGCGTCGGTGATTGGCCACAACAGTGGCGGAACTAGACCGACGGAAAATAAGCAAGAATAAGAAATAGTAGGAGGGTGGTATCCAAGACACGACCGCATAGTCAACGTAGGACTACAATAGTTTTATATTTCCTTTTGAGGCTCTGTTTGACTTGTGCTTGTTTCACTTTTGGCACGGTTCGATTTTAACACACATGTGCCAAAACCAAGCGGTTACGTTTAATCACATTTTTTAGTTTTCTTGATTTACTATACCGTTCATTTTTGGCATGGTTCGATTTTGGCAACAGAAAAAATGGCGTGTTGCCAAAATTGAACGGGGTACTTGAGTACGATTTAGTAGAAATTTAACTTTCTTCTATGTCCATTTGTCTTGTGAAAGATGGCTCACTCACCGATCACAGAGCGGCAAAGATTTCACATAGAATTTTCCATGCAGCTACAAGCTCGTGGAAAATATCGATAACGAATTACAGTTTCAGTCGAAATTGTATATTCACAGAATATAGACATAGAATTTTATGAGCATGTTAACATTCAATTCAGGTCAATTTGAACATTTTATCTGTCAACAGAATCAATCAGAAAAAAATTTAATCAGTTTCATGATACCAAAGAACAACGAAGATACCATATTCGAAAGTCATATGTCTGTTATCTTCAAAAATAAACCGGGCTAAAGTGATGCACAACATTAGCCTCAGCAAATAATGTACGCATAGTGTTGTTCAGTTACAAGTGAGGTTATGGAAAGTAATAATTTCTTGTAGGTGCTAATACAAAAAAAATTTCAATTGAAAAAATAGAAATACAAATGTCGGAACTCTAACATCAAGATGCAATGAATTTGGTTTTCTTCTATACCACCACCGCGGGATGCAACTAGGATTGAACCTAATTCATTTATCTAGCAGAATATAATCATCAGTACAGCTCGTTTAACTACCTATTCAAAGATCTGTACGGAGCATTTTGGTTTTCTAACAAATCAAAGCCTTGGTGCTAAATTCCGATTCGGAACTCGACCTTCTGTTTAATGTTACACAAACTTCGCAGCCAACTGTAAAGTGTACAGTACAATTGCGAGGCTACGCTACGATCATACTGACACTAACAGTCTTCTCCCGAGCCGAGACTCGAACCTACGACGACTGGCTTGTTAGGCCAGCATCGTACCTCGGGACTAGCTGGGAGAGTGGTTTTCTATTGTCTCTTGAATACCCTATATTTAGTTATTTTAATAAATCTGAGAGAACAGAGTGTAGAGTTTAAAAAATAAACACACATTTTATCTGTACAATTCGCAGCGGCAATGTAGTTTTCACTTGGCTTGACTGCACACAAATGAATATCGAGTTCTTCTGCACTGATAAACGACGGGTGACCAGCGCTCTATTCATACATTGCTCGGTGCAGTACTGTTGCCTGTGCCAGCGTGTTTTCCTCCAAGACATCAGTTTTGATAACATTCTAACAGCGGATCGTTAAAACAGTCTGATAATGGAGGTAGTCACGAACTTCCCGAAAAAGCTTCACCTTCAAGACATCAAAATAGTTTAGGCTCATGGAAGCAAACATTAGTTGACCTATTGGGACGGGAAGATTCTGTCAATTTTTTTTGCCTCTGCTATACAGGATATCACAGCGAGCAGTTGGTGTCTACTTGTGAAGCCTGTGCCAGGGGTGCAAGCATGTGATTGATACATTGTTCGTGAAAATTCGACCTTGAAACTTTTATTCAATTTTAACTGTTCAACATTGAAGTGTTAATGATAACTGAAGAATCACAAAATTGTCCATTATTTTATTAATCCAACGACATATTGCTTATTGTGATCCATCATGTGGTTAAATCAGTATTAACGTTTGAAATCTTTCATTCCGACGTTACACCTTGGGTTTTATTTTTCGCAGAATGTATCTCGATATAGTGCGGTTAGACGTAGTCCTACGTCAAAATAAAAAAAAAGAAGAAAAAAACATTTGATATACCCGATCAGAAAGAAAAAACAAAAATGTAACAGAAGTTGTTAGTTTGTTACGGGAAAAACCTTACAGGCTGTGTTTTCAATTTGATCCCGTTAGGTGTTAAAATAACAGAAATTATAACAGAAATGATTCAACTAGTATCAAACACATATCAAAATTTGTTACTAATGTATCAGCTTCCTAACAAAATAAGACAGTATATAGAACAATATAATAACAAACATTGTTAGAAAAAACAGGTTTTGATAAAAACGAAAAATTAGTTAGACTTGTTTCAGAACAACTTCATTTCAGGTTTGTTATTACAACACATTCAGATTCAATTTTGTTATCAAAATTATATGGAGAAATACAAAATTGTATCAAAATATGTTATTTGTATCTCGCGTTGATAGAATTTTGTAATTTTTTTGTTATGCTCTTCTGATCGGGTACTTATTGCACTTTGACTGGATATTTTCAATGTGCTCCTTGAAAGTAAGATTCTTTGGTGGGTTTGAGAAATGAAACTCTTGGCTTATGAGGAAAAATAATTAACTGTGTTTTAGAAGCATTAGATGAAATCTTCCATTTCTGCGAGTATAAAGAAAATATAACTAAACTTTTTTGTAGCCGACTGCATATAACACGAAGGCTTTTTCCTTTTGCGGAAATGTTTGTATCGTCACTAAGCAGAGATTTCTTACAACCTGGTGGTAAATCAGGAAGATCAGAAGTAACAATGTTATATAAGATTGGGCCCAAGATACTTTATTTTTTCCCCTGAGGCACACCAGCTCTAACAGTCAATCTATTAGATTTACCATTTAGATAGTTAATCTGAAGAGTGCGGTCAATTAAATAACTTTGTATCATTTTTGTGAGGTAAAGCGGAAAACTGAAATTTGTCATTTTAGCTATTAAACCTTTATGCCAAACACTGTCGAATGCCTTTTCTTAAGCTAGAAGCGCAGCTCCAGTCGAATAGCCTTCAGATTCATTAGTTCTTAAGGTTTCTTAAGAACCTTCGAAAGCTTCCAGAAAGGGTTTGAATTAGGTTTTAGTTGTTCAACTTCTCTCTTGAAATTCTCATTTCGCAAGAGAGTGAATCTATGTTTAATTTCCTTTTGTAATTCTCGAAAAATAATTTTCAAAGCAGGATCACGAGATCTTTGGTGTTGACGTCTCCGTATGTTCTTCAAACGTATAAGAAGTTGAAGTTCACTGTCAATAATTGGTGCATTAAACTTCACTAGAGCCTTAGGAACTGATAAATTCCTGGCATTGAATATTAAGCTGCTAAAATTTTCTAATGCTCTGTCAATGTCAGCACTATTTTGTAAAATAATATCATCATTCAAGTTTTCCTCGATCGTAGAACGATATCTATCCCAATTAGTCTTGTGATAATTTAACACAGATCTAGTAGGATTTAAAATGGTTTCATGGGAAATAGAAAATGTTATGGGAAGATGATCAGAATCAAAGTCAGCAAATCACTGCATGATTGACTTTGATTTGTTAGTACCAAATCAATTGTAGACGGATTCCTAATAGAAGAATAACATGTAGGAACATTTGGAAATAAAACTGAACAAAATCCAGCCGAGCAATCATTAAACAATATTTTTCCATTGGAATTGCTTTGAGCATTATTCCAAGATCGATGTTTTGCATTAAAATCACCGATGATTGAAAATTTAGACTTATTCCTTGTGAGTTTTTGCAAATCTCCCTTGAAATAATTTTTTCGCTCACCATTGCATTGAAAAGGCAAATACACTGCGGCTATAAACAAAATGCCAATACTTGTTTCAATTTCAATTCCCAAACTCTCGATAACTTTGGTTTCAAGATGGGGTAAAACACGATATTTTATTCGACGGTGGATAACTATTACAACTCTACCACCGGCAACATCAATTCTATCAAACCTATGAACTATATAATTTGGGTTCTGTTTTTAGTTTAATATTTGGCTTAAAAGCGTTTCAGTCACAACTGCAATATGCACATCGTGGACTGTTAAAAAATTGGAAAATTCATCCTCTTTCGCTTTTAAAGAGCGAGCATTCCAATTTAAAAAATTTAAAGCATTATTTAAAATCATTGCTGAATTTCAATTTCATAACAATATTAGTTGTAAATTTCATACCTACTTGAACAGCCGCTTACATCGAGTTACAGTTCAATAAAGCGGACATTAACTGCAGCATGGTTTGTTGTAGGTAATCAATCTTTTCGAGTGTTGGAATACCTAAATCAATACTGGCTGACTATTCAGCACCAAACACGAATGGTTTGTTACTGTTTGAATTTGAAATATTACCTGAAAGAACACTGGCATATGAACAGCCTGGTGTTGCCTGAACAGGATTATTTGTCTGAAATTTGTTATGAATTTAAATTATTACCTACAGACACACCTGCTAATGAAAGTGCTGGTGATGCCTGAACAGTATTGAAAGTCTTTTGATTACCCACATTGACAACAGGTTGTTTAGAATTCCTACATTGTCTGGAAGTAATAATTTTTGACCTTACAGGACAATTAAAGAAATTAGATTTGTGATTTCCCCCACAATTTACACGTTTGAAACAATTAGCGGTCTCTTTCACGGGGCAGATTTCTTTCGTGTAACTAGTGTCACCACAAATCATACATTTTGCTGTCATATGGCAGTTTCGAGTTCCATGACCATAGGCTTTACAGTTCCGACATTGCGTAAGATTATGGATTCCTCCATGTCTCTTGAAATTTTCCCATTTTATTCGCACGTTAAACAAAACACGTGCTTTTTCCAAACATTTCAAATTATGTACTTTGGTACGATCAAAATGTACTAAGTAATTTTCCTGGTGTATTCCAGTTTGATTAATTTTGGCATTTGCCTTTCGTTTCATCAAAATAACTTGGTTGGGGGCGAAACCAAGTGATTCTGACAAACAATCTGTAATTTAATCAATAGATTGATCATTTGAAAGACCTTTCAAAACAGCCTTAATCGGTCTCCCGTTTTTGGCATCAGAAGAATAAAATTTATACATCTTTTCTGTCAAATACTGTAAAAGATGTTTATGGCCATCAAAAGATTCGGCTAAAATACGAATTTCGCCTTGGCGGCCAATGAAAATTCTTCGTTTTATTGCGACATTTCTCTATTACGATGGTCCCTTGACATGTCGCTATCAAGCGATGCGACTGTATTTTATATTTTTCCAAGTGTTTGCTTGGATTTATTTTGTTCGAAAAAATACTTGTTTTTATATACAAGGTTTTTAGTTACAATATTTTAAATAGAAAATTGCGTCGAAGTACGATACAGGCCTATAAAGCTAGTCGTGGGATGTATGGATCCCAGTTCGGCAGTGACTGTTAGTATCAGTAGAATTTATGCACTAGTACTGTAATTGTCTTGTAAACTTAAATAATAACCTTCAAAGTCTATGTCCAATAAACAGAAAGGTCAAGTTACAACAGTGAAATGATAGTTACTACCAGAGCTTTGTTTTATTCGAACCTAAAAATGTTCTCCACCCATGAATAACCCAATTCTAAAACATTTGGCGCTTTACAACCGGGTATGAAATGTTTACTAATTTTAAAATGACTTCAACGCAACACCCTTGCGTACCTAACTATGCTGAGTTTAAATTTTCGAGCTTCAAAGGTTTTGCTACTTATCTCACGCTGGTACCTCTTCTGAATACCGAAAACATCTGTGAGCAAAGTCCGCCTTTTTTGCTTACTCCGCTCTAACGAAAGTATAATCTCATAATAATAATTCAACCCTCCAAGCAAGAATACAATCTCCCGCGTTCTTTGTTTGTCGCCCAATTCAACGTCCTGTCCGCAATGGTTCAAAACAAAAGCGGAATGAAGGAAACTTTCCACGATTATACTTTTTTTTTACTCCCTGCTACTACTATTTGTTACCATCAGAGTACCACAGTACTGTGCTTTCATGTATTCTCTGATGCAAACCATTCGTGTCAGGAAACAAATGTAAAGCGGTCAAAAGGAGTACAAAGCGGCTTACATGGCGGAGCCTTTTTCAACAGACGAAAGGTTTGATTTTATGCACATTGAGAAGAAATGAAATCGTTGTCTATCCTGCAGCTGGACAACCACAACATATCTTTCTCCCTGTCGACGATGATGGCATTCGTATGTTCAACTGATTGCTTACTCAAATAGTTGGAAAAAACTTATCCACGTGTCATCGCTAAGCTAACAAAGCTAACTCTCAATCACAATTGACCGTCCATCCGGATCAAACAACTATAAATAAAAATGCCGGAAGTCAACATGGGCAGATAGACGATCCATACCGGGAAAGCCAGCAGCAGTGGATAAAAATTCGAAGAAAAACAAGCAGCATGCTGGTGTGCGCTCCACCAGCATCGTCCAGCTGGAACACCCTGGCGAGTGTGGAAATGTTTTCGACGCTGCATAATCCTTAGATGGGAGAAAACGGAAGGAAAAAGATGTAGATCAAACGAGCAGCAGCAGCAAACTAGCGCTCAGCTTGTAAGAGCCCGGCAAATACAAATCATGCGATGCATTGTTGGAAGTGCTTTGCAGCTTTAGTTTCACGATAAACCAACCGGAACCGATGAACATGCAGCGAAATCGAGTCTGACTGCCCCGACGATACGGCATGATACGTTGTTGGTGTTATTGTTTCCAGCATTTAGCAATGCATTTGAAAGGATACTTTCATGCATCGCTTGTTACGCACAGCACAAAAATTTTGCAGCCCAATGCCGATCAAATCGAAAGAACGATACCGGTGGAGATGTATTTACGAGTATAATTCAAATTTTAATGTATGAATATGTTGGAGATGAAGAGACAGTGTGTCGCATTTGTGTTTATATGTATCTCATCAGAAGAATAATCGACACTATATTCATTTTGATTGAATTTGTTATGTTCAATTTAGTGAAGTGGGGTATCCAAGTTAGAATGTTTGCTATATTAGTTGGGATTGTTCGGTATAATCGAAGAAAAAATATTAAACATCGTATTTTATCCCTAAGTAAGGAAAGGATTAAGGATTAATCAATCGACAAATACAGACATGAAGTTGAATAGCAGTACAGTCTTACCTCGATATAAGGCAACTTTATTTTTATTTTCGTTACGTTATATCGAGTTACGTTATATCGAAGCAAAAAAAAAATTTTTTTTTTAAATTTATGCAAGAATGTTAATGGTTACTCAAAAATGCGCCAATACCCTTTTTCCATCACCTATCAGTATTTTCAAACCTTTCTTATGTCCATTTAGAAATATTTTCAAGAGCAAAAAAAATTTTTTTTCAATTGATACACAGGCTACTCAAAGATGCGTGAAAACCTATTTCCCATCACCTATCAGTAATTTTAAACCATTCTTATGCCCATTTAGGACAGTTTTCAACAAACAAACAAAAATTTTTTTAATTGATGCAAGACTGTTGACGGTTACTCAAAGATGCGCGAAAGCCAATTTCCCATCACCTATCAGTATTTTTTAACTTTCCCTATGCCCATTTAGAGAAAATTTAAACAAGTAAAAAAAATATTTTTTCTCTAATTGATGCAAGACTGTGAATTGTTACTGAGGGATGCGAGAAAACCTATTTTCCATCACCTGTTAGTATTTTTAAACCTTTCTTATGCCCATCTAGGACAATTTTCGCATTAGTTTTATGAATTTTAAAACTTACTACAAACAATTTTTTGAAGCAATTCATACCCCAAAAACAGTTGCTGTATCATTTATTTTCAATTTCAATACATTTTCAAGTTACGCTATATCGAGGTAAAAGTTACGTTATATCGAGGTTGCCTTATATCGAGGTATGACTGTATTAGAGAAAAAAATAGTAGGAGGGTGGTATCCAAGACACGACCGCATAGTCAACGTAGGACTACAATAGTTTTATATTTCCTTTTGAGGCTCTGTTTGACTTGAGCTTGTTTCACTTTTGGCACGGTTCGAATTTAACACACATGTGCCAAAACCGAGCGGTTACGTTTAATCACATTTTTTAGTTTTCTTGATTTACTATACCGTTCATTTTTGGCATGGTTCGATTTTGGCAACGAAAAAAATGGCGTGTTGCCAAAATTGAACGGGGCTTGTATTTTGATTCTTTTTTTACAGCACTCTATTTTAGAAGAAAAAACATTCTCAAAACATTGATGAATACCTTTCATTCTTATACAGAAAATTTTCTTTAATATGCAAAAAAGCAACATTCTATAAAAAAATAAATTGAGTACGATTTAGTAGAAATTTAACTTTTTTCTATGTCCATTTGTCTTGTGAAAGATGGCTCACTCACCGATCACAGAGCGGCAAAGATTTCACATAGAATTTTCCATGCAGTTACAAGCTCGTGGAAAATATCGATAACGAATTACAGTTTCAGTCGAAATTGTATATTCACAGAATATAGACATAGAATTTTATGAGCATGTTAACATTCAATTCAGGTCAATTTGAACATTTTATCAGTAAACAAAATCAATCAGAAAAAAAATTAATCAGTTTCATGATACCAAAGAACAACGAAGATACCATATTTGAAAGTCATATGTCTGTTATCTTCAAAAATAAACCGGGCTAAAGTGATGCACAACATTAGCCTTAGCAAATAATGTACGCATAGTGTTGTTCAGTTACAAGTGAGGTTATGGAAAGTAACAATTTCTTGTAGGTGCTAATACAAAAAAATTTTCAATTGAAAAAATAGAAATACAAATGTCGGAGCTCTAACATCAAGATGCAATGAATTTGGTTTTCTTCTATACCACCACCGCGGGATGCAACTAGGATTGAACCTAATTCATTTATCTAGCAAAATATAATCATCAGAACAGCTCGTTTAACTACCTATTCAAAGATCTGTACGGAGCATTTTGGTTTTCTAACAAATCAAAGCCTTGGTGCTAAATTCCGATTCGGAACTCGACCTTCTGTTTAATGTTACACAAACTTCGCAGCCAACTGTAAAGTGTACAGTACAATTGCGAGGCTACGCTACGATCATACTGACACTAACAGTCTTCTCCCGAGCCGAGACTCAAACCTACGACGACTGGCTTGTTAGGCCAGCATCGTTCCTCGGGACTAGCTGGGAGAGTGGTTTTCTATTGTCTCTTGAATACCCTATATTTAGTTATTTTAATAAATCTGAGAGAACAGAGTGTAGAGTTCAAAAATAAACACACATTTTATCTGTACAATTCACCAAATTTATATACCCTGCTATCTGCCCCTACCAACACGTACAGAATTTTGTTGTCCCCGGTGGTGCAGCGTATTTTGCGGCGCCCGAATAATCATATTGAATTATGACATTTGCTACTATACGAAACAAGAAGAAGAAGAAGACAATTTAATAGGCAATTCGATTGTGTTCCAGGTCGCATTACCCCAGCACACAGCACTGTCTGTCGCAGCGGCAATGTAGTTTTCACTTGGCTTGACTGCACACAAATGAATATCGAGTTCTTCTGCACTGATAAACGACGGGTGACCAGCGCTCTATTCATACATTGCTCGGTGCAGTACTGTTGCCCGTGCCAGCGTGTTTTCCTCCAAGACATCAGTTTTAATATCATTCTAACAGCGGATCGTTAAAACAGTCTGATAGAGGAGGTAGTCACGAACTTCCCGAAAAAGCTTCACCTTCAAGACATCAAAATAGTTTAGGCTCATGGAAGCAAACATTAGTTGACCTATTGGGAAGGGAAGATTCTGTCAATTTTTTTTGCCTCTGCTATACAGGATATCACAGCGAGCAGTTGGTGTCTACTCGTGAAGCCTGTGCCAGGGGTGCAAGGATGTGATTGGTACATTGTTCGTGAAAATTCGACCTTGAAACTTTTATTCAATTTTCACTGTTCAACATTGAAGTGATAATGATAACTGAAGAATCACAAAATTGTCCATTATTTTATCAATCCAAAGACATATTGCTTATTGTGATCCATCATGTGGTTACATCAGTATTAACGTTTGAAATCTTTCATTCCGACGTTACACCTTGGGTTTTATTTTTCGCAGAATGAAATTGAATTTAGAAAATGAATTTAGAACCATAAAGCTATTAAAATTGTAATTTATTTTTTTAAATTTGATTTTTTCCTTGAAAATGCTATAACTTGAGGTTTCCTCATAAAAACTATGAGTGATAAATGATTTGCATGTAAAATTTTCTCAGAAAAAACGATTGAATTGCCAAATTTGAAATTAAAACACATCTTTTTGCGAAAAATGCTAAAACTGGAGTTTTGCCCAGAATACTTCGAGTTGGTTAGTGTTTTCGTGTAACATTTTTCAATCATGCTAAAACGTTGAACAGCTACCGGGATAATAATAATTCGGATTCGGATCGATAGTATAAAATGAAAAGAATGACTAAACTCAGTCTCAGAAATCTGAACAGGTTTAAAAAACAGCATCCTAATTTTTCTTAAAGTTTTTGTAAACAACTAACGAGTAATATTAATTACAAGAAGGTTGTTTTTTATTTGTGTTTATTCGTTGCTGCTGCATTTGATTAGATCAAGACAACAGTCTTGAAATTAAATTTGATTGAATTTTGGAGTTTTCTCATATCACCAAAAAAATCATGTTTTGTTTATATATTCATGGGGGGGGGGGGGGGGTGTGGTATACTTTGGAAAGAAAAAATCTTTTCAGCGAAAACCTTTATGATAATCAAAACAAATTTGGATACTTCATTCGAAAACAAATGGGAACCCAGAGGTTCTATTCGGTTCCTGTGACATCTACAGTAGATGTAGATTCACCACTGAAAACCAAAAAAATTAAGTGGGATGGTGTTTTGTGTCCAATCGTTTCACTTTGGTTGGTAGCATCTTGTAAACTAGTTAAGATTCGGTCGGATGAATTCGAATGTATCCCAGCGGTGGCTACTGGATAGAACTTTCCCCAGCCAGCTGGAAAAAGCAAACCGGTAACAGCCGTAATGGCGAAATGCTTGGTCTGGTATTAGGTCGACTCAACTCCTGGCTGGTTTTTAGAAAGCGCACTCTATGATTCTAGGTCAGGGCTCTCACCAAGCACTATAGGACTATTGGGTTGAATTTAAATTGCACCATAAAGATTAATTGTGATATCGTCAACGAATATTTATTTCAAATGTTCTGTAATTTCTTAACACATATAATCTTGTATTGTTCATCGTGAGCTTAGTTAAGTCTTATTTAGTCTATTTAATGTTTATTGTAAATGCAATTCCTACACTACCGGAATAGTGATACACAATCAACCTGAAGTTGGGCCGGCCTAACAAAAAGCGTTGGACGGTTTCCAAGTATTATGATTCCCTTTTCAATGCCCTCGGGCGACGACGCCGGAAGTCCATATCGCGCACTGAGCCCCCTTTGAAGCGGATCAAAAGAAGCGTCAGAGAAAATTGCATACTCGTTCAAAAGAGCAGAAAATAAGCAAGACACGGCTCGGGAAAAATAGGACCAGACGGACGAAAAGTGAGGGGGGTGGGGCCCGAGCAACAGAACAGGCAACCGAAAAAAAGGTCAAAAACGTATTTATAGTTTCAAAGTGTTTTCTCCTCGTCGCCGTAAAACAATCTTGCGAATAGTGTGCGGTGGAACTGGCTTAACCGCAAGGCCTGTTCCGTACGGACTTTTCCAGCTTACTAGCTTTCCTTGGTGCTGCATGAGAGTGGCCTAGTCTTCAGGTTCGATACAGCAACCAACCATGTGAACCGTTTGCTGAAATGATGCGGTTTCACGATGATGTAGAAGATAGCTGCACGAACCAAAGCCAACGGAATGCCCAACATTATGTGAATAGTGTTCAGCTTCAGAGCGCCGCTGGATTTGCACCGGCTGCTGGAGGTAGCAGGAAGCCGAAGGTATGCGAATAGAAACTCGGTGTATGATCGTAAATTGAGTTTTTGGGCGAATGATTTCACCGCACCACTTCAAAAACGTTTGCCTTCCGCTGAGGTGGACGTTTGCGGGGTAAATTCCAGCAAAGTCAAGGAAAGCATGTCGTTTTTGGAGAATGAAATTCACATCGTCCGATTTATTACCGAGTACACAGGGAATATTAATGGGAAATCGATAAATATTTGATCATTTTCTACTGCCACCGCCCGGTCGCTGGAATCGGACGGACAGCATACACTCACGGTGGAACGATGGATACACCCATCCGTTCGGTTCGTGGCTGCGGGCAACGAAAATAAATGTACCATCATATATCACAATTGAAAATGTATTAAATTGAATTTCTCCTACCGGCGGCGGTGCCGAGTGAGCGGTACACCGGGGTGAAAAGGATCATTAAAAGTTCGAAGATTTTGGCTGCTTGGGAAGACGTATTTGTTGTATTAAATGGTTTTACATTGACTGATTGCGTTGCAAACTGGAAAATGCTTCAGCATACATGAGGTGGCACGCGCTTGTGTGTATGTGTGCTAAATTGGGAAAGTGAATTGTAACCCACATCTGTAATACCTTCTGCTGGGAGGGTAGAGTAGGATTAATACTGATCAAAGGACTCCATTCCGAAACTAAAGCAGGTATTACACGAAGCAAATATTTGCTGTTTTTGGTACGGATTTTGTTTTGTGCAAATAAAAATCGTACCAAAAATAGCAAATATTTGCTTCGTCTAATACCTGCTTAAGAGCGGTTCGTTAACAAATCTTTTTTTCGGGATTTGCGACTGGGATTTGAAAAGTGGAAACTGGGGTTTTGACAAATCAGCATTAATATTTAGTATAAAAATGTATTAATATCGAGTAAATTTGCACAAATGTGCTGATCGTTGTTTGCATACATTGTTGCCTTGCACATTGCATTTGGCTTAACACAGTTATTCAGAGTTTTCGTAGGAAAGATGAAAAAGAGTGAGTCGGTGTAAGACCATTTTGAAAAAGCAATCAAACTGTTTGCTGTTTATGTATCTAGGTTATTAATACTCAAATCTATATGAAACTATTACCCATTCTCTAACTTCTCCGATGATCACTCCAACTTTATTATTGTTGACTTGAACTTTTGTCTTGTGAACTTGACTTTTTACTTTCGATTTTCACGCCACCAATTTTAGATTATCGTCGAACCTCAACAAAGCGAAGAGAAAATTTGAGCCTTTTCTGGTAAAATGTACAGTTTAGTGTTTATTTTGCTATTTTTTCAAATCAAAATAGCTTGAAAAGTGATGCATATGCATCATTGATATGCATTTTAAAATAAATTGACTTTCAAAAATGTTGGATTTTTTAAACCGCCTAAATTTTTCCGTTTCAATCAAAAATATTTTTTCTTTCTCCATCCTGGACTTTTACAAAAAATTTTGTTTTGCCAAAAGTAAAAAAAAATCTCTCTTGTTTTTGTAAATTAAAACTTAGTATTGATCTACACATTTTTGTTTAAATTTTTTTGTTTTCCTCGGAATTTATCCCATCTTCCGATAACGACCATTTTTTATTTGAAAAAAACTGACTTCTTTTCGCTATTCTTGATCATAAGAAGAAAACATTTCTTTCCCCTATTAACAACTGTGAGTTGCCTTTCAATGTGCATTATTCCTCTGTGTTGCAGGGAGTGAAAGATTCTCTAGCGAGCGTTTTTCTAATGTTTTTCGCAAATACCATAGTAGTTTTGGTTCACATTCATACAAATTAGAAAACTGAAAATGAGCTTATATAAATCAGTTTGTTTCATAAAACTTATAACATTTTTTGTACTTCTTAAGTCATCTTTGAGGGCATCCATGCCATTAATAGACAGGTTTCTTCGAAACGCAGTATATTTGGAGCAATGCACAGAGGAGCAACTCGAGTGAAAACCTGGCCAAAATTATTTTCGCTGCTATTTAGCAATATTTTGGGAGATATTTAAGTGAGAAGTGGAAGTGGCTGGTTCGAGTATTGTATCAAAGAGTAACTCTGAATATCACACACACAACTTAATGTTTACATTCACATAGCCTATGTGTCTTCAATAATGTTAGTGAGCATATGAAGTAATACGCTCGTATGATTTGTTTTCGCAAACCGGGCAGCGAAACGAATCGAAGAATTTACCAGCAAAATGAGGTAGCAAAATATCTTCATTTGGAATTATCCATTTGATGCTCACAGATTATATGATGCCTCGTGGAATCTACGTAGTTTGGAAAAAGCCTTTTGTACGGAGTGTTATTTACCCGGACTATTGATTCTGTGCATCAAGTTATTTTTAAGTTTACTTAAATTAGTGGAAATTCATCCACTAAACTAATCTCATTTCATCTTTGTTGAGCTGAAACACTGTTTTAACAACGAGGCAGGCACCAATCAGGATTTTTTTTTATTTCCCGTGTACGCGTGAACACTTAACGTCAAAAAATGTCAATCCGGACGTCACCGGATGAGATATTTGCGAGGATGTGTTCGTGATGTTATGAACTTCCATTCCCCCGATGATTATATGATCGGATTCCGCGAGATTTGATAACTTTTTTAATATTGAAAACGCTTGAAAATGCGTAAAAATCACTAATTTCGAAAACTTCCTAAGAGTAGTTATAATTTTTAATTTCGGAATTTCTATCAACCGGTTTATTAGCATTGAACATAAAAAACTCATTTGCTGCAAAATATTGATCAATTGTCATTTTTTTTATGCCTGGCACAACTTGTTACTATAAATGGTTCGATTCCCAAAAGAAATGCTTGCAAATTTGTCAATGTTTACAGCGCTCCCAGCATATGATAATACCGATTAATATTTATCGAGTGATGGCATTTTGTGAAGCATTTATTTAACCCTCTAGTGCCCAAATTAACTTTTAGACGTACTTCGAAAAAATCACTATAGAGCCTTATAAACATTTTTTAAGTCCGTATCGAAGCTTTTTAGAGGTTTGACTGAAGACCGTCTGAAGGCGACACTGGGCACTAGAGGGTTAAGCTGCAGAAAAAAATAAAGCGGCACCAAAAAGAAAAAAAAAATTTCTTATTTTGGCCAGCTTTTTGTTCTAGGTACTCCTCTGTGCAATGTTCAAATATGTATTGAACAGAAATATTTCGTTTGCAATAATCACAAATTGGGAGATTATCTTTCGACATCAAAAAAAAGAGTGAGTATAATGAGTATGTCCCAATCGTGGCCTTGTCAAAACTACCGCGGCTCTTTTGACATATTACTACGTCTTTGTTTTCTATTCTGATATGCATTCTGTGTGCATTCTTCGTTGTGATTATTAAATGTTGTTTGCACATAAAAAAAACACTACCGGCACAATATCACTAAGTGTAAATGAAGTTCCCACGAGTGTTCTTAAATATATTTCTGAAAAAACGAAGGGGAGGCTGAGAATTAAAATACCTAAATCGCTGAACAAACGAATTAATTCTACGTTTATCTGTATCTTTTCAAATAATCGATTCAAATTGGAAAAACATTTTTTTTCTTCAGATTTCTTAATTTAAATTTTCACATCAAGACTGTCTATTTATGACCAGAATAGGCCACAAAAACGACTTTATTTATTTTATATTTTATTTTCAAAAAATCATTACTTTTGATCCAGTTGATCCTGTTTTAATGAACAATATCGATAAATCAAATCTTTGTGCATTCAAACGCAAAATGCATTCAATTTTTATAATTTTTGCAATCACCCAAATTTAATTTACTAAAAAAAAAAAATATTTCTAAAAATGTCTCCATATATAGAGTCAAATATGCCCGTATGATAGAAACCAAGAGATATAAATTATGTTAGCCAAAACAAAACAACTAACCAATGAAAAATATTTTTTTTTATGAAAACATCAATAACATGGCGTAGAATTGAGTTATTTACAAATTGTTTGTTCTAGAAAGCCCTAAAAGTCTTTCAAAGAAAATAAAATAAAAAAATTAAAGAAAAAAAAGCTTATTTTACTCTAAACCGGTTATTTTCAAAGATAGAGAAAACTTTTTTCCACAAAGAAGTTTAAAATTTTACGGGGTACCAATATTGAAGAACTTTTTTTTTTATCTACAAAAATAAAAAGTTAAATAACCCCATTTCGCCGAAAATTTCGGTCACCATAATTTTTGATAATTTTTCCATAAGCGCTTCATCATATATAACCTTTTTGTAGGAGATGGTTATTCTGCAATTGAGTACTAGAACAAAATTTCCCCCAACATTCGGTTTCAGGACCATTGCACAATTAGGGGAAAATTTGGGTCTAGAGCTCTATAGCAATATTTTAGAGAAAAACTTTCTTCTACAAAGTTGTTACATATACTAAAGCGCTTAGAGAAAAAATTTCAAAAATTGTGGTGACCAAAATTTTCGATGAAGTTAAGTATTTACCTTTGTTATCTTTGAACATAGAAGAAAAAGTTGTTCTACAATGTTATAAATCCGTTAATTTTAAGCGACTTTGTGAAAAAAGTTTCTCCCTATCTTTGAAAACAACCAATTTATATTGGAAAAACCCATTTTGCTTTCTAACTTTTTAATTTTAACTTTCATCTTGCAACTGTTTTTGAACGACTTTAGGGCTTTTTAAGAGAAACAGTTTACAATGCTGATATCGTGAATATCTCATTTATACTCAAAGTTATTATTGTTTTTCATAAAAAATATGCGTTTTTCATTCGCTTGTCATTCTTTTTGGGGCAAACATAAAAAAATATCTTTAAATTTCAATTTAAAGGGCACATTTGACTCTAGAAATGGAGAATTTTTTAAAAATATTATTATTTTTTAAATTTGGGTAAATTCAGTTTAAAAACATGACAAAAATTTCAATATTTTCATTTATTATGCATATCAAAGCACACAGGTTTATTTTTTTGGTATTTTTTCTTAAAACTGAAGTAACTACCTTTAATTTGATCCCAGAAGATCAAAAATCAAGCAACTGGTTCAAAAGTTATGAATTTTTGAAAAAAAAACGACCCAACGAAAAAGTACGGGTTTGATTATTTTGAACATAGATTCATCCCTGCAATTTTGAGCACAATTGAAGAGCTTTGCGTGAATAATCCCGAAATAGGGTGACCATAAATAAACGGCTGTATTCGATGTATTTTATTTCCAAAAATTCATAACTTTTGAACCAATTGAACGATTTTCGATCTTTTAGGATCAAATTAAAGGTAATTTCTTCTAGTTTAAAGAAAAAAAAAATACCAAAAAATAAACCTGTGTGCTTTGATATGCATAATATATGAAAATATCAAAATTTTTGTCATGTTTTTGAATTGAATTAACTCAAATTTTAAAAATAACATATACACTTCTGAGTCAACGCAACAGTTATAACAGAGGGTTTCACCGGGTCAAAGTGCTTCGAAGCGTCTAAAAACGCAACAATAGGCCGGAAAGGTTACGGCCTCCGTATTTCAATATATATAATATTCGTTGACTATCTTGAAATGGGTAAAACCATAACCGCAGTCATACTATTCATCATTATATAACCGATTGAAAATCGAAATCGCCGATAAACGACCACATTTAAAAAAAGAAAAAACCGCTTTCACAACACTACAATGCGCTTGTTCATTCATACTTGGTTGCACAAGCGAAATTGCATGGAATCGGCTTCGAATTGGTTCCTCAGCCACCGTATTCACCGCTGGATATCAGCCAGCGACTACTGCTCGTTCAGTAATCTGAATAGATGGCTCTCCGCTATCCGTTTTTACTCAAATAAGGAGCTCATAGCTTAAACTTAGGCGTATTTTGAAGACCTTCCGATCGAGTACTTTTCGGACGGTATCAAAAAGTTAGAAAATCGTTGGACTCGGTGTATCGACCTAAAAGGAGAGTATGTTGAAAAATAAATCTGACTTTGGTCAAAAAACGTCTGCGTGTTTCATTTTACAGGTACTTATAAGACTGCCTGGTAAGTTTCCTGGTTAACGGGAACCTTTCGCTATTAAAATGTTACTCTTCAAACTACAGAAAGAGATGATCTGTCACACGAGATTTTGCTTTGCAAACTTTAGCAACTTAATGTGTCTTTCGGTCACTATTTCTCTTACCGTATAATACACTGGTGTCTTTTTTTACGCGGGTTATTTTTGTGAATTTTATTAAACGCGATTTTTATACAATAAAGCGGATTATTTTCACGCGATTCGGAAGATTATTTGTACGCGGTTTCAATAAGTTTAGTATAAGTAAATCTAATCTTATCTTTCAAACGCGGTACGATCAACCGCGTAAAAAAAGACCCCAGTGTAATCCTGTCCAGGGAGCTGTTCAAAGTCCACTCTGACGTAAGTTTTATCATCCTGTACCACGCAATCAAACTTCGTCAGCATCTTCACGTACTGTTTTCGCGATCTTTATCTGGCCGGCTTGTTTCGCTTATCGCCACGATTGGGAGTCACCACTTTTTTGTAAGTCGACAGTCCGGCTCGTTTATTTGGCTCGATTCAGAGTTTGCAGGCCACTCTTTTCGTCATCTTTGTGGCCTTCGGATTACGATTCTCCCTCGGTCATGTCTTTTTTTTTCTTTTCATTACGTTGGTGACGATTGATTTGGTCACATTCAAAAATTTTGCTAGCTTGCCATGCGAGTAGTTCGGATTTTCGTGATGCGCGAGCAAAATTTTGACGCGTTGCTTCTCTTGTTTCGACACCATTTTCACATCTGGAGTACATATGTCAAAAACAAACACAAGGCATGACACACATTTTTAGAAGGAAGGGTGTTGAGGTTTTCTTGGTTACGCGATACAAATTATACGACAGATTGAAGTTGACCAATTTTTGACAGTAACACCCTTTATTTAGGAACGACAAAAAATCAAACCTTCGTTGCTGGGCGTTTTCGAATTAGAAAAATTATATTGCATTTTTCGACGATTTAATTAGATTTTAAATTTGATAATTTCATTATATTTCTGAGAAAGTTTTATACGGAACATACCTATCACTAGTATAATGAACAAAATTCGATTTACAGCATTTAAAAAAATGAAACAAAATTTTCGCTGGTTTTATGGAATCTACTTCATTAATATTCCTGGTTTTTTACAATCATGGACTTTCTAGAGATTGAATTTTGTAAAAAATAATTGTCAAGGAATCCGGTTGATTTATATATTTTGTGTAGCAGTATTGCTTGATATTTTGTTTTTCCATTAGAGAAAAAAAAATTCGTTTTACGACAAATGAGTAGTTTTCAAATTTCTTTTCAAATTTGACAAATTTCATTTCAAATTTGACAAATTTCATTTCAAATTTGACAAATTTATTGCCTTCCTGGAGAAATTCCCGCAAAAAACTCTCATGGCTCAAAGATATTGCGAGTAAAACTCGAGTTGCAACATTTGGACGTAGAACTACGTCTCTGCGGAAGTTCAGCTGCATTGGATGCAGTCTTTGTGCTGTATAAGAGCCTGCTTCTGCTCAAACCAATCATTTTACTAGTGGATGGTGGTTACGACGTTCCCAACTTGGTAGCAGCTAGTAATAGCAGCGGGTATAAATAACTGTAGCGGCAGTGGTAACGGTTGTAGAAGTTACAGTGGGTACATGCAGTGGTAGCAGCCAACTTGTTAAATCTGTTCTCGACTCTAACACTATTATTCGGTGGGACACAGACATTGGGGGCTATTACAGGGTGAGGAATAATTATCCGTGTTTTTTGTTTCAGTGTAAAACTAAGCTTTGACAGATGTTGAAATAATCTTACGTATGCAATTTTTAACCATGGCTATGTGTGAACAAAAACAAGAAATCTCCTTTGAAAAAGTGTGCATTAAGTGTCATAATGAAGTCAAGTCCATTATGCAGTGCAGTGATCGAGTTGTATAACAAGGAAAGCGTCCAGTAAGTATCGCTAGTATGTTAAAAATTTATATACAAACAATTAGAGACGCTATAAAACGACATAATGAGCTTGGAAATTGAGAGGACCGTTCAGGAAGAGGTTTTCTACCAGGACCCTTGGGAACCGGATAATTATTTGTCGCCGGAATAACCGCAATTCTAGAAGGTCAATTCGAAGAATGGAAAAATCATTAAATATTGACCCGAAATCTGTACGAACTATTCTTTACAAGGATTTAGGATAACATGGTTACAAATTTGAAGGAAATCATTACCTAAATGACAGGCTATAAGACAATTGGTACCGAAAATTGAAGATTTTTTTGAAAGAATTTTTCGAAGGCCACCATCGCACAATTTTATTCACCGATGAGAAAATTTTCACTGTGGAGCAATTTCATAACCACCAAAATGACGTCTTCTGTAAAAGCTATCTTCAACTTGTATTGGTAACAACACAAACATTTTTCATCCTGGCAATCAAAATCTACTGGCCCTCTAATGTTCATGTTATCAGAGTGCCTTACTCCCCAATGTCTGGGTAGCGCAGATATACTGTCAACATTATCTCCGATTTTGAATTGAACAACAATAATCTTTTCAAGGACAAAACGAAAAAATGATTGAAAATTCAATATCAATCATCGAATGAATTCACTACATTTAGAATATTGTATTCACTATCTTCTATTAAATTAATAACTGTTTTTTAACATAAACATCATTTAAAAATTTTTATTTTACTAAAATAAAGTTTCGTAAATACAAATGCAATTTTTGTGTGTGGATTCGACAAAATGCGTTTAATGGAATAATTGAAGAGCTTGCATACCGTATTACATGTAGACGCATGGTCGTTTAGAAGCAAAAGGTGGTAAAACAATCATAGACATGGAAAATTGAATTTATTCGATTTTTTTTTTTATTTTGAAATGACAATTTAGACAGTTTCACAAAAGCTATCCCTTGACAAGTTTTGTCTAATTCTTGTCATTGTTTAGATACATTGAAAACGTAAAAAAGTGTAGCCTATTTTTAATGTTAGTCTAGCAGAATTTTCAAACAATTAAGCACGCATAGTTGCTTAGTTTATTACACCGTATAGTATACACCGACAAATTTTCGCCTAAACTCGTCCAATACCTAATCACAACAGTGGCCAATCGCGCATAACCAGAAAAGCCAATCATATTCGTGCCAAATTCTCAATCGCAAATTGACGAGCTTGTCGTTCGATAAAGTTCAGCACTAGCCAATGTTATCAATTTCGATTACTAATAGCTTAGCTGCTGTGCTGCGAAATCCGATCCAGCGAAATTTGATTTTTTTATCATTCATTTATGTGCCTGGCCCTAACAACGTTGGAGCTGAAAATGAAAACAGAAAACTAAGTTTTCAATCAATGCTGTTGTAAAACTCGGCAAATCAAATGGATTTTTCCCAGCGGATCGTGCAGATCAACGGATGGTGTTGAAAAAAAAATCCCCTCATATCCACCAAAGCGAGCCGAGGGTATTGAAGCCTCGATCGACTGAAAGCTCCAGCCGGTTATCCTCTTGGATGCAAACAACTTCAACAGCCGGTGGAAGCAAATCGGCAGGCAAACGTGGCATGAGATGGCGGAGAATGGGAAAAAATGCGAACCTAGTAGAAAATTTGCTTCTCGCTTGAACGGGAATGTGATTTATGTGTTTTGAGTGCCCGTACATGTATGTGTCCGTCCCTGTGCTGGTGTGGGTGATCAGTAGGAATGTACATTGTCCGGTGGGGCGGAGTATGTGTGTGATTGCGGAAAAATACGTTGGATGTTTTTCCTCGTGTGTCCGGGTTCCGCACTCATGCTTATAGGTATGAATGGATCGGTGGGGATTTTTCCTTCCAAAGCATTGCATTTTCGCCCTGTTTGCAGAGAGCAATGGATGTGCATAAAGAGCTTACACCTCTTCACGTTTTATTTTCTATCTCGGCAAAAACTGTAGCCAGTAACCGAAGCCGGTAAGCCTTCCACAGCCGGGGAGTAGTTTGAGGTTGATATGCATTTATTTTGTATTTTAAATGTAAATTTGATCAGATAAATATGGTAACGAGTTTCCCATTAGGGACGATTCAATTTCAGATAGAGCAACATAACGTTTCACTGAATCAACAAAGTTATCCATCCGCGCGCTTCGAAATATACTGCCCTGCGAAAGTCCGTCGGAACTTGAAAAGCTGGGAAGTACTGGCAGCGGTACCTGGGGAGACCCCGATCGTAACGGTCCGAAGGCGGTACGCTACTCTTAGTGGAGCTTTTAGAAACCGAGTCCGAAACTAACAAATGGGCGGATAGTTACGATAAAATTTACTCTGCACTTGGGAAACCGGAACGATTGTACTCCGTAGCGGATTTGGTTTAATTAGGAAATTTATGGACTTAAAGTGCTTGCTAGAGGGATACCGACGCGTTCAGGTCAGCGTATCACTGGATCGATAATAACAGAATTCGTTCAGGACATTGAATTTAGTTGTTAATATTTAACTGTCACAATCATTTGAGAAATTATATTTAATTAAAATTAGTAATAAATCAACATACTGGAACGTCAGTTCAGTGCTGCGTCCGTAAAGTTCTGAACAGTCATAATAATTTGACAATTTATATCCGTCAGTAGAACTAATTGTAAAATATTGTACGCTAGCTAAACTTTCTGAAATACTCCTAAGTTGCTACGTTTCACGAATCAGCCTGTGCCGAAATTTGCCTGGCTGGTATTCTCTCATTAAGGCAAAAAGGCTCCGAAAGAAACAAAGTTTCCACGAAAGCAAAAGCAGCTCCGGGGAGAAGTTTGCTGCCTCAAAAAGTAAAAAAAAAACTTCAAAGCAAACAAACGCAAAAGAGCCCGAAGCGAGAGTGGGTTCCGCAGCCAGTGGGACACTCTCAAGCTGGCATAATATGCACGATGTACCAGATTTTTCGCCTGCAGTCATTGGTCACTGAAGGTTCAGCTGAATCGTCCTAAAACTGACAACCCATTTCTGGAGTGTGTTGTTGATCCGGATCATGTTAATGTCTTCTAATATTACGCTTACATTCAATGTCATCAGGAATCATAATGGCAGCCATTTCTGCAGGTCTGCGGTCGTATACTAACGATAAAATATGAGCTACCCCTTTGGCACCATCTGCGTTGTACACTGTCGGTTTCCACTTTCTCTTCCAGTCTGCTACCGCTGCTGCCAGGGGGTTGGATTATTTATAGAAACATGCCTCCTTCACCCGTCCACTGCGAGGAGGCTTCAACAACTTCGAACACCAAAAATTCTACTTCTACCGGAAGCGACAGCTAGTTGGGCAATTTCCGTGGGAAAACTTAGTTGCATAAGCCAACGCAGGTCCGGTAGTAGCTAGTGGCGGCGAAATGCCTGCCGAGCCATTCTCGAAGCTGTCGTTAAGCAACAATGTAGGAATTTTTTACCTTTCTTTCCATTTTTTTATCTGTGGCTACTCTTGAATTTTCACAATAATGAGTTATTTTGCATATATGGCGATGCTATTCGGATTGTCAACTTATGAAGCTTATAGACGAGTACTATTATATACTGCTGATTTTCAACAGTATACAAAAGTTCAGTTAAGAAAATTAAACTTCTCCAATCTACTTAGCTAATTGCAGAATTGGCCTCCAAGCTGAAATCATAAATCTGCTGCAAAGTACACATAAAGATTTTTCTCCATTAGTAGTCTAAAAATTGCTTGCTTTTTATTTCATCAATGGCAGTAAAAGCTTTACTGTTACACAAACTTTTCCAGTAAAGTGTATGTAGGAGTGATTGATAATTTGCTAAAAAGCTGCTGTAGCCCACAGCACCGAGCGCATTCGATATCGAGTAAGTGTATAGATATAATTGAATGCGAAAACTTTTCTATACGATACTGAACCGCAACAAGCTAGCTGTTTTTTAATTTCCATTTGCAATCTATTATGTAAATTCAAAGAAAATTTTCATTCTTAATGGACTGCATTCCTAACAGAGGGTAAAGTTCCGCCCATAACAACCCTTGAGAAACCACACAATCGAGCCAGACAGCAGCAGTAGCACTAACAGGTCCGCCCCTCCAATCTAGGAAATCATCTGCTTCTTGCTGGAGGCTGCACTGCTGCAATCAACTGGAGCTATTTGGTGCTTCCGTTGAACTTAAAATGCATTGACAGTCCATAGGAGTTTTTTGTGATGTTCAAGAGGCAAGATTATTCCTAATTACTATTATGTGTAAAAAATTAGACATATGAGAGATCAGTATGCTCTGAAGTATTAGGGTTAACGAGTGACACCAAAAATTTTGGAATTTTCTTTTACTTCTGTCAAAAGAGGGTTAATGTCCTCAAAGAAAAACCGAATTTTTTCTTATGAAGATTCATTTTTTATCAACGAAAATATTGATGAACAGTTGAGAAAGGTCCGTAGCCGGCCTTCCGATTAAGCTCTTTCATAATGACTAAGCTCTTTCAAATCTTCGATCGGACGACACTGAGGCAGATTCGTTGGGTTGCGTATATTGGGTACAAATTGGGTCGAATGGTTGTTCAGGAACGTTTCTGTTTATTGCCGTAATGGGATGATGCTTTATCAGGCTAAAACACATATCTTCCATCGGCATGGTGTTTCTGAAGGAAGTATTCCATCAACATTTTCTTCAAACATTTGATCTAGTACTCATCTTGATTGATATCCAAACCAGAACCACGATTTAGACAAGCATAACAAACCTTTTTTTGTCTTTTACTTTTACCGCTCTTCCTCTTACCCCTGGCTTGCAGAAAATTATACACAGTCGAAACCGGACGACCTCCGCTTTTCAAATGGTGTACCGTGAACTCCCTGTTAATTTTTTTCGCAGTTCAGTTAGAATTGTACAATTGTACAAGGCTTCTTGTTTCGACGCCATTTGGAGCAAAACTGCATAAACAAAACAAAAAATACTGGCATAAATACGAAAGAGAGAGCGAGAAAGCTCACATACATACTATTTGTTTTCCCTAAGCGTGTTTTTTTCAAGCAAGAGAGCTTCAGAAAAAATCCCAAATTTCAGTTTTAGTATCACAACGCTCTGCATTATATTGGAGCAGATCAACGAATTCCAGGACTTTCTTCTGCTGGTGATCGTTGGCTTCGGAAAAACGTTCGACCGACTCAACCACGGAAATAGTGCTTTTAGGCGTAGAGAAGTTCCAGAGAAGCTAGTCCATTTCATCATGGTTCATTACAAGGCATTTTCGTGCGTGTCGTACAATAGCGTCTTGTTTGACCCTGCAAGGGTTACTGCTGGTGTGAGACAGGGCTGCATTTTATCACCACTGCTGTTTTTCATCGTTATGGACGAGATATTAGTTGGAGCGTTTGACAGTAGACCAAACCGATGATTGCCTTTGAATCCTCTAACAATGGAGTACATAAATGACCTCCAGCTAGCCGACGACATTGCCTTGCAAGCACAACGCCGAGAAGATACGCAGAGCGAGTTTGATGACCTCTCTGAGTGCTCCCAGGTAGCAGATCTCTCTGTCAATGAAGCAAAAACTAAGCCTATGGTAGTGAATACTAAAAATACCCCCAACTTCACAGTAGCAGAACAACAGATTGAGCAGGTGGATGTTTATCAATACCTTGGTAGCCGGACAACGCGTGATAGTGGTACCAAAGCTGATATAGGCCAGAGACGTCTTTGCAGGTTTAAAAAACATTTGGCGCTCGAATCAGATCACTCTGCATACGAAAACCCGAATTTTCAACTCAAAGGTTAAATCCGTATTACTGTAGACCTGCGAAACGTGGTGCGTCTCAGCGGAGACAACACAAAAACGGTAGGTAGGTTTCCTCTAAATAGTAAGAATATATGATGGAGCGCACATTTTCCTTAAATCTCAAATTTGGATGACCCAAATTTCCGATGATATCCAGCATCAAACTTTCTCATCTTTGCAGATAGGGTTGAACGATGTTCTGCCATATGAGGAATTCCACAAAAAAGGCAACCAATATAATCGACCATTTTAAATTAGGCTGAAATTTTGCATAGACGTTTCAATAGGCAAAAGATGCCATTTTGTGCTATTGATTTATTATTTTGAAACACGACCCATTTTTGAGAAGCTATTGAAATACTACAAGGTATTCATCCCTAGGGTTGTATGATATGGTGACGTGGCACTAAATACTGTAATTACTGTAATTACAGACACAATAAATTCGTTTGTTCAGTGATTTACGTATTTTAATTCTTACCCTTCCTTTAGTTTTCAGAAATATATGTGATTACACACGAAAGAACTTCATTTACACTTGGTGATTATGTGCCTGTAGTGTTTTGTTTGTGCATACAACATTTAACAATTGCAACGAAGCTAAGGTTTAAAAATATTCATTTTTTTTTGCTTCACAAGTTTGTTACATATGCCAATAATTACATTCACTGTATTACGAAGACAGCTAACATAAGTATATTATTTTATTCGTGAATTTAAAAATAAAAAAAAACTCACAATGTTGAAATGTAAAAAAAAGATTCTGATTAGATCTTAGTAAACGGACAAAAAAATCATAAGCACTCGCTGGCTCTTACTCTTCTATAAATTAAAATTTTTAGGAACTTACTCGTTCGATATTATGTCGGTCACGATTATTTGGTACCTATTTGGTACTCGAAGGTAAAAAGTAAATAAAAATAACTTAATAACCGTTGCAAAAATGTTCAATTCTTGTTGAGTAATTTATGGTTTTTATGGTAATCATATTCATGAGATGAACCTTCAATCACTATCAGTAGCAGCATTGTAGTTTTGATTGCACGCGAATAGATGTCGCGCCCGCTGCAATGATAGACGACGAGAAACTACCGGCGCACACTGTTTCCAAAGCTGCAAAAAAGTGATCGAAATTATTTTGACCCATAAAAATAGATTTTAGAGCCATAGTGCATTAAGGAAAGTTGATCCATTAATTATTTTTTATTTTTAAGAATTTGCAATTTTGTGATTAATCCCCTTAACAGTGAGAAGCAACTTTTACTTTTTTCATTTTTGCATATAAAAATTCACTTTGTTCGGCAAAATTGTTGCTATTTTAGAAGAAACAACTTTGCCAAAGAAACCATACTTCTATCTGCCTTTTGAAATGGACTTTTGTGGAGTTTTCTACAGATTGTCACTGAAAATCAATTTTTTAAATATAACATTCAGTAGTGATTTTCTACACTTTTCAATGTTCCACATTATTATTTGCTATTACAAAACAAACCATTTCATTGACGAAAGTTTATTTTTATTTCTCATATTTCATCGGGTATTGACGATTTTTATTAAAACAATGCACTAATTTACTAACAGATATCTTTAAAATCTGCAAACATCTGCAGACTAAACCTTTACTATATTTAAGTATAAGTAAAACATCATTTAATCCATATGTAGGCATTTGTTAGATATACATTTATAGTGTCTTCGATACATTTATAGTACATTTATATATACATTTATAGTGTCTTCGACAAAGTTGTTTCTTACAAAAGATTAAGCACAAAATTCTTACTTCTACAAAGTGGAGAATTATTTATAGAACAACTTTACTGAAGACACTACGACTCCAAAATCATTATTTATTGAGTTAAGAGTAATTAGTGTTAATTAGTGCATTATTCTAGTAAAAATCGTCAACAACCAAAAATACATGTGAGATAAAAATAAACTATCTTCGGAAATATTGTTTTTTACGTTGTAGCAAACAATTTTGTTTCTACAGATTGCCACTGAAAATCAATTTTTTAAATATAACATTCAGTAGTGATTTTCTACACTTTTCAATGTTCCACATTATTATTTGCTATTACAAAACAAACCATTTCATTGACGAAAGTTTATTTTTATTTTTCATATTTCATCGGGTATTGACGATTTTTATTAAAACAATGCACTAATTTACTAACAGATATCTTTAAAATCTGCAAACATCTGCAGACTAAACCTTTACTATATTTAAGTATAAGTAAAACATCATTTAATCCATATGTAGGCATTTGTTAGATATACATTTATAGTGTCTTCGATACATTTATAGTACATTTATATATACATTTATAGTGTCTTCGACAAAGTTGTTTCTTACAAAAGATTAAGCACAAAATTCTAACTTCTACAAAGTGGAGAATTATTTATAGAACAACTTTACTGAAGACACTACGACTCCAAAATCATTATTTATTGAGTTAAGAGTAATTAGTGTTAATTAGTGCATTATTCTAGTAAAAATCGTCAACAACCAAAAATACATGTGAGATAAAAATAAACTATCTTCGGAGATATTGTTTTTAACGTTGTAGCAAACAATTTTGTAGAACATTCAAAAATTGTAGAAAAACTCTATAAACAGTTAAATAGCAAAAAAAAGAGTTTTTGTAGTAATCTGTAGAAAACTCCACAAAAGTTTATTTAAATAGATGGATAGAAAAATGATGTCTTTCTCAAAGTTGTTACATTTAAAATTTGCTACAACTTTGCTGAACAAAGTGGATTTTTATATTCCAAAATGAGAAAAGTAAAACTCATTTCTCACTGTTGAGTGGATTATTCATGGAATTGCAACTTTAATAACATGGAGAATAATTAATGGAACAACTTTGCTGAATACGTTACGGTCAAAAAATTTCGATCACGTTTTTGCAGCTTTGGAAACAGTGTGCGGCACTCTACTCCACATATACTTCTACGGTATGTTGCTTTTATCAGCATGTTTTCTTTCAAGACATATGTTTCTATCAACTCTAACAACAGGTTTAGAAATTGTTCAAACTTTCAAACTTTTCGAAAAACCTTTACTTTTGAGACATCAAATTAGTCTAGGTTCATGGAGGCAAACATAAATTGACCTGTTGGGACGGGGAGACTCTATCATTTTTTATTTATATTTATACAGAGAATTTCACAGGGAATGGTTGGTGTCTATTAACATCGTCTGTGCTAGGAATGCTCGCATGTGATTGGTTCATTGTTCGCGTAAATTTGTCCTTGACACTTTTTATCGATTTTTACCGCTTTGCAATGAAAAAATTATTATAACTAGCGTATTACAAAATTGTTCAACATTTTATCCATCCACCAACATATTGGTTGTTGTTATCCATCATGTGGTTATGCTGTTATTGTCGTTTGGAATCTGACGCAACATTTGCCAGTTTCATCTCCAATTTTACAGAATGCATACCAGTATAGAAAATAAAGACGTAGTCTCACGTCAAAATGCTATTTTGAGAAGCATTTGACGATTACAAATATTTTAAGGGCCAAAACGATTTGTTTAATCGATGTGACGTCTTCGGCAAAGTTGTAGACAATAATTTTGTTTTTTTCCAAAAATAATATACACTCTAAATTTTTTTTTCTGAAAAAAAATTAAAAGAAAAATTATAAATTGATTATCTAAAAACGCTTATTTTTTAAATGTCTATTTTTTAAAACAACCTTTACCTTTATCTTTACCTAAACAATGCAAATTATTATAATTTTTTTTTGAAAGGCTTATTTTTTCGGAGGAACACTCTATGGGTAAATAAAAATATTTTTACAGTCAAAGCCCTTTGTTTGATTGGAATAGTGTCTTTGGCAAAGTTGTAGATAATAAGTTTGTCCTTCCATATAATAATGTACCTTGTGCAAAAAAAAAATTTTTTTTTTTTCAAAAAATCATAATATTTTTATCTTGATTTCTCTATGATCAGACCACTTGCATAGTTTAGGTAATCTTTAGTAGTTTTTATAAAAAAGAATAGATTTTTAAAGATAATTATTTTTTTTATTTTGGATTTAAAAAAATTTAACAATTTAAAATTTATTAAGAAAGGGACATTTTTTGTGAAACTGCTCATATTATAGCCCCGTATATTTTGCGTAAATCTGTAGAAGAAAGCTTTTCGCTAGCATATTACTATCGAGCTCTAGATCCGAATTTCCCCTAAGCTTGTTTCCTAGAACAATTTACTTGGCGTCATAATCTTTCATTTATTTAAGGTTTGAGCTTTCTTTTTCTGAATTAGTTAAATAGTTCTTATCGGTTATTTTGAGAGATATAAAAAACTTTCTTCTACAAAGTTACGCAAAATTGCCGTGGCTTCAACATTGCAGACTATCGCTTAACTCTATTCGCGAAGATAATAAAGTTAGATGCTGGATTTCATCGAAAATATGGCTAACCCTAATTTGTGATTACAGGAAAATGTGCGCATTTTCATATTTACCCAATTTTTAGAAACAAGTTTTTATCTAGAATATTACTATCGAGCTCCAAATCCAAATTTACCTCTAAGATCGTTCCCTAGAAAGCTGTCGAATAAACTTAGCGGCTCCACCGATTCAATAGTGACAGAAGGCGCACGGTTAACGTTTGCTTTGGAGTGGGTGGGAGCTTCTGTCGCGTAACTGAAATGACCAGTGGTTCCAAAAATCACAGAATGGTTAAATAGCTATGATCTTTCTTTTTTTCAGCGAGCTTCTCCAAATTTAAGTTTTAAAGCAAGAAAGCGACACATAGAAATGACCTTTGCATATACTTAAAAGTAAGTTTCGACATAAAAAAAACTATTGTTCCGATAACAACTCAAACGGTGTGGACAAGCGGCCTTTCATTTTGTCTGTAACACACAAGAAGGGTTTTCCGCATATAATAATACAGTATTGTCAAAAACTAAAAAACTTCCACAAATGCGCATGGAGTAATTCAAGGGTCAACACAGGTGCAATCCAAAAGCTCAAACCGGAAAAAAATGACAGATCATAGCTAGGTATTCTAGGTATTCAACCATTCTTGTGAATTTTGTTGGTAATAATCATCAGATCCATGAAAAATTGAAAAAAAATCAAATTTACACCACCGCACAGTGGTCCAATAAGGCAAAAAGTGGAACTTAGTTCCGTGGCGCCTTTCACCTTCATCCTAGCTTAAGGGGTAATTTCTACCAAAAATTATTTTTCTTTTCATTTTTTTTATTGGCTTAAATCATGCTAAAACTATCCTAAAATCAAAATCTACATCGCCCAAGTACTGATCTAAACTCAAAATTCGCTTAAATCAATTTTTATTGAACATGGAGCATAAAACCAAAATCACATTTTTCGATTATTTTGGCGATGCTCGTTTTTCGAGGCTTTGTGAACTAGCAGACGTTAACTCTGATCGTTAAGGTGTTTCAAATTTGAAGTATAGAGGTCGCTGCATCAAGTTTCGATCGTTATAGTGTCTCTACAGCACGTGTTTACTCACAATTTCCTTTTGTTATGTCGATCAGCCGTTTTTGTTGTGTACGTTCTTTGTTTGAGTTTTTCTATACTTTTTAACTGTGAGTTATATTCAAAAGTACTCGAATATGAGTGACAAGTTTGAGTTTTGCGTGGGATTGGGCGCCAACCACGTCAAAGTCGCTAAGCATCGCATGTCTGATATCGCGAAAGAGGCTAAGCGCAGCCTAACATCAGATAACAAAAAGGAAGAAGAGGAAAATAAAGCCCAGGAAGGACAACTTTACGGCGCAGTGATAGCTGACTGGAGGTAAAAAAATATCAGGGGCTTTATTATTGCGATTTTAAAGATTTACAGCATATTAAAACTTTAAACGCGTTTCTCTCAAAACCATGTTTTCAAAATCGGCGAGCAGTAGAACTGAACTTAAAAAAAAGCGTTTCACGGCAATCGTTGCACAGCCGCCATTTTGTAAAAAAATAGCAATAATTTTTTTTTCTATTCTCCAAGAGTTGCTTAATCCAATGATATACACTAAAGTCGCTTTTTACGCGGGGGATACGTGCCGCGTAAAAAGAAACCGCGTAAAAAAACCGCGTAAATTCCGGAATCCGCGTAAAAAAAAACCGCGTAAATTCCGGAATCCGCGTAAAAAAAACCATCGTTAATTTTGCATTCCGAGTGGAGGGGAACCGAAATCCGGGCAAAAAAAAAAATACTGCGTAAATTCCGGAATCCGCGTAAAAAAAGCCGCGTTAAACAAAAATCCGCGTAAAAAGCGACCTTAGTGTATTATTCATATACACTTAGAAAAAATGCCACGATTACTTCAAGTGTTTTTGCACTTGACTCAATTCGTCACATCGAAATGCAAGTTGAAGTGATTTAGTGTTGATTTCTCGATGATTACCACTTTCCAATGAAATGATCTTGCGTTGAAAACTGGTTAATGGAAATCACCATCGTATTATAATGAATATCTCTTGTATTATCACACTGTTTAAATCAATTGAATTACAGCTGCAATTCCAATTGGCAAACGTCAAAACCATGAAACGAAACAAAAATAGTGACGATGACGAACAGCGTAAGCAGCTTATTTAGCCAGAGATCAAAAATTTATTTGAGCGTAAGTTTTATTGAATCTTGATATCAACAATGATGAACATAACAACAGAAAATAAAGCGATTTGCTGTTGATTTCATCGTTCTTTGCATTAATATATTTCGAAAGATTTCCATTCAACTCTGAAATGTTAGGCAAGTAGTGCGAATTCAGCAGCAAATCACTTAACTTCGACGTGATTTTTATTTACAGTGTACCTTACATCCCAAATGTCCTTTGAAAAAATCATGAAAAAAGTCTTGTATTTTTGAGCATTTGGTAGATATTACCCCTTAATAAAGTCTTTGGAACAATTGTTTGTATGAATGACCAGCATAATCGCGAAATGTCAAAAAGTATGAAAAGTTTGCTATACTAAAATCAAAAAAAATTAACTTTTTTGCGTTAAGAGATAGAAAAATAGTTTATTCAGCAAAGTTGTAGAAGATTCAAAAATATGAAACTTTGTTGAACAAATGAAAATCCTATCTGTGGGGCATTCCGCTACCCTTCTATGTAAAGACACCTCTAATAGAATAATGAGTTGATATCCCGCCTTTTCGGGATCACTCTCTGTTGCAGGTGAATACCATATTTGAGAATCACGATCTACTCTCTCTCTCTCTTTACCCGATTCCTGGTCATTTCTTTGTGTGCTTGGCCTCTCACGAAGGAAACTCAGCCTCTTTCGTTTCCGGACCATCGCGTAGGTAGGACGTGCAAGTAAGTAGCTCTTCTGCAGAATTTTACCCATCCATTCGGTCCGCCGCTAAGGATGGAGTGTTGGGACTTCACACTATCTTCTTTCGGTACAAAGTTATGAAGTATATTACATGGAACTTACTTAAAAGTTAGTTTTTTGTACTTAACTTTTGTTAGTTGCATTTTACGCGAAAGTATTGTCCGGAGGAATTTTTAGGACACACAAAACACACATTTTTGCCAAAGGTCATATATTTCTACGTACTACGTATAGAAACGATAAAGCTATCACGGTGTTCCAAATACCGTTATTATAAAATAAAATACGCCATCAAAACTGTTTATGCCAGTTGGTTTGTATTGCTGTCCTGCACTTCTGGGCCAAGTTTGAAAATCATCGTTGGACTAATTTTTGAGTTAAGTCTTTTTCAAGTTTAGGGAGGATTTCTCATTCAAATATACTTGAATAACCCTTCCAAAACGAACATAAATCATAGTACAAATTGTTTTATAGGCAACATATGCCCATTGACGACGATTTGAGCTTTATTAGGACCATTAAGAAAATTTTCGAGTCAAAAAAACCACGGATGAAATAGCCATTTGTCAATCTAAACCAATAAAACATCATTTGAATCTCAGTTCACACTGGAATTCGGAAACTAGACCAATTGAAACTTTATATCTTGATGGCTTAATACGAACAATTATATATAATATACCTTAAAAACTGTTCACGTTAGATGGTTTCTCGAAGATTTATTATAAGTTATCGTGAAACAGGGTGCAAATATTGTTAGTTGAATTAATGATTGGCACTATTCATTTTTTAGCTTTTGGTTGCAAACGTTGCCTCAAAGACCCGTTCCAAAATTTTCCAAATATCAGTTGGTTGACATAAACCTCGAATATCATAGAAAAGATTGAACAATGAGGTTTCAACTTATACAAATTGCTCATAATATGTACATAATAGACCAAAAAGGTTCAATTAAAATAAAAGGTCATGAAATTTGAAGTATTCGTGGCAATGCATAAAGAAAATTTTCGACATTAATCTCATAAAACGTGAGTTTTACCTCTTTGTCTAGTTACTACATATACATTCCAATGTTGAAAGGATTTGTGCGCTATTCTAATGTACGTATATGGTCCATTAATCTTTTCTAATAACTAAACATAAATGATAAAAAAAGGTTTACACAACATGTTTTTCATTCGATTTTGCTCCTGTTCCTAAAACGAAGTTCGTGCATTGTTCGAAAAAAAAACATTGCTTTTTACCAAATATATCCACGAATATAGTAAAATTGAGTATATCGGCTTTCCAGTCATCTGCTTATCAAAACGAAAATTTATTTTCTATTTTAATAGAAAATAAATTTTCGTTTTGATAAGCAGATGACTGGAAAGCCGATATACTCAATTTTACTAAAGCAATTATCAGTCGTAAGTTGTTGAATCTCCACGAATATACATAACAAATAATATTGATAGATTTACCACAGACGAACAGATATACCTCTTCGAAGAAAAACCTTAAGAATCCTCGTCCTCGTTCGCAACGTTATACTTATGCTCCACCATGTGAGCTTACCGCCTACTGACAAATTCTCGTAAAAACGGATTGGACAAAGAAATCATTATTGAGTGAGACGTCTGTTTGTCTGTGGATTCACTACAGACCTTTTTAAGAACTGACAGGTGTCACCGAACCTGCTGATGTTGATGTTGCTTTTAGGTGCGGTACGTAGCTTTGAAATTCCAGTAAACTGAGGTGTCAAAAAATGTTTTTGGTTCAGGCAATTTTTGCATTTTACCCGGGGTTCTTTAATCCAAACAATTGTCCGATGGTCTTGATACAGCTCAAATGTTCCAGAAAGGTCGTCGAGGGCATATGTTACCTGTAAAACCATTCCTACTATGAATAATGTTCGTTTTGGAAGGGTTGTTTAAGTATATTTGTATGAGAATGCCTCCCTAAAACATTAAAAGGGCTTAACTCAAAAATTAGTCCAACGATGATTTTCAAATTTGGTTCAGAGGTGCAGAGCAGTGCTACAAACCAACTGACAATAACAGTTTCGATGCAGTCATTCTGTGCCGAACACGCATCAGTACTGGACGTGTTTGGTGATCGGTCCGATAGAGTATAAAACAAAAGACGTGTGAACAAGTGTTGGCATTGTTTGCCTGGTCGAGTGAAATAAATCCGGGTTCAAGGTCGTTCCTTTGTGCAACTGTTTCGCATCGTGACTGCCAGCTGGTGCGTAAGCCGATTTGGCTGCTGGCTGGATTGTGCTACAGCAGTGGACGAGACACAAACGAGGAAAAAGAAGAAGCCATCAGTGTCAGCGAGTCGTATCGCTGTGTGGAGTGATCTCACACCTGGCTCGCTGCTGGTGGCTGTTTGGTGCTGCTGTATTGGTGCTGCTGGCTGTAACGGCTGCTACTTCGAACGATCGGACAACCAACCTTACTGGAAGGGAGAAATAAAAAGGTACGTGTTCTTGTCAGCGCTAGTGCGCTAAACATAGCGCGATGGATGTAGATCCCTCGCCTCCCGCGCCACCATCCCCGAACCCCTCTGACCCTGACCCTTCTGTTACCCCCTCCCCTGTTCATTCTTCAGTCCCCCCTCGCCCCAGGCTTTACCCAGACGGAGCCCAGGGCAGCTATACTGTTTATTTTCGGCCAAAGGCAGGACCGAAATCGAAAAAGTTGAACCTCTTGCAGATTTCTAAAGACCTGACGAAGGAGTACAAGGGCGTGACCGAAATTTCCAAGGTCCGGCCTAACAAGCTCCGTGTCGTGGTCGGTAACCTGAAAGAGGCCAACGATATAGCTTGCTCTGAGCTCTTCACACGCGAGTATCGCGTTTACATACCCGCACGAGACGTGGAGATCGACGGTGTCATAACCGATTCGAGTCTGTCCGTCGAGTGTATACTGCAAAGTGCCAAAGGGTGCTTTAAGAACAAAACGTGTCCCGAAGTAAAGGTGCTCGACTGCAAGCAATTGCGGTCAGCATCGATCATCGGTGGCAAAACAGTATACACTCCGTCAGACTCGTTTCGAGTTACGTTCGCCGGGTCTGCACTACCAAGCCACGTCTCGATCCACCGGGTTCGTCTCCCTGTGAGGCTCTACGTGCCCCGCGTCATGAACTGCCTGAATTGCAAGCAGTTAGGCCATACAGCCGCCTACTGCTGCAATAAGGCACGTTGTGGCAAGTGTGGGGAGTCTCATGCGGAAGATTCTTGCAGTGTTAACGCTGAAAAGTGTATTCACTGCGGAGAAAATCTGCATGAGCTCTCGACATGTGCGGTGTACATGCAGCGCAGGGATAAAATAAAACGGTCTCTCAAAGAGCGTTCAAAGCGTTCCTACGCTGACATGCTGAAGAAGACCGTTACCACTTCTCCCGTTACTTCGAACCCCTTCGATCTGTTGCCCTCTGAGGAAACCGATTCTGACGATTCACCAGCGGGAGCATCTTACGCCAATCCTGGGGAGTCTAGAAAGAGGAAAAGTGTTTCCTCTCCTAAACTTCCCAGAAAAGGTCCTAAGATTTCTCAAAGTGAAATGAAGGTTACAAACAAACCAAACAGTGCTGCGGAAAAACCGAAGCAAACTCCTCCTGGGCTGGCAAATTTAAAGTCCCAGAAGGAGTTCCCAGCACTGCCAGGAACATCTAAAACCCCAGTTGCTCCTTTTACACTCCCAGTTGATGAAACAAACTCTGGATTAGTGAAATTTTCTGACATTGTGGACTGGATTTTTGAAACTTTCAATGTACCCGATCCAATTAAAATTTTTCTTACAGCATTCCTCCCAACAGTTAGATCATTTTTGAAGCAGTTGACTGCCCAATGGCCTCTCCTTGCAGCGATTGTATCCTTCGATGCCTAATTCAACTGCGTATATGAAGGATTCTATCTCTGTCTTACAGTGGAATTGTAGAAGTATTTTACCAAAAATTGATTCGTTTAAAGTTTTGATAAATAAAAACAAATGCGATGCATTTTCCCTTTGTGAAACTTGGCTTACTTCAAATATTGATCTCAACTTCCATGATTTTAATATTATTCGCCTTGATCGAGACACCCCATATGGAGGAGTACTTTTAGGGATTAAAAAGTGCTATTCTTTCTATCGTATTAACCTCCCCTCGATTCCAGGCATCGAAGTTGTCGCATGTCAAATGACAATACAAGGTAAAGAGCTTTGTATTGCCTCAATATATATTCCCCCCAGAGCACAGGTTGGGCAACGGCTGCTCTTTGATTTAATAGAACTTCTTCCCTCGCCACGTTTGATTTTGGGAGACTTCAACTCTCATGGCGTGGCTTGGGGTTCCCCATACAATGATAACCGCTCCTCTTTAATCTATAACCTTTGCGATGACTTCGACATGACTATTTTAAACAACGGTGAAATGACACGTATCCCGAAACCTCCAGCGCGCCCAAGCGCTTTGGATCTATCCTTATGTTCGACGTCGCTACGGTTGGATTGCACATGGAAGGTAATCCTCGATCCTCACGGTAGCGACCATCTGCCTATTCTTATTTCAATTACTAACGGGTCAACTCGCATGCGACCAATTGACATTCCGTATGACCTCACACGAAATGTCGATTGGAAGTTATACGAGGAAATGATTTCAAAAGCGGTCGAGTCGATTCAACATCATTCACCACTTGAAGAATACAACCTCCTCGCGGGCTTGATTCTCGACGCCGCGTTGCAAGCCCAAACGAAGAAATATCCCGGCGTAACGATCAAAGAACGGCCTCCCACTCCGTGGTGGGACCAAGAGTGCTCCGATGTCTACACGCAAAGATCCGACGCGTTTAAGGCCTACCAGACGGGAGGTATACCTGGCGACTATTTACGGTATTCGGAGCTTGATACCAAGCTTAAAAGCTTGGCTAAAGCAAAGAAACGTGGATATTGGCGTCGGTTCGTGAACGAGACGTCGAGGGAGACATCGATGAGCACTCTTTGGAACACAGCCCGAAGAATGCGGAATCGCGTAACGGTCAACGAAAGCGAGGAGTCTTCAAGTAGGTGGATATTTGATTTTGCCAGGAAAGTATGTCCGGACTCTGTTCCTGAGCAAAATATTGTTCGCGATGCGTCTCCGGGCCACGACGCGATAGAATCACCTTTTACGATGGCAGAACTTTCAGTTGCCCTCCTGTCCTGTAACAATAACGCGCCTGGATTAGATAGAATCAAATTCAACTTGTTGAAGAATCTACCCGGCAATGCCAAGAGGCGCTTGTTGAACTTGTTCAATAAGTTCCTGGAGCAAAACATTGTACCGCAGGATTGGAGGCAAGTGAAGGTGATCGCCATCCAAAAACCAGGGAAACCAGCTTCTAATCACAACTCTTATAGGCCGATTGCAATGCTATCCTGTATCCGGAAATTGATGGAAAAAATGATACTCCGTCGTTTAGACCACTGGGTCGAATCAAATGGTCTACTATCAGAAACTCAATTTGGCTTCCGCCGTGCCAAAGGGACGAATGATTGTCTTGCGTTGCTTTCAACAGATATTCAGCTGGCGTATGCTCGTAAAGAACAAATGGCGTCTGCGTTCTTGGACATTAAGGGGGCTTTTGATTCCGTTTCTATTGACATTCTTTCGGGTAAACTTCACCGACAAGGATTTTCTCCAATTTTGAACAATTTTTTGCACAACTTGTTGTCCGAAAAGCACATGCATTTTACGCATGGCGATTTGGCAACTTTTCGCATTAGCTACATGGGTCTTCCCCAGGGCTCATGTTTAAGCCCCCTTCTTTACAACTTTTATGTAAATGACATCGACGAATGTCTGGCAAATTCATGCACGATAAGACAACTTGCAGACGACAGTGTAATCTCTGTTACAGGAGCCAAAGCTGCCGATTTGCAAGGACCATTGCAAGATACCTTGGACAATTTGTCTGCTTGGGCTTTACAGCTAGGTATCGAATTCTCTCCGGAGAAGACTGAGATAGTAGTTTTTTCTAGGAAGCATGAACCTGCTCAGCTTCAAACACAATTAATGGGTAAAACGATTTCTCAGGTTTTGGTACACAAATATCTTGGTGTCTGGTTCGACTCTAAAGGCACCTGGGGTTGTCACGTGAGGTATCTGATGAAAAAATGTCAACAAAGAGTGAATTTTCTTCGTACAATAACCGGACAATGGTGGGGAGCCCATCCAGGAGACCTTATAAGGCTTTACCAAACAACGATATTGTCTGTTATTGAATACGGGTGTTTCTGCTTCCGCTCCGCAGCAAACACACATTTGATCAAACTGGAGCGAATACAATATCGTTGTTTGCGTATCGCCTTAGGTTGCATGCAGTCGACCCATACGATGAGTTTGGAGGTTTTAGCTGGAGTACTACCATTGAAAAACCGCTTCTGGAGCCTGTCTTCTCGTATTCTAATCAAATGTGAGGTCTTGAACCGTCCCGTGATTGAAAATTTTGAAAGGTTAATCGAACTTAATTCTCAAACCCGTTTTATGACATTGTATTTCAATCACATGTCCCAAAATATTAACCCTTCTTCGAATATTCCAAATCGTGTCGACTTATCAAATACTTCTGATTCTACTGTGTTTTTCGATACATCCATGATAGAAGAAACTCGTGGAATCCCGGATCATTTACGCGTGCAGCAGATCCCTAAAATTTTTTCCAATAAATATCGAAACATCAACTGCGACAATATGTACTACACTGACGGATCACTTCTTGATGGGTCCACTGGCTTCGGTATCTTCAATAACAATTTAACCGTCTCCCATAAGCTCGATAATCCTGCTTCTGTTTACGTCGCAGAATTAGCTGCAATTCAGTACACCCTAGGGATTATCGAAAAAATGCCCACGGACCATTATTTCATCTTTACGGACAGTCTCAGTTCCATTGAGGCTCTCCGATCGATGAAAGATGTTAAGCACTCTCCGTATTTCCTGGGGAAAATACGGGAACATCTGAGTGCTTTATCCGAAAAATCTACTCAGATTACCTTAGCGTGGGTCCCTTCTCACTGCTCGATACCGGGCAATGAGAAAGCGGACTCTTTGGCTAAGGTGGGCGCAACAAACGGTGATATTTATGAAAGACCAATTGCCTTTAATGAATTTTTCGCACTTGTACGTCAGAATACGATCATCAGTTGGCAAAATGCTTGGACCAGAGGGGAATTGGGAAGGTGGTTACATTCCATAATCCCCAAAGTATCGACGAACCCGTGGTTCAAGGGGTTGGATGTAGGTCGGGATTTCATTTGCGTGATGTCCCGGCTTATGTCCAATCACTATAGATTTGACGCGCTCCTCCGTCGTGTTGGGCTCGGGGAAAGTGGTATCTGTGCCTGTGGTGAAGGTTATCACGACATAGAGCATGTGGTTTGGTCATGCTCTGTACACCGTGACGCCAGGTCTAAATTAATAGCTTCCCTGCAGGCCGAGGGTAGACAGCCGGCTGTTCCTGTTCGTGATGTCTTGGCGAGCCGTGACCTATCCTACATGTCCCTTATATACGTTTTCCTGAAATCCATCCACGCCCCAGTCTAGTCCCGTTCCCCTCCGTCTACACCCAACAAAACGACAAGAACACGTTTGAACCTTAAGCACAAAACCAGCAACCAGACCCCGCACAACAGAACCAGGACCCAAGGACTACGAGCCTCTGTCCCAACTCACGACATCGTGGCTCAGCAGAACGAATCCATACATGCCATTCGACGATTATCAGACGACCATTGAACAACAAAACACTGATTGGAAATCCCATGCTAGTTTTAAGTTAGACTTAATTTCAGCTCGTAGTCGGCAGCGAGGATAAAAAATTTGCTTTAGTTTTTAAGTCATCAGATATAATTGGCGCCGTTAAACATTAAATTGTATTTGTGCCGTGTCAAATAAATGTTATGTGAAGAAAAAAAAAAAAAAAAACAGTTTCGATGGCGTATTTTATTTTATAATAACGGTATTTGGAACACCGTGCTATGTATAGAAACGGTGAAAAACTATGTATATAAGCTATGTATAGAAACGGTAAAAACTGCTAATTTAAAAAGATAAGGTATTTCCATTGAGTGTAATGGACTGGGGACGCATGGTTATTGACAGTATCAATAAAACAAATTATATGCTTTTAATTTTTCTGCATTAAAACAGCTTTTTTTAATAAAAAAAAACAGGGTCAAGGTGTTTGGCATAAAGGTTTGATTGCAAAATTGCAAACTTTTAATTTTCCAATTTTCCTAATCAAAATTTTAAAAAATTATCTTACTGATCGAACTCTGCAGGTTGTCTATCAGAATTCAAAATCTGATAGATTTCCTGTCAGAGCAGGTGTACCTCAAGGTTCAGTCTTGGGTCCAGTCCTGTACAACATATTCACTTCAGATCTTCCTGATTTGCCTCCAGGATGCACAAAGTCATTGTTCTGCGATGACACAAGCATTTCCGTAAAAGGAAAAAGTCTTCGTGTCATATGCAGTCGATTGCAGAAAAGTTTAGATATTTTTTCTTCCTACTTGCAAAAGTGGAAAATCTCTCCCAATGCTTCTAAAACTCAAATGATAATTTTTCCGCATAAGCCTAGGGCTTCTTTCCTCAAGCCAAACAATAATCACGTTGTCAAGATGAATGGGGTTATTTTAAGTTGGTCCGACAAGGTTAAGTACTTGGGACTAATTTATGATAAAAAACTTATTTTCAAAGAGCACATTGAGAGTATACAAGCCAAGTGCATCAAATATACGAGATGTTTATATCCTCTCATTAACAGGAATTCTAAACTTTGTTTAAAGAACAAACTTTTGATTTACAAACAAATTGTTAGACCAGCAATGCTTTATGCTGTACCGATCTGGTCAAGTTGCTGTTCAACAAGGAAGAAAACGCTCCAAAGGATTCAGAATAAAATTCTGAAAATGATTTTGAAGCGTCCTCCTTGGTTTGGTACACTCGAATTACATAGACTTACTGGTGTTGAACCATTAGAAGCTATGTCAAATAAAATTATTAACAATTTTCGACAAAAATCGTTGCAATCCTCAATTGCTACGATAAGCTCTCTTTATAGCCAATAAGTTAGCAATTAAGTTAGTTGTAAGTTTACTTCCCCTTTTCCGACAAGTAGGTTTAAATCCCTACGAATGATAAGTCCTAATTGCGAAAGCAAACAAATCCTAACAATTAAAATTACAAATTTCTAACAGTGTTGAGAAGTCACCATTTGTGATTGGACACACATACTCATTATTTACTAATATTTATCATAAATACTTAAGCTACTAACAAATCCCCCCTTAAAAAAAAAAAAAAAAAAAAAAGGGTCAAGTGTTTGTTGAATTTTTAAGAATCTCTGGAGTTGAATTTCTGCATTAGTTATCTTATAGCAACATTTGCAAGTGGACTGTGTTAAAGCAAAAGATCTAGAAAATTATCAATTTTCGCGGTGCAATAAATCTTGAGATAAATTTACACTAAGGTCGCTTTTTACGCGGTTTTTTTTACGCGGGTTTTGTTTTACGCGGCTTTTTTTACGCGGATTCCGGAATTTGCGCGGTTTTTTTTTACGCGGATTCCGGAATGTACGTGTTTGTTTTTTACGCGGATTCCGGAATTTACGCGTTTTTTTTACGCGGATTCCGGAATTTACGCGGTATTTTTTTTTGCCCGGATTTCGGTTCCCCGTCACTCGGAATGCAAAATTGACGATGGTTTTTTTACGCGGATTCCGGAATTTACGCGGTTTTTTACGCGGATTCCGGAATTTACGCGGTTTTTTTACGCGGATTCCGGAATTTACGCGGTTTTTTTTACGCGGATTCCGGAATTTACGCGGTTTTTTTTTTTGCCCGGATTTCGGTTCCCCTTCACTCGGAATGAAAAAATGACGATGGTTTTTTTTTACGCGGATTCCGGAATTTACGCGGTTTTTTTTACGCGGATTCCGGAATTCACGCGGTTTTTTTCTACGCGGATTCCGGAATTTACGCGGTTTTTTTACGCGGTTTCTTTTTACGCGGTAAGTATCCCCCGCGTAAAAAACGAGTGTACCTGGTTTTCCAAACGAGCTTCTTATTTAGTAATACTAAATTATTCAAAATGAGTTCCTTCAAAAATGTCCGCTAATTTCCGTGCATCCAATTATATCGCAATCACATGGACCATAGGTAAATTTATATTTTTGTTCGAATTTGAACGAATCTGTGAACTAACCGGAAAAAATTAGTATAAAAATTTGCCTACTAACCTATCTCTCCGTTAAATGTTTTAATAAGTCTAAATATAAATCCAAGCGGTAAGCTTTCCGGAAATTTGCAGTCGAATCGAAATAGAGTTATCACAGTTACTAATCTTCTAATTATTATTAGTATCAAATTGAAATTAAATACATCACACATAAAGCACGCATCCGGCTGCTAGCGCAGCAGATGGTGCAGTCCCAGGACAACAGCGCGTGCGAAATATTGATGTTGCTGATAGAATCGACGCTAATATTATTGCTATCCAAAGCTCAATAAAGCCATATCAAAGTTATCTCCTCAAACTAATTGATATATGATGCCCTAGATTTGGTTTCTACTTATAATTGGACTCATAGAATTAATGTTAGAATTTGATAATTCAATGATAATAATATTGGTAATCGGTATATTCGAAACTAAAAATTCAAATTTATTCAAAAGAGTATCAGAACAATTCTAATGTATCGAATTTGGCTGTACGATTACATTTGGTGGAGGTGTAATTTTACTTCTGTGAAATTCATATTTTCCAATATATCAACGTCCCTTTGGGTTTAAACGTAACCTTTATATCCGACCCTATGAAGAGACACACATGATTTTGTGCTCCACGTCTCTTAATACCCGGAATTTCCAATCAACTATAGTCCAAAATCGTACCGCTTGTCCAACCCCGCTTGTGCTTGTGCGTTTTGGTTTGCCAGCAAGTGCCACTTGTTGGTGAATGTTGAGAGTTAGTCAAACCATTATTCGAAATCCAACTGCCCCCGTTTTTCAGAGTGGGTTTGGAAATTATTCGACTACTGTGCACAGTTATTTCAGTTGGAAGCTCATAAAACTGATGAACACAATCCAAAGGCAATTCGAAACTCTCAAATTGTACATTAATGCTTTTTATTATGTTGTAGCACACACTAACTCTCGAAATAATAGGTTATAATTTTATCTGTCGAAACAAATATTTGAAAAAAATTGTTACAATTTGTCATAGCAGCATTCAAATCTGTATGTGGTTGATATTGCCTATTATACATGTTTTATTGAGTTGATTGGATTTTACAAGCATATTATCAATGAACTTCGAAACTGGAACAAACAGCTTCGAAAAGTTTACAAAAGAAGAAAGAAAAATGAAGTTCACTTGAAAAAACTGCATTTAAATATGCTCCCATCTTGTGCTTGGGTCTCCTTCGAACTCGCAAATTAACTGTTCCACTTGAACAGTTCCCTGAAAATCTCATTAAATCTACCCACCGCAGGCCATTTATTATTCGCAATGACTCCTGCTAGTGTAGTCGAGCGAACGCTAACTGACCGCTCATTGTCGAAGCGGAACATACCGGTTGCCTATTAGCAATTGCAGAAAATCGTTTTTCCCGACACGATATTTTTCATTTTTGATTATTTCCTAGACCACCCATTTAGTAACGATTTCCTTCTTCACTTCACACGGTTCGGGAAGAAAAATAATTCGTATTTTACGTGTCACCGGCGTTGATCATGGTGTCGAATGGCCAACGGCGGCACCGGCACGCTCTCTTGCAATCGGTGGGTGAGAAGTCGATGTGTAGAGGGAAACAGGGTAAGACCACCCAGCATCGGTTCAGGAAGAAATACCCTACGGTGATATTTAAGCTTTGGCATGGATCGTATTTCCAGCAATTGCTTGCTTACCTTTAGGGTTCGAAAGAGTTTCTTTTTACGAATGCAGTCTTTTCGAAACGATGCCAATATTTTCTAACACTAAATACAAATACAATATTAAATACTACATACTAACAAATAGAGACTGAGACCATTTTTCACCTACATGCTTGATTCGGAATCCTCTTTTCTCCCAATTTGGAAATTCTCGAATTGAACCTACATCAGGCAAACTTCAAAGTTGACGTATTTTATGAGTTTTGATTTTTTTTTCATTTTGCTTAATAAAAAAGTTAAGCAGGTTTTTTTTCCTGTCTGAAAATTTTGCAAATATTATGTGTATTTCCGGCCACAAACTTTTCTGCCTAATGAAGTAATCTTACACTGTCAACCATTTTGTGTTTAATTTTATTCTTGTTTGGGTTTATTTCACCGACTAGAAGATTTTTTCACCCGCGAACGATTGCAATTCAATTGTGTTCTTCAACATTTTCTTCCCGATGATCAATAAAAAGTTTAAAATTCATTCCACATAAATCATTAAATAATTTAGGTTTCTCCTCAATATTCTCCTACTCATTAAGTATTTTCTGCGGTATGAAAATGTATCCACCGACGCAGAATATATATTTAGCACAAAATTATCACACCAATATGGATGCAGCGCAAATTTTTCCCTAGCTCAAATACGGCAGGAGACATTTCTGAAGTTAATATGAAAAACCTGTCAACTCAGATTATTGTTGTTTCACTTCCTTCGACTACCTCAGCACTTCAACCTATTTCATTACTTCACCTTCCTTGGAAAAGCTCCGGCTTTCACTGTTAATGAACTTTCTCGATGCGTGATAGCAAACCAACCAAGAATAAATTAGCAGTCAAAGTAGGTGAAACGCGAAAGCTAGCGGTGAAATGACTTCGTCATGTCAAAGGGTGCCCCCTTCAAACCACGCACAATAGGCAGCACAATGTTGCGGTAACCTCAATCGCCACTTTGTCAGGCACAAATTGGGGCACACTTCTGTTTAGTTGTGAAATTTTGTGACAAAACAAAATAACGCCTTCTTTCGGCTGCAGCTATGCTCATATATAAGCATAAATTAATGCAAAATTTTGTGTTAATTAAAAATTATAATTCATTTCTTCCCCTCTCAGTGATAATTATGCAAAATAAATTATAAAGTATCGCATAAATCACATTTTTATACACACATACTCCCGGGCGGTCTTAGCTCCGGCTCGGCCATGGACGCTTGCTATTCTCAGCTGCCGGGTGGTGGGTGGTCCGGGAGTTTCTTACCCCATCCGCGATTGTGTCGCTGTTATTTCTGCCACAAAAGCGCAATACAGTCGACTCTGCAGGCGCATAACGCCTGGCGCTCCTTCATACTTCGTTATGGTTTTCCAGACACTCTTAATGCAAATATGAAAAAAATCATTCCAGTGCGAGCTTCGCACTTGCCTCGACCACAGCAACGTGTTACGGGATAAAAAAAGTTAGTTCCACGGTAAGGACAACGGAGAAAGCCGGTCGGCAGGATCGAGCGAGCTTTGCGACTTCGAGTGTGTCGAAGGAAGCCCTTCTGCTTTGTTTCGCGGCAGCTGGGGTCCACTGGCGGTGGTCATTCAAGACGGAGCTTGTCCTTCCCTTGTACGCTGACAGCGTTGAGGGTTGAATTACCTATTCCGGTGTGCTAAAATTACTGCTGGAAGAACGTCGACGGGTTGGTACGGTGCCTCGTGCGCTTTACTGCCTTTCCTGGGTGCAGCACTACTTGACCGTGGACGACGACGAAGACGACGACGGCACGCTCTTACATTGAAAAACGGTGGGAACCAACTGCTCAGTATATTGAAATTTATAGCACATTGAATTTGACTTTAATAAAATTTCATTACGAAATTGTTTTATGATATCGTTTGGGGTGTGTTCTACATCACTTCTAATGATACTATTTCACTACTAAATTAGTAATAGAAACATCTTTGTGGAGAACTGGTAAGTGGCAAGTAAATACCAAATAAAACTAGTAGTTCTATATGCCACTAAGCAGGGAGAACAAGCATTTTTTATAACCTTTATAACTATACCAGTGATAAAGTAATGAGGTATATATAAAAAAATGGGTATTTCGTGATGATCAATGATGATGCACTGAAACCACAAATCGACCTCAGACATCATTTTGAATTGTAGATGGTAACTTCCGGTTTCTGGAAAACAGCCAAAAATGGCCGATATCCACCCAATATAAATATCTTTGGAACCGGAATGGTGCACGTAAGCTAAATATCAACCACAGACTCCATTTTGAATCCAATGGTGGCGATTTCCGGTGCCTAGGAAACAGCCGAAAATGACCGAATACCACTCAATATGGATATTTCCGTAGTCGAGACGATAGGTAGATTCCAAGCATTGACCCTGGACACCATTTTGAATTCAAGGATGACCACTTCCGGTTTCTGGAAAACAGAAGAAAATAACTGAATCAGATTGATGCTCAGATGCCATAAAAATAGCTGAAACTGACTGAATATCACCTAATATGGATAATTCCAGAATCGAGGTGATGTACAGAAGCCAAAAGGCGAGGATGTTGTCATTCCGATAGAACCAATCATTTCAAACGATTTGTATTTCGACTTTGATCGTATTCAATGGCCGATTCGTCGTGCATTTGCAGACTATAAACAATCGCGAAGAATCAATCAATTTGGAAAGTTTGAATGTATAACATTTAAAACGGGATGAAGCTTGCCGGGTCAACTACTAATACAATATGATAATCATTCCCGACATTTTTTTTTTCAATACATAGTGAAAATAACAGAAAAGTTTCAAGGTCAAATAACCACAAACAATTATCATGCGGTTGGCTTATTTTCCTAACGCAGACATCAAAAAGGTAGGCTAAATGATTCTACGCGTTTAGTAATTGGCTAGCAATGTCAGCCAATTGGCATCGCATTAAACACGCGACGTCAGTGATGTGGAAAGAAAACAGAGTTGCTGCCACGTAATTGGATTTACCCAAATCACTTAACTTGTCCATTCTAATGTCGTTTTCGTTTTCGCGGTATAGCTACACTCGGACTACACTTTTGACACCGTAAATGTTTTATTTCATGTTCCGAACTACACTTTTTCTATATCTAGCTACACTTTTTCTGTCCCGGACTACACCCGAAAAAAGCAGAGTGTACTGTAGGGATTTACCAGCACATTCACACGTATGTTTCAAAAGCTTTTGGCCAACAACAGATTCGCGGTCCTGGAAAACGCCACTGATCCTGCAGTAGTGGAAACAGAGAAAATACCACTCTTCTATGAGATAAGTTTTCCGGGATGTCTTCGTGAAGCAGTGTCTTTTATATTGATGAAGAAATTGAATGCACCATCCAAGGTGGAATACTTTTCCCATGATATAGAAGCTGAAAAACCTCTCAAGGTAGTTCTTCGTGGTTTTCCTGACATGGAAGTAGACATCCTGTTAGAAGAGCTGAAGGAAAAAGGACTCAAACCAATCCAACTCTATAAAATGACGCGGTACAACAAAGACTCTGAAGTACCGTGATCAACTGTACCTCGTGAATTTGGAAAAAAAAAATTAACATGTTTGACGGATCTCCAGTCTATTCGGGCTCTTTATATAGGTAATTGTATCCTGGGAGCGCTACAAACCAGTACATCCAGCCAGCAAGGTCGCCGAAAGCACCAATAACGAAGGAATTTCCCGTCACCCCATCCCGTTACTCCCTTCGCTACTGTTGAACCCTATCACCAGACCCGTCACAGGTGCCTAAACGTAAGCTCAAGCAATGAAATCTGGTTGAACCTAGACATCACAACCAAAGTCGGTAGTTTTAGCGTTCTGGTCTGCCTCATCTGACGACCAACACCAAAAGTTTTAACAAAACCTTCAAAGTCAGATTGGTGGATCTCAGAAATAAAGACTTTTGTCAATATCTTCGCTCCCTCCCAGTCCATGTAAATTCGCATTGAAAATTCACCAAAATTTTGAAAAACAAATCGAAACCGATTCCCCCTATTTCACTCTCAACACCAATCCCCAGTCATTTCCTTATAACACCAGCTGAAAAGCCATTGCACTTGGTCAACATTTTGTCAACTCTCGTAATCTCGTGCCATGGTTAGCCTGCACGGTCCAAAGGTAGTGAATTCAAAACATCTCAAAACATCTCAAAACATAGGGTGATAGCTGCTATTAAGCGCACAGGCCTCAATGAGGACTGCATCCTTGAGTTGAAAAACTTGAGTGGAGACTTTCTCGAACTCCTGGCAGCGGTTTTTAATAAGTGTCTGGAGCTTAACTACTTCCCTTCTCGCTGGAAGTTTGCTAAAGCAATTCGCATTCACAACCCCCCTCCCTGTGCTAAAAGCTATCGCCCTATCAGCCAATTATCACCCGTCTCTAAATTGTTCGAGAAGCTGATTCTCAGCCGTTTACTGGAGTTCGCAAACCAGACCAAAATCTTCCTCCCAGAGCAGTATGGGTTTAGGCAGGGTCACACCACCGTTCGTCAACTCACTACAACAAAATCGCACGCTTAGCCTTGGGGCTAATAGCGGTCTCGATCAACTAGATTAGTTGAGAGAATTCGTTATCGATATTGTTTTTGGCACATTTTGCATGTGTAGGAGAAGTACAACGATACACCGTACCCCAGTGCTGAGTCGAGAAAATTTCCAGCTCGAAAAGATCCTCGACTCGATCGGGAATTGAACCCGATATAACAACCGTGTGGGAGAGCTAGCCTACTGATATCGCTAACTACAGAACCACGGGGACCACACGCAACTCACTAGAGCTAATAGAATCTTTAGGCGGAACAAGTCCGTTAGCAAAATGTCTGCCATGGCATTGTTAGATATCTAAAAGGCGTTCGGTAATGTCTGACATGATGGCCTAGTGTTCAAGCTGCAGTGGTTCAACTTCTCGATTTGCCTCGTAAAGATTATCAAGAACTATTTGTCGGACAGATCATTCTAGGTCTTCCTTCGAAAACTTTAACGTAAACGCTAAGGTTCCTTAGAGTAGCCTTCTTGGTCCTATCTTGTTCGACATCTTCACCTTAGATGCGTCTCCCCTTCCAGGTGGTGACATTATGTCTACGATCGCAAATGACACTGTCATCATCTGCAAGTGTCGAGTTATTAGTGCTCTGAAGCGTAAACTACTTGGGAGCCTGGATTGTTCAAAAAGTTCCTGGCACGGTGTGATATCCGCCGGAGCGCTTTCCCACTTAACGGTGGACCCTACTCCGGAGGGTGGAAAAGTAAAAAAAAATCGTATTTTTTTTGGTATGTTTAAAATAAAGTCGGATATTCTGGCTATCGATTAAGGTATATTTGAAGATATATTTTGCATGTTTTAGATATAAATCTAGTGAGTATTACGCTGTTGACAGCGTTTCTCTCGAAACCGTGTTTTTTCAGTTTCCCTTCCTGCATTCAATTTTCGATCATCGATTCGATCGCCTCGGTAGCCAGCATTTCCACCTCTTCTAAAGACTCGCCTATCATCGATAGCACAATACCATCTGCAAAACCAACAATCACTACCCCTTTGGTCAGCTTCAGTGTCAGCATTCCATTATACATTCTGTTCCAAAAGTATTGAACCTAGAATTAAACCTTGCGGAACTCCAGCTATGATATTCGAGGTCTTCTGTCCATCGGCAGTATCGTATACTAGGCTTCCTGAAATCTTACACAGATGTCTGGTACTCGTGTTCTGTGTAGCAACTCGGCGATGGCCTCCCAGCTGGCACTGTTAAAGGCGTTCTTGATGTCGACTGTAACTACGGTACAATAACGGTTACCTCTCCGCTTCTGTTTGATTACCTCCTCGGCTTTCTCAAGCACTGTACAGAAAGTTTCAACTGCAGACTTGCCATTCTGGAATGCAAATTGCATTTTCGACAGGACTTATTAGCCTTCCGTATACTGTGTCAGCCTGTTGAGGAAAAATCCTCTCCAAAAGCCTACCAGCTGTATCCAGTAGACAAGTCAGCCTGTACGAAGCTGAATCCCCTAGTGGCTTGCTCGGTTTCGGCAACAACACTAACTTTTCCTTTTTCCACGTAGCCGTAAAGTGTCTTTCCTCCAAACGTAAATGCTTAGATCGTTATCTTCAAAGCCACACCACGGATTCCACACGACGCCTTTTCCGTCTTCGGCTTATTCGCCACATTCAAGAACTCTTCATTGGAAACTTGCGGCCCACTGGCGTCACTCATACCTTCTTCACCGTACAGCGTAGTCGGTCAAGTCACTGGGTTATGTGTCGGGAAAAGTCCCTCAATGATCGTTTTCAACTTTTCCGGACTTTGATCCATAGCTGTCATTGGCCCTTTGACCTTTGATATCACGATTCGATAAGCATCACCCCAAGGATTGGCATCAACATCCCGACCCAGCTCTTTGTAGCTGTTCATTTTACTTCCTATTTCTTGTTAAATTTAGCTCTTGCCGTTCGGAACGCCCTTTAGCGCTCCTCGCGGTCTGCTGTGATGCTTGCTCTCTGGACACGTCTCCAGTTCCTGAGCTCAGAGGATGCTAAGTTTCTCGTTGTATGTGTGTATATGTGTGGTTTGGTGAGGTTTCAAAATAACTAAGCATTTTTTTATATTTCATTGCAACATCAGTACAACTAACTTCAGAAATATCATGGTTTTACAACATCAACCAGGAAATCGCCATTTTTGATTTTAAAATGACGTATAGAATTCCAATTTAGGGAGCAATGTAATTATTGGTCAAATACCACTTTAAGCTATTTCCCTGGAATCGAAAGTCACCCTGGAAATGATTCTAGACTACAGGGCATCATCCTGTTTCTGAAAATACCAATATTTGATGCAATTTCACCACCCTGGACTGTTTGCTAGAAACTGGAAGTGGAATTAAAAATGGCGGACGACTCCGTAGATAAACAAAAATTAAGTGTCCATTTGGGGCTATATTCCAGAAGCCGCCATCCAGAAGATCCAGAAATTACCATCGAAGAATTCAAGATGGTGTGTGTGGTTATCCCAGTTCTGAAAATACTTATATTTGGTGGTATACAAGCCATTCTATAGTCGTGTACAGTAAAACCTCTTTTAATGTCACCTTTGAATGTAAGAAACCAACGTAAAAAGAATTGAACGAAACCATTCTAGTCAGTTCTTCTCTATAATGAAATCTAAAGAAATGAATGAAGGAATGAACGCTGTAAGATCATTTCCACTCTTCTAGTTGTTATTCTTGGTTTATCGCATGTAAGCGGACTGCTGAAATGAAATACAATAAAGGCGTTGCCAAACTAACTGGAACCCACCTCAACAAATAAAAAAAAAATATTCATGAATTATACTTTTTGTCAACTTTCTAATAAAAGAAGAAAAACTCATCATTTACGGATATCTTTACATTACAATGATTTGCTGAAATTCACTGCTCGAAAGATACTTCGATCACATTACATTCCACGAGTTATTTAAAAAACTATTTTCAAAATCAAACGACAAAAGTTCAATTCAAATTAAAAATGGTCGATTAGTTTTTTGCGTTAAAGGCACTTTGCCTGGAATGTAAAAAATTTCAAATTGAATGTGGAAATCAATAGCTTTAAAGTTTAAGTTGCAACAAGTTTAAGAGAAAACAAAATATTTATTCATCGATTCATATCCGAGCCTTTTTTTTCTCTGAGCCTTACTATCCTATAAACAACCACCGTCCGATAGCGTAGCAAAATGTTTCGAAAACATAAATAAGCAAACTACTTTGAGCATCTGCTTTTTTATTAGTTGATTTTCACAGCCCGTTTTATGGCGCCGTTAGGTCGTTAAAGCAGTAAACTTTGTCCTGTGCTTCGACCAAATAATCAACACCCGATATTTTTCGCCTTTCCTTCAGCACAGCAAGCTTCCCGTCTGATGAAACCGAACCCAACCCGCCCGACTTGGTTCAAACTAATAGTAGCTTGCACAACCCGCTGTGGCACCTTTCGTTAATTAAATGAAAAATTCAAAGGCAGCCTTGTGGAAAATTCATCATCCGATGTTTTATTTCAATAAACAAAATCGCCTTACCATTGAAAGTTTGTCGGTTGATTTTTTTTCGTGATTCCGATTAAACTGAAATTTCTACGAGAGCGTTGACCTATTTTCAAAAATTTCCAAAAAATCACTTTCCAATCAACCATTTAATGCCGAAATATTCAACTTATCCTTCATCAATCAAATCACTAACGAATGGACTATTACCAAACAAGAACACACAAAAAAAGTTCAAAACCTACCCTACAGAGCTGAAGCGACCTCCTGCTGTGGGTTGCTATCGTATTGGACCAATCAGAAAAGGACATAATTCAATCACATTCGCAAAATTGAAAGGTTGGTTGCAACGCACCATATGGAGGGCCCGAGAGTCGTACTCTGCCCGGACCAACTTTACGATGGCAGGTTGCGAGAAAAAAATGTCTCCCCTGAGAACGAAAGGAGCTGTTTTCAGCGGGCCACCCGGATTCGATTTAGTTACGAAAATCGATATGTGCCGCACAGATATAATCCCGAGATTAATCGCTTAGGAATGGTGCGTAATACTAACCCATCCGTAGTCGATTATTTACCGCGCCGGGTTTCACATTCCACTACAAACAGCTCTTCAAAGCCTTTCCTCTTTTGATGGGATATTTTGTCGTGCATTTTTATACTCGACAACAGTTACGATTCACCATTGGGATATTTGAGTATAAAATATAAATAAAATAAACAAATGGTTTTGTGTTAGTTCTCTCAGTTTCCTATATATTTTCAATTCGAACAACACTTTTTATTTCAATCTACTCTGTCATAACTAAGGAACGTGGTATCAAATATAGGCTCGGTCTTTCGGGATAGGCTAAAACGTGTAATCCTCAAATGGGGTTCTGCTGGCATAATCGGCATTGTAGGGATGTTTACCGTGGGCTTTGCTTCTTCTGTCTTCTCCTTTTTTGCATAATATGCCGAAACCCCCAGTTGTTGTTAACGTTCATTACGGATTTACGCTGGATTTTATAACCAACACAGATTACCGTCCGGTGGAAGGCAATCAACTCAGAATAACGGTGAAATCACCCGCCCGAGCGTTAAAAACCGGCATGTTGTACTCCAGATCACAGTGGTAAAATATGTTTTACAATTTCGCAGAAATACGCTTCCGTTAATAGGAAACATGGCGGCTTTATACGAAGAAATAGCGAAACAGCAATAAGTTTAATACACATAAAAATATCAATCCGATGAAATACGCGATGAAAGAAAAACGCTAAAGAAATGTGGCCTCTTTTAGTGCATTTATAATTTTTTTTTCGTATTAGAATAATTGTACAAAAACATCCAAACGCAAAATAATAGTCCCCTGCGGTATTCACCACCAAGCCTCGGCCGCAAAGAAATAGATCTTCGTAACCGATCCGTAAAAATTTGATTGGACACTTCCAGTGCCTTTGCTAATTCTACCGGATCAGTCGCAATTCGGCCAACCGTCTCTCGCTGTGCAAACGCCAGCAAAGGCCGCCACTGCTGGTCGCTCGACGTGGCCAGCAATAATTGGGCCTTCGCGAAATAAGTCCACCCGAAGAGCTCAGTGCACCGCACCGGGTCCCATGAACCGATGTCAAGTGAAATGGAAATAATAAATCAAAATCACGTAGGCAGAAGTAATATTACGTGATTAGAAAATTAAACGGAATGATAGCCACAAGGCAAATAACTCATTCGAAAATTCATTCGCTCGTTCTTTCGTTCGTTCGTTCATTGCCTTTTTCATTCGTTCATCTGCTTTTCGTCCGTAGGATACCGAATGATGGACCACCCTTCGGAGTGCTCTGCCGGCTCGACTCTCGGTTGCTTATCGGAAAAAATGTCTGGTCATTTCGATTTTGCGAGTGCTCTGTGCTTTTTGCCGCCTTAAGGGCGTTGACGACAATGTTAACGGTAATGTTACGCTTGTCGAAATCATGCGAATCTAGTCATGGAGGGTATGCCGATGGGATCCAACGAGAAAACCTCCATCCGGGACCAGCCGCTGTCGATTCTTGCATAGAAGAATACGAGAAAAATATATATAGGGGAAAGTAGGTAAAGACGGACAATGCGGGTAAGATGGACACTTTTAATATTTCACAAACTAGAATGTATTATGATAGTTGATGCGAATACCTTCTTTATAGTGTGTTAATGCTTTTGAGTTGCATTATCGGTTTTCAGCAAGCAAACTGTCAAATGTGTAAGTAAAACAAAGAATATTTTCGTGAACGCGCAATTTGATGTAATTTTTATTCCCCGGGAAATAGTGAAAAACTCGTGAAACTTACGTGTTTTCATTTGTTCACAATAGTAAAGTGATTAATTAGTCTTTCCTCGGTTTCCTAGTGAAAATCCAGCAGATTTTCGATGTTCCGATGAAGAACTACGATCGTTTGAAAAATTTACAACCAGGTCGGGCAAGACGGACACACTATGGTAGGGAAAGATAGACACACGGATTTTCCAAGAATTTTCACATGTAGCATCTGTTGTGTACTACAGATGTTCACAAAGCACACCCGCGAGAGAAACCAGCAGATATTAATCACTTAGCAGTTAGAACAGGCCATAGAGGCGGAGAAATTTCACCTTCATCGAAACCCATCCTCTTAAACTGTTCACGTGATGTATAGATGGACTCTAATAACGTAGAGTAATGTATGGCCATCACTTAACACATAAATCAAAAGAATACTTAACGTACTACATCTTTTTTGTGAGTGTCCACCTTTACCTTCGTAGTGTCCATCTTACCCACCCCAAGTGTCCGTCTTTCCCAACCATGTCAAAAAACAGCAATTCGTAGTCTTATTTTTGAAGACCCAAAACACATAAAACTTGGAGGAAGTTCACTAATACCAAAAATGATTATGAAAACAAATGACCTTAAGTTTCAATTTGTATGACTTCTGCGATCTAAATAGCAATACCTAAGTAATTATTTAGATTAAACCTTAGGGTGTCCATCTTTACCTACTTTTCCCTAATATTGGAAATACTCATTCGAGTGGAAAATTAGCTTCATTCGGGGGTTTACCGAAGTGTAGTGCCGACTGCGGTAGGAGAAAAAATTGGCTCTTTAATGGAGAAGTTCAACTTTTCAGAATTGATGTGGCTTGATGGAAGGAACATTAAAGCGAAAAAAATCACATTCAATACAAATGTTTCACGTGACTGGCAGCAGTTCTTCGGCATTTTGGGACCACATTTTCCTTTTTACAGGTCGTGAATGAGTGAATTGATTAAACATGGTTTTATTTCTGTCATTAAACCGTTATATCTGAACTGTTTGGAATACTTTTTTATTTCATTGGTATTTTTTGTAAAATGATTGAAATTTTATCACTTTAATAATAATATCTTTCAATGATATAACATTGAATAGTATGGCATTATTTAAATTGATAACATTACTGACATTCATAACATTTATGATATTTATGACATTTATGACATTTATCACATTTATGACATTTATGACAATTAATGACATTTATGACATTTATGACATTTATGACATTTATGACATTTATGACATTTATGACATTTATGACATTTATGACATTTATGAAATTTGTGACATTTGTGACATTTATGACATTTACGACATTTACGACATTTATGACATTTATGACACTTATGACCAGTGTTGCGATTGGAGTGCGAAAATAGAACCTTCTTCACACTCCTGCTGGAGCACGAGCAGCATGCTATGTTTTCCAAATCATATTCGCACACTTTGGTGAAGCTCCTGAAAGCTCACGGCTCCAGCCGGAGCGCGACTAGCAAAAGCAACACTCCGGTTACTCTTTTATATTCAACGCTCCGACGTGATATTTATCACGCCGGAGTGCACCTATATGAGCAAACACCAGGAGTTTGTCGATTGCTATGATTGAATTTGCGCGCAAAAGTAATTTGAACCAAATGTTTAATACAATGTACCTACCTATGTTATCATACGATAGTTTGCGCCAAATGCTGCGTATGAGGTATCTCTTTTGCAATGAAATGTCGGCCTTTTGCTTAGATAACTGGAGATTATTAAAAGGTTAGACTACAAACATTTTAACAAAAAACCTTAATTAATCCACCTAGCGGTCGGACTCAGCCTTTCTCATTCAAACTTATTATTTGTAAAAATAGATTTACATGAATGCTTAAATCCAATAAATGTTTATCCACACTTTGGGTTCTAAAATATTGATGTTGTAATTAAAGTATAAAATATGAAATTTGACGTAATGTTAGTACTTAAGAAATAGCAAAATAAAAGCAATGATTCCAAATTCGAACAATTTAATCACGAGCGATGCCGGGAACGTTCAGATAGTACGATACCACATTTAAATCATGTTGAGGCCATATATATTGATCGAAGCAGGTAAAGTGTTGAATAGTCTTTGAATTTCGTTTCTTTCTAAAACTTTTAAACAGCATATCAAATTGTTATGAAGTTTGTTATTTGTAAGTTTGAGAGATGACTCATTTGTATGACACTAGTTATGTTCAAATAAGTCGTGTAATACTTGAGATAATAGACTTTCGTTGTTTTACAAATTAAAACATAACGCTTCCTTAAGTTTGATTACAATCAAATGAAAAGGTAACGTATGGGGCAGCCAAACTTTGAAACCACGTGTTCAATCATAATTCATCAGTTAACCCTTAACTAGCCCGTTCATCTGATATCAATATTGTTCAAATCGGTTGTGTAGTTTCTAAGATAATGAAGTTTCGTGATTTTCACATTTCGATGCATTACAGACGAAGTTACAGTCCGATTACTGCAAAATTCAATAGGGTGTTATGAGGTAGGTGGACCTTTTATTTGATACTAATTCTGTGGAAATCGGGTCAACCATATCTGAGAAATATGAGTGAGTCCAAGTAAGTTGTCTTGGAATATGTTTCTTTTCATAGCTGGATTTCACATTTTTAAACATAAAAGGCAAAGTAATAATCCGTTTGTAAAAAAAAATCATTTGGGTCTTATGGGGCAACAAGACCTTGCATATGACACTAATTTTATAAAAATCGGGCCAGCCATCTCTGAGAAACATGAGTGAGATTAAATAGTCTCCAGAACACGTTTCTTTCCATAACTTCTAAACCACATGTTCAATCTTCATTGAATTCAAAAGTTAAGGGTTTTTAAGGTAGCCTGTTCATTTGAAACTAATTTTAATAAAATCTGATGTGTGGTTTCTGAGATATTGATGTTTCGTGATTTTTACACTTTGATACATAACCTCTAAACTAGAAATCAGATTACAATAAAATTCAATAGGGTCTTATAGGGCAACTAGACCTTTCATTTGCAATTAATTTCATTGAAATCTGTTCGGTCAGACCATCTCTGAGAATAGTGAGTGCGAAAAAAGGTGCACATACACACGTACACACCCACACACAAACATATACACCTATACATGCTTATATGCAGAAAATGCTCGATTCGTCTAACTGAGTCGAGTAGTATATGTCATTCGGCCATTTGGATCACTTTTCTACCTTTTAATTAGCCAGTGATCGTTAGGAGGAAGTCAATATGTTTACTTTCATTATGTGATTTCACATTTTCATAAACAACGGACAAAGTTACGATCCCATTGCAACGAAATTCAATAGCAACCTATGGGGCAACTAGACCTTTCATTTGACACTAATTTTGTGAAAATCGGTTCAGCCATCTCTGAGAAAAATGAGTGAGTTTAAACAACCTCAGGATAACTTTAAATCATTACGAAATTCAAAATTTAAGGGTTCTGAAGACAGCCCGATCATTTGAAACCATTTTTATTAAAATCGGTTGTGTGGTTTCTGAGATATTGTTGTTTCGTGATTTTTACATTTTGATACATAACCTCTAAACTAAAAATCCGATTACAATGAAATTCAATAGCAAATTATGGCGCAACTAGACCTTTCATTTGCAATCAATTTTATGAAAATCGGTTCAACCATCTCTGAGAAAAATGAGTGAGTTTAAACAACCTCAGCATAACTTTTCTTTACATAACTTTTGAACCATATGTTCAATCATTACGAAATTCAAAAGTTAAGGGTTCTGAAGACAGCTCGATCATTTGAAACCAATTTTATTAAAATCGGTTGTGTGGTTTCTGAGATATTGTTGTTTCGTGATTTTTACATTTTGATACATAACCTCTAAACTAAAAATCCGATTACAATGAAATTCAATAGCAACCTATGGCGCAACTAGACCTTTCATTTGCGATTAACTTTATGAAAATCGGTCCAGCCATCTCTGAGAAAAGTGAGTGAGAAAAAAAAGTTGCACATACATACACACACACACACACACACACACACACACACACACACACATACACACATACATACATACATACATACATACATACAGAAAATGCTCAGTTCGTCGAAAGGGGTCGAGTGGTATATGACATTCGGCCATTGGGACCACTTTTATACCTTTGGTTTTTCCAGTGATTGCTATACCTTTCTAGGAGAAAGGCCAAAACGTTTAGTTGTTATTGAAAATGTTTTGAAGAACAACATTTTTAAAACTTCTGCTTCTGTGATCCAGAGTTGGATGTTTCAAAATGTAAGTGAACAAAAAAAATAAGCAATACCAATCCGTTTTGGTCTTGGTCCGATTGGCTCCGTTCGGTCCAGTTCGGAGTCTGGAAACGAAAGTCCCCTATTTTTTCGAACTACAGTTGAATGACAAATCAAACAATGTCTGATATGCATGTTAGAAACAGTTTGATGAAATGAAAGGAATGCAAAGTTTTGTTGTAAAATTCGAAAGACTTCCTTAAAACGTTTTTTTTTTTGTCGAAGGGTAAGTGCCCCGGAACTCCGGCAGCGGTTTCTCCGTCAGATTGTCTACAGCATTCTAATGCAAAACCTGCCAAAAAGCAACCGCTATCGATGTAGTGTGATTCATTACCAGATAGAAAATTGCATTACCTCGGCAGCGGTCGCTCTTCGGCAGGATTTGCATTAGGAAGCTACAAAAAACCTGACGGAGAAACCGCAGCCGGAGTAGTTCCATACCCTGCATGAATTTTTTAAACAGAGTTGTGATCGTTTAAATTACAAAAAAAAAATCGAAAAAATGTTCTCCATGCTTTTGCACAGTGGTAGAAATTATTTAGGTTTATTTCATCAGCGTATAAAAAACACAGTCTTCAAAAATATTCAGTATACATATGTGTATTTTCTTTGCGATATGTCACTTGAATTGCTATTATGCTTTTTCGAAAAAATGCAGCAAAAAAACACATCCTGCAATGTAAATGTGCTGCTTGTGATTTTAATGGCGTTGAAGTTAATTTTGAACGGTCCGAACAGATTACTATTAAGATAAACTACAATATGATCATCACTCTTCGTCCGCCTTAACTTATGTATTAAATTTCAAATAACCAATACGAATTTGGCATAACTGATTCATTTAAATACTCGTATTTTGTCATTTACCTGTTTTGCGTGGAAGTGTACAATATTAAGTCATATAATATTTCTACCAAATGTGCTTGGTGTGAAATGGAAAACGGAGTTTGGATGTACAGCCGGAATTCGTTGATTGGAACACGGCTCCCACCTAACTAGTGAATCGTGTTCGTTAAGACTGTAGTACACTATTCAACCAAGCGTCAAATATTTGTCACTTTTTGACAAATAAAATTTTCACAGATTTTAGTAGGAGATAATTGTTTGTCAAAATTATTTGACAAACTTATTACATTAGGAAAATATTCATCGCTGGTTCGTTTCTCGGTTGATTGATTTTCGAAAAATGTTGTTGTCGAAAAAACGCATGTATCCATGACCGTTCATCAAGAGAAAATTTGTCTGTTTGTCATTTACGAGTTTTTAAAACTATGTCAAAGAAAATAAACTTCGTTCTTCTGTCTTGCTGTTGTAGTAAATATTCAATGTATTTGGTCAATACATTTTTATACTAAAAATCCAACGAAAAGCAGCGTGATAAAGTGCAAGCACATCACTATGCTTCCTGCCTAAGAAATGGAGGATCGCGACGCGGGATATTTCCGGTGAAGACGTAAAGAAATAAAAAAACAAACAACCGAACAATAAACCTCTGAATTACATACAAAATGGTTGTAGATGTAAAACATGTACTGGCTGAAACTAGCCAAATTAAACAGAAACAGATAGTGTTGAAACTAAATTGCGTTATAACCTACCCAACAAGTGAAGAGACTCACCTTTCAAAAAATGGTTTTTGCTTGAACTGCACTTTTTAGTATTTGCATTAAACTTTGATCAGAATTTACCATTTGTACTTCAAATTTCGAAACAAAATCTGTTAAACACGTTGTACAGCTTGTGCAAATAAGGTTTGTAACTAGTTGGTCAAAGTTTGAATTTCGTTTATCGAGGTAGATACTTATTTTTCGCCGCGGGAAAGATTAACTAAGAACTAAGGGCTAAGATTACATAACAGACTATTAAAAGTAAAAGCAAAAACCCAGCCTCTTCTGCTTCTTATAACGTGGTATCTATATGGTTCTGTGAATAAAAAAATATTCCCGTTTAATCCTTGATTTTGTTGTCATAAATGTATTTAATGATAAGGAACATTACTATTAAGTCCTATCCCACCAGTTTCGTTTGCAATTTCATTCGCGAAAAGAAAAACTAATCGCAGCAAACACAAGATGTGTGACGCTCCGCGGAGCGCTCCGAAGCGAGGCATATGCCTGCAGCTCACGTCGGAGCGCGAGGCGGTCGGAGTGGCTGCTATGATGCTCCACGTGCGCGCGGAGCAAATGAAATAGAAATCCAGCGTGTGCATGGGTTGCTTGGAGTAAACTCCACTGCGTGTATAGCTGATAATACGCACTCAGGAGGGCCCGCCAAGCAGCTGGAGCGAGTGTGCTTTGCAACACTGCTTATGACATTTATGACATTTATAACATTTATGACACTTATGACATTTATGACATTTATGACATTTATGACATTTATGACATTCATGACATTTATGACGTTTATGACATTTATGACATTCATGACATTTATGACATTTATGACATTTATGACATTCATGACATATATGGCATTTATTACATTTATTACATTTATAAAATTTATGACATTTATAACATTCATGACATTGGATGACTTTAGGAGAATCATCTGAATTTTCATTTGAAAACATTGAAATAATTCAGATCCTACACTAATAAAAATATTTTTAAAAAACTTGTCAAAAAACTTTTTTTTAAAGAGTGCCCACTCCAATTTGCTCAAAAGAATTTCAGGAAATTGAATTATCCATCGCGGTAGGCCTACCACGGAGTCAACGGCCTCTTCCTGGTTCTCTACTGAAGATAGTTTTGGCGGCTCTCTCGTCAGGTCTTCTGACTACATGTCCAGCCCACTGAAGCCTGCACCGCTGTATTACCTTCACTATATCAGCATGTTTGTATACCGAATACAAGTGGTGATTCATGCGCCTGCGCCACACTGCATCTTCCAATTTACCGCCATGTATCGAACGCAGAACTTTGCGCTCGAAAACTCCGAGCACTCGTCAATCAGCTTACTTCAGCGTCCATGCTTCATGTCCGGAAAGGGCCACTGGAAGTATCAGCGTCCTATACAGCGCTAGTTTTGTACGAGTTTGCAAACTACGGGACCTTAGCTGGTTACGTAGTTCGTAGAAGGCCCTGTTTGCAGCTGCAACTCGTCGTTTCACTTCACGGCTCATATCGTTGTCACATGTCACAAGCGTACCAAGATAAACGAATTCATCAACCACTTCAAATCGTTCCCATCTATCTCCACCTCAGCACCAACACCACGGGAGCTCCCACGCTCACATCGCTAAAATGACCAATCTTTTTTGACTGCAAATCCTTTTTCTAATTGAATTTTTCCATTAGAGTATCTCTTATTTGATTTTTGCTATATTTTTAAAAAAAATTTTTTTTTATAATTCCCAAGAAGTCAACCATTGACAATTTTTTCTATCTTCTGTCATTATTGAGATTTATCGATTTATCAGAATAGTTGAATGGTTGTTTGTAAGACACCACCGCAAGGTTAACGTAGGAGTTACGAAAGCCTGTCTCATGTGAATATATTTTTTGCAAAAAGTTCGGTAATACACTCAATTGAGTCAATCATTCTAATGATGCGAAGCCGCTAATTTCAGTGATAATTCTTTTTCAACCCTCTTTTTTATTTAATGCTTGGTACCCTTGAAGAATAGTGTTGACGAATGCCATTTACCGATGAGACGGAATGACTCTAATTCTCTTGTTATTCTCCGCTTCGCACAATAAGGCATATCGATCTTACACACACATATATCAGTAGTGGTTGAAATACCGATGGCAAATGCGTCACGACAGATCCGGACAAAACTACTTACATGTTCGGACATGTTCAGCATTACTGTGTAGTGCTGCGGTACACTGTTTGTTCCATTTGCTGTGAAACGCTGCGTTCGAATGAGTCGCCTGCTCAGTCTTGCTGCGCTAAAATCTGCTACTGCTCTGCCGGCTGCAGGTCGAGCCAGTTTCTTTTAAGAGTCAATCGTCCTCTTAGTGCGGTAATCGGTTATACAACGAAGACTAAATTTTCTGCATGCTAGCGTTTATACGTGACCACTGAGAGATAAACTTCCGGTAGAAGTGTCATCCCGGACTAGAGCGTGTAAAACAAAAACAACTCATCTGTAATAAAGTCAAATTGTTTGTATACTTTGGCATCGGCTGTACTAGCCTTATTTCAGCTTTGATTGGTCGAAACATGCGGTAAACATCATGTTATATGCGGTCAACAAGGCTTATGTTTCTTATATATTACCAATAAAAGCTACGTAATTGATGTGATGTGAAAATATTTCAGAAAACATCATCGAAGACAAATGTATTTCGTTAACTAAATACCCAACGTTGAATGCACGATACACGCCATCTCGCCATCGGACAAAGTACGAGAGCACTGTCTGAAATATTTACCACACCGCAGTGATACATCCAAAATCCAAATCCCTCCATTGTTACAGTGATTCCGTTTGACGGCCCCTTACGGGACAAATACACTCCGTTAGAAGTGGTGCGCCAATATCGGTCCGCAGTGCCGGCCGGGCGAACCGGAAGAACTGCGCTATCGGTTTTTAGCATTTATCCAACCGCACGGCTTACTTACTTATTCACACCCAGTTCCAGCCAGCAGTATGTGGTTTTATGTCAACGTTTCCGCACAGAAAGTCACAAAGTTCCCATTCCGGATCGTTCGGTTTTAGTTACACAAATTGATTCGGTGGTTGCATCACTGGCATCGTATTTGTCGAAGCTGATGTAAATGAATTGAATTCAATTAGTAGTCAATCTAGTTATGGCGAAGGAAGATATTCTTCTAGTTATCTGGTGACAAAACTTGCAACCGGACGGATTGAGTGGATTTGGCAGACTGCGCAATTATCAGTTTATAAGTTAGAGCTGTTAACCTAGTCGAAGCTGTTGAAAAGTGCTGTAATATGTAACAGAAAAAATAACCAATCAAGCAATTAGGCCTAACATTCCCAACTCAATTTAATTGTGATAATAAGAAAACAGCACTATAGATGTGATGAACAAAATGAAGGCAAAAGGTTATGTCTAATGTCGGGGAGCGACCCTAATTGCATTGATAAATGAAGCAAATTACCATAAGAAACGTTCAGTAAATACTCATAACAATAATATAGTACTCAACGCAGCAAGTGTTGAAGCAACAAAGAAAAAAAACGTCAAACTCACCAAAAATCTCCCTTTACTTCTTCGTTTGCGTCGTACCCAGAAAAAGTAAGCAGCCGAGAGAGAAAGATAATTATAAATCTGTCCTTCCGCTATGCGCAAAACAAACAAAAATTATGTTCCTTCTCTGCTAATGCCGTTCATAAATTGAAAACTTTAATTACTTTACTTTACCGGCTGCGTTGGAAGTGTTGGTGTGGTCGCCGGTTGCCGCACCGAAAAAAGTCGCCCGAAGAAACGCGCGGCCCGGCCCGGCCCGGCCGTCGCGCGATTCGATTGCCGCCGGAGGCCTGATGGTAAGTGAAGTGGCCTGTAGCGGAGATAAAGCGGTTCTTTGTATTTTTCGCCGAAATTCTGACTGCGTTTTATCTCGATATTGAATACATCCTCGATCCCTCGATCCCAACCAGAAAGCGACCAAATTGCGGAAGGGAATGGGGGTAATCAGGCCAAACTTTGGTGAAAAGTTCTCAACTTATTTTTTTTTTTTTGAAATATGGCTCCTCTTTTACACCGGTAAACTAATACTCAATGTAAATTAATTATATTTTACCGAAGCATTTTTTAAATTTATTCTTGAAACACACATTTGAAAATAAAATTTGTTTACTAAATATAAAAAATTAAAGCGAATTAGGAGCTGAATGGTTTGAAAATATGTTTTACACTAACATCATACTCGTAGGGCAAATAACAATTTCTAATGAACTTTGTCTCAACCGTTTACTGGTTCTGCCTCAGTTCATTTATCAAATTTTTAAAGACTAGATTAGGTATACCTTGTTTTTGCCTTTTTAAGCCTGACCTATACAAAATTGGTATAATGGCATGCGAGGACTTACCAGACCAATCTAATTCAGACGGAAGTTTTCAGTACAGCTGGTAAATAGTGATTTCAATGAATAGGTTTTTTATTTTGATAAGTTTAATTAGATGTATGTCGAATTCGAATCTTTCATCTCACGATTGCTTACAATTTCAATTCGATATCTTCTAATGCTTTTTATAAGCTTTTACAGTGAATTTGTTCATGTTAATGTGACATGTTCATGTGACTAATCAGATTGTAATTTTCTCCACATAATTATAACATCTCTCGTCGTGCTTATTATTGACGAATTTTATCGAAATTAATATATGGTTACAGACAAGCGTTAATGGAAAAAAATTCAACTAAAATTCGCTAATGGTAAAATAAACGCAAAATAACAGAGAGAAAAGCTCGAGTATTTATAATAGATTCAAATCAACGGAAATCCAGAAAAAAAATATTAGTCTCAGAAAGACCAAACAATATATCATAAGCCAGCAAAATACAAAAAAAAGATCTAAAATACTGCACAAAATTGAGAGAAAAACTATTTTTAAAGCCAGTAAAGGCCAAACAAAATTCTTCATTTAACTGAGAGTCACGAAAAATACTACAAGGTATGCAGCGCTAGGGGTTGTATGAAATGGTGACGAAGGACTAAATGTATATATTGTATGCTGCGATAAACTGTTCATAGGCAACACTACCGTTTATATTTGATGGTCGTTATTGTAAAACTAACGATGCATGAATACATAAGAATTTTACACTAGTAGTAGTTGCGAAAATTCTCATAACTCTTATCTTCAAGCATCTTCAAGTTCTGGAAAGAAGCGATTCCATAATCTTTAGTATGAAATTCGGGCTACAGAACGCTGATGATCGCACCACCGATAGCATTGAATATTTTGCTTGATCGTGCATAATAAAGTTTGCTCCCCGCTGTGTTCTGTACGATGGTAACTAGTGCTGCCGTATGCAAAATAAAGGTAACATGTTTCGCAGTGCCTGGAAGATGACTCGTATGCAGCTCTCGTTTCTCAATGTCGCGTACCTCCTATAGCTATACTCCACTCGCTATTATGTGACAAACTAGACTGGAGCTGAATTTTCTACACGCAGTCTTTTGTGTCGAGTTCAGCGTATATTTTTGCCATTAGGGCGTGGTCACGCAGTTTAGAGAAACGAAACAGAACAAAACACCTTCGATACTACTGGGTGATTTTCATAAGCACCAAAAGAATGTTTTTGCTTTCCCGATGCGAAAATCACTCTGGATTAAGGCCGTTACAAACTTTATTTTCATTTTATGTCAGCCCCCCGCCCCCCTTCAAAAATCTTGAATATTGAAAGGGGAAGAAAAAAGGCTCAAACCGTTTTGTTCATTTTATTGGTTTTCCGACAGTATAAATGCTTAATTTAGCAACAAACAAGTCCAGTGACAACGAGAGTATCGTCAAAAGGCAAACGAAATAAATAATAACAATAATAAAGTGTTATTTTTTCAACATTTATTTGAGTGCAAGTTACAAACGTCATAACTTGCACACAAACTTTGATCAAAGATATTTCTTTTTTTTCGTCTCGGTGTTATTTGTTTTTTGCCACCCCCTTTGCTAACTTTGATAACCTTGGACATAAAAAGAATTCGAAATTTGTATCAGCCTAACTGGGTTTCGTTACTAATATTTGACTGACAACGGTGTTCGAGTGGGCACAAAGAAACAATTAAACCGGAAAATCACTCATTTTAGGAGTGAAAATTCTTGAAATGAGGGTTATATCTTGCTGTGATAAACTATTCATAGGCAACACTACCGTTTATCTTTGGCGCGCCCTGGTCGTTATTGTAAAAAGATTATTGAGAAATAGATGAACAATTCACACTAGTAGTAGTTGTGAAAATTCTCATAACTCTTATCTTCAAGCATTTATAGTTCTTAAAAGAACCGATTCCATAATCTTCAGCTCGAAATGTATGCTACAGAACGCAGTTGATCGCACCACCGGTAGCATTGAATATTTTGCTTGGCCGCGCATAATAAAATTTGCTCTCCACTGTGCCCTCCAGTAGCCGTGCCAGCTAAATATCCTGCAGCGTACGATGGTAACTGGTGCAGTGCCAGGAAGTTGACTCATATGCAGCTCTCGTTTCTCAATGTCGCGTACCACTAACAGCTATACTCCATTCGTTATTGTGTGACAAACTAGACTGGAGCTGAATTTTCTACACGCAGTCTATTGTATCGAGTTCAGCGTAGATTTTTGCCTTGAGGGCGTGGCCACGCAGCATAGAGAAAGAGAAACGGAACAAAAAACTCTGTTGAGACAGCATATGTAGGCAGCCGTTGAGAGCAAAAGTGGTACATGTGCCATTTTTTCACTTTTTGGGTTTGATTTATTGATGCAGAACGCAATAATATACCTACTATAATATCAAAGAAAAGCCGAGATTTGATCACTTATACCAGAATTATAGCCAGAATAATTTTCAGTTTTGCTCTTCTACTGTATTTCTGGATCCGGAGGGCAACCGGTAGTCTACCGAAAATTGATCCTGGGTCCATCGTGTAATTATTATCGGCCAATAAATGGGTTTCTAAAGATACTAGGGTGTTTTCCTTTGAATTGGCCTCAGTCAATCTAGATTATGTGAAATTTCTTCTGTTACCAAATAGTTGAACTGCTTCATTATTCATCTCAGCCCATACATTCATCTCATACAACATGAATACACAATTGAAAACAGGAAAAAACGCATATATTCCAACTAAACCAATCCGCTAATCCATGGAATGGATTCTTCTTAGCTCACTTTAGATTGCTCATAAAGTAGAATCCTCAAAAACTCACTTAAAAACTCTAAATTTGATATTATAGTCTGCACTCGAAAACTCATTTAATTCAATCACCTACCTCAGAAAACACAGTTCGCGCATTGTTCTTTACGGCTACAACTGGACTCGTTCAGCAGCCAACCAAAGTTTTTTTCATCACTAGCGGACCATTTTTTATGTTCACCTCAAAGTTCCAAAAACAAGCTTGAATTAGCAGAAATATATGAGATGAATTTCCACAATTCCTTAATTTTAACTGTAGGTATTTTCATCTGTTTTCACTGCGTTGAAGAAAATCAAAAGTTGCCAAATCAGTTTCTGTTAATACAAAAAAAATCATACTGAAAATGTTGAATTATTCCGACATAATTGACATTAATCGACAGCACTGCAGTGGTTACCTAGGTTACCAATTTTTTACAGCGGATATGTAGGTAACCTGCTACGACGGGCTGTGGCTACGTTCATTCATGATAATGTGATTCATTCATGATTAACAGTGTGATGAATATGGGGGTATCGTCAGATGAATAATTGAGCAGTGATTTGAGTTTTGAGATGAATATGGAAGCGTTGTGAAAAATGGTTTGTTTTACAAAATTCAGGATGAATCCAGCTAAGTTTACTAAATATACAATACTGGGCGATTCTATTAAAGCACGTGAGCGTATTTTGTTAATTTTTCAATGATTTCGTGAATATTTGATGTTTAATACGTGCATTCTTCGTGAATATCGATTAATGAGATGAATAATGGAGCAGTTCCCCTATGTATACACTAAGGTCCCTTTTTACGCAGTTTTTTTACGCGGATTTGTTACGCGGCTATTTAACGCGAATTCCGATACTCACGCGTTTTTTACGCGGATTCCGGAATTTACGCGGTATTTTTTACTCACACCGATTCCGTAATTTCTTTACTCGGATTCCGGAATTTACGCGGATTCCGGAATTAACGCGGTTTCCTTTTGCGCGGCACGTATCCCACGCGTAAAAAGCGACTTTAGTATACACTAGCGCCACGAAGCGACAGAATTCCAAAACAAACAGATCATCATACTACAGTACTCAATCACTTGGACAACTCTGCTGAAGACATGAATGTTCTAAGTCCTGAGTTTAGCGAGCTATAATGCATCCTTCATGCTCAGATTGGATATGTACCACTTTGGCTCTCAACGTTTTCTGGTTATCAATATTTTTCCCATAGAACAAAAGTGGTAAGGGAACTGCCCCATTATTCATCTCAGCCCATACATTCATCTCATAAAACATAAAAACACAATTGAAAACAGGAAAAACGCATATTTTCTTCTTGAGCCCATCTGTTAATCCATGGAATGGTTTCTTCTTAGTTCACTTTAGATTCCTCATAAAGTATAATCCTCAAAAACTCACTTAAAAGCACTAAATTTGATATTATAGTCGGGCAACTGCACTCGAAAACACATTTAATTCAATCACCTACCTCAAAACACAAAATCCGCGCATTGTTCTATACGGCTACAACGGGACTCGTTCAGCAGCCAACCAAAGTTTTTTTCATCAATAGCGGACCATTTTTTATTTTAATCACCAAACAAAATCACTCACAACACTAAGAATACTTTAATCGATGAAATATTCACCTCAAATTTCCTTAAACAAACTTGAATTAGCAGAAATATATTATTTTCTACAATTCCTAAATTTTAACTGTATGTATTTTCATCTGTTCCCACTGCGTTGAAGAAAATCAAAAGTTGCAAAAACAGTTTCTGTTAATACGAAAAAATCATACTGAAAATGTTGAATTATTCCAACATAATTGACATAAATCAACAGCACTGCAGTGGTTACCTGGGTTACCAATTTTGCACGTAAACAACTACAGCGGATATCTAGGTAACCTACTACGACGGGCTGCGGCTACGTTCATTCATGATACTGTGTTTCATTCATGATTAACAGTGTGATGAATATGGGGCCGTTGTGAGATGTATAATTGAGCAGTGATTCAAGTTTTGAGATGGATATGGAAGCGTTGTGAAAAATGGTTTGTTTTACAAAATTCAGGATAAATCTAGCTAATATTACTAAATATGCAATGCTCAACGATTCCATAAGAGCACGTAAGCATATTTAGTTTATTTGTTCAATGATTTCGTGAAAAACAGTTCCCCTACATGTTTTTTTTTTTTTTTCATTAAAGTTTGTGTATGTTTCTCAACCAAAACTTGTATGCATTCATGTACCGTCTTTTGGAACCTTTCCAGCAATTATTTAGTGCAGTTTAGAATACTAAATTTCTGCATGCTAGCTTATATACGTGACTATTGAAAGCTGAACTTCCTGGTGGGCATGTCGTTGTGCGCTCGAGCGAACAAAACAACAACATGACAATTGTTTTACAAAGTCAAATCGATATTATACTTTTATAGTATCGGCTGGGTTAGAAAGATTTTGGAGAAATATTGGTTGTTTAGTTTGATTCAGATTGACGGTGAGAGTTTTTTCGGATATTCAGCCTTGTTTTCAGCTCTGATTGGTCGAAATATACATTTTATAAGATTCTAAAACTGTCAATTTGTAGCGTCACATAATCACAGTTTTCCGAATTTGGATGGACGCAAAGCTAAATGTCCAATCGATTTATTTTTTATTAAAATGCTATTGAAGACATTTATAGCTCGAGTGTATGTTGAACTTACCTGTAATCTTGCTCAAACAAAACGATACAGTATTGAAACCTATTTTTATGGCTAAAGCCTCTTTATTTCTTGCATCTTTGGATACAATATGCGACGTAGCGAGTGCAGCTTTTGTGATGTGAACTTTTAACATTTTCAAATTTAAGTATAAACTTCTGCTTTTGATCGACTCTGAATGAAATTTTATCAATTTGCTAAATTTCAATTGAAATCTCTGAAAAACTTGTTATTTATTTGTGTTGACAGAATCATTCCGCTTCCGATTATTTTGGGCTCAACGAAGTTGATTGACTTGTGTATTCCATGCAGACTGGCAGATTAGTGCTCAATATCCAATTAAAATTTTATTATTTTTTCAATTGCTTCACATGGTTTGCCATGGTTACCATGGCTACTACTGCCAAAGCGTACGAAGCGGTGCTTTGTTTTCATTGCTATTCGGCAATGCTTGCTGGTGAGCTGCATCAGGCCAGAGGTCTGTAGCTACACGCAGCCTAACTACCTATATGTGATATTGGAGTAGAAATATTTGAAAACTTTTAAATTGATCTATTTGGCCCTTGAATTTAAACTAGAACTTTAGTTAATCTACCGTTAAACATCAAATACATGCTGAATCGTTTTATATGTATACCACCATTCTATGTGTAACACAATATCCAGTCGCCTAATGAATGCAACTCTCGTAATCCTTACGTAATCAAAACATGCCCCCGTCCACCCCGCATCCTCACCATCCATTGCCACCGTAAGCCCCAGCCTTATTGATGAGAAATTTACCAACCAAATTGACGGAACACTATCGGCTGTTCTAATCCCAACATAAATCAATCGGTTAATGAGCAGAATACCCACCGACATGAAGCAATTTGGTCGAATCGTTCCACCGCGTTGCTTCCATTGTAAACTTGCTAGAATGCACATGTACTCATTAGTTATAATTGTCATCTATCACCATAAATCACTGGCCACGTCAGGGGCACGCCAAACAAGTAACAACCGACCGCAGACAACCCCGTGTGGACAAACATGTGTAGGACAGGTTCTCCAGAGAAAACATTGCCTTGCCACACCGTCTTCGCACTCCATGTGGGATTCCTCGGAACGGTTTTTGGTCGCTCTGCTCGAATATAAATAGTTATTTTTTCTTCTGCCAAATAATCTCCCTAATGCCAATATAAGCTACAGAGATACGGAGACGGGACTGAAGACAGAAAAATATATACACAACTCAACAAACAAACGTATTGGCATGCCGAACAGCATCGTTGAAGGACGCGCAAATAAATGTACTGGGTGGAACTACGATAAACTGGGTGATTAATATTAAAACGTTGAAACATAAACTCCCCATCTATTGACATCGTCGGCCTGTCATGGCGGTAGCATATACTTCGCTTCGACTTGAACTAATGATTTGCAGTGCTGCCAGAGTAGGTTAATTAATTTGAAATTTATATAGCCTGGAACATAGCGTTTGCTGGGATTCTGAACGGCAACACAGCTTTCGGTATTTCATGGCATGAAAGATCGCATCAATTAAAGTTCCCAAAATCTTGTTGATGTTTTAGCCAGCATGTTAGTGCTCAAATTATGGTTACGATATTTCACAGCCCCGGGTTGATTCCAACAGGAGCGTGACATTTTAAAATATTATTATTTGGTTTGAAGGGCGTTAAAAATAGCATTTTAAATCAGTGCTACTCCCATCAAAGGGTAGGCCGCTGTCGGATGCTTGTCGTGAGTCAATCGTGCGTTTCATACTCGTCACCTCCCGGTTTTACTCTACAGCTCGGTACGCACCATCGACTCTCGCGCGTCGCCAGGCAGCGTTCTATAAGTGGCGAACTAATGAAGTGCACATGCTGCTGCTGATGGCCTAGTCTCTCGCTCTATGTGCCGACTGCCGTTGGCGGCCATGGCGGAAGGTTTTGTAAAAGTCAGTCGACCGTAAATTTGGAATGCGGATCAGATTCCCAAAACTGCCGGTAATCCAGTGCCGGAGTGCTCTCGACTCGACGACGATGACGACGAAGCGAAAGTATGGTAATTAGCGAGTAAAATTCTCCCGCTTATCTCCGGTCGCCGCTGCAACAATATGGCACTTGATTTCGGGCTAGAGGCAGCCAGTTTCGGCATCAGCAAATCAAGTTGGAAATGCCTTGATGGATGTTTGTGTGCATTGAAGCATTTTATTAATTTTAATTAGCGACGCTGACGAGACAAATCGCAGATTTCCTCGGGAAAATGGTACCGTCATTTCGGGTTATCCATTGAAGGCCACTTGATAAATCTCCGGATGTGCTCGGAAGGGGATTTGGTTGTGAGTGTGCCGTCAAGATTCCTAGAGCATGGATTCGTTCATGCTGGGATGCTTCGGTGCTGAGTACTTACGGTTGATGGACATACCGGGAAAATAAACTATAAACCTAATTGAAATCAAGCATTTGGGAGTATTGAATTAAATGCCATGATGAATTTTTAAAAGGAAAAATTTAGTCTTTCGAAGAACATTTACTCATTGGATTCTGTGGGCAACTAAACGTTAATTTTTACATTCATTCAAAAGAAATACCAAAAACATATTTTACTTTTTACAACTTCGGTATTACTGAAAATAGATAATAGCTGCATGAAATAAATAGCATTTTTGCAATATTTTCAATTTTCCTCATTCATTGCTGCGAGCTTTTCGCTCGGACTATCTGCTTATAGCGATCGTCAACACGAAATAGGTTTGGTTTGCCTCTAAGCCGCGACCCACAGTCTATAGTAATGTTGATGCAATTCAAAACCTTGAATTGTCGCGTAATAGTAAGACAATTTAATCGTTTATTCTCACAATAAAAATAAATGATAAAAAGTACGGTAACTAGAATGACGAATCATTTTCCAACAATTACTAAGAGTCACTTCTCTGGTAAATTAAAAATAAAATAAACCTGAAAAGATGTAACGTAAATTCAATATAACGTAACGAGTTGAAGAATTCAAATTACGTTGTAACTAGGAACACCTGTAATTCAAATTTAATTATTTTTTTAAAACTCAGGGTGATTGGTTCTTTGTTGAGAGTATTCCAGTAGCTGATAGACGGCCACATTTGATGGAAACACATTCCTACGCATACACCCTAATGGTAATTTTCTCGTGAATATTCAACTTTGAAGTTTCTTGGTTACTCTTTCATAAAGTGGCTCTAACTTTAAGAGTATACCATTTAGAGCAATTCTATTAGTTTCATTTGGAAGATGATGATATTTTTTACTAGCTACAGCTACAGCATGTCTGAATGAATGTAAAAATTACAATCTATAAGCAAGAATCTTCGAGAGTGGAGCTGTTCTAAACGTAATTTGATGTTATATCTTAAAAAATGTGCCGCATGTTTGATGGGGAACTTGTATCAATTGACAATCAAACCATCAATATTCCGGCATTAAAATTAAAATTTCTCGGAAATTGAAGCAGATAGAAAACTGGTGGGAAAGAACAAACTGATAAAGCATTTTGTTTTGTCAAAACCTCTTTTTTCTATTGCCTACAATTTATAGATGAATGACGTCCGAAAAATACTGATGGATGAGTTTTTAAGTAAACAAAGCAAGGAATCCAGAATAAATTCATTTTTGACCGGAAGTATTGCCAGATAGATTATTTTTATATTCAAAAACTAAATTTGCATTTTTCGACAAATGTAGCCATTTCTATGTTAAGTTTGATAAGTTGATCGCATTTCTCGAAAAATTTCACGTAAGAAACACTTATCACCCCGAGGTATTATGAGCCAATCTCTAAATATTATATTTTTACAAAAGCATTTTTAAATTTTGTAAAATAAATTTCTTTTTGAGCGTCTTATGTTTCCATTTATTTCTACTACAAAAAATCGACCTCCTACCCCCTTTTATATATGCGTGTAGGTAGAAGTAGGTAGACGGAAAATTCCCAAATTGAAATTAGGTAGTCATATGTTGTGGCTGTCTTGTCCTGTACTGGATCTAGGGTTTTTAGGTAGGGTTTTGAAAAGCCATGAAAAATGATTAGCTACGTCTTTATTAGGCAGTGTGGATGGATGTGGTTTGTAGATTTCTAAATTTTCAGATACGTCCAATTTCCATAAATTATTAACAGGGCGAAGCAGAGTACGGAAGCTTTCGTTGAAAATTTGAAATCTTCGGGTAACATTGAAGCGAATGAGATAATGGTCTCGTTTGACGAGACACCTTTGTTTCCGAGTGTTCCAGTGAATGAAACCTTGATTCTTCTTGAGGATTGGCTAAATCCCCAATATAATAATAGCACTTGGAAAAAGAAAGTCGTGAGTCTCATGAAACTAACCCGCCATTGTATGAAAGAAAATTATTTCACTTTCGAGGTAAATTTTACAAACAAACAAAGGGGCTCCAATTGGAAATACTCTTTCTCCCTTCTTATGTGAGCTATTCATGACAAACATAGAAAACAAATTAGAAACCAATAACCTTTTGGTGGTGGAGATATGTGGATGATATTTTTTACATTTTGAAAGAGACGAAACTTGAAACGTTTTTCACATCCCTTAATAATATTCACAGAGATATAAAATTTACGATTGAAAAGGAACAAAACAATAGTCTCCCCTTTCTAGATGTTGTTGTTGTTAGAAAGTCTAAGGACTTATAAATTGAGATTTTTAGGAAGCCCACGAACACAAAACGGGTAATACCCACCACTTCTAGTCATTCCTTCCAGCATAAAATGGCATCCTTCCACCACATGATACATCGTTTGGAAACCCTACCCCTCAATAAAATAGCCAGGAAAAAGGAATTGTAATACATTTTCGAAGTTGCAAGAGTAAATGGTTATAATGAGAGCACCATTCAAGCCATTATAAACAAAAAGAAGCGAATTAAATTTAGAGAATCTTTTACAACACTCACCCCAATTACAGAAGACCTGAAAAGAATTGCTGTGGAATATGGTGAGGCCTTAACACGTCAACTTCACTCAAAATTCAAAAGATTTGGCATGGATACCGTCCATACCAGTAGGAATACCCAACTCAAAACAATATTGGGCTCCACTAAGGACTCAATTGATGGCTTAAATAACGCAGGGGTTTATAAAGTTGCTTATTGCCACTGCAACAAGGTTTATATTGGGCAAACCAAAAGAAACCTGGGAACCCGTTTTAAATAGCATATGGCAGAAGTCACCAAAGCATGCAAAGTTTCCAATAATGATCCACCACACCTTTTCAAATCAAAAGTGGCTGAACATGTTTTTAATGAGGGACATCCACTAACTTCGGATAACATTCACCTGCTTCGCCCCGGTAATAATTTATGGAAATTGAACGTATCTGAAAGTTTAGAAATCTACAAACTACATCAATCCGCACTGCTCAATAAAGACGTAGCTTATCATTTTTCATGGCTTTTCAAAATCCTACCTAAAAACCCTAGATCAAGTACAGGACAAAAACAACCACAACATATGACTACCTAATTTCAATTTAGGAATTTTCCGCCTACCTACTTCTACCTACACGCATATAAAAAGTTATGCTCTTCAACAGTCCACATAAGCACTGATGGTTATTAAAATTTTGTAATTATTTTTCGTTTATTTGATATATCTCGAGATTACCTCGGGGCGATAAATGTTTCTTACGTAAAATTTTCCAAGAAATACGGCAAAACTTTCAAAATCCAAATAGGATTAGTAGAATTTGCCGAAAACCGTAAATTTGGTTTCAAATACAAAAATAAAATAATCTGGCAACACTTGGGGACAAAAATAATATTTTTTTCTGGATTCCTCGGTTTAAAATCAACTATAAGTATTTCTCGGGCGTTAGAAAGTTGTAAAAAAATAACTACGAAATACACATCTATTTCCGTAAAAATGTTATATCTCGATATGGCCCATATTACCTCGGGGTGATAAGTGTTTCTTACAGAAATTTACTGAGAAATATGATAAAACGATCAAAACTAAAATTAAACGGCTACATTCAGCAAAAAATGCGAATTTAGTTCTTAAATGCAAAAATACGCTATCTGGCAACACTTCCGGTCAAAAATATTTTTTTCTTCTGGATTCGATGCTTTTTTTGAAATCATTATCAGTATCAGTATCAGTATTTTCCAGACGTCACGTCTATAAATTTTTAGGAAATAGAAAAAGAGTGGTTTTGACAAAAAAAGCGTTATCTTGCAACCAACAGGGTGGTCCCACAGAGCGAGGTATTCCAACCGATAGCAAAATTGGAATTTTTCCAAAGTAACACTAGATGAATAATTCTCCTAACTTTGGGCAAAATATTTGATGGTCTTGTCCAAGTATCATGTACACTACGTTTGAAATGACCCATATATTATTTAGTAAGTTATTGCGCATTTTACCTTTGAATAGACTCACAGTAAAATAATTTTGTCACACCAAAATATGCTCACACTGCTTTCTCCACTGGTATCGCAGCAACAACAGTAGTAGCAGTGGCAGGAAAGCAGTAAATAGTCGTGACGATTCATTTTTATGCATTTTTCTGGTTCAAAAACGGAAGTTTGCAAGACAGCGGGTATTGTTTTGTTTTGTTATGTTTTTTTTTGTCAGCTCAAAGTGACTGTTGTACAAAAACTATTGGTGGGTGAATATTTTTGACGTCTATGAATAAAAGGCAGAAAGTCTAATTAGCAATGAAATAGACAATACTAATACAAAATATCATGTAACAATGTTAAAATGTAAAAACACAGATTCTGAATAAATCTTAGTGAATGAACAAAAAACTCATTAGAATTCGCAAACTCTTGCTCTTCTATAAATTTGTATTTTTAGGAACTTACTCTTTTGGTATTATGCCGGTCACTTGAGAAAGTAGTCCATCTATGGCAGTTCTACCCTATCCAAATAAGTTGTTTATAAAGCCTATTCAAAACATGTACTTCGCGCATACTAAACGATGTGCGTTCAGTGTGCGCTGCGTGGCAAGCAGCGCTTGCTGCTATATCGATCGCGCGGCGCGCGTTGGAAATGTTAAAACTCGGTATAGAAAATTGGCTCGACGGCCACGTTTCTTTCGCGACACACCTGATTTTTTAAATGTATCTTGTAGGATTTTTTCTCAGATTTCCAATGGTTGTCTCAGAATTAAAATCGGTGGTTGCCAACCTGTTCAAAAACGCGTTTTAATGATAAAATTCAAAATGGCGGTGAATCCAAGATGGCGGTAAAACTTTTGAATACTCCACATGAAAGCCCTAGATGTTTTCTGTTTAATGAAATGCTGTTTGTAGAGAATTTTGGGACAAATATTTGAAATATAGCTCGATAAAAATATTCGATCTTCACTTTTCTAAAAATTTGTTCACCCCTTGGCGAACAAGGGGTCCACCAAATGGAACAAATTTATGTGCAGTTATTAATTTTTCACTGCGTTTCATCGAACTAAAATAAAAAAATCAATTTTCAATGACCTCGTGTCACTAGTGGCCTGGTTTCAGCGAGAATTACCCATTGCAGTATTGCCGCAAATAGAAATCGTGTACTGCTGCAATGATAGACCAACGTCTGCTCCACCTCTACTGTACGGCACTGTTGCTTTTACTAGCATGTTTTCTTTCAAGACGTCAGTTATTAGCAGGTTGCAACAGAAGGTAAGTTTTAAAATCGATTGATTTGTGACCTAGTTATAATCTATATAGGATTAATTATCCAGTAACAAGGCGGACCCTTTTTTCTTGGAAAAAATCGACTCTGGAACTTACAAACTTTCGAGCTGCGGCCAACGGAACGTAAGGGATAAATTGACCTTCGAATTTCGTTTAGTAATAGGGCAACTTTTGAACTTTCCTCTTGTCGAAAAATGCCCTCATCCAATATTTCAGTTCTATCGACTTTCGGGGACTTCGAAATTTTTGTGCTGGGAAACTTCTTCATTTCACTTGTCCTATTCTTATTTTCACTTCACTATCAATCTCACTTCACGGAGCTTATTTTTATCACTTCACTTTAGGTGGTCTCAAAAAGTGAAGTGAGCGTGAAAATATACGTCTCTCACTCTCAGAAAGTTCGGGTACATAGGGGTGTAAAATAAAAATCTTGAAACGGAAAAGAGGGAAAAATATGTCCTATTTAAAAGCTCGGTAGGGTAAGGGACCATCCATTAATAATGTCACGCGTTTAGAGGGGGGGAGGGGGTTTCGATTATTGTGACATTTTGTGACATATGGGAGGGGGGTAGCTTGAGTGTGACATCACATTTCAACTTAAAAAAAATGAATGAATAAAAAAGTCACATACCTAACCACATAGTTCAACTCAGAACTATTTGTAATATTTGCTTCATTCATTTATAGTTCTACGATTCCTTTTTTGCTTAAGATATAATAAATGACAATATTTTTTCTCGTTAAAAAAGCGTAATGTTCGTTAATTCTGTTTTACCATGTATATTCGTTAATGAGTGACTGCGCAATTCCATTAATTTTAGGTGTCTCTCAATCCAATCAATACAAAAAATGTGATAGAACGTAAATAAGAATGCTTGGCTATTGTAAAATGTGGAGAAAATTTGGATTGCAAAATGATTGGAACTAAATATTGATGGTCTTTCAAAAATCAGCAATGATGCTGCAGTTACTGTCTCGGCTTTCTATGTCGTCAATATGCGACTCCATCAACAGCATCCTTGGACTAAGAACTAAACGCCTTTTCTAGTTTTCTTATAGAATCTTATTTTTCTTTTAGTTTCAGTTTTCCTTTCAGTAAAATCGTTCTGATTAAGAAAAAAACTGCATTCCTAACAAATTTCTCGATTTTTAAACAATTACTACCAATGAAGGGGGGAGGGGTGGTATAAAAACGTGACGTAATTTAGGGGGGGGGGTCAAGGAAGTTGTGATAGCTTGTGACAAGGGGGAGGGGGGGAGTTAATTTTTTCCAAATTTTGCGTGACATCATTAATGGATCGTCCCTAATCTCTACTCAAGTGCAGAAATTTTAATTTTATTATTAATTAATTTGATTGTACTACTGAAAATTGTCAAATTAAAACGCAGATTTCGACTCCCGAATGCTTCCTTAATGCTTGCTTCTCCTACCATGGCCGACGGAATTAAATAACCAGAAAACGGGGAATGCACTCTTTGGGCTATATAAGATCCTGTATCTTCTCAATGCAATCATTTGACTAGTATGTCTGTCTGTCTGTCTGTCTGTCTGTCTGTCTGTCTGTCTGTCTGTCTGTCTGTCTGTCTGTCTGTCTGTCTGTCTGTCTGTCTGTCTGTCTGTCTGTCTGTCTGTCTGTCTGTCTGTCTGTCTGTCTGTCTGTCTGTCTGTCTGTCTGTCTGTCTGTCTGTCTGTCTGTCTGTCTGTCTGTCTGTCTGTCTGTCTGTCTGTCTGTCTGTCTGTCTGTCTGTCTGTCTGTCTGTCTGTCTGTCTGTCTGTCTGTCTGTCTGTCTGTCTGTCTGTCTGTCTGTCTGTCTGTCTGTCTGTCTGTCTGTCTGTCTGTCTGTCTGTCTGTCTGTCTGTCTGTCTGTCTGTCTGTCTGTCTGTCTGTCTGTCTGTCTGTCTGTCTGTCTGTCTGTCTGTCTGTCTGTCTGTCTGTCTGTCTGTCTGTCTGTCTGTCTGTCTGTCTGTCTGTCTGTCTGTCTGTCTGTCTGTCTGCCTGTCTGCCTGTCTGTCTGTCTGTCTGTCTGTCTGTCTGTCTGCCTGTCTGTCTGTCTGTCTGCCTGTCTGCCTGTCTGTCTGTCTGTCTGTCTGTCTGTCTGTCTGTCTGTCTGTCTGCCTGTCTGCCTGTCTGTCTGTCTGTCTGTCTGTCTGTCTGTCTGCCTGTCTGTCTGTCTGTCTGCCTGTCTGCCTGTCTGTCTGTCTGTCTGTCTGTCTGTCTGTCTGTCTGTCTGTCTGTCTGTCTGTCTGTCTGTCTGTCTGTCTGTCTGTCTGTCTGTCTGTCTGTCTGTCTGTCTGTCTGTCTGTCTGTCTGTCTGTCTGTCTGTCTGTCTGTCTGTCTGTCTGTCTGTCTGTCTGTCTGTCTGTCTGTCTGTCTGTCTGTCTGTCTGTCTGTCTGTCTGTCTGTCTGTCTGTCTGTCTGTCTGTCTGTCTGTCTGTCTGTCTGTCTGTCTGTCTGTCTGTCTGTCTGTCTGTCTGTCTGTCTGTCTGTCTGTCTGTCTGTCTGTCTGTCTGTCTGTCTGTCTGTCTGTCTGTCTGTCTGTCTGTCTGTCTGTCTGTCTGTCTGTCTGTCTGTCTGTCTGTCTGTCTGTCTGTCTGTCTGTCTGTCTGTCTGTCTGTCTGTCTGTCTGTCTGTCTGTCTGTCTGTCTGTCTGTCTGTCTGTCTGTCTGTCTGTCTGTCTGTCTGTCTGTCTGTCTGTCTGTCTGTCTGTCTGTCTGTCTGTCTGTCTGTCTGTCTGTCTGTCTGTCTGTCTGTCTGTCTGTCTGTCTGTCTGTCTGTCTGTCTGTCTGTCTGTCTGTCTGTCTGTCTGTCTGTCTGTCTGTCTGTCTGTCTGTCTGTCTGTCTGTCTGTCTGTCTGTCTGTCTGTCTGTCTGTCTGTCTGTCTGTCTGTCTGTCTGTCTGTCTGTCTGTCTGTCTGTCTGTCTGTCTGTCTGTCTGTCTGTCTGTCTGTCTGTCTGTCTGTCTGTCTGTCTGTCTGTCTGTCTGTCTGTCTGTCTGTCTGTCTGTCTGTCTGTCTGTCTGTCTGTCTGTCTGTCTGTCTGTCTGTCTGTCTGTCTGTCTGTCTGTCTGTCTGTCTGTCTGTCTGTCTGTCTGTCTGTCTGTCTGTCTGTCTGTCTGTCTGTCTGTCTGTCTGTCTGTCTGTCTGTCTGTCTGTCTGTCTGTCTGTCTGTCTGTCTGTCTGTCTGTCTGTCTGTCTGTCTGTCTGTCTGTCTGTCTGTCTGTCTGTCTGTCTGTCTGTCTGTCTGTCTGTCTGTCTGTCTGTCTGTCTGTCTGTCTGTCTGTCTGTCTGTCTGTCTGTCTGTCTGTCTGTCTGTCTGTCTGTCTGTCTGTCTGTCTGTCTGTCTGTCTGTCTGTCTGTCTGTCTGTCTGTCTGTCTGTCTGTCTGTCTGTCTGTCTGTCTGTCTGTCTGTCTGTCTGTCTGTCTGTCTGTCTGTCTGTCTGTCTGTCTGTCTGTCTGTCTGTCTGTCTGTCTGTCTGTCTGTCTGTCTGTCTGTCTGTCTGTCTGTCTGTCTGTCTGTCTGTCTGTCTGTCTGTCTGTCTGTCTGTCTGTCTGTCTGTCTGTCTGTCTGTCTGTCTGTCTGTCTGTCTGTCTGTCTGTCTGTCTGTCTGTCTGTCTGTCTGTCTGTCTGTCTGTCTGTCTGTCTGTCTGTCTGTCTGTCTGTCTGTCTGTCTGTCTGTCTGTCTGTCTGTCTGTCTGTCTGTCTGTCTGTCTGTCTGTCTGTCTGTCTGTCTGTCTGTCTGTCTGTCTGTCTGTCTGTCTGTCTGTCTGTCTGTCTGTCTGTCTGTCTGTCTGTCTGTCTGTCTGTCTGTCTGTCTGTCTGTCTGTCTGTCTGTCTGTCTGTCTGTCTGTCTGTCTGTCTGTCTGTCTGTCTGTCTGTCTGTCTGTCTGTCTGTCTGTCTGTCTGTCTGTCTGTCTGTCTGTCTGTCTGTCTGTCTGTCTGTCTGTCTGTCTGTCTGTCTGTCTGTCTGTCTGTCTGTCTGTCTGTCTGTCTGTCTGTCTGTCTGTCTGTCTGTCTGTCTGTCTGTCTGTCTGTCTGTCTGTCTGTCTGTCTGTCTGTCTGTCTGTCTGTCTGTCTGTCTGTCTGTCTGTCTGTCTGTCTGTCTGTCTGTCTGTCTGTCTGTCTGTCTGTCTGTCTGTCTGTCTGTCTGTCTGTCTGTCTGTCTGTCTGTCTGTCTGTCTGTCTGTCTGTCTGTCTGTCTGTCTGTCTGTCTGTCTGTCTGTCTGTCTGTCTGTCTGTCTGTCTGTCTGTCTGTCTGTCTGTCTGTCTGTCTGTCTGTCTGTCTGTCTGTCTGTCTGTCTGTCTGTCTGTCTGTCTGTCTGTCTGTCTGTCTGTCTGTCTGTCTGTCTGTCTGTCTGTCTGTCTGTCTGTCTGTCTGTCTGTCTGTCTGTCTGTCTGTCTGTCTGTCTGTCTGTCTGTCTGTCTGTCTGTCTGTCTGTCTGTCTGTCTGTCTGTCTGTCTGTCTGTCTGTCTGTCTGTCTGTCTGTCTGTCTGTCTGTCTGTCTGTCTGTCTGTCTGTCTGTCTGTCTGTCTGTCTGTCTGTCTGTCTGTCTGTCTGTCTGTCTGTCTGTCTGTCTGTCTGTCTGTCTGTCTGTCTGTCTGTCTGTCTGTCTGTCTGTCTGTCTGTCTGTCTGTCTGTCTGTCTGTCTGTCTGTCTGTCTGTCTGTCTGTCTGTCTGTCTGTCTGTCTGTCTGTCTGTCTGTCTGTCTGTCTGTCTGTCTGTCTGTCTGTCTGTCTGTCTGTCTGTCTGTCTGTCTGTCTGTCTGTCTGTCTGTCTGTCTGTCTGTCTGTCTGTCTGTCTGTCTGTCTGTCTGTCTGTCTGTCTGTCTGTCTGTCTGTCTGTCTGTCTGTCTGTCTGTCTGTCTGTCTGTCTGTCTGTCTGTCTGTCTGTCTGTCTGTCTGTCTGTCTGTCTGTCTGTCTGTCTGTCTGTCTGTCTGTCTGTCTGTCTGTCTGTCTGTCTGTCTGTCTGTCTGTCTGTCTGTCTGTCTGTCTGTCTGTCTGTCTGTCTGTCTGTCTGTCTGTCTGTCTGTCTGTCTGTCTGTCTGTCTGTCTGTCTGTCTGTCTGTCTGTCTGTCTGTCTGTCTGTCTGTCTGTCTGTCTGTCTGTCTGTCTGTCTGTCTGTCTGTCTGTCTGTCTGTCTGTCTGTCTGTCTGTCTGTCTGTCTGTCTGTCTGTCTGTCTGTCTGTCTGTCTGTCTGTCTGTCTGTCTGTCTGTCTGTCTGTCTGTCTGTCTGTCTGTCTGTCTGTCTGTCTGTCTGTCTGTCTGTCTGTCTGTCTGTCTGTCTGTCTGTCTGTCTGTCTGTCTGTCTGTCTGTCTGTCTGTCTGTCTGTCTGTCTGTCTGTCTGTCTGTCTGTCTGTCTGTCTGTCTGTCTGTCTGTCTGTCTGTCTGTCTGTCTGTCTGTCTGTCTGTCTGTCTGTCTGTCTGTCTGTCTGTCTGTCTGTCTGTCTGTCTGTCTGTCTGTCTGTCTGTCTGTCTGTCTGTCTGTCTGTCTGTCTGTCTGTCTGTCTGTCTGTCTGTCTGTCTGTCTGTCTGTCTGTCTGTCTGTCTGTCTGTCTGTCTGTCTGTCTGTCTGTCTGTCTGTCTGTCTGTCTGTCTGTCTGTCTGTCTGTCTGTCTGTCTGTCTGTCTGTCTGTCTGTCTGTCTGTCTGTCTGTCTGTCTGTCTGTCTGTCTGTCTGTCTGTCTGTCTGTCTGTCTGTCTGTCTGTCTGTCTGTCTGTCTGTCTGTCTGTCTGTCTGTCTGTCTGTCTGTCTGTCTGTCTGTCTGTCTGTCTGTCTGTCTGTCTGTCTGTCTGTCTGTCTGTCTGTCTGTCTGTCTGTCTGTCTGTCTGTCTGTCTGTCTGTCTGTCTGTCTGTCTGTCTGTCTGTCTGTCTGTCTGTCTGTCTGTCTGTCTGTCTGTCTGTCTGTCTGTCGGATCCTTTACAGGGAATAAAAATTAAGTATTATTATTAGTTCGCAAAGTAAGCAAAATGGAGCTCTTCCATTGAATGAGTTTCGCCGGAAGTTTCGCCACCAACTGAATCGTCTCGTCGATCCTCACCAATAGTTACAGTAAGTCACTATATAAAGAGTGAGAGAAACAATCTCTTAGTTACAAAATTACCTTCCACAAGGCAGCGTGTGTGGTTGGTCGAGGCGTGCTTGGAATCAGACACAAGAGTAGGGAGTGATCAATATCAAATGAGTGGCCAGGGGCCAAAACACCATGCCAGAGACATCGGAGAGTGCGAGTTCGTGTCCCGTTTGGATAGGAAAAAAATTTTGCGGGTCTAAGTCACATTTTCTGTCCTCGTTCATTTTTCGCATCTTCGTGAAATTACTATCAATTTGTACCCTGTAATCCTTCAGATTTTTTTTTTTTTGAGGGGTGGATGGTGAACGTTTCACAATGCTTCCATATCCATATCAAAACTTGATTCACTGCTCAATCATTTACTCACGATGCCCCTATACTCATCTCACTGTTAATAATGAATGAATCACATTATCATGAATGAACGTAGCGGCAGCCCGTGCAAAATATGGTAACCTAGGTAACCACTACAGTGCTGTAGATTTATGTCAATTATGTCGAAGTAATTAAACATTTTCAGTATGATTTTTTCGTATTAACAGAAACTGAATTGGCAACTCTTGAGTTTCTTCAACGCAGTGAAAACAGATGAAAATACATACAGTTGAAATTTAGGAATTGCAGAAATTCATCTCATATATTTCTGCTAATTCAAGCTTGTTTTAGAAAATTTGAAATGGACATTTCAAAGATTAAAGTATTCTTAGTGTAGTGAGTGATTTTGTTTAGTGATTAAGATAAAAAGTGGTCCGCTAGAGATGAAAAAACTTCAGTTGGCTGCTGAACGAGTCCCGTTGCAGCCGTATAGAACAATGCGCGGATTAATTTTTTGAGGTAGGTGATTGAATTAAATGAGTTTTCGAGTGCTAATGCCAGACTAAAATATCAAATTTAGTGCTTTTAAGTGAGTTTTTGAGGATTATACTTTATTAGGAATCTAAAGTGAACTAAGAAGAATCCATTCCATGGATTAGCAGATTAGTTTGAGAAGAAAATATGCGTTTTTTCCTGTTTTCAATTGTGTTTACATGTTGAATGAGATGAATATACGGGCTGAGATGAATAATGGAGCAGTTCCCCTAGGAGCTTTAGTAGCTGATGTATTTCAGAGACTTGGATTTTTACCTATTACATTAGCGTGGCTAATGAGGGAAGACAAATTTGTTATTTTTAAACTTCTAAACGGCTTACTCGATCACCATGCCATTTTGAATATGTTGGTTCTCAAGTGTGTTTCTATGACTTTGATTTCCCTGTATCTCAGTGCCGCAGTCTAGAGGAGGGGGTATATTGAACTTAATTATTTGTTGAATATTGAAAAATTTATTATGAACATTTGTATACAGACGTTTCCGAGTATCGGCCATGTTTGTAAAATATCAGTGTCACTTTTTTCACTAGCGCTGGTTCGGAGAGGAAAAAGGTTGTCTTTCAAATTCGTATTTTTTCAATACCAAAATTTAGTCTTTATTAATTGATTACTTTATTGATATAAAAAAGGGTTATAGCAGCAAGTTATTTTCTTAGCTTTGAAAAACTTTTTCCCTCACTCGATCTACTAGACAATTTTTGTACAGGGTTTCAAACAAAAAGTATTTTTCTGTTGTATTGAATTTCCTATTTCTCAGTGGAGTAGACAAGACGTAGATGGTTTATACATAGTAAACCTTCAAAAACTTTATATTCAAGTTATTCAAAATACTGCGCGTGATTTTTAATTCGTCGAGGTTAGGATGGAATACATCGTGAACCTATATTTATCTTCAACACTGTCTTATGAGTGTAAGATTAATTTCATGATTTGAAGTATCGATTAAGACATTGGTGTTAAAAATCCGTTCGGAACTTTTCGTGATCATATTTAAAAAAAAATCCAGTTGGCTAGTGAAAGTACGCAGAATATATATTTAGTATAGTGAACCTTTATTATGTAGATTTGGTTTTTGATTAGGGGACTTCTAGAATATACGATATCAGTGGAATTTTATTCTGGTTTTCTCGGTAATTCGTGCACTAGCAATCGAAAGTTTATGTTACACTGTTTGGTGACACAAACTTTCGTAGCGCCAAGGCTTTGTTACATCTGACTCGATTCTCTCGAGAAGTAATTGAGCCGTTGAGAGCAAAAGTGGTACATGTGCCATTAAGTAAATTTTTCAGGAGACGCGATAAACGAAAACACTCAAATAGTAAATTATTTTCAACATTTTTTTCCTACATAACTGCACTAAATCATTGCAGGAAAGGTTTCGAAAGACGGTACATGAGAGCATAACGAGTTCTAGTTGAGAAACTAACACACTTACTTTTGTTCTATGGGAAAAATAATGACAACCAGAAAACGTTGAGAGCAAAAGTGGTACATGTCCAGTGTGAGCATGAAGGATGCATTATAGCTCTCTAATCTTAGGACATAGAACATTCATGTCTTCAGCAGAGTTGTCCAAGTGATTGAGTACTATAGAATGATGATCTGTTTGTTGAGGAATTCTGTCTCTTCGTTGCGCTGGTGAATATGTATTTGGTAACAGCATACGAGTTGATACTGAAATAGGTAAAACGCTTTCTGTTACAAAATAGTTACGGGTACACTAGCACCACGTAGTGAGAAAATTCCAAAGCAGACGGATCTTCATCTGAAAGTACTCAATCACTTGACCAACTTTGCTGAAGACATGATTGTTTAATATCCTAAGATCCTCGACTTACAATTCATCTAACATACACAGATTGGACATGTACCACTTTTGCTCTCAACGAATTTGTGATTATGTTAATTACCAAAAATTGTGTTGGCTATAATTTAGGTTTAGGTTATCAGATCTCGGTTTTTCTTGGATGTTCTAGTACATTATTGCGTTCTGCATCAATTTATGCAAAAAACCCAAAAAGTGTAAAAATGGCACATGTACCACTTTTGCTCTCAACGGCTCAATTAAAGCATTGATCCTATCAGCATTGCAATAAAGCTTGTCGTTCAAAGGAAGGTGCTGTCAATAGCATAATAAATTTCCCAAAACAATTATTTCCAGTTAACTGTTGTATCTAATAAGCAACATTCAGAACTGTAGCACAAAACCACACAGGACAATGAGTAATTAGATCGCCATGATGATACCACCTGCTTATTATTGCCTCACAATGTACCTATCGTTTTCTATTCTGTGCAGTTAAAATTTACAATCGGTGTTAGAGTACAAACAGAGTGCAAATCCATTATGAATACTGCATTTAAGCTTCTACTACAGCTTTCGCACTTCAACTCATAAAAAAGCTAGTTTGCCTTCCTATTAATATCAGCGTTCAGTAGATTCCATAATTCCAGTGGCTTGCCGGGTTATAGTAAACCATAGAAAAGTGGACCTAACATGCAACGTGCTTTAAAACTGTTTTGTTTAGTAAAACTCAAACTAGACTCTTTTTTGTCTAGTGAACCAATTGAGAATAGTATTGACTAGTTTTGTATCTTCGCTTATCTGTGACCACAAACAGATTTATTACAAAACAGGCGGTGTCGTTTTTACTACACACTGACCATCTGTATGTATGTATGCGTGTGGTACTGGGAAATGAAACGAATGCTCTTTTCCGGAGATGATAAAGCACTGGTACTCGAACATTCAGATGCAAACCCAGGTTTGTTCGATCCTGTATCATCATAAATACTCATTGAAAGGAATCTGAGGCAGATAAGAATTAGCGTCATGGGAGTAGTTTACCCAACGATGCGTGAATGACACTTAGGGAATTGAACGTTCGTTGTTGCAGAAAACAGCTAATTTATCCGGTAGTCCCAGTAGACCGTATGTCTACGGATCAGCCCTTCGTTAGAAGTATACAATTTCCTTTCCTAGAAATAGGTCAAGTTTATCCTGCATTGTAACACATGACGCAGAAATGTGAAAATAAAACAGAGGTCGAATGCATAATGGGTAAACTATTGTTCAACACGAAAGCAATTTTCCATACCACTGATTACAAGTCGTGGCAGTAAAGTTGCAAACAGATTCCCTGCTATTTTTCCGCTTCTTGGCAAATGTTCCATTCTCTCTCGGAAATCCGGTCGTGAATCCCTTAAAGTTGATCAATTTTTGTAACAATAATTATCGTCAAGTCATTGTTACGCAACGCCATTCGTGGTAAAGCTTTCACCCGAAGCGACTCGGTTGCAAGAAGCGGCGGTTGCCCTTTCGGATGTCATCCCAAACAAAGAACCTTTTGCTCTCCGATGACAGTGAACGGTTTTCTGCCAGCTTCTTCTTTTGTTGCATTCCGTAGAAAGACGCGCGACAGAGTGAGTGCGAAAAAAATGGAAGAAACCGCGCTGCCAGGCGGAGTGCTCGTGTCCTAGTTTATGAATGGCGAAACTGGCGATTGTTCTGTTATATCATAATTAGAAAATTGTCTTCCATTGAGGTCTTTTTTGGGCTTCTCAGAAAATGGAAGTTGATTTCGGGGCAGGGAAAAATGAAACCATTACAGATCTTTTGTATTGCAGGGTTTAATTACACTCAACGACGGTCGAAGGGTAGTATAAGAGATGCCAGCAGATTGACAATTGATCGCGGGCAGAAGGAAAGCCCTGGACCTGATGTCACTGAGTAAGATCAATTTATTTTATGTTGCATGCGTACAGAACTTAGTTTATTAAAGCAGTAAGAGATGAATTATATTACGCTATCTGAGCATTTCTGCACAGTTGTTAACATCTCCGCCAACCACCTGGACCTGGGTTCGAATTCCAACGCCGACATGGGTGTCAATTGTTGTGGGTTGGCTGATCCTCTCAATACCAACCCAACTGGTCTACACTCAATCCTAGCCAACACCAGGAGATTTTCTAAGACGAAAAATCTCCTGGGTCTTGGGTAAAGTCGTGGATAAAAGAAATATGAAACATATTACTTTTTATCTTTATAATCTGTACTATTTTTCCAATTTGTGCTCTTGGGGATATTAGTAAGGTGGTAAAATGGTGCCCAAAATAGATTCCGTTCGGCAAGACATCAGTTGTTTGTAAAAATTATTGGGGCGTAAAATGTCACTCGTGATGTAACATCCATAAGGTATTGTGGTATCTCTGTTTCTTGAATTATAACCCGATAGGAAACCACATTTCGTTACACCCCATGCAATTTATTACATCCGGTCAGGTAGATCCACGCATAGTTTTTCCCGACTCACCTTGTTTATGCAATTTAAATATTTCATCGGTTTCCCCAGCGCAGACAATATGATTTTCCCAACGAAACCGCTGTAAACAGTAATATCTGTTGCCACGAGTAGGAGAGAGAGACAGCGAAAAAAAAAAGTTAAGGCATAGCTGCACTTTCCTACTTAATAACTTATTCAGCAGTTCGTTTTGAATTTCCCTACAAAATTTGGTTGCTGCCGTGAGCCCCCATCCATTTTCGGTGTGGTTCTGGCTGCTACCAATTCCCACACCAATCTAGGAAAGGTGTAGGTGAGCAGTCGCACTAGGAAACTTTATGTAACAGTTGTGGGACAGCGGCAGCCATTTAATGCCAGTCAGGCTGCCAAAAAGAGCAGTAGGTACCATTGTGGAACACTATGCTCGGGCCCGGGGATAAATCATCGCCGTTTGCCAGGGCAGCGCTAGTTCGGGCGTTCTTGCCTTCCATCCTACCTTGGGATGCTGTGGTGAAGATCTGAATTGGTGATGTGTATTTTGCTAAGATTGAGATTCTGCTGCGTTGGATAACAAATTGTGGTTTGTGAAAAAATTTTTTTTTCCGGTAACTCACTCTCAACGACGCAGCATCCTCCTTTATTTATATTTTCATTTCTTGATGAATTGACAGCCGTGAATTTTTTCTCAAAACACCAACAATTCCACCTCCGTAAACTTTTGTACGTAGAAATCGTCACAGCATTAGAATATGCATCAGCCGGAGCGGTTTCATTTTCCACCAAAATATTAGACTGCTGATAAGGCAGACGGGAAAGCGATGGCAAGAAGCGTACTTGTTCGAGCCGTGTTTAACAAATGATTGCAGGGAGACTAGTACATTTGTGTTAGTGCGACTGTGTACAGCTAGATGGTTACATTCCTTTTTGGACGACTTTCCAGAGGTTTGGAAACACCTAGATAGGAAATGGCAAAGCGAAACGTTGCGCTAGTAAAAAAAATCTCACTAGTCGGTTACATATCGTTTTCTTTTCCGAGCTTCCTCCAAGTGTATTTAAATTTGACTTTTTTACTCGCAGGTAAATTCAAATACTGTACGAGCAGTGTTCTTTTCATGTATTGCACACGACCGCCATCCGTAACGACTGAGCCGAGACGGTTGCGGCTGGTGCTCTCAGGCTTATGGCTTCCGAGTGCCTCGGTTAGTGGGAACATGTTATTCGAGAGCACCTTCGCAATGTGCCACGTGAATAAACTTAGACTGCTTCTTGGTACAGTAGAACGATAAATAGCTTCAGGATTCACCAGTAAAGGATGGAGTTTCGGTTAATACGTTTACTCGTACAAAGCGGCGAAGAAACCGTGTGTGATGATAGACTAGTGCCAGAAGACATTTGTAATTTTCAGCAAAATGCTAGCTCTGTCTCGGTATTCATCGCTCGGTACGACGATGTACGACTTCATATAGAAATGATGGATGTATGTACATCCAGCTCCAGCAACCGTCTGGTGGAGGATTAATGCCGATTCCTTTTGAACCCGAAGTCAACTTGCGCTATTCGTACTAATAATGTGCAGTTGTGAAACGATCAAAGATCAAATGAATGCGGATAAAGACAGTGGAGTAACGTATGGAAGTTCAAACAGTTTTTTATTTCTAGTAGATTATAAAAAATAGCTTGGTATCAGAATGTGGAGAACCTTTATAAGTACAAATTCTTCTGCTCGTAAAAAAGGACTATTGTATCTTCTTGTAATAAATGAAGATAAATCGAAATACGAAAATTTGGTAAAATTGACCAAGGTATCCTTAGAGAGTTTAGAAATTTTGCGCACGTTTTAGCTTAGCCAGAAACCTAAGAATAATTTTTTAAAGGGTGTATCTAGTTTTTCATACACTTATCAATACTTTAATTTGAGTCAGCAATTCCATGCATAAAAGACTTATCCGATATATTCTTGAATCGATTTAGTTGTCCGCTATCAAAAAATTTTAAACTAATATATTTTTGTAACTTTTCAAAATTTTCAATTTTCAAAAGTTTGAAGCTAATTGATACAAATACCTGTCAAGCAAAATATTAAACTGTACTTTAAATAACAATAACCATGCGAAAACAATAATACAACCCGTTTTTAACCTTTTTGAAGGGTTTGAGACCCAGAAGACCTTATAGTTTGATTTTTTTTAGATTTCACGAAAAGTTTTAGATGAATGATCAAATTTTCAAGAAAGTATAGTTTATTTTATTTTGGGGATGGTGGGAACTCGACCTTCTGTTTTTTATACATAGACTTCGTAGCCAACTGTTAAGTGTACAGGACAATTGTGGGGCTAGCGCTACGATCCTACTGACACAAACAGTTTCTCCCGAGTCGGGATTCGAACCTACGACGACTGGCTTGTTAGGCCAGCATCGTACCTCAAGACCAGCTGGAAGTTTCTAATGCAAAACGGGCTGTTACTTTTCATCTCCTAATCAATGTTGGTTCTTCCAAGCTGTCGCTAATGACAGACTTTACAGCGCGAATCCTCCGGCACAAATCCGAGCAGGCTATCAGGTGATTATAATTCAGGAGAGTAAGGCCGAAGCTATAATGCAAGCGAGGTAGTGCGAAACACTTTTCTCCTCTCGTGTAGGGAATAATATAAACAATTGGAAAGTGTATGAAACGATTCGCTTCGTTTTCATAATGAAAAACAACATGTTGAGAAAACGGCAATTTAATATTATCCGTGAATTTTCGGATTTCCAGCAATTACATCCAGAACCAATGACCATAACAGTTTCATGGCACCACAAGTTTACCGTTGAGAACAAACAACCATGGATGGAATTGGTTTTACGTTATATAACTTGAAAAAATTGGTCAATGACTGGACCAAAGGCGCATAACAGTTCCCACTAGTGAACCTCAGCCTTCCAGCTACCGTACCCCTACCTTCTCGTGGTACCAACTGATGTGCGAGTAACCAGTGGAAAGATCGGGTAACCAACCCTGGTGGGACTGCTGGTCGCATGCTGACCGGGGGCGGGGCTTCCTTTCTCGGAAGGGAGTTTCCTGGGATCGACACCAACAGAAGCGTTCTAAGTAACGCAGTGTCCTTCTCAAGTCCTGGTAGTGCCCGGGACTCTAAACAATGGCACTACGATGGCCCTCCTGCGACATTGTGGGGTTGGTCGCTGGCCTTGAAAGCCCGCACCATCAAAAAACAACAGCAACGAACGCAATAACGTTAAGTACGGACCGGAATAATCGGCTAAGACCTAGGCAACGAAAACGGACTAACGATTGGATTCTCGGAACATGGAACTGCCGATCTCTCAACTTCCTAGGAAGTACCCGCGTGCTTTCCGCGGAATTGAAGACCCGCAAGTTCAACATCGTAGCGCTGCAGGAGGTATGCTGGAAGGGAACGATGGTGCGTACGTACAGGGATGGTCACACCATCTACCAGAGTTGTGGAAGCACACATGAGCTGGGAACAGCTTTTATAGTGATGGGAGAGATGCAGAAGCGGGTGATCGGGTGGTGGCCAATCAACCCTAGAATGTGCAGGTTGAGGATCAAAGGCCGTTTCTTCAACATTAGTATTATCAACGTGCATAGCCCACACCTCGGAAGTACCGATGACGACAAGGACGAATTCTACGCGCAGTTGGAGAGTGAATATGACCGCTGCCCAAAACATGATGTCAAGATCATCATCGGTGATTACAACGCTCAGGTTGGCCAGGAGGAGGAGTACAGACCGGTGATTGGACGATTCAGTGCACACCAGCTGACGAATGAAAATGGCCTCAGACTAATCGACTTCGCCACCTCCTAGAACATGGCCATACGTAGCACCTTCTTTCAGCATAGCCTCCACCATAGACTCACCTGGAGATCACCGAATAGAACAGAAACACAAATCGACCACGTTTTGATAGATGGTCGGCACTTCTCGGACATTATCGATGTCAGATCACATCGAGGCGCTAACATCGATTCGGATCACTACCTAGTGATGGTTAAGATACGCCAAAAACTATCCGTTGTGAATAACATACGGTACCGTCGCCCGCCACGGTATAATCTCGCGCGACTGAAGCAACACGACATCGCAACACAGTACGCGCCATCGCTCGAAGCTGCAATGCCAGAAGAGGGAGAGCTTGAAGAAGCCCCTCTAGGGGATCGCTGGAATGCCGTGAAAACAGCTATCAGCAGTGCTGCGGAGGAAGTCCTGGGACACGTGCAACCGAATCGACGTAACGAGTGGTTTGACGAAGAATGTCGGCAGATTTTGGACGAGAAGAACGCAGCGCGGGCAACAATGCTGCGTAGAGCCACCCGTCAGAATGTGGAGCGATATAGACTGAAACGGAGGCAGCAAGTCCAACTCTTCAAGGAAAAAAAGCGTCGCCAGGAAGAGGAGGAATGTGAAGAACTCGAGCAGCTGCACCGCACACACGAAACACGAAAGTTCTACCAAAAACTCAACGGACCCCGCAGAGGCTTTGTCCCACGAGCCGAAATGTGTAGGGATAAGAATGGAGGCATTTTGACGGATGATCGTGAGGTGATCGGAAGGTGGAAGCAGCACCTGAATGGCGTGCAAGCAGGAGACCACAACAGGAGCGGAGAAGACGTGGTCGGTGCAACGAACGACGAAGATGTGCCACCCCCCCCCCCCCAGTGGAGTGGAAAGAAGGGGTTATCTGCCCCATATACAAAAAGGGCGACAAACTAGACTGCGAGAACTATCGAGCGATCACAGTCCTGAATGCCGCCTAAGTGTTTTCCCAGGTCATCTTCCAACGCCTGTCACCATTAGCCAGCAGGTTTGTAGGAAGCTATCAGGCCGGCTTCATGGAAGGACGGTCTACAACTGACCAAATCTTTACACTGCGGCAGTTTAGAGTCCCTACACACCATCTTTTCGTCGATTTTAAAGCCGCATACGATTCAATAAACCGACAAGAGCTATGGAAAATTCTGGACGAAAACGGCTTCCCGGGGAAGCTGACAAGACTGATTAAGGGTACGATGGAGGATGGGAAGTGTTGTGTGAGAATTTCGGGTGGAACGTCGGACCCATTCGAGTCTCACAGGGGGCTCCGACAAGGTGATGGTCTCTCCTGCTTATTGTTTAACGTCGCGCTAGAGGGTGTTATGAGACGAGCGGGGTTTGACATGCGGGGCACGATTTTCAACAGATCGGGTCAATTTATTTGCTTTGCGGATGACGTGGATATTGTCGGCAGAAAATTTGAAACGGTGGCAGACCTGTATACCCGACTGAAACGTGAAGCAGATAGGATCGGACTGAAGATTAATACGTCAAAAACTAAGTATATGCTTGCATGTGGGTCCGAGCACGACAGGGCACGCCTAGGCAATACGGTAACAATCGACGGGGATGAGCTCGAGGTGGTCGACGAGTTTGTGTACCTCGGCTCTCTGGTAACTGAGAATAATGATACCAGCCGGGAGATAAGAGACGTATTACCAGTGGAAGTCGTGCCTACTATGGGCTCCATAAAAAACTACGGTCGCATAATCTGAGTCTTCGCACCAAGTGTATCCTGTACAAAACGCTAATAAGACCGGTCGTTCTCTACGGGCATGAGACGTGGACAATGCTCGAGGAGGACTTGCGAGCACTCGGAGTTTTTGAACGTCGGGTGCTAAGAACCATCTTTGGCGGTGTGCAGGAGAACGGAGTGTGGAGGCGTAGGATGAACCACGAGCTTGCGCGCCTCTACGGTGAACCCAGTATTCAGAAAGTGGCTAAAGCTGGAAGGATACGCTGGGCAGGGCATGTAGCTAGAATGCCGGATAGCTACCCTGCAAAATTGGTGTTCGCTTCAAATCCGGCGGGAACGAGAAGGCGAGGGGCGCAACGAGCGAGATGGGTGGACCAGATGGAGCACGATCTGCAAAGTACCGGGTGCCCGCGGAACTGGAGGCAGGCAGCCATGGACCGAGTGAATTGGCGGAACCACGTTATGCAGGCCATGTCTTAGGACGTACGGCCATCTAAGTAAGTAAGTAAGTAACTTGAAAAAAGACAAAATGGGACAAAATATGCGGGTTTATTTCAAAAGTACTCGCATATTTTGTCCCATCACATATAAATTCAACCAGCAACCGGCAGTATCATTGGCAACGTAGATTGTACTACAGAAAAACAACATTAGTGTAGTTAATTAAATGACATACTTCTATATGCCTAAAACAATCCGATATACACTAATCTGGAGCAAAATTATATGTTTGCAGTTTGCATCACTATGCAGTGGGACTGTAATGCGGGTACTTTCAATATGGGACAAAAACAACTTGGTATTTTTTCCATGTTTTACCATACAAAAGTATCAATTTTAATTTTTTTCCAGAAAATATGATAACAATTAAGTCGATTCCCGATGATAACTCAAAAGTGACCAAAATCAGTATGGGACAGTTATGCGGGTACCGGCAGTTGCAGCCGATCAGCAGGCTGTTAACAGCGCATGCTAAACCAAAAGGACATCCTCAACAAAACTAGGCTGTCATGTCTGAACGAACAAATTACATGCGCAAGAACGAGCTGTCGTGTACAACACAAGACAGCTTCGTTGCTTGTGTAAGGGCTCTCATAAATAGGCTGTTAGAGTAGAAAGAGGAAACGGTCGTCAGTGTAGTGTCTCAGTGCAGTCTTTAGCCGAAGCGTGGGCAATATAAAGCAGAGCTTTTCACTGAAGAAAGTGCTAGCCAATGCACCTACCACTGATGCTGCCTTTACCGCACACAGGAAAATTTTCACTAGAGGAAGAAGTGGTGCCGCTGCACCTACTGCTGACGCTGCTACCACAATCGCTGCTGCTATTCGCTGATTTTTAGTTAGAATTGTCTTAGTGGCCATCTAGTAAAGTTATATGAAAGCAAGCTCTTATGTAACCCAAAGAGTGCATTCTCGGTTTACAAGGTAAATAATTCTGTCGACCGTGTAGCAAAGCGAGCAATTAACCCTTAAATGCGCAATGTTGTTTTAAGACAACATTACTAAAAACGTTTAAAAATATATTATTTTAGTTTTTTTTAGAAATGCAATTCATTAGAACTGCTCTCTAAGCTCTAGCGGAGAAAACTTAATATTGAATGTTTTGTTTTTATTTTTGCTGTTAAAATCTCGGAAACGAAAAAAACCATTGCGAGATTTCCGACTGGTGCTAACTGTCGTTGAAAATAAATTTTAAAATAAGATAAATGGTTAGTGAAAAAGTCTGAATTATCAGAAATTATACTAATAAAAGGTCAACTTTAAAATTACTGTTAACAAAAGTAGTTGTTTAGACTTTATTCTGCGATATATGTTGTTTTCAAACAACATGGTAATATTCGCACATTGCAGAGTAAATCTTTCTATTTTTTTATGCATTTTGAATAGTTTTAGAGCAGTTAACCTGGTAAACAAAGATTTTATGTTTTTAGATGAATTAGTTCGAATAATCAAATTACAATTTTTTGCATTTGAGCGGATGTCTAAACGATTTTCCAATCGATTGCTACAAAAACGAAGGAAATCCATTGAAAACTCATTGACTTATGAACAAAAATACGACATATTTTCTCTCTTTTTCCGTTTTAGATTTTTGTTTTACACCCCTATGTAGCCGAAGTGCCCAAGAGACGTAGCTCTACGTCAGAATAAATATATTTCTATCAAATATTTGTAATTTTTTTTGGAGAACAAAATTACTATATACAGTCGAACCGCTTTACAGTGACATCTTAATTGATCGTCGTTTTAGAGAAATGTCGCAATAAAACGAATATTTTTTATGAATGTAAAGCAGAAGGGACCATTGAGAATGTCGCTATAGAGAGATTTGACGCTATATAGATTGTCCTAATAGAAGAATCCGAGTGTACAACTTTGCTGAAGACGCTAAATCAACAATACAAACCGTTTAGACACTAGAAATATTTTTTATCATCATTAAACAGTCGGCGCAGGAAATAATCATGAGACTTGATGACCCGGATTTTGTGCTTAAATGAATCAAACTTTGTTTATAAATTTTTAATCTACTATAAGTAGGAGTGAAAAGAGAAGCCCGCCGTGTGTAGACGCTTTGTTTATCGCGTCTTTAATAATCGCGTTTAATTGTGGTCCATAATGCAAAAAAATTATGAAATTCGAGTGATAGTTGTAGTTGATGATTGATGATTACAGTATGTTCAGAGTGAATTACGAGTGAAAGGAATTCAGGAATTAGAATTTAAATACATTTTTCTCGTACAGTTTATCGCTCTGCAAATAGCTGTCTCAATAGCGCAGTGTTATGTTGGTGACATTTCTTAAACGCGTTCGTGTTCATGCGGAGATTGTGTTGTGTCTAAAGTTCATCGCAGTGAAACCTCTTCTCCAGTGTTACGCTTTCATATGCTTGTCGCCGTTGGCAAGTTCTACTGAGAGGCAGAAGCTGAGAGAGCGACATCTGTAATCGTGGAAACGATTTGTTTGTGCTCGGGTGCGAGTGCGGCGGCGTGTTTGACTCACTGAATGTTGCTTCGAAGTTCAGTGTCTAAGATAAGTGCATACATTTACAGACATGTTTATTTAATCTGCTGGTGGCTTTCACCGACATGAATCAAATACTTATTTTTTAGTATCCGCGTGTGTGTTTTATCTCACGATTTCTTGGGTTGATTGTGTGCTGAGGCTAGACGGCGCAAAGCGCAGAGTTTTCATATATATTTTCATTGTTGATATTCATATTTCTTACCTGAGAAAAGACGCGTACCGCACAACTTGTTTGTCTGATTCGCGATATTTTTGAATTGTTGAAATGTTTTGAAATTTTAAAATTAAAATTTGTCCCATTACTTTGTTCGATATTCATTGTTTTTCTTTGCTGTTTATGATTTCTCTGGCTTTTGAATGATTATTTTTAGCTTCAAGCTAAATTTTTGCTTTATATTCATAGACGCAACACAATTAATTCAGGACGTTTTGGTATAGGTGTGTGTATCTTCTTTTTCTCTAAATTTATCTTTTTATCTTTTATTATGTATTTTTGCGTTAACGATTGATATCATGAATGCGACCATACCCGCGTTTGAAAATAATTAACTTTTAACAACTCGCATTCGAATATAAGTCACATGTCAAATGTAATGAAGATAGCAACTGAATACCGTATAGTGGCCGCTTAAAACAATGTTATCGCGATATATATTAAATAGTCATAGTATTGTTTTTTATTATTAAATATATCAACTTTGTTGATTCTAAAATAACAAAGTACAGTGATTAATCGTTTAAGTTCGGTTTGCTGTGAATGGTGATCTGGAGATTCGTATCGCGTAGCTTACTCTTACAAAATACAAATTGGTGCCTGCGAATCAGCTCGTTGATTCGCGCTTAGCTTTTGTATCTGACGATTTATTATTTGGTTGAAAAGATTATTCTTCGCGCGCATTATTTGAAAATCTCCGATCGTATTGCCTACCACGGCGAATCCTGATCTTTCCTACCCCATCATACTAACACAAATACCCTTCCTGTGACATCCATAGAGATGCAGAGGTGAACTCGGTCTCATAACAACGTTTGTCGAACTAACAATCCTCTTCCTATTTTTCCCCAAAGACTGTAAGGACGTGGCCGGCGCCGCTGTTGATCTTTTTAAAGAGAGAGTTACTGAATTGTTGTACATTGAAGATGGTCTAACATCCCAAAAACTATCTATGTGGTTCTCTGTGCAACTTCACTAACTCAGGCCAATCACGGAGGTGCAATTACGGTATGTACGGTCGTCAATGCTCATGCTCATGCTCAGCCTCAATCTACTATTGTTAGGCTGAAAAAAAAAACGTAGCTCCACGAAAAAACAAAACTAACAGTACTAAATGACTTCTATAGCGCAAAGAAAAATCTTCGCAAAGTTACAGCCAAATCAAAAATAGCAATTAAAAATATATAAGGGCCCATTCACATACCAGGTGGACAGCTTGGTGGGGGGGGGGGGTTATGTGTATTGTTTACGGTCCATACAAAAGAAAAAAAAATTATATGAGTAGTTGTCCACGGGGGGGGGGGGGGGGATCATAATCGTTTAAAATCTGTCCACGTGGTATGTGGGTGGCCCCTAAAGCATTATCCACTAATTATTTAACGACATTTTTACGTAAGATTTTTTTTGGGAAAAAATTGTAACGAGGAAGATTTTTTTTTTCATATGGCGTATTCATAAAGAATAAACACAAAACAAGTTAACAAATTCAGTTAATATCATATGAAAGTAAATAAAACGGAAAATTAAGCTTACGAAGTAAAGTAGAATAAACATTCAGCTAAGATGAATTCACGTTCCCAAGGTTCAACTGTTGAGACCTCAGCGAGAAAAAAGCAACTAATTTTGTTTTTCGTAGCTTTGCAAGATTTCGTTTATTTTTTAAACAACATTGTCAGTTAAAGTACAGTTTAAAAGTTTCCTAGAAAGATCCATTAATTACCTTTTCTTCAATGCCCAAATGTTCAAAATCGATTGAGCAGCATAAAAAATTCGATTTGTGTGGCAACTCAATGAGAGAAAGTGTCACCCTGAAGGCCGAATAAAATAAACGGGCCTTACATTTTATGATAAAGAACAACTACAACGTTTTTGAGTATGATCGAAGTAAAAAAATCAGATAGTTCCCGGTTGCATCAAAGTTCTGAAGCATTGTTTGAAGTTGAATTTTGAGAAGTTTTTAATGGAACAGTTTTAGGAATAATTGTAACCCAACGACGTTCAATGATTTTAGTTGTCTTTTCAAACCAGAGCTTCTAGGTGTCTCCGTTTTAAGTTATTTGGGAGAACCGTAAACAATAAATAGGCGTAAAATAGTGTAAAATAGTTATAGACATTATAACTTGCTTGATACTCATCAGTCGAGAACAGTTTTACTTCTCTATTTTTTATGTTTTCTGGATGAATATTCATTGAAAGCATTATTACAATTCATTCTTCGACATCTGCATACATTCAGATAATTTTGCCTGCAAACAATCATTAGTGAAATTTTCAGTTTCCTGCGAAAATAATCGGAATTTTTAAAAATTCAATAACCATAAATTGACAAAAACTACAACCATTGGTAACAACTCGAAAATGTTAAAATTCATCAACAAGGCACTGATAACAATTGAGAAAATGCCGAAAAATGAAGTGGAACGCACATTATAAAAAACTCAGTAGGTAAACTAAGAAAAATTCTTCAAAAACTCCCCAATATAGGTATACCTCTATCACAGTATCTAAACCGCGAAGCGTGACCAACAGTGTGCTGGGTGAAGACGTTGCCAATTACCCCACGAGTCAACGCCAACCGTCTCGAATCTCATATACAAGTACCTCAACAATCCCATTGCCCGCAACGTGCATATCATGAAATTAATCAGTATATACTGCACCTGTAATGGATTACGTTAGCTACCCTGAAAATCTATTTATCGCAATGTACACGCAGTCAATCCGATCAAATATTATTCCGGTAAAGCTTCTCGATACGGAGCTGAAATTTAATATCTGCTGTTGGCTTTACTCGCCCGGCCGGAGCTCAACCCAAAATCATATTATTTATTGCGGGATTATTACAAAGTATATGATCTGCTGTTTTCCCTCACGACTACTGCCAACAAAATGGTCTTTAACAAACTCCCACTGTTTTTTTTATCTTATTTTTATTCTGACCACCGAACGCAGTTCCGTTCAAATGAGACCCAACCGGCGGCTGCGGATGGTGTGGTCAGCAGCGCAGCCTAAGGGTTACGGGTTATGCTACGACCAGCGCTTTAAAAGGTTTATGCAGATCTAGCAGCACGTCAGCAAAAGTTGGGTCCGAATGGACAGTCCGGATAGGATGACTGTTGTGTCCACTTGCTGGTTGGTTAGAAAGGGGAGGAGGAGGTTTAATCGTTTCGCTACATACACCGCAAATTAATCCACCGGTAACACGGCGCGGCTTTGTTCGCATATATATGTGCCAACAATACATTTTCACATTTTAGTTATTTCTATCGATAAGTCAGCCAGTTTGATGTGCTTTATTTGAGTGTTAAAGTTTGCTCATATACCAGAGTAACTACATTTTATAGTCGAAGCCGATCATAAAACTGTAATTTTTCCTCGTTGGGATTGATTATGTTTCGCCGGATGGCCAGGTCAGAAAATTTGCTCTACAAAGCGACCGTTATTGCTGTTGATATGTTTTCGCTTTTGCACGAATGTTTATTGCTGGCAAAGGGATTTGAATATGTATATATTTTATGGCAATAGCTGCATCCTTTCTGCGCAAAGCTTCTTCAATACTATCTAGGATTTGAGTTATTGAGGGTTGTCCTGAGTAAGCTCTAACTACTATGATGATGAGGTTTAGCTACCTGCACCTGCTCGTAAAAAAATTCAATAAACCATTTTGGTCCCTCGAAAAAAAATCTCGTGTGCAAAGATCCCCTCTAGAGCTAAAATTTGTGAGCCAATGGCAGCAAGGTCATTCCGTGGTCGATTTGTCAACAGTTGAAAAGGTACCGGTAACTGCGTTCGTTAGCAAGTAGCTTGAAAGTCTGTTCACGGCAAACCCTCGAGTGGGGATTTTGGGAACAAACCGATTTGTGGAAAATTAACCATCTCCATCCATTTTGTTCATGGAGAAAAAAGCGGTCTACTGGGGGTTGTTTGGTCGGACAGTAGTAATTGAGTAGCCCACGTGCTATGCAAATTCGTGGTCGCTGGTCCATGCTTGGAGATTGTGGAACTAGCTCTATCTCTGGATTGGTTTCCAACCGTAATCATGGCCGTGAGGACGGTATCGAATTCAATTTGACCTGTCATTCGCGACGAGCACCATCGTCGCAGTGCACGCCTGGAGCGATTGGATAGCTTGATGTTTGAATCTAAACTGTTTCGTGGTACTGTTGTGGATGGAGCGGTTTTTTTTTTCAGGCGTAATAACTATGTATTTCATGCAAGTTTACACGCAGCACAATTTAAAAAAAAAAATATCGTATCAGAAACTTCAAGTTCAAGCAGAATAATTTTTATTTTATTTTTGATAGGATCTAGAAACTTGAAAATCTTTACTAATTGGTGTTCTTTTCAGCAAAAAAAAATTAAAATTTAAAATTGCGATTAAAAAAACAATATCGCACGCTTAGCCTTGGGGCTAATAGCGGTCTCGATCAACTAGATTAGTTGAGAGAATTCGTTATCGATATTGTTTTTGGCACATTTTGTATGTGTAGGATAAGTACAACGATACATCGTGCCCCAGTGCTGAGTAAAGAAAATTTCCGGCTTGAAAAAATCCTCGACTCGATCGGGAATCGAACCCGATATCACAACCGTGTGGGAGAGCTAGCTGACCGACATCGCTAACCACAGAGCCACGGGGACCACAAAAGATTGCGATTAGTCATGCTTATAGCTGGTCGATGTAGGTATGACAAATCAGTCGTCGTATATTCGAATATCGGCTTTAGAGAGACATTTAATGTGTGTTTTATTTAAAGTAGGATAATCTAGTATTTAAAGTAGGATAATCTAGTATTTAAAGTAGGATAAACGAGATTGTACTGTACACTAATAGTTGACCGCTAAGTGTGTATTTAATAAGCAGAAGATCTACTATTCAAGTTTTGAAAGCGGACTGTGTAGCACCAAGGCTTTGGTTTTTTTTCGCTTTGATCAATCGTTTATATTTAAATTTTCTGTTAATGCATAATAAGATTTAGGAACTTTTTAAATTTTTTTTGGATTTATTCAGAATGGAATAGAGTAGCAGAGAATATGTTTCCAGAAGTAACGACAACATCGACTTAAGATCACAACTGGCAACACTTTTTTAAACATATTTTCGATAGCAAATAACGGGAGATAACTAAAATTTTGGATTATTTTTAACTCTCTTTTTCAACAGCAAACACGCTCAAAGAAAAATGGAAGCATGTATATTAGGGTGGGGAATCGTTATATGGAATAAACGAAACTTGATAGCAGGAAGCCAGAACCAAGTATTTTTCGTTCTGTTTGGGGCCCCAAACAATCCTGAATTTATTGCAAGTCGATCGGTTTTGTCTCCGCTTGGTGCATTGCATTTTAAATTCATATGGAAATTTGAATGGAAAAACCAGCTTTTTTGCATTTTCCATCCTAAAGATCTCAAAATGGCTCAAACCATAGGTTTCATGACTTCATATGGTAGGTTTTTTGATGCCTAACAACTTGGCCGAAGACACTAAAGAGCTAGGGTGTGCCAAAAAAATACTAGAGCTGTTCAAAGTTGAGTATCTCGAAATTTATGTTGCAAATCATTTTTTCTGCCAACACTGCCAGTGTACCGACGTCAGTCAGATTTCCATCAGAAGTAACTTCTGAAACACGTTGTAGATTCTATGTACGCCTAGAATATTGACCTACATTTGTTTGCTTGGTCCAGGTGAGTGCATAAACTCGTTACGACAGGTTACTTGTGATGGGAATCCTACTGACGCCGGTACATTGGTAATGTTGACAGAAAACAAGATGTTCTGCATTTAAATAGACATACTCAACTTTGAACAGCTATAGCTCTTCTTGGGGACATTCCAGCTCTTCAGTGTCTTCTGCAAAGTTGTGTGGCATCTAAAACACTATACTTTAACATAATATAATGCATTATTCGAGCATTATTGAGCTCTCTAGAAAGGTAAATGCAAAAAATAGGTTGCCCCATATAAATTTTCATACAAATTTGAAATGAAATGCGCCAATCGGAGATAAAACCAATCGACTTACAATTTTCACTTAAAACTATTTGATAACTTTGAAAACATTTTGTTTTTCAACTGGTAGAGCAATAATCTTCTTGTTTGTTGTTCTTTAAAATATTTGTGTAGCATAGATGCAGGCTCTTCGTTTCCGTGTCTTCAGAATAGTGTATCTGTATCCGTAATCTGACAAATAGACGAAAGAATATTAAATTTCAATGTCAGCATTCTTAAGAAAGCAGTATAGCTGTCTCATGTACTGGAGGTCACCGCTTCCCAGAATGTCTCTAACGGGAACGTTTGGTTGTTTTCCTCGGGCCCGAAGGGAGTCTATCAGCTCGGACCTAACACCACAGAATTCGGTACACGACCAAACAACATGCTCGATATCATGGTAGCCATCGCCACAAACGCAGTGATTACTGTCTACAAGCCCTATACGAAAGAGATACGTGTTTAACGTGTAGTGATTGGACATAAGTCTGGACATCACGCGAATGAAGTCCCGACCTACATCCAACCCCTTGAACCATGCTTTCGTCGATATCTTAGGAAAAATGGAATGTAGCCACCGTCCCAGTTCATCTGAATTCCATGATGATTGCCAACTGTTGAGTGTTCTCTGACGCAAAATGCTATAAAATTCATCATAAGCAATTGGTCTTTCATAAATATCGCCATCAGTAGCACCAACCTTAGCTAAAGCGTCAGCCTTTTCATTGCCCGGAATGGAACAATGAGAAGGGACCCACGCTAAGGTAACCCGGTAATTTTTATCTGTTAAAGCACTCTAAAACAGCCGTATTTTCCCCAGGAAATAAGGGGTGTGCTTCACAGTCTTCATCGATCGCAGAGCCTCAATGGCACTGAGACTGTCTGTGAAGATGAAGTAGTGGTCTATGGGCAGGGTTTCGATGATCCCAAGAGAGTACTGAATGGCAGCAAGTTCTGCGACGTACACGGAAGCAGGAGCATCGAGTTTGTAGGAGGCGGTAAAATTTTCGTGGAAAACACCGAAGCCAGTGGACTCATCTAGATTAGATCCGTCAGTGTAAAACATTTTATCACAACTAACATGTTTAAACTTATTGGAAAAAATCTTAGGGATCTCTTGCGGTCGCAATTGATCCGGGATACCACTAATGTCTCGTTTCATGGTGGTGTCGAAGAATTAGCATTATCAGAAGTATCTAAAAAGTGCGACATTGAAAGGAACGTATGAAGAAGGATTAATATCTTGAGCCATATAGTCAAAATATAGAGTCATTAATCTGGATTGAGATTGAAGGTCGACCAACCTCTCGAAATTTTCAATTACTAATGGGTTCATGACTGTACATCGAATTAGCAACTGGTAAGAGAGGTTTCAAAAACGATGTTTCAACGGAAGAATACCCGCTAGCACTTCAAGACTCATCGTATGAGTCGACTGCATGCAGCCCAAGGTAATACGCAAACAACGATATTGTATTCGTTCTAGTTTTATAATGTGCATGTTCGCGGCGGAGCGAAAGCAGAAACAACCGTACTCAAGAACTGACAGTATCGTTGTTTGGTATAACCTTAGAAAGTCTCCTGGGTGGGCACCCCACCAGGTTCCGGTAATCGTACGAAGAAAATTAATCCTCTGTTGGCATTTTTGTGTCTGTTACCTAATATGACAAGCCCAGGTGCATTTAGAGTCGAACCAGACCCCGAGATATTTAGCGACTAAAACCTGAGTGATCGTTTTACCCGAAAGAAGGAGCTGCAGCTGAGCTGGGTTATGCTTCCTAGAAAAAAAGACCAGCTCAGTTTTCTCCAGAGAGAATTCGATACCCAGCTTAAGAGCCCATGCAGACAAATTGTCTAAGGTATCACGCAATGGTCCTTGCAGATCGTTAGTCTCGCTTCCAGTAACGGATACAACGCTATCGTCTGCAAGTTGCTTTAGCGTGCATGAATTCGCAAGACATTCGTCGATGTCATTGACATAAAAATTATACAAGAGAGGGCTCAAACATGAGCCCTGGGGAAGACCCATGTAACTAATTCGGGAAGTTGTCGAATCACTGTGTGAGAAATACATATGCTTTTCTGACAACAAATTGAGCAAAAAATAATTCAAATTTGGTGAAAGTCCCTGCAAATGAAGTTTCTCGGTTAAAACTTCTACAGAGACACAGTAAAAAGCCCCCTTAATGTCCAAGAATGCAGAAGCCATTTTCTCTTTTCAATCGTTTATATTTAAATTTTTTGTTAATATATAAAAAGATAAGGGACTTTTTCTTATTTTTTTGGATTTATTTAGAATGGACGAGAGTAGCAGAGAATATGTTTCCAGAAGCAACGCCAACATCGACTCAAGATCACAACTGGCAACACTTTTTTTTACATATATTTACGATAGCTAATGACGGGTGATAACTAGAATTTTGGATTTTTTTAACTCTGTTTAACTCTGTTTACTGTTGAGCAACAGCAAACACGCTCATAGAAAAATGGAATCATGTATATGTAAGCTCTCTTTCTCTCTCTCTCTCTCCTCTTTATGCCAGTATTTTTTGTTTTGTTCAAGCATGCTCAGTTCTGTTCAAAATGGCGTTGAAACAAGAAGCCTTGTTCAAGCGCATTGTACAATTTCAATTAAAATGAACAAAAATTACGATAAAAAGTTCACGGCTAACCATTTTACTACCAAAAATGTTTCGATTTTGACTGTGTATTATTTCCTGCAAACCGTAACAACAATTCTCCAGAAAGGTAGTGGAAGACCGGGCAATGTAATGGACGAAAAGAACTTTGTTCTCCTTGTAAAAATCATGATTCAAGCCCAGTGGTTTGGTTGTCAATCAAGATATGACCAGCATGAATGTTTGAAAAAACTGATGATTTCATTTCTTAAAAAAAACACATTTCTTTAAGTACATACATACCTTTTTTTTTTTTACAGCAGTAGAAAAAAATCCCAAATTTTAGGTGTTACTCGTTAGTCGATAATGTATATGACCAATCATCACCTCATAAAATTGCAAATTGATATATGTAGAATACTATTTTTAATTGGGTTTACAATATTTTAATTAAGTTTTCGAAGCATTAAGACTTGTCCCATAATATTTGTTGTTCTGTTTTACGATATCACGGTGTAATCATCTCTGTACGTATGTAACGGTACTCCCTTCTAACATACCTGCAATGTCAAATGTGTTGCGGACCCTCAATAAGTCGGAAAGAATGCGGGTACTTTCCAAAATATTCCAGAGCTTACAGTTCCATGCTCCGAATTTCCAATCGCTAGTCCGTCTCGTTTCCTGGGTCTATGCCGATTGTTCTGGTCCGTATCAACTTTGTTTACTGCCTGTATTTATGATTTCTACGGCTGGTTTGTTAATTCAGAGCCAACCCCATCATGACAGCTTTGTTTAGAGTCCCACACTGGCACCAGGACGTTTATCAGCCGCCCCTAACATGGAGCAGACGCTGTTTTGAGCCGCAAAATAGATGCTCGGGTTGGCAAAGCATTACCTACAGGGAGCTCCGCAGCCGCAAAGTTACAGAGTCCGCTGTGACAAGCGAGTAGTCGTAGGTTCGAATCATTTAAGAACCTAGTCCATTCGATGTCAGTGGCTTAAATTCGTTTATTCTCAGGCTCCCCACTATTCATTCCTTTACATTGAACTCTACAAAACCTCGATTACAATAAAATTACAATTATGTACAATACAACTGGTCAAAGGGACAATCAAATCAAGGCGTTTAGGAAATTGTAATTGGTGATAATATTGGCCGGAGGCAGCGAGGCTCGGAGAAGCATACACGCATGAATTATAGTAATCATGTCACTTGCTCTCAATAGTGATCATGCCAACAATAGAGGTACGGAATACAGAAAACACCCTATCGATATCATAAAAGATCAATGTTTCTGGTCGCAGTGATGAGTCCATTAAAGAATAGAACAAAAAATGGCTGTTTTCAATGGTTGACGAGTGAAGATTACGCCTTCCACCTTCCCAACCTGTGCGTTTGCATCTCCGATGACGACTTTTACATCATGCTGTTGGGCACTCGTCATAGATTTGTTCAAATTTTTCATAAAATTCGTCATTTGTAGGTGCGTAGGTGTTGATTAAACAATAGTTGAAGAATTTGCTCTTCATCTTCAATACGCATATATGGTCATCTACGGGCCTCCACCGAATGCTCTCTGGTTTCTCAGCACGAGGAAACGGACGCCTCGTTTCGCTACTCTGCCGCCACTGTAGTAGACGTGGTACTTAAATGAAGTGTGTACAATAAGGTCAACTGCACAGAATTACCTCTCTCCAGATATTGGCCACTGAACCTCCTGAATTGCTGCGATTTCGACTTCTTGTCGCTGTTGTTTTCTCTAGCAAGCAAGCCGGCTAGCACAGGTTCATTGAGAGATCGAACGTTCCTAGTACCCAATTTGCAATCGTTTACACTTTTCTGTTTCCGTGTTAGTAGTCTAGGTCTTTATCGGTTGCTCAGTTCCCTATTTCTACTTTCGTTGTTCGTGGTTAGGAGAGCTTTCCATATGCCTTACCAGGGTCGCGATACCTAGATCCTGCTAAGGGGACTGCCATTTCAGATGTAGTTGGCGGGATACAAAGTTTAATGATTGTTCCGCCCTCTCTGGCTCTGGGTAACATTGGGACACAGTCGCGTACTAAATCTGATAAGTACCTGAAAATTCTAAGACATGGCATTAGTATTCACTAATGTGAGCCATTTTTGTCGAGCTTGATCTTTCAAATGACGCCTGTCAAAATTTCAGCCATTTTTGCTTACGCATTTACAAGTTACAGCACTGAGAAGCGACTAACCTCCGAGTTTTTTTTTAATATAGAAAAATCTTAGTTTTGAGTTTAAATCAAAAACTACTATCTACGCAAGAAAACGATATCCGAGACCAAGCCCAAGCTGGACAAGTATTACCCGGATTCGGTACCGTCGATTGGAACGATTCATAAGTGGTTTACCGAGTTTCGTTGCGGCCGCACGAGCACAATTGATGCTGAACGAACTGGGCACCCAAAAGAGGTCACTACATCAGAAAACGTCGAAAAAATACATGATTTGTTGCTGAATGATCCTAAAGTGAAATTAAGAGAGGTGGCTATTGCTGTAAGCATGTCATTTAAATGCGTGGGCAATATCGTGCATTCAGTTTCGGGCATGAAGATGGTCTGCGCGCGATGGGATCCGCGTTTGCTCACAGTGGAATTAAAAACGAATTCGTGGGACGTCTTCCCAGCAGAATTTGGCATTATTTTGCGTAGACCGACCGAGTTTTTGCGCCGATTTATAACCATGAATGAAACCTTAATCCCTCACTACAATCCTGAGTCAACGCAAGAGGCAAAACATGGGGTTTACCCGGGCCGAAGTGCTCCAAAGCGTCTAAATACGCAACAATAGGCCGGAAAGGTTATGGCTTCCGTATATTAGGATGCACATGGCATAATATTCGTGGGCTGTCTTGAAAAGATAAAACCATAACTGGAGCACCCTATTCATCATTATTGGACCGATTGAAAATCGAAATCGCTGGAAAACAACCGCATTCGAAGAAGAAAAAAAACCGCTTTATCATCACGACAATGCACCTGTTCATTCATGCTTAGTTGCACAAGCAAAATGGCATGAAATCGGCTTCGAATTGGTTCCTCAGGCACCGTATTCACCAGAACTGGCTCCCAGCGACTACTACTTGTTCTCTAACCTGAAGAGTTGGTTCAACGATAAGCGTTTTTACTCAAATGAGGAGCCTATCCTTAGTAACAATATTGGTTTTATCAACCAGTTTTGTTACTTGGGTATAGATGAAACTGAGGCGTATTTTGGAGACCTTGCGATCCAGTACTTTTCAGGGCGGTATCAAAAAGTTGAAAAATCATTGGACTCGCTGTATCGACTTAGAAGGAGAGTATGTTGAAAAATAAAACCGATTTTGGCCAAAAAAAACATCTCTGTGTTTTATTTTTCAGGTATCAGACTGTCAAGTACGACTCACCTTTCCGGTCAGCATACGACCAAACTGCCCACCAATCTCCACTAAGATTACTCGTATCCCAGTCGGAACCTCGTGGAGGTTGGGATAGGAGTTGCTGGAGAGAGGTGAATTAACACATCAGGGTCACAGGTTACGTCATCTATCTTCAGAAGCTGAAAAACTCTATAACGATAATGTGCCAACCGAAGGAAAATTGCGAAAATTATAAAGCGCGAATTGTCAAACAAATTGAACGACAGAAAATAAATTTATAGAAATGCAAAATTGTCTTAAAATAAAGGTAACAGGATGCAAATAATCTAAAATACTTAAAAGCTGCTATATGCAGGAACAGGATTAAACGGATAAAAAAATTAAGGAACGCATTAACATTAACGAAGATTTCCGAACCGAAGATTGCAGTTATGCAGAAGTTCAAACAAATCATCAGTGAACGCTAACCCTGAAAAAAGTTAGAAATCACATGAGCTAACTAAACTGTAGATAAATAGGGTTAAAACCTTCCTTTTTTTCAAAAATCACTCAAATATTTTAAGAATGAGAAAAATGTTCTCTCAATTAATACCAAACAGTGGTTTTTCATTTGATTTCATCAGAACACCAAAAATCTAAAGCTTACAATAAATTTGAAAATTTAGATCACTCTTGTGCATCAAAGTTACAAAGATGAACTTCAAAATAGTAATTATGCACTAAATGTAGTAATAAAAATGTCTCTGCGTTACTTTCGAGCTAAAAAAACGATGATTGAATTGATTATCCACCAATCCTCGAAAAAAACAAGGTTTTTCCAAGGTTTTTTTAAAGGACATTTTAAATGTACGGTATATGAATAATATATCACTAGATTGAGCATTTCTTGGAGAATAGTAAAAAAAACACAACCAAAAAATGGCAGCTGTGCAGCGATTGCCGTGAACCGCTTTTCGTTAAAGTTCTTCCGGCGGGCAGTAGAAGTCGTGCCCGACTCCGCCTATAACCAAATCAATTTTTTTTTCATTATCTACATAAGTGTCGCAAGCAGCGTTGCCAGGTCATTTTTTTTTTAAATCTGGAAAAGGCAAAATAAAAATCTGGAAAAAATCTGGCAGTCATTTCGTGGAGTGAAAGGATAATTTTTCGGATAAAAGTTTGGGGTACGCGAAATTTGAGGTGACAAAATTGCAAAATTTCGCGCTAAAATTGAAGTGATGACCTTTTTGCGGAACAGAGCAAATAAAATATGGATAAAATCTGGATCTTCCATGAAAAATCCGGATAATTGGACATCAAAGCTGTTTACCTGGATACATGTTAAAAAATCTGGATAATCCAGCTAAATCTGGATACCTGGCAACGCTGGTCGCAAGTGAAGTACACATGAATATATTTTTCAATTTTTTTCGCAAAATGGCAACGGTTCGGAAAAAAATTCTTTTTCGACAAAAAAAATCGACTTTAATTGTTTCTAACTTTTGTTGTTGTTAATCAATCGCTGAAATCGTTTGTACTTCACTAGATAATCTAATGAAGAAGCTACAGTTGAAATTACAAGTTAGTCGGATGTAAACATATTTTTTCAGTTCTACTGCCCACCGATTTTGAAAACATGGTTTTGAGAAAAACGCGTTTAAAGTTTCAAAATGCTATACATCTTAAAGCCCATAATATTTTTTTACCCTCAGTCAGCTATATCTTCACCGTAAAGTTATCCTTCCTTGGCCTTATTTTCCTCTTCTTCCTTTTCTTTGTCTGATGTAAGGCTGCGCCAAGCCTCATTCATTCTTTTTTCTTTTATTTCTCTTTCTTTTTTTTCTTCATTATTTGTAATTTTTAAAAGAAACACATGCATTGAAACTTAGATTCGAAGTTCGGTAAAAAATCAAATTAGAACGCTCATTTAAAAAACCTAAATTAATCCACCTAGCGGCCAGACTCAGCCTTTCTCATTCAAACTTATTATTTGTAAAAATCAATTTACATGAATGCTTAAATCCAATAAAGGTATACTCACTTTGGGTTATAGGGTAACGAGGGTATTTTGGCCCATATGCATATTTTGGCCAACCCGGTAACATTTTACGCATTTTATCTGATAAATTCAATGAATATTAGAAAACTATGCATGCAACATTTAATAACACACCTAAGAATCATACTACACTAAAATTCACGGCAGAAGAATGTTCTCCTCAAACCCACTATTTTTGCTCTAAAAATACCGATAATGATCTTAAATATAATTAGTCCGAACTATTTCCATACATGTCTGTAGATATAAAGGTGGGCCGAAGTAAAAATTTGGTGGACCAAAATATGTTTTTAGTACTTCGTAGAAATTTTGATACTTCTAGAATATTTTTCAATATATTGCATTGTTGAACGGTGTATATTAAAATAGACACTTAGGTTTTAACAATGGTAAAATAGAGTAGGAATTTATGTTGAAAAATTGTGTTTGATTTTAATGAACTGTGCGAACACTTCCCAAAGCTGGCCAAAATACCCCCGTTTCCCTAATATGAAATTTGACGTAATGTTAGTGCTTAAGAAATAGCGAAATAAAAGAAATGACTCTTAATTTCGAACAATTTAATCACGAGCGACACCGGGAACGTTCAAATAGTACGATACCACATTTAAATCATGTTGAGGCCATATATATTGATCTAAGAAGGTATAGTGTTGAATAGTCTTTTAATTTCTTTTCTCTCCATAAACTTTTAACAGCATATCGAATTGTTATGAAGTTTGTTATTTGTAAGTTTGAGAGATGACTCGTTTGTATGACACTAGTTAAGTTCAAATAAGTCGTGTAATACTTGAGATAATAGACTTTCGTTGTTTTAACAATTTAATACATAACGGTTGCTTAAGTTTGATTACAATCAAATGAAAAAGGAACGTATAGGGCAGCCGAACTTCGAAACCACGTGTTCAATCTTAACTCATCAGTTAACCTTTAACTAGCCCGCTCATCTGATAATATTGTTGATCAATTCGGTTGTGTAGTTTCTGAGATAATGAAGTTTCGTGATTTTCACATTTCGATACATTACAGACGAAGTTACAGTCCGATTACAGCGGAGTTCAATGAGGCAGCTAGATCTTTCATTTGACATGAATTTTGTGGAAATCGGTTCAACCATCTCTGAGAAAAGTGAGTGAGTCCAAGTAGTCTTCGCAATATGTTCCTTTGCATAGCTGGATTTCACATTTTCAAACAGAACAGACAAAGTAATAATCCGTTTGCAAAAAAATCGATAGGGTCTTATGGGACAACGAGACCTTCCATATAACACTGATATTATAAAATCGGTCCAGCCATCTCTGAGAAACATGAGTGAGATTATATAATCTCCAGAACACGTTTCTTTCCATAACTTCTGAACAACATGTTCAATCTTCATAAAATTCAAAAGTTAATGGTTTTTAGGTACCCCGTTCATTTGAAACCAATTTTGTTCAAATCGGTTGTGTAGTTTCTGAGATATTGATGTTTCGTGATTTTTACATTTTGATACATAACCTCAAAACTAAAAATCAGATTACAATAAAATTCAATAGGGTCTTATAGGGCAACTAGACCATTCATTTGCAATTAATTTCATTGAAATCAGTTCAGCCATCTCTGAGAAAATCGAGTGAGATTGGGAGAGCGTTACACACACACATATACAGAAAATGCTCAGCTCGTCGAACTGAGTCGAGTGATATACGACATTCGGCCCTTTTGAGCACTTTCATACCTTTAGTTTCTGCAGTGATTGCTATACCTTTCAGGCAAAAAGTGAAATGATAGTAATGGCTTTTAATTTCAACTTCAATACCGAGCAAGGCCGCAAACACTGAAATAGTACAACATCAAATTCAAATGATGTTTAGGCCACGTATTTTGATCGCAGCTGTAGTTTTAATCAGTCTACGGGTTACGTTTCTTTCTATAACTTTCAAACCACATGTTTAAACATTATGAAATTCATTGTTTAAGGGTTTAAAAGCTCATTAATTTGAATTCGACTATGTTCATAGCTTCTGAGATATAGGAGCGAATTTCACTTTCCGACGCAGCGCCAAAACTAACAGTTTGATTACAATGAAATTAAATAGCAAACTAAGCGGCAAATAGACCCTTCATTTGACACCAAGATAGAAAGAATCGGGCAGACCATCTCTGAGAGAAGTGAGCGCGAAAAAAAAGGTGCACATACACACGTACACACCCACACTCACACACACACACATACACCTATACATGCATACAATCAGAAAATGCTCGATTCGTCGAACTGAGTCGAGTAGTATATGACATTCAGCCATTCGGATCACTTTTCTACCTTTTAATTAGCCAGTGATCGTTGGGAGAAAGTCAATATGTTTACTTTCGTTATGTGATTTCACATTTTTTATAAACAACGGACAAAGTTACAATCCGATTACAATGAAATTCAATAGCAACCTATGGAGCAACCAGACCTTTCATTTGACACTAATTTTGTGAAAATCGGTTCAGCCATCTCTGAGAAAAATGAGTGAGTTTAAACAACCTCAGGATAACTTTTCTTTACACAACTTTTGAACCATATGTTCAATCATAACGAAATTTGAAAGTTAAGGGTTTTGAAGACAGCCCAATCATTTGAAACCAGTTTTATTGAAATCGGTTGTGTGGTTTCTGAGATATTGATGTTTCGTGATTTTTACATTTTAATACATAACCTCTAAACTAAAAATCCGATTGCAATGAAATTCAATAGCAACCTATGGCGCAACTAGACCTTTCATTTGCAATTAATTTTATGAAAATCGGTCTAGCCATCTCTGAGAAAAGTGAGTGGAAAAAGTTGCACATACACACACACACATACACACACACACACACACACACACACACACACACACACACACACACACACACATACACACATACACACACACATACACACATACATACATACATACAGAAAATGCTCAGTTCGTCGAAAGGGGTCGAGTGGTATATGACATTCCACTTTTATGACCACTTTTATACCTTTGGTTTTTCCAGTGATTGCTATACCTTTCTAGGAGGAAGGCAAAAACACAAGATAGAAGATTATATTAGTTGTAATATGATTGCTTGAGTTTGAACGACCGCACATTTCGTAATTGCTCCTTCGTGATGGATCTAAGCTAGTGAAGTTGCACAAATTAATAATTTGATAATTTGAGATTCATTTATCATTTACAACGGAGCCGGATACGTCCTTACGGTCGGTTAGGAAAGGAAGAACGGAAGTGTTACAATCGTTGTTGCCCGACCGCATTAACGCCTGCACCTCTAACGACTGTTACGGAAACGTAGGGTATTTTTGCCACCACGGTAAGGACGGATTTTTATACTTTTACCCGTCCCTTTACCCACTCATATATACACTCTACTGCTCTTCATTACCGAGCCTCGTTAGTTACTTCTGCCATGTACCGGCAATAAAGAGCTAACGGTCAAAGTAGATGGATGGGAGGAGCCTGGGAACGGTATGATTCGAGCTCATGACCAATTGCTTGTTAAAAGCGCACTCTGTAACCTTGAGGCTACGAGCTCTCCTGTTTTAGTTGTAAGAAAATTTAACGTGGGCTTAATCTCAGGCTCCTCACACCACTCACATGAATGTATAGTAAGAAACTCTAGTTGTAGAGGTGTCGATATGACTCCTTCCACTTGATGGAATAAGTCCTTCTTATAACAAAATTGGCGATATTGACAGGAACGAAAGAGTCTCGGTATAGTAGGACAGTAAGCTTAAGACGGAAATCTAACCCTTGAATATTATTTTATATATTTCGGCAAAATTTCTTTGAATTTTCGTTATTACTCTCGTGTCTAAAGTAGCTATGAATGATATTTTTCAGCTCAACTACCAAACAAAAGCACATTTCCAATAGAATAAATGGATTCTATGGGTGATAAATTGCACCCCATTCCATGGTACATATCAGAGATCTTTACCAAAAACAGTTAATGTCAACTACAATAGAATAATAAAATTTATATTTGGAGTCGTAACTTGTTCGCATTGGAAAGCAAAACGCAGCACCAGTAGCAGTCATTGCTCTGTCAGCATTGAATACAGAAACACCGAATTCAATATTATACTACCAAGCCTAGAACGTAACGAACTACCGGAAATAAAAAGAAAAAACGAATTTAACAACGAAAAAAATATTGCAATGCAATTTGGTTGTTTTTAGTACGTCACGTTCCCGCGCATCAGTATTGATTTCAATCAAATTTTACGACTGTTTCTATATGTCATTCATATGATGTGCGCATTGATGCTCCAATTTTACAACGGCACATTCATTACACTACATGTAATCAAACAGAGTATCCTTGGGGCCGTATGTTTTTATCTCCCTTCGGTTTTTATTATGGACCATTCTATGGCCGCTGGATAACATTCAGTTATTTGGAAAAATGTGAATCCTTCACAAAACATATCCCACGATAAATTTCGAACAAAAGAAAACTTCCAATCCGAATCCTTCTTTGTTCGGGAGAGCAAACATCAAACGTTTGAACTCTCCCAATACTGGTCCCGGCGTTGTACATAAGCAGATAAGCTTAAACGGAAAATAATTCGAAATGAAACAAAACGATTACAGCTGACCAAGAAACCCCTTGCCCGAGCCGAAACCTAGCAATATAATAACCATCCAGCGACCAGTTTATTCGGCCAAATCGAGGTCAGTCAGAAGATATACGAGTTCCGCTTTGCTGCATGCTCTCAATTATACCCGCTGGTGTTTCCGTTTCCTCTCGCAGCAGACATCGCTCCACTCATCTGACGCTAATCTGCCAGTGAAACCCGTACAAAAGTGTCCGTACATAGCATTTAAATAGAGAAGCAGAATGCAAACATTTCCGCGTAACAGAAATGCCGGCACGGTTGACGCTGATCCACCTCGCGAGGGATGTTGCTCCTGCTACTGCCGACCGGAGTATACCGGAATTCAAAATGCTCTCTCGATTTTGGAACAAAATTTTCCACCGCAATACTCGCGAGTAGAGCTCGGAAAGCCGCGCTGAGAGTATCCACTGCGGCTGCTCCGGAACGTAGACGAACAGCAGCGCCATTCCGGCCTTCAGCGGAAAAACTTGGCGATCCGATTTGCCTCACTCGACATGCTGAGTTTCGTTCCGGGAAAATTCTCTGTCAGCTGTATCAGAGCGACTGACAAAGTGAGTGAGAGTGATTATTCTCATAGTATCCAAGTGTGAGGTAGGTAGAGCGCTTGGGAATATTGTTATACATCTAATCCGGAAAACACAAACGCTTCCGCTCGAGTCAACATTTTCCAGCGACACGGGTCAGAGCGCCCGGTGCTACGTCTCCCGTGCCTGTCCGTGTGACTGGCAACGACTCGCGTACATATGGCGCAGTCACTGCGACTCCATCCGTATTGTACAGCCCATCAACGAGAAGATGGCATGCTTGTTTGCACAGGGAAGCTTCCTTCTCTTAGATCGCCATCGCGTAAGTGACCGAAGCGCTTCGTTCGACACACAGCGGCGAAGACAATGGCGGTACGGCACGAGGCCGTGAAAAATGTCTGACATGCGAGCACTCTTTTCGGTTGCGATATGTTATTTAATAGAGACTAATTGAGAGTTGTGATTTTTATTTGTTACGCTGAGTTCGAGGTTTATTCATATCACATTAATTATGACTGTATAATATTTTAATAATGCTTTCAGTATTCAGCAGTTATTCGATTAAAAGTGAGCTAAAAAATAGTTTACATATCCAGTGTTATTTTAAACAAATAATCAACAAAAATATTTCACATGCTTCATTGCTGCTTTAATGGTTGGGAACGTTTTCATGAATTTTTTAACTGGATTAATTAAAGCATACTGAAAATGCAATGTTTAAAGTTTGACCTCAAGTAATCAACTTTATGTAAGTTATGCATATCAAAATCGGTCATACCTTCTTTCATGTTGCCTTACTCACGTGACCAACGATCACAGCACAAAAGGAAACAACAGCCCTTCTTCTATTCGTCGGAGAGGACTTAATTTACTACCACACAGAGCTGAAACAAATGGTTTAATACCTGCTGCTGTGTTAAAATATTAGAACGAAGTGAAGTTACGTGTACGTTGCACCTGCGTTGGGAGAAATTATGCTGATCCTAATGCTCACTTGTCCCAAAACGAAACGTAAGCTGACAAAACATTCAACTTATTCTATCGCAAACTAACAATGTTTAATTTAGCTTCACCCTTTTCCTGACAGACTCGCATGATCGAGTTCAGGCATGTGGCCACCACGGGGCCCTGACCCTTTGCCTCGGGAATCCCAAATTGCAACATATTTTTGCTCCTGCTGCTGCTACTGTTTAGGACAACGTGTAGTCCAATTTCATTTTATGAAGCATCATAGAGGCTCCAAAAATAATTTATAAAAGCATGGTAATTGAATACTCACTCGACGTCAAGCAGGCCCGAATGGGAACCCGGAGTGCGTGTGGTTGCTTCCCAAGTGGATCTGTGAAATTTTCAACTTAAAATTAAGTATCCCGATGCTTGACTGGGTTTAAAATTTGAGTGCGAGAGTGAGCGTTCGAGAGTGGAAGGAAAAGGTAGTGAATAGGAATTCACTGAATTCACGTCAAAGTGAAACAGGTGATAATTACGCCTTTTGTGCTCATATTTTTAATTATGTCGGAAAAAACTTCGAAATTTCTTTTCCATTACTTACTTACTTTTTTGGCTAACGGACCGTTCACCGGTCCAGGGCCGAACGAATTAGAGATGTCCAGCTTCTTCTGTCTTGGGCAGCCGTTCTCTAGTCTCCCCGTACACCAGTATATCGTGCATCTTCTTCCACCGCGCACATTCACCGCGTGCGAGACCTACCACGGAGTCGACGGCCTCTTCCTGGTTCTCTACTGAAGATAGTTTTGGCGGCTCTCTCGTCAGGTATCCTGGCTACATGTCCAGCCCACTGAAGCCTGCCCCGCTGTATTACCTTCACTATATCAGCATGTTTGTATAACTGGTACAACTCGTGATTCATGCGTCTGCGCCTCACTCCATCTTCTAGTTTACCGCCAAATATCGTTCGCAGAGCTTTACGCTCAAAAACTCCGAGCACTCGTCGATCAGCTTCCTTCAGCGTCCATGCTTCATGTCCGTAAAGGGCCACCGGGAGTATCAGCGTTCTATACAGCGCTAGTTTTGTGCGAGTTTGCAAACTACGGGACCTTAGCTGGTTACGCAGTCCGTAGAAAGCCCTGTTCGCAGCTGCAACTCGTCGTTTCACTTCACGGCTCATATCGTTGTCACATGTCACAAGCGTACCAAGATAAACGAATTCGTCAACCACTTCAAATCGTTCCCCATCAATCTCCACCTCAGCACCAACACCACGGGGACTCCCACGCTCTCTGCCAGCTACCATGTACTTCGTTTTGGCAGAGTTAATGACAAGTCCCAATCTCGCTGCTTCTCTCTTAAAAGGTACGAAAGCCTCCTCCACGGCCTTACGGTTGATACCGATGATATCGACGTCGTCCGCAAAACCAAGAAGCATGTGAGATTTCGTGATGATCGTACCGTTTCTTTCGACGTTTACTCTTCGTACTGCACCCTCAAGAGCGATGTTAAACAGTAGGTTGGAGAGCGCATCCCCCTGCTTCAGTCCATCCAACGTTACGAACACGGCTGATGTCTCGCCAGCTATCCGCACGCACGATTTTGATCCCTCCAGTGTCATACGACTCAGCTTTATTAGTTTCGTAGGGAAACCGTGTTCCAGCATGATCTGCCATAGCTCGTTTCTTTTCACTGAGTCGTATGCCGCCCTGAAGTCCACAAACAGATGGTGTGTCGATAGGTTGTACTCCCGGAACTTATCGAGGATCTGTCGCAGGGTGAAAATTTGATCCGTCGTGGAACGCCCTTGTCGAAAACCAGCCTGGTATTCGCCAACAAAGGATTCCGTTAACGGCACCATTATTAGATTTATAAAGATGTAACTGTAAGCATTTAGTTCATAAAAAGTTTGTGCTTTATCAAAAATAGCTTGTAACTAAACAAAAAACTTTAAAAAGTATTGCATTTCAAGTGAAGGTGTTAGTGTTATCATAACTCCGTGATCTCATTGAGTTTAAAATCAATTATCTCGAAAAAAAATCCTGTTTCTTTTATCTTGGAAATAATTTTTCCACATAACGTAGTATTTATTTCTGTTCTGAATTCAGTGCGGATTCGATTATACCAACCAACCAGACCAACTTCGTAACTCAAGACCAATTCGGCGACCAGGATATATGTTACAATTTTAACCCTTAAAGGCGCACGACGTTAAAAAATCATCTGAAAAACATAAAATCAGGTTTACTGCCTTAAAACTAACCAATATGCATAAAAAAATTGAAAGATTTACTTTTTAATGTGCAAATATTACCATGTTGTTTTTAAACAACACTGTGACTTTATCGCAGAATAAAGTCTAAACTATTACTTTTGGTAACAGTAACTTTAAACTTCACCTTTTGTTAGTATAATTACTGTTAATTCAGACATTTTCACTAACCCCTAACCTTATTTTAAAATTTACTTTCAAAGACAGTCACCACCAGTCGGGAATCTCGCCATGTTTTTTTTCGTTTCCGAGATTTTGACAGCAAAATAAAAACAAAACATTTAAATACAGTACTTCCAGCTGTTAAGTTTTCTTCGTTAGAGTCTAGAGAGCTGTTCTAATGAATTATATTTCTGAAAAATACTAAAATACGTATATTTTAAAACGTTTTTAGTAGTGTTGTTTTAAAACAACATTGCGCATTTAAGGGTTAAGCAATAAAAAAATACAATACAAACAATACAAATTTATAACATAATAGTAAATTCTCTCGTAAATTAATTTTCCGATTCGGAACTTGACCTTCTGTTTACTATACACAGACTTCGCAGCCAACCGTTTAATGTACAGGACAATTGCGGGGCTAGCGCCACGATCCTACTGACACTAACAGTCTCTCCCAAGTCAAAACTCGAACCTACGACGACTGGCTTGTTAGGCCAGCATCGTACCTCGAGACCAGCTGTGGAGGCATTTTCAATCACTTCATATATTTTGCGTAAGATTCATTACAAACCATTGGGCCTAGACCTACTTTCGAGGAGTTCATGCATCAAAAAGTCTGAAAAACAAGGTGCAAAATATTTGAATTTTGTTTTTCAAAACATTACTACTTTTTTTTCTTGATTTCTTCTATTTTAGATAATTAGTTGTTAATTTTTCTTTTAATTTTTCTTCCAAAAAAAATGTTATTTTCGCAGAGTGTATATTTTGTTTTGAAAAGACAAAATTATTTTTAATCTTTGTCGAAGACATCACACCGATCAAACAAACCGTTTTGGCTTATAAAATATTTGTAATCATCAATACCTTCCCAAAATAGCATTTTTCAATAGCTTCTCAAAAATGAGTCGTGTTTCTAAAATTGAAACCAATAGCACAAGTTAGTCGCAGTGAAAACGTGTTCGTTTAACATTCACTGTTTCAAAGTTTCTGAAAGTTTATTATTTCGAGTTCCATTGTGAGAATTGTAATGTTGTAAATTCGGTTTGTGTACTGGACAGTGGCATTACGCGACTAGTGATTAATGGGAATAATACTACCGGTGATAGTACCCGCTGCTACTTGGAACCGTCCTAGTGGCCATCCACTAGTAAACTGATTGGTTTGAGCAGAAGCAGAAAATTAGATATCCAAAAAGAGTGCATTCCCGTTTTACTAGGAATAATATTCTGTCGACCGTGCAAGCATTAAACGAAGCCTGCGCTTCAACAAAGCTTGGAATTTTCTAAAAGTACAACAGTTCGAATAATCAAATTTTCTCCTTTCTCTTTTTTCTTTGTATTACACCCCTATGATGCTGAACTTCCTGAGAGGCGTATTTCTACGTCAAAAGTTAACGATTTTGAGCTCTCGTACCACTGCACAGTGGTCCAATAAGGCAAAAAGTAGAACTAATTTCCATAGCGCCTTTCACCTTCATCATTGCTCAACAGTGTTTTCGTTTGTATGAATGACCCGCAAATTGTCAAAAAATTGTTTATATGAATCGCAAATTGGCAAACATTATGAAAAATTTACTATATTAAAAATAAAATAAAACTAACTATTTTTGTGTTAGGAGATAGAAGAATGGTTTATTCAGGAAATTTGTAGAAGATCAAAAATGTGAAACTTTGTTTAACAAATGGAAATCCTGCCTTCATTCGGTACAAAGTAATAAAGTATATTATATAGAACTTACTTAGAATTAATTTTTTTTGTACCTAACTTTTGTTAGTTACATTTTACAAAAAATATTGTTCTAAAGAAGCATTTGAGCATACAAGACACACGTTTTTTGTTGAAGACCACACATCTCCAGAGCTTTTCCTTACATAGTTATAGCATATTCTAGCTTATTTTTACGATAACTTTAACAACGTATAGAATAATGAGTAAGTGGATTGGGACGGATGGAACTTATAACAGTTTTGGGTACTCGAGCTAATCTTTGAGAAAAAGTATTGACAGCATTCCACTTGCTCCACTTGATTCCACCTGCACTTTTTACCTTATACGTTCTTAAAATTATCGAAAAAATAGCTAAAGTATGCTATAACTTTGCAAGGAAAAGTCCTGAAGATTTGTGACCTTCAACAAAAACGTGTGTTTTGTGAAAATTGCCAAATAAACTATTCATTTATTAATATATGAAAACCTACTGTAACATATGCTAGCCGTACTCGAATATGGATGGATTGGGACAAATGGAACCTACAAGAGTTTGTACTACTTCAGCTTAACTTCAAGGAAAAGTATTGACATCATGATACCACTTGCCCCTTTTTAACCTATACGTTCTTGAAGTTATCGAAAAAATAAGCTACAATATACTATAACTTTGTAAGGAAAAGCCCTAGAGATGCATAGTCCTTGGCAAAAATATGTGTTTTTCAGTCCTAATAACTCTTCCGAACAACATTTTCATGTAGAATGCAACTAACAAAAGTTAAGTACAAAAAACTAAATTTTAAGTATGTTACATATAATATACTTTTTAACTTTGTACCGAATGAAGATAGGATTTTCATTTGTTTCACATTTTTTGATCTTCTACAACTTTCCTGAATAAACCATTCTTTATCTCCTAACACAAAAAGTTAATTTTTCCATTTTTAATATTGTAAACTTTTCATAATTTCTGACTGTGTGTAATTATGCGGGTCATTGTACCAAACAATTGTTCCGAAGACAATGAAATTTGGTGCCACTTTTTGCCTTATTGGACGACTATGCACAGCTTTAATTCTGACTCTGCTTTTTTCACGTAGAGTTACGTCATACGGAAACATTATGGGATAGGTTTTTTTTTTCCTCATCTATAATTTATTTGACACGGCACAAATACAATTTAATGTTTAACGGCGCCAATTATATCTGGTAGCTTACTTTCTAAAGTATCTTAATAACTAAAAGCAAATTTTTTATCCTCGCTGCCGACTACGAGCTGAAACTAAATCTAACTTAAAGCTAGAATGTTTTGCATTAAAAGCACTGATTTGTTGTTTAATGGTTTTCCATCGCCATAGGTAAGCAGCATATTGAATATGTTCCGCTGCTGGGCCAAGATATTACGGACTGGCATATTGGGTTGTCTCCCTCGGGACCTGAGAGTATCGTGCGGGTCTGATTGCTGTTTCCGGATCCGGGGTCTTAACGTGTTCTTGTCGTTTGGTTGGATGTAGGCGGAAGGGGATAGGACTAAACTGGGGCGTGGATGGATTTCAGGAAAACGTATATAAGGGACATGTAGGATAGGTCACGGATGGGATAGGTTTAAGCTGTCCCAGAAGAGAAGGGCACACTTTTCTAACGCTGTCATTCAAACATATATTTTTATTCGGGTAGTCTGTCTGCATCATCTCTATGTTTTGTAGCAATCATGTTGGTGAATTTAATTTGCATAATTATTCTTCGTCAATTTTCGAATTTATAGCTGATCTACTATAAAGTTGGCTAACCAGGCGCATTTACACCTTGCGTACGAGTTAGCCGTTTGAATATTTGCTCTTCTTTTAGCCTCTCATTCGCGGTGACGCAACCCAAAATCTCAAGCACGAATCTGCGACTTACTTTCTTGTTCTTATTGGTAAAATCCCAGCCAGCGCAGTTCATTGAACACGGGAAATGAAATGGTTAGATGCATGAATCTAATGGGGAAGGGAGATGTGATTTGAATTTGCCGTGGAAGTTCGTTGCAAAATTTCCGGTTTCAAACTCAAAATCTCGTTTGATCTGAGGAGCAAACCAAACCGCTACTCAGATACACACACTTGGTATACGACACACTATACCTACACAAATTACTATCGGCAGCATCCAAACGGCTTCCAAGTCTTCCAATGGTCCCTTCCAACGGCTTCCAATGGTCCCTAGTGCTGATCACGTCCAGTTTCGGGCTGTATTCCAACAACGATATCTGAATTAGATTACCACTGGTGGGGTCCAACTCAAATCGAAGGGAAGCCGAACTGTTTGCTTTGACTGTCGACCAGGGAATGAGCTTCTCTCAACACGAAATGTCCTTTTATAGTGTCACTCAGTGTGGGGAACTTGGGTGATTGTGGGAAGAACCAATCACGTGGAAGCATCTCTGCTTTCTTTCTTCGTCGCTAACGTTGGGTGATGAATGCGATGCCAATTGGCTGGCATTGCTAGCCAATGACTGAATGCGTGAAATCATTTCATCTATGTTTTTGAAGTCTGCGTTAGGGAAATATACCAATCGTATGAAAAATGTATGTGGATATTCGACCTCCAAACTTTCCCGCAATTTTCACGGAGTAATAAGAAAATGTTAACTGAAATTGTCATGTTATACAAATCTTGTATGTTTCAGCTTTCCAACGGTATATTAACTATTGAAATCGGAACAGTTGTTTGAGCGGTATTAGCATCTAAAATCTTCCATTTCGCTAACTAAAAACGTTACATGCTCAATTCAGTTTTGCCAGAAGGTACCTTAGTATAGTGAAGAAAGACGTAGTCCCACGTCAAAAACGTATTGTGATCTGGAAGTGCGGGGAGAGAAATTACCTTGCGCCACGAAGTGTACGAAAGAGGAAGCAATGAATCTCAATTTGGACAACAACATTGGACAAGCTTTCATTAAGGCAAAAGATGCCTCAGTTCGCGATGTGGCCAAAAAGCTCAACACTTCAAAGTCCAACATTCAACGGGCTGGAAAATTGAAGCTAAAAGTAGGTTAGAGCGGGGCTAGTTGGTCATTTTTGTTTAAATTGTTCTGTAACTTTTTGTGGGAAATATTATGGCAAAAACTCATTCCATGGAAATGTTGTGTTAAGTCTATAGCATCTAGAAAAAATATAAACTGTACAGAATAGTTTAAGATTTTGCGGATATTCTATGTTTTTTGAGTGGAAATCAAATTGGCCAACTAGCCCCTCAGCTGGGGTAAGTTGGTTAGGGTGTGGGGTAAATTGACCATTTATATTTCGGAAGGACAATTCAGTTTTCCTTCCTCACTGCATTTGCGGTAGCCTGTACCGTCTCAGCGGAGGTCAAACCGCATCCGGTTTTTTGTTTATACGTTTGCTTTCCGAAATCTTAAACCATGAGAAAAATAAATCATAATTACATGAAAAAAATCGTGTTACTCTTTCATATCTGACGATAAGTATATGTTGAAATCTCTCTAAAAGTTTGGTTGAGAACTAAATCAAAGACAATACGGGTTAAATTGAGAACCTGAGCCAAATTCTAGATTCGAATCTGCAATCACAAGCACAAAACTATGACTACATTAGTTTTTTTTTTGTTGAAAGGTTACTTTCACCGAAATTTTCATCAGGTGGAAGGCATTTGTCGATGCATTAGTTACGTTATAGTTATTTTAGATCAATGACTCAGCATTTGCAGTGTGCAATAAAGTATTCATCAAAATGACAATGAAATGGAGATAACTTTTACCAAATTGTTTATAGTTTCAAACAAATGGTTTTACTAACAAGTTGTTTTTGCTCGGATTAAGTTTGCATCACGAAATGCACTGTTCCTGACATTGCTTTTACTTGGTTATTTGAATTCATTCATGATGTACATATGACCAACCAGCCCCTCTAGTATGTGACCAACTAGCCCCTCATGTATTAAATGTGAAAATTACTTGAAATATATGAAAATAAAATTTTAGCGAAAGTTTGCTTTACACAACTTAAAACTAACGAAAATGACTTTCATAGCACGTTGAGCCATGTTCATTTCAATTTGGCTAGCTTTGTTTAGACAAAAAGTTTCAACGTGAAAACCGAGTAAAATTGATGGCCAATTTGGCACCAACCTGTATTTTTTATACGTCCCAATTAAAACGGTACTTCATTTTGTCATTTAGTTTCTCTGGTTATCTACTACGTATCACCCATATAACACGATTTTTTTTGATACGTAGATTCGAAGATATTCCCATTGACCAACTTACCCCGTAACCAACTAGCCCCGCTCTACCCTATACAAGAAACAGAGGCAGCCAAAAAGAAGCCCTACGAGGCAACGAGAGTAAAACCACGGGCGCGAAGGCTGTCCGATACATATTTTGTCAAATAACAAGTAGTGCATCACGATGGACAACGAAACGTCGAAGTTGGACTACGAAAAATTGCCGGGACCGCAATATTCGTAAGAAGATGATGTTGACAAGGCGGATACTTCAGTTACCACTAACAAATTTGAAAATAAAAGATGATGGTGTGGCAGGCAATTTGCTCTTGCGGTCACAAGCCGTCACAACTTCCTATCGCACACCGCCACGAGTCAAATAATTACAATAGACTGCTAGTTGAAATATGGACACAACTGGTTAGTGTTTCCCTGCAATGTTGTCTTCCGACAATGGCTAAGTGAGAAGGTGCGACGCGATCGTTGGCGCGTACTCCGGCTCCGGCGGTAGAGGAAATGCTAAGGAATAATACGAATCGGAACAATCGGTATATATGGTAACCGCTCCTATATTCATCTCAGTACCTATATTCATCTCATCACGTCTTTTTGATCAATTTCTCGTCAAATTTTACCATATTTTCAACGTAAAACTTTCAGCCACTTGAGAAAATCGAGAAGCAAATAGATTTACTTTCAAAAATTTGTAAAAATTTGACGGTGAACTGGACACATGAGAGAAATAAATTGAATATAGGTGCACCAAGCTGTTGAGATGAATAATGGAGCGATTACCCTACGACGAAATAAAGACTACGATTGGAAACTTGGGACATGGAACTGTAAATCACTCTGTATTCCAGGATGCGACAGAATAATCTGCGACGAGCTACATCCAAACAACTTCGAAGTCGTCGCGCTGCAGTAACTCAGAAGGCATGGAAAAGCGGGCATCGGGCGGCTACTTTCTTCCAGAGTTGTGGAACCATTCAACCAGCTTCATAGTACTGGGCCAGATGCGCCAACGCGTGATGGGGGGACAGCGGAGCAACGCAAGGATGTGCAAGTTGGCCGGTTCTTCAACTACAACACCCGACGACGAGAAGGAAGTGATCTACGCGCAACTGGAGCAGGTCAACGATAGTTACCCGCAACGAAACGTGAAAGTTATCAATGGGGACATGAATGCTCATGTAGGACGGGAGCCTGCCTCTATGTCTAATTATAATGGCCACCGGTGCATAAACTTGCAGCCTCCCCTGATATAATAGTCCAAAGTACCTTCTTATAAAACCACCTGGAGATCACCCAACCAACAGACAGAGAATCAAATCGACCACGTTCTAACCAACGACAGTTTTTTCTCGGACATCATCAACGTTCACATATACCGCAGAGCAAATATAGATTCGGACCATTACCTAGTAGCAGTGTGTACGCGCTCAAAACTCTCGACGGTGCATAATATCCGCCGAAGTCCCGGCGTCCCACAGTTACTCAATATTTGGTCATGGTGTTTGACCAAACACCCAGATGGTCTCGAGGTACGATGCTGTCCTAACAAGCCAGTCGTCGAAGGTTCGAGTCTCTGCTCGGGAGAGACTGTTAGTGTCAGTAGGATCGTAACGCTAGCCCCGCAATTGTCCTGTACACTAAACAGTCGGCTGCGAAGTCTGTATATAAATGTAGCACCAAGGCTTTGCTTTTTTGTTTGTTTGACCAAACATTGAGTAACTGCGGGACGCCGGGATTGCATTCTTAAGCCTCTACGAAATTCGAAGAGGTTTAAGGCAAGTTGACTACTGTTCAATATTGCGCTGGAAGGTGTCATTAACACGAGTGGTACATTATGACTCGGACCTTGGTGTAGATGGCGGATACATACATCAGAGTAAAGACCGAAGCCAAGCGGATTGATCTGTTCATCAATGCATCAAAGACGAAGTACATGAAAGGATGGGGTTCACGAGAAGACAGTGCTAATCTCCCACTTCAAGTTCAAATCAAGGTGATGTACAGCCATACCAGCAGAGAAATCCATCGGTACATTATGGTCCCCGGAGGATGCTCCGATCGAGTAGAATTCGCCACCACACCAAATTGACCATCACAAGACGCTCATCAGACCGGTAGTCCTCTTCGGCCATTAGACATGGATTATGCTTATGCCCTTGTGAAGGACGTGTACGCCTTGCAGTCTTTGAGCGGAAGGTGTTGCGTACTTCGGTGGACTGCAGATGGAACGTGAGGAAGGTGAATGAGCCACGAACTGCAGTAGCTACTTAGGGAGCTATCTTTCGTCCACACCGCCAAGATTGGCAGGTTGTGGTGGACTGGGCATGACATAAGGATGTCGGACGACATCCCGGTAAAGATGGTTCTTGAAACCAATCCGTCAGGGACGAGAGGGACAGAGCCAACGCCGACGGCATAGCTGGCGAGCTGCAGCCGTTAATCGGGTGGACTTGGAGACTACTCTTACGTACAGCAAAGGTCACACTACGGCTTGGGACTGTTTGATAAGATAAGGTAAGTAGGTGGTCATGTGTTCGAATCTTAGTAGAATCAGGCCATTCAATGTCAAAGGACTTAAAACATGGATTTCTTCTCAGACTCCTCTACACCAAAACTTCTCGCCCGACTGGAATACCCTTATCTACACTGAAACAAGTCGACATATGTACTCTATTAAATTTGCCCAATGAATTTAACGTACCAAAAGATCTCTTAATTTTATATGATTCCATCGGAAATCCATTTGTAAACTAAATGTGATACAATAATTTTAACGAATCGCACAACGAAATAATAATTATCGGATTTTCACATCCATTTTATTCGAGATTCATTAACGTCTAACATGTGCCGTAAAAATTTAAATTTACAGGCAATATTGCGGAATACATTTCATAAAGTAGGTATATAAAACCGTCATGTATCGAAACCAACATATAAATCTTATTGATAAATCCATTAAAAAACACACATCGCGGTGACTTAGTCAGTTTAACTTGTGAAGTTTTGTTTCGACATCTAAAAATAATTTCAATCATCAATAAAGTGCTCTATAGGTGATAAAAAATATTTTTATATGCAAAAGGGTTTGTTGATTGGCATATAGTGTCTTTGGCAAAGTTGTAGATAGTAATTTTGTCTTCCCAAAAAATATACCCTGTGAAAAAAAAGTTTTATTTTTCTGATATTTCCATTGTTGGATAGTACTCAATGGTTATCTTTTGTAGTTTTTATAAAAAAAAATAGATTTCCTAAAAATGAAGTAATTGTAATTGAAAAACCTTCATTTAGGTCTCCGAAGACTTAACGCACTTCGAACTTGGCTAAGAGCAACAAAACTCGTGGTTAAAAAGTGATAATCTTTCTTTTTTTCTAGTTCGAACACTAGAGCAAACCTGTGTTGACTTCCCGTTCGGTCTCCATGATTATGAAAGGTATTTCGAAGTTTGCTCTTGTATTCATCAAGTCTTCGATATCTGGTGTATGTTTGCTAACCTGAAAATCTTTGAGGATTCCCAGTTGGCCTCTCTGATCTCCATCAGGTACTTTTTTCTGGCATGTTAGTTTAAACGCACTGTTTTCCACCTCTAGTTGTACTACTTGATGGAGTGGTAATAGATGCAGAATTGCATCTAAGGCTTTTGACGGATAAATTAGGTACAAATAAATTGAGAACTTTATATAAAATGTGCGAAGGTAGAGAGCATATCACACAATGCCATATTCATCATTGGTATGCGCATGAATTTAAATTTTGTCAAATGGATTCTGAATGTTTCTTAAAAAATTCTCACACCTACGTGCTAGCAGATAATTGGAATGTAATACCAGTAAATTCGTCGAAAATTACCGCTAATATAACTCGTCCGCGGTATATGTTTTTCCCATTTCAAAACGCAAAAAATATTTTATAGGTGATTTACTGAAACATATTTGAAATCGCTTTATTTTTCTAGGATTCACAACACCATTGTTTGGAGATCAATGATTTCTTAAACTCAAGAAAATATTCTTATGAAGTTGGTGTGACAACTTTAAAATAAGTCATGATAGTATTCTAAAAACGAGGTAAAAGCACCCTAAATTTTCTGGTATAGGTATACCTTTTCAAAATATATAGAATTACTGGCATCGAAACATTAGAAACTGTATCAGATAAAGTTAGCAACGACTTTCTACAAAAATCGTTGCAATCCTCAATTCCTACAATTAGCTTTTTTCATCAATAAGTCAGCAATTAGGTAACTTGTTGGATTAATTAGTCTTTATCGACAAGCAAATCCCCACGAATGATTAGCCTTAAATGCAAGCAAGTTTCAACAATTACACATTACACATTTCACTACTATTATACATTTCTAATAGTGTTTAGAAGTCATCAATTGTGATTGGCCTCACAAAATAATTAGCTGATTTTTAGCTGTAGAATACTAAACAAGCAAACCAAAGGCATTTCATTTTCAAGACATATTATAAACGGATAAGTTTACAACAACTATTTACGCTAAAAGATCATATTAACGCCAAAAAATTATAGCTTTATGTAATATTGCACGAAGTAAGTCGACTTACAGTCAACAGTATACAAGTGACCTTCAAACAAAACTAAACTTCAAGTTTGTTCGAACCATCAGTCACATTAAAAACGCAACAGCGGCATCCCACAACCGTATTTTCGCCATTCAAAGCAAAGTTCCGAGCATCGTTCTGAGCGTTCCTTGTGCATACTTACAACCGCACACACACACAGGCAGCATGTTGATCGCGTGTCCAACATTTCTGAACCAGACGCAAAACTTTGGCCGAATAAATGAATGAATGAATGAAAAAGTTGGACAATATATTTTATTAAATCAGACTTGACCGACCGAACGAGCCAAGGCAAATGAGTGGCGCTACGAGAGCAGAATTTGTGTGGCAGCTTTGCATTATTCAGGATCACATGTTTGTACATTCGTGCGCTTTCGCTGCTATTCGAATTAAACGAGCAACACATAATATTTTCTTTATTTGTGGTCCCAATTGAAAAATAGTTCGATCTTTGTCAACGATTTAGGATGGGCAAACTCTGAGTTGAAAAAATACTGTAATATTTTTAAAGCCATGAAATAAGATTCTCCTCGTCAACTTCAACCACCAGAGTCACTTTCACAAAGTACAGAACATCCTTAAGCTTTAAGAAAACGTGAACATCCCAACTGGAACAAAACTAGACAGCTGCTATCTCTCGAGACTCATCTAAATCCCCTGCACTGCCAGATGCATTATAGTGAAAAATTTTGCCCCGGACAAGGTATGTAAATAACTGTAGCTAAACAATTTTCCACCCATACGGTTCGGTCAAGGATCTGTGTCCACTGTGTGTGGCACATGTAAATACGGTCTAGCAGTAGTTTTTATCCTGTATGCATAACAATAAAAATCAGTCTCACAAACAGGGATGAAACGTTAGCAGCAACACATTTCCAGCTCGGCAGACCCGAAAGAAGTTGTTTTGACTTTAAAAAGATAAAATAAAACCTCACCGTGCCCCCTAGCCTGCCCCCGGGGCCAACGGAACAAATAAATTTGTAATCAACGGGTCGAGAACTTAGTCGAACGTCATTTCCCCCCGCAATGCTCAGTTAGTCAATTGATTGGGGCATTATTAATAATCTCATTCATGGATGTGAAAAGTTTTCCCTTGGAGAAATAACTCGGCTTCGACACTCACCACAGCAGCCATTGCCGGTAGGACAAACTTCCCACGCGTGAATCGAGTGGCGATCGGTGTGTGCTGCCCTCCTAAATATGCAGAGACACACCCTGCTGGCAGCACAGGGGAACACCTGCCGTTCGATGAATAGTTCTGCTTTCATTTTAGTCATGTTTATTTCATTTTACATACTGTACATGTCGCAAGCGCTGGTAAGGGCCGCTCTCCTCCTGCCAGACATACGGTTTGCTGAATAGATACGAAAGGATGCTGTGGGAAATGAATTTGCTCCCAATGTGTGCTACTGACAGCGAAATGAGCAAAGTTGAATTTCAGATACGGGATGCTATCTGTGTGCGCTGGGAAGGCCACACTCCGAACTACGTAGGTGGCGTTACGGGCTTTCTTTCGGATGCCGCTCTTTTTGCGGCTGTAGGGTGCATGGCATTCTTTCATTTCGTTTTTTTTTTGCACTGGTAGATAAAATTAAACTTGTCCGATACTGAATAATCAACAATTCCAATTTTTTGTTGCATTTGCATATTCGACAAGGGTTATGTAGCCTTCTGCGACAGAATATGAGTAGAAAGCAGGAAGCTTCACTGGCTTGTGGATTCAAAAATTGATTCAGTGAATAAAACTATTTTATTTGAGATTTATTTCTTAATGAGAGCATTTTATTGAAAAAGTTTAGAGGTAGAATTTCATGTGAAAATCAAAGTTCAGGTGCTACATCCCTGTCAGTTTGTGATTGACTGAAAAGTTGTGAGTCTATAAAGAATCAAGACTTTTTTTCACAATGTTGGTCCAACGTCATTCCTGAGAAAAGAAGAAGAATTTTAGAGAGAAACTCTTTCGATATTTCAAGTTAAATGCTTTTTTTGAATACAATAAGACTAACTTTTATTCAAACTCCATTTTATTTCAATTTTTAGTTACACTACTAAAAACATTGACATTTTTTAAATAGCCATCGCCAACTGCTAATAGCTATTTTCTTTTCACCTTCTTTTTACAGTTATTAGCCGAATAAGCACTTTATCGTTTCGTTCCGTTTTATGTGTTGCGTTGCTCTGCTCTACTTTCTCTTATTGCTACCCACAATATGATAACATGTGGCAAGATCGATTAACCAGCTGTAGACCATTTTATTGCCTCAAGTTTTAAAGCTGAGTCCGGCTGCTTGAATTTTTTTAGGTCACTTTAAAACATAAATAACTCAGCTCACGTTTTGAGCTTTGTCTAATTAAAACAATTTTGTGACACGACTCATATTAAATTTCAATTTCGTCATTTGCTGCTGCTAGTTTTCAATCAAAAAGCTATTTGAAGTGTAGCCAAATTTTAAAATTGACAAATTAGCATTCACTCGCAACAATTTTGTGGCAAGACTTCGGTCATTTAGTTTGTCTCTATGTGGACAGGAGGATTTTTGGCCACGTTTTTACTGCTATGGAAACTATCGAACAGTGTATTAATATGCTTTTGGCACAGCCATATTTCACTACCCGGACATTAACAATTATAAAGCCCAATAAATTACTACCCGGTCATGGGAATCCTTGGTACTGCAGCGAAAACGGAACGAATTTTCAATTTCCTTCCACGCCGCTAATGTTGGCAGTCATCGATGTTGCTATGCACACTGCCTTTTTGATTTCGTTCCAAACGATGTCCGTTTCGGACGGGAACGGAATTCTAGTCCAGCGAAAAACTCTAGATTCATTCTATCCGGCGGCTGTCGAAGCTGAGTTGGGCGGGGGGACTAATCCGTGCAGCCACAAACCAATATTTGTGTACAGGAAGAATTTATTTATTATGCGGTAATTATGCGTCTAGTCGTCTGAAAGGATGCCGCCAAAGGCACCGACTACTGGTTCGGTAGTTGGCAAGATTTGGGATGCTTGGCTTGTGTTGTGTTTTCGAACGATCGCTAGAGGTACGTATGTTTTATGGGCCATAGTTCAACCGGTAAGTATATAAATGTTTCGATTTTGGATTTAAAGATAGTTATTTTGTATGAACAATTATTAATTATTGATGTTACCTAACCAGTGTCATACCTGTGAGGTCAGTAGTGTAAGTGTTAGTTGAGTTAAGTAATTTTAGTTTCGAGCATATTTTGATTTTACAAAACACGTTGCAGAAAATCGGAATGTTTATTGCGGGATTCGTTTTATTCGAGCCATGTTTGAAAAATTACTTGGAACTTGCTATCCAACAACTTTGTAACCATGATGATAGCGACATTCATTTTTTTTTCGCGAAATGTTTCTATTATAACACGTTTTTGAGAAAACATTGTGATTTAGGCTAGGTGGAACGATTACACTAATGGAGGAACAGATATTTCATGTTCTGATTATTTTAGAGCGGTATTTCAAAGGTCCGTTATGCCCAAAAAGTAAATCTAAGCAAAAACACATTGAAGCGTAGTCAGCCAAGCTCTAGTTACTGATGGCACCTTGAACCTTGAAACAATTTTTTATTCATTAGCGCAGTAACACATTCGAAATTTTTGACTGATCACTGATTCGTGAAATTTGAGAGCCCTGATTTCGCTTACGACCTGTCATTTTTACATAGCCTAATGTTTACACTCTCTTTACTCTAGGTTAAATATTGTTTCATTTTTTTTAACAAAAAACTACGACTCAAGTATGTTTCAAGTGGTGAATTAGCAAATATCGAAAATCGAGAGTGTCACGAGATTCGTTGAATTTCACATGTCTATACTGCCACGCATAGCAAGTCCGACCCCATTCGCATTTTCACTAGAATTGAGTTAATAAGCGGAAAGATAACTTTGCTTAGTTTCGTAATGATAGATGGACTCAACAACTTTGTTCTGAAAAGCTTCGGGAAAACAAACAAATATATTATCCCATCTCATAAGAAGCAATATGGAATGGGAATCGACTAGGCGGTCTTTCAGTTTGGAACAAATCATTTGTTTCTGTCCAACGTTTCAACATCGGTTGGTGTCTTCATCAGGGAAAGAATGCTACTATTGTTTGTCATCCTACGTCTGTTTAAAACTTATAACTGTTTGTTGGGTGTAGTTATGTGGTGTAAATCGGATCATCGGGACCATGTTCCGGTGAGACAAAGTAGTACAATTGCCAATAAAACCGAATAACATTGGTATCAAAATTCATAATATCATTCCTGGAGTTGATTTTAATTCATTTCGAGTCTATCTAATGAGTTGTCTCCGAAATGGCCATTCTGAATCAAATCCCCAACCTTGAAGGTGGTCTCGGAGATTCGGCTTACGGGAACCATATGGAGATTAACGGCTCTTTAGGTCTCGTACACTAAAAATACTCAAATTTTCCAATCTTCTGACGAGTCATGTTTCAAAATCAGTCAGGAATTGTAAAAGTTAGAAGAATACCATTTTTGTGGGTACCCAGGTGGCCTGTCGAGCGCTAACGGATATTAAAATAGGCGATACATCATAATAGTTAAAGATCAATGACATTCAAGACAATTCAAGACAATTCAAGACAATGACATTCAATGTTAAGTAATCACACACACTGTCGTATATTATGCACATGTTAATAGTTTCTTCGATCTCCAATTCATCCGGTGTACGAGTACTTATTTGTAAATCACACGCATTTGGAATGAAGAAACATGTGATAGAAGCTCCCAAGTATATTATTTTTCTCTTTCATACAGTATGCAAGTGATAAGGATAATGAGCTCAAATTGAAATCACATTACGAGCTGTAAACTATGTGAAAGAAAGACACAACTTTCATAAGAATGTAAACCCAACAGATTTAATGTTCCACATTATTTATTTTTTTCCTTCTCTAGATTTAATTCTCCCAAAGTCTCCCTAAGAAACGTCAAAGCTACGTGATCGCCAACTCCCTAAAGGTGAGCAAGGCACCGGGAGCGGATGGAATCCCTAACCTGGCAATCAGGCTGGCGATTAAAACGGCCCCCGGGCTGTTTCGGGCAGTCATGCAGAGGTGCCTGGATGACTGCCTCTTCCCGGCAAGTGGAAGCGGCAGAGTTTGGTCTTACTGCCGAAAGCCGGGAGACCGCCAGGGGACCCAACGAAATACAGGCCTATCTACCTACTGGACACTGCGGGCAAGGTGCCTGAGAGGATTATCCTCCACAGTCTGGTAAGGTACACGGAGGGTGTAAACGGTAACCAGTTCGGTTTCCGGAACGGCAGGTCCACGCTGGATGCGTCACCAAGACGGCGGAAGTAGCTCTCCAGCGCAAGAGAATGGGCAAACGCTATTGCGCAATCATCACGTTTGACGTGAAAAATGCGTTCAATAGCGCCAGTTGGGACTCCATAGCGCTTGCGCTCAGGAGCATCCATGTAGCGGTGTCGCTGTACAAGATTCTGGAAAACTACTTCCAGAACCGAGTACTCGTTTACAACACGGAGGAGGGTTAGAAGTGCGTCCCAATTACCGCAGGAGTTCCGCAAGGTCCTATCCTGGGACCGGTGTTGTGGAAATTCATGTATGGCGGGGTGTTGAAACTCAAGTTCCCCGTAGGAGTTGTGATAGTCGGCTTTGCAGACGACATGACGCTAGAGGTCTACGGCGAGTCGATCGAGGAGGTCGAGTTGACGGCCGCGCACTGTATACGCAAGGTCAAATACTGGATTCACGCCAGGAAACTGGAGTTAGCGCACCATAAGACGGAGGTCACGGTTGTGAATAACCGCAAATCAGAGCAACAGGCGGTGGTCAGAGTCGGAGACTGCACCATCACCTCAAAGCGATCTTTGAAGCTCTTGGGGGTTATGGTTGACGATAAGCTCACATATAAGAGTCACGTCAACTATGCTTGCAAAAGGGCTTCAACGGCTATTGCAGTACTATCTCGAATGATATCGAATAGCTCAGCTGTGAATAGCAGCAAGCGTAAACTTCTTGCCAGCGTGGTTTCGTCCATACTTAGGTATGGAGGCCCAGTATGGTCCAAAGCGCTAGGTACTAACAGTTATCGTGGCAAACTGGAAAGTACCTACAGGCTCATGTGTCTGAGGGTTGCGAGTGCGTTCCGTACGGTGTCATACGACGTAATCTGCGTCCTGTCCGGCATGATGCCTATCAGCATAACCATTAGGGAGGACCTAGAATGCTTCGACCAACGTGACACTAGGGGCATACGAGGTACCAGAAGATCACTATCGATGATCAGATGGCTGCAGGAATGGTCCAACTCCACGAAAGGTAGATGGACGCATTGACTTATTCCGGTGGTATCCGGGTGGGTCGGGAGACGCCATGGAGAAGTTAACTTCCACCTGGCACAGATTCTGTCGTGTCATGGTTGCTTCAGGCAGTACCTATACAGGTTCTGGCATGCGGAGTCCCCCATGTGCCCCGAGTGCCTGGATGCGGAAGACTGCTGAGTATGTCTTCTTCGTATGTCCTCGTTTTGCGCGTGCGTGGAGCGACATGAGCGGGCCAGACACTACTCCGGACAACCTAGTTCAAAGAATGTGTGAAGACTCAAACATCTGGAGGGCGGTTTGTGTAGCCGCCTCTCAAATAGTCCTAGAGTTGCAAAGCAGGCGACAGGTTGGCCACCAACACGCCAGTGTTAGCTAACGGCCAGTCTTCAGGTTAGTTAGCTAATTAGCTAAGAGACTTATAGAAACAGGAGGTTGCTCAAAGCATAAAAACCGCTCCTCGAAGCAATACTTAGCGGTCGTCCTGGGAAGTATTATGGGCTGGAGACAGGAGGGGTTTTAGTGGGTCCGGTCACTGATTCAAACCAACCTAACACTCCGTGAGGTTGGTCACCTCAAGGGTTTGGTTGCAAATTTCCCCTCCACCTGAAATAAAAAAAAAACGTCAAAGTTAATGCTAATCTTGTAAACTCACATTCCCTTTTTTAATGGTTTTGCTGTCATCTCCTGGCTACTCTGCTTACAATGTAATATTTTTACAATTACAAACGGTAAACAGCGAATAAAACAGTGACGCTTCTAATCAGACTTTTGAGGCTGAGCCGCTACGAAAAAGTATCTGCTTATGTGTGAGTAAAGAGGACTAAAATGAATCCGCACAAATGCAACAGCTGAAGTCTAACTAAATAACATACATGCACGTAGCCGTCATTCATTAAGTTACCTTCAGGTTAAAGACACAAATAAATATTAAATGTAGCTCACTGATGCTGAAGCAGCAAACTCAGCTTCGTTTGTTTGTAGTAAAAATTGTACTCGTCAAAAATGCACACTTTCTATTCTAGGATTAACAAAAAATTAATGAAATTTTGGATAATACTAGTTTACATGTGCCAAAATACGTCACAATTTGTTTATGGAGTTAATATCGAGACAAAAAAATATGGGCAAGGTTATGGAAAGTCTAAGCCACAGGTGAATCGCGAAACAGTTGAGAATCGACCTTTCGACCATATCCCGTGTAGTAAAATTGTTCAAGGAGACCCAGCGGTGAGCTGGTAGCGGAAGAGAAGCGAAAACGATCAACCCAGTGATAGCAAAGAATGTGAAGGACCACTTCAAGTGCAATCCGAACCTTTTGGCTCGAGACGTAGTCAAGAAGGTAAATTCTTCCGTTTGGTGCGTCTAGCAGACAATGAAGCGAGCCGGACTTTATGTCTTCAAGGTAAGGAAGGCATCTAACCGAACCGATACTAGTATCCAAATCCCGCACCCGGAAGCTGTAGTGGTTGGTGCAGCCTAAATGCATCGTAATGGATGACGAGACGCACGTTAGGATTTGGCGTATTCCGAGTACTCCTAGAAAGGCAGCTCGTCTAAGCGTCTGTTCTTCATGTCAGAAGCGGCTCAAACAGCGTCTGATCTGGAGCGAACGGCTGAATTATGGAATGCGATGTCTCGCTAGCTATGTTGAATCATCAATTTCTTTTAGGATAATTATTACTTTTTGAACCACCCTAATATTTGAGAGCCACCCTAATGAAGCTAGCAGGACTCGACAATAGAATGACAAATTGTATAGCCGAGTTGCGCGCTGTATATGCATGTACAGAGATGCGTGGTAGGAATCGGAACAATGATATTGTGTTTCACATTAGCAATCGCTAACGGATCATGTATGATATTTAGAAATTAGATACCAGATTATATGGAATAAATTAACTTTTGGAACCTGACTAAACTAAAATGTATTATTACTATTTGGTGTGTCGATTCAACAGGCTATGGGCCCAGGAACATAGTTCTGCTAGAGCTCTAGGCACATAGTCCTTTTTTGATACTCAGGTGGTAATATGTACCACTGAGTGCAAGTCTAGGCGGTACTTGTACTACTAGATCTTGCTGTTTGTTTTTGGTCTTGGCGAAGACCTAAACGAGGTCTTCGCTGGAAGGCACCAGTAGCCCGCAGGGTTTTCTGGTTAAGTCATTAATCTATTTTGTAATGAAGATAAGATTGTAATGAAGATAGTGGAATACCCGGAGAAGGAAATGGCCAGCGCGACCTCTACTACCTCTATCAAGGAAGACGGACGATTGGGAATGATTCCCACCTTCAAGGGAGCGTTCGGCAAAGACTATCCCTTCTGGAAGGTGCGGGTAACGCATTACCTGAAGCAGCGGGGCCTTCTACACTGCTTGGACAGAATCCCGCCGATGGAGGACTGCGGCGATACCCGTATAGACGCCTCACCGGAGGAAGCTGCCCTGACCGCAGCCAAGTACCAGCAACGGCTAAAAGAGGACGACGAGGTCGTCAACGTGTTTTGGTTATCGTTGGACAACGACGCCATGGCGCACGTGATGGAGTGTGTCTACGCTAAACACATTTTGGACCGCCTTGACTCCGTCTATTTAAGGCATGGACGACTTGCGCTGTTCAATATTCGGCGCAAATTGTACAACCTGCGGACTGCAGGCCACCGAACTCTCATGGAGCTGTTCATGGCTCACGAGCGGTACGTCCAGGAAATAGAGGGGGCAGGTGACGTCATCTCGGCTAGCGGGAGTTGAATACTGTGCTAGTCGCCATCCCGGAGAAGCATAACAGGGGTTCAGCAAATATTGCTCTGGTGAGCGTAACTGAGAGGGAAGACGTCCCATCAGAGCGCAATCGGGCAACAACCAGCTCGTCGAGTCCAGTGGAGGGAATTGTCCCAGCTGGATATCGACGAGAAAAGTTTACGGCTGAGCGCGGATTGGTCGTTGGAAGGAAGGTGATGAAGGACTGCTGGGCTGTGGACCCTGCAGTGGTATCAACAGCCAAAGATGGTGAAGTGCTAGTTGGTAGGAAGAGAGGAGTTGTTAAATTAAAAAGTATTGCTGTAAAGCCGGAGAAAATAAACAGATATAAATTGTATGATGTACTTTTTATTCCGAATTTGCAATACAATCTCCTATCCGTTTCTAGACTTGTCTCCGCTGGTAAGCGTGTGTCTTTCGATGATTGCGGCGTGACGATAGCCGAGAGATCTGGGGAAGTCATTTGTTCTGGGAAGAAAGTCGCTGGTCTTTTCGTTCTCAATTTGATGGTCGATGTGGACGATGATGATGTTGCTTGTGTTGGTAAGGTCGATAGTCCGCTTCAGCTTTGGCTCAAGAGACTAGGGCATTTGAGCTATAAAAATATAGCAAAACTGTGTTCTCAGCGAATGGTTGATGGTTTGCACATAGGAAAACAATCACATATTCAGGGGAAGCAGAGTTTATGCCATTCTTGTGTAGTTGGCAAACACACAAGAACACCATTTAAAAGCAATAGTGTCCGATCAACCAGACCATTGGAAATCATACATTCTGATGTATGTGGCCCAATGAGTGATGAAACATATGACGGATGTAGATACTTTGTTGTTTTTATTGATGATTTTACGCATTTTGTCGTAGTGTATCTGATACGCCACAAAAATGAGGTGCTGGGAAAGTTTAGAGAGTATGAAGCTATATTTTCGGCTCACTTTAATTCCCAAATCTCAAAGTTTGTTTCAGATAATGGTGGAGAATATTATGGGAATAAATTCCAGAAATTCTGTGTCTGGAGAGGAATTCAAATGATTCCAACCTGTCCATATACTCCACAACAAAATGGGGTGAGTGAGAGAATGAATCGCACTCTTTTAGATAAAACGAGAGCAATGTTGAATGAAAACAATGTACCCAAGAAATTGTGGGGTAAAGCAGTTTTTGTGTCTGCATATGTCGGTATACCAATCGGTCCCCTACTCGAAAATTAAAGGAGTTGAAAACACCTTTTGAGACGTGGTTTGGTTCGAAACCAAAACTGAGTTGTTTACGAATCTTTGGATGCTTAGCCTATGGCAGGTACCAAAAGAAAGACGTAAGAAGTTGGACGACAGATGTAGAAGATTGACTTTTGTCGGATATGCCAAGAATGGATATCGACTTTGGGACGAGGAGTCTGTAAGGATAATCATTTCAAGAGATGTGGTTCTCGATGAAAGCCAATCTGTTTTTCTGGATACGCAAGATTCTGGTAGCGAGGTTGAAGACCTATACCAGAATTTCGCACCTCCAGGCGTAAAGGAAACTAAGGTTTTGGATACTACTTCAGTTGATGATTCAGATGAATCGGCTGATGTTTCAGACGCTAGCGAAGAAGGTGACGAAGATGAATCCAAGAAACCTTTGCACCTGTAGCGAAGATAACAACCATTAGAACTATTCTGTTGTGAGAAAAATGCTGGTACATCAGATGGATGTTAAGACAGCTTTTCTCAATGAGTATTTAGATGAAGAAGTTTACATGAAATTGCCATGTGACGAAGATGAGAATAGTCCAATTTGTCGGTTGAAAAGGAGTCTGTATGGATTAAAACAGGCTGGAAGAAGCTGGAGCCTATGCTTTGACAAAGTCATGATAAAGCTGGGGTTTTCTAAGCTGTCTAGCGATTTCTGTGTATACATACTTAAAGACTTCAAATTGTATGTTGTACTTTATGTGTATGACATCCTTATTGTTTCTAATGATATTGCTAGAGTCAATTGGATAAAGCAAGAGTTATCGAAGAGATTTCAAATGAAGGATTTAGGAGAAGTCAAGATTTATTTGGGATTAGAAATCGACAGAAGCTTAGAGAAACAAGAAATGAAGATTTCTCAAAAGAATTATGTTGATAAAGCTCTATATCGATTTGGTATGCATGATTGCAAGCCAGGTGCAACACCTATGGATGCAAATGTAAAATGGGAAGCATCAGAAAGCAATAGAACGGAGGAGCCGTATAATGCTTTGTTGGGGTGTTTGCAGTATTTAGCATCAATGTCTCGTCCTGATATCATGTATGATATTTAGATATAAGATACCAGATTATGTGGAATAAATTAACTTTTGGAATCTGACTAAACTAAAAGGTATTATTACTATTTGGTGTGTCGATTCAACAAGCTACACCCAAGACGACAGCCCCGTCGCGCATCCGCAGCCCTAGTAAAGCAGCATGCCGAAAAATTAAAAATACTATCAAGAATTGAATACGAACCGGAACAATCAGGACGATTTGAAGCTCGGTACATGGAACTTAGATCGCTGAACGCCCGGAAGGAGACCGGATTCTGCTGGATCAGCTAGAACCCCGCCACTTCAACATCGTTCCGCTTCAAGAGCTTTGCCGAAAAGGAGAGAAGGTGCGGAGGATTTGTGGCCGCAGGGCAGAGTACCACCAGAGCGGTGGCACAACCAATGAGCTGGGCTTTATAGTACTGGGAAGGATGCAGAGTCGTGTGATCAAGGGGAAGGGCAGTGTGAGGCAATGTTGGTTGAGAAGAACCGGACCTGGACGATATACTTGGATAGTTCAACGTGAGAGAACAAGGCCAATTACAAACGGGCACTGAACGATATGATCACGATTCTCCGACGAAAAAAGCGCCAGCAAGAGGTTCGTGAACAAGAGGAGTTGGAGTAGCTGTACCGTGCCACGGATACGCGGAAGTTCAATGAGAAGATTAACCAGTCTCGTAAAAGTTATGTTCAGCAAGCCGACATGTGCAACGACGCGGATGATAACCTTCTCACGGATGCCAGCGAGGTGGTCGACAGGTGGAAGGAGTACTTCGATGGACACTTGAATGGCGATACAGTGAACAAAAGTGGAGCAGGAACTGACTTGGGAGCACCAGCAGCAGATAACCGAGTACCAGCCCCCGATGTTCATGAAGTTCTTTGAGAGATCGAGAAGCTGAAGAACAACAAGGAGCGCTGTAATGGGTCATTTCCAGGATTTGGAAGTAGGAAGTGGACGAGTGGTGGAGGGAGTCGTCTGCCCCATCTACAAGAAGGGCGACAAGCTGGAGTACCGCAACTACCGCGGTATTTCGCTTATCAATACCGCCTACAAAATACTCTATACAGATTCTGTTCCGTCGTCTATCACCTATAACTAAGAGGTTCGAAGGCCAATACCAAGCGGGCTTCATGAGAGTCCATGCTACATGGACTAGATCTTCTCAATCCGACAGATCTTACAGAAATGTCGCGAGTACAACGTGCCCACACATCACATATTCATCGACTTCACGGTGGCCTATGGTACAGTCGATCGAGATCATGCACGACAACGAACTTCCCGAAAAACAAACTCGACTGATCAAGGCCACTATGGCGCAATCGCGCATAAGGTTGAGACAAGGTGATCGACTTTCCTGTTTGCTGTTTAACATCTCTTTTAAGTGTGAGATCCGTAGGGCGGCTATCGACAACATCAGCCTCCCAACTCAAGTCTCTGTAGACGGCGATGAGCTCGAAGTGGCTGACGAGTTCATGTATTTGGGGTCACGAAGGTCACCAGGCTCTCGTCTGATTGGTAAGATAAGGTATGGAGTATTTCATCGGCAAGTCCCGCCTATTTGTGCCATAGAAATACTGGAAGGAGAAGATCGACAAATTTGCCAAGAAATCGTCAGTGGGTCAACTTGTGGGACAAATACAAAATGAATTTGGCCAGATTTACCATCGTGCTATATCTCGAATCCGGTGATGGAGCGGTATGAAACCAACCTTGTTGGTTTAGTGCCAAGGAGGCAAATTCGCCCAATTCGTCAGAACTTTGCCAAATAGGACAATTCTGGGCGATTATGAAGAACAAGCTCCGGGAAACAATATACATATACAAAATAAACTCCAATAAGCAGTCACATACAAAATTAACTCCAATTAAAATATCTTTTTCCAAAGTCTGCTTTAACGTTGAGGTTAATGTACGTTTCAAAAATTTGGCAAATTGGTTAGGGGATAACCGTAAAATTATGATGAATGAACAGTACCACCCTTCAAAGTAACATCGTATGCTTTTACCATTTAATGTTCATCCAACTTGTGCAACGTAAAAAAGAGTGGTTTTGAGGATGACTGAAAGTCTGGTTACTACCAGAAAAAAGCACATATAATCTAAGAGCATACTCACAACCCCAAACCGCAAAAGCATCAAAACGTTGAAATCAGCTTTCATATGAAATGTTTATGACTGCTGCAGCCCGAGCAAAGTACAAACCAGAAAACCATACAATCGTTTACTTTATTGCTCATCCCAAAAAACAGTTTCTGTGACATTACTTTTAATTGAAAATTCGTTCCGGGGCTGTCCGTTCAACTGCGGTTGATCCTTGCCCGGTGGTTTGGCAATGCTGTGCAGCACTCTGGCTTCTAGGACGGTCTGCCTCGAGACATTTGACTCTCGTCAGTGGTCAAAAGCAATCAGATCAAAAATTGTATAAATGCATAACCGATGCGAGATCCGATGCTAGCTGAACCGGATGCAGGCTGAAACCAGTATATCAGAGTTCGCGCTCTCGCTCACACCCTTGTTGCTAGACGATCCGGTGACAACTCTAGCAGGAGGCTGTTGTCGACAATGGCTGACCGAACGAACCAACGAGTAACGGTCAACCGCAGTCTGATTATCGGGCTCATGGTATTATGCAACCACAAATAACATGATGTTTTGGTAACACAGAACTATCGGATGCACCGGTTTTTTCGCGCGAATTTCCGCGCATGTGAACATACATTGAATGAACTGATATGACTATTAACCCCCCGAGAGGCACCACGGACGAATTCGATTTGGACAAACACCAAACACTGAAGTTCAATATTCGGTTGGAATGGTCGATGAACACTGACCTGCACAGTAGCAACATGTTACCAACCAGAATATAGTTGCAGAAAATGTTACATAGTTTCAAATAATAAACCATGGCTTTAAGCTTACTGTTAATCTTCTACCGTACCCACCGAAGCCAGCAAAGCCAACGTAATTTGATATGATATTTTTCCCCTGAGACTACCGTGGGTTCCGATGTGCTGGTGGCGTTGGCAGTGGCGGTAGCGGCTCGACCCGTTTCAAAAGAAAATCCCTCTGGAGGAAATGGATTAACAGCAGTAGCAACAACAGTAGCAACCCTATCAACCGGGTCTGACTAAGAGGAATAAATGTTTCGACAAGCAGTTGCAGAGCATGCAATTTATAGCTTATTTTTTGCTGCTGTGGGTTCTCGTACTCTGTCTATCGCTCTAAAGATGTTTCACTTACTAGTACATTGCATCGATTACTGTGGGCTGAGGTTAATATGTGTGGTAACAACTGTACCTGAATTTATTGTACATGAGATGACCGGAGATGTAGAACCACTGTTGACGTAAAACCACAAATGTATAAAACACAATGTAGCCGTACAAGACTACTTTACTGCACTGTACTTCCAATTGCAAGACGCATCGGCTGCATCGCTTCCACTATCAAGTCGAAGCGGTTGGTCTGATTGACTCACATAAAGCATATTTTTCAATTCCCAAACATGCAGCAGTTTGATGCGAGGAAACTGGCGGAAAATGGAACAATAGTCAAGAAAACGAGGAAGAATAGCTAGCACGCTGAGAATTTTTCCGGCTGCTGGTTGCCGGAGGGTGGCGAATGGGTAATGTAAGAAATACTAGGTCGTTCGATCGCTCTATAGCCAGGAAGCACACAAAGCTAGGCATTCGGCAGTCGCCATACAAGATGTAGTCAGCCCGGAGAAGCAGTTTACAAACTTTCAAAAGTTCGAAAATATAGATATAGGTACCTGTTTAGTTCTAGAAGTGATACTTCAGAACAGTTCGTTTATGTTCTTTTAGCGAATGTTTCGTTCGAATTTCGGTGCTACATTCCATTGTTGAAAAATTTTGTCGGAATGTGACATAGTTGGAGTGCTAAGAACAGTGCCGCATGCATAACAAAATGTTTGCGTCTGTCTGGTTTAGAGAAACTGGACATAGTATCTGGACCAATTTATTTGAATTTTCGAAAAAAAAACTTTGCATAATATGATATGATATGATATGATATGATATGATATGATATGATATGATATGATATGATATGATATGATATGATATGATATGATATGATATGATATGATATGATATGATATGATATGATATGATATGATATGATATGCTATTATATGATATGATATGATATGATAAGGCAACCCAATTATTGTGTTATTATAAATTTTTGTTTTAATAATCTCATTGTAATAAACCAGACATCAAAACGTCAAGCTGTGAAAAGAAATCAAATTTTATCATTACGGATTGTTATGAAATCACAAAATTCCTTCCTATCAATCGTAACACGCTTCATATATGGACGCCCTAATGTTTTGTTTAACGCAAAAGCCGACATTCACTATATAATATGGCATTCCCTCCCAGCTCAGTGCAACGACTGCTATTTATCAACAGTTTTCGAAGTACTGTCGGATGCAGCATAGTCATTAACGCTGTCAGTTCCAATTCAATGAGGAATCGCTCCCATCGAAAGTGAAACTGGCAGCAGGTTCTTTCCGCTACAAATTTCCATTTTCATAATTTCATATATAATACATTCCGCCTGAAGGGAGCACACCGCAGTTGTGAAAGGCTTCTTGGTACCCGATCCGCAATGCATACCGAAGGGATGATCAAAGCAGTAAGGGGAGACTGATAATTCAATGGAAATCATACTTCCTACCGTTTGAACGAAAACTACAATCCATTATCTTCCATCATTCAGCCAGCGCCGGGCACTTCAATTCGTCTGTCTGCCTTTACCCATCATCCGGAATTTATTGAATCATAATGAAGTGTGGGGTTTGTTTCTGCGCTTAATGAGAAATAAATTATTGACAAAGAACGTCACACTGATGAATTTGACAGGATGCTCGCATAATTCTTCGATAATTGGCAGTAATTAAGGAGCCCGTCTGCACCACTGACCTTCCGATCTCGGACAGCATTCGCTCACGCACGCAGCTAAAATTAGTTAGGTGCTGCCAGAGCACGCGGAAACATTCGAGGGCATGATGCACAACGTCAGCGAGCGTCCCTGGGAATTTCAAAATCGAATTGCTTGTTCGTTTTACTAATGCATCCACTGGAAGCGAGGGTTCAAATAATTTTATTACATACACTGTACACCGATGATAAAAGGGATTGAGTGACATACACATATTTTCGGAGGCTGCTATGAAATTTCTTGATTGATCCAAATTGCCAAACTTCCTAGTTATTAGAACAATTTTACGTTATGGTGACGAAATATGTTTTTACATAGTTTGATGAGTGATTGTATCACAAACAAATAATGTTAGTAACTTTAAACTACTTGATCTCAGACTCGAAGAGCAATTTACCGAATAAGCATCAATTTATTGCGTCATCGAATTTTAAAATTTGAACCATTTCAGTTGACTTAGTACCAAAAATCGAATGATTTTGTTCAGATTTTACGGATCACAATATTTACCTAACAAAGCGCTTATCTCCCGAGCAACCTCGCCATCATCAAAATAAAATTGAATCGACATAACAAATCATCCAATTCAAATTCGAGGATGGCTCGGCATAACGTGAACTGCAGACTGTATAAAATAATATTTTCACGGTTGACTGGTGAACACTAGCCAATTTGCTCACCAAATCTGGTCGAAAAATTTTAATTTTTGTTCTGTTTTGAGGATGTTTTCAACTGAATTTGAACTACCTTAGGATTTTTTCACGACTGCATAGACTACACAATATAGGCGTAAATTGCCCACCGTGCTGCGACAAAAATAATACAAAAAATATGCTTCGTAACGATATTTTCATGCAAGCGGTGTGTCACGTGTGCAATCGAATCTGACGTCTCTCTGAGCCCAGAGAAATCGTGCGGTCTCACGGGATGCAATCGCGGAAAAATTCCCATCAATCGAAAAACAATCAAATGCCAATGCCCCGTCGTCGGTCGGTATCGCCATATGGAGCCGTCGACGGTACATGTGGTATAAAAATTGAGTTCCGATCAACAGTCGGTTGTTTAAGGTGCGTCTGACTGTGAACGGATCCAAGCGACGGTATCAATTTTGGATGAAATTTCATTTTCATAACCAAAGCCAGGAGAAAAGATTCGCATCGTTTGGGTACACAATATTATTGCTATTATTGGGAGGGTTTTTTTTTTTGTTCATCTATAATTTATTTGACACGACACAAATACAATTTAATGTTTAACGGCGCCAATTATATCTGGTAGCTTACTTTCTAAAGTATCTTAATAACCAAAAGCAAATTTTTTATCCTCGCTGCCGACTACGAGCTGAAACTAAATGTAACTTAAAGCTATAATATTTTGCATTAAAAGCACTGGTTTACTGTATGATGGTTTTCATTGCCATAGGTAAGCACATGTTCCGCTGCTGGGCCAAGATATTACGGACTGGCATATTGGGTTGTCTCCCTCGGACCTTAAGAGTATCGTGCGGGTCTGATTGCTGTTTCCGGATCCGGGGTCTTAACGTGTTCTTGTCGTTAGGCTGGATGCAGGCGGAAGGGGGTAGGACTAAACTGGGGCGTGGATGGATTTCAGGAAAACGTATATAAGGGACATGTAGGATAGGTCACGGCTCGCCAAGACATCACGAACTGGAACAGCCGACTGCCTACCTTCGGCCTGCAGGGAAGCTATTAATTTAGACCTGGCGTCACGGTGTACAGGGCATGACCAAACAACGTGCTTTATGTCGTGATAGCCTTCACCACAGGCACAGATACCACTTTCCCCGAGCCCAACACGACGGAGCTGCGCGTCAAATCTATAGTGATTGGACATAAGCCGGGACATCACGCAAATGAAATCCCGACCTACATCCAACCCCTTGAACCACGGGTTCGTCGACACCTTGGGGATTATGAAATGTAACCACCTTCCCAGTTCCCCTCTGGTCCAAGCATTTTGCCAACTGATGATCGTACTCTGACGTACAAATGAGAAAAATTCATTAAAGGCAATTGGTCTTTTATAAATTCCACCATTTGTTGCGCCCACCTTAGCCAAAGAGTCCGCTTTCTCATAGCCCGGTATCGAGCAGTGAGAAGGGACCCACGCTAAGGTAATCTGATACGATTTTTCGGATAAAGCACTCAGATGTTCCCGTATTTTCCCCAGGAAATACGGAGAGTGCTTAACATCTTTCATCGATCGGAGAGCCTCAATGGAACTGAGACTGTCCGTAAAGATAAAATAATGGTCCGTGGGCATTTTTTCGATAATCCCTAGGGTGTACTGAATTGCAGCCAATTCTGCGACGTAAACAGAAGCAGGATTATCAAGCTTATGGGAGACGGTTAAATTGTTATTGAAAATACCGAAGCCAGTGGACCCATCAAGAAGTGATCCGTCAGTGTAGAACATATTGTCGCAGTTGATGTTTCGATATTTATTGGAAAAAATTTTGGGGATCTGCTGCACGCGTAAATGATCCGGGATTCCACGAGTTTCTACTATCATGGATGTATCGAAAAACACAGTAGAATCAGAAGTATTTGATATGTCGACACGATTTGGAATATTCGAAGAAGGGTTAATATTATGGGACATGTGATTGAAATACAATGTCATAAAACGGGTTTGAGAATTAAGTTCGATTAACCTTTCAAAATTTTCAATCACAGGACGGTTCAAGACCTCACATTTGATAAGAATGCGAGAAGACAGGCTCCAGAAGCGGTTTTTCAATGGTAGTACTCCAGCTAAGACCTCCAAACTCATCGTATGGGTCGACTGCATGCAACCTAAGGCGATACGCAAACAACGATATTGTATTCGCTCCAGTTTGATCAAATGTGTGTTTGCTGCGGAGCGGAAGCAGAAACACCCGTACTCAATGACAGACAATATCGTAGTTTGGTAAAGCCTTATAAGGTCTCCTGGGTGGGCTCCCCACCATTGTCCGGTTATTTTACGAAGAAAATTCACTCTTTGTTGACATTTTTTCATCAGATACCTAACGTGACAACCCCAGGTGCCTTTAGAGTCGAACCAGACACCAAGATATTTGTGTACCAAAACCCGAGAAATCGTTTTACCCATTAATTGTGTTTGAAGCTGAGCAGGTTCATGCTTCCTAGAAAAAACTACTATCTCAGTCTTCTCCGGAGAGAATTCGATACCTAGCTGTAGAGCCCAAGCAGACAGATTGTCCAAGGTATCTTGCAATGGTCCTTGCAAATCGGCAGCTTTGGCTCCTGTAACAGAGATTACACTGTCGTCTGCAAGTTGTCTTATCGTGCATGAATTTGCCAGACATTCGTCGATGTCATTTACATAAAAGTTGTAAAGAAGGGGGCTTAAACATGAGCCCTGGGGAATACCCATGTAGCTAATGCGAAAAGTTGCCAAATCGCCGTGCGTAAAATGCATGTGCTTTTCGGACAGCAAATTGTGCAAAAAACTGTTCAAAATTGGAGAAAATCCTTGTCGGTGAAGTTTACCCGAAAGAATGTCAATAGAAACGGAATCAAAAGCCCCCTTAATGTCCAAGAACGCAGACGCCATTTGTTCTTTGCGAGCATACGCCAGCTGAATATCTGTTGAAAGCAACGCAAAACAATCATTCGTCCCTTTGGCACGGCGGAAGCCAAATTGAGTATCTGATAGTAGACCATGTGACCCAATGGTCTAAACGACGGAGTATAATTTTTTCCATCAATTTCCGGATACAGGATAGCATTGCAATCGGCCTATAAGAGTTGTGATCAGAAGCTGGTTTCCCTGGTTTTTGGATGGCGATCACCTTCACTTGCCTCAAATCCTGCGGTACAATGTTTTGCTCCAGGAACTTATTGAACAAGTTCAACAAGCGCCTCTTGGCATTGCCGGGTAGATTCTTCAACAAGTTGAATTTGATTCTATCTAACCCAGGTGCGTTATTGTTACAGGACAGGAGGGCAACTGAAAATTCAGCCATCGTAAAAGGCGATTCTATCGCGTCGTGACCCGGAGACGTATCGCGAACAAAGTTTTGCGCAGGAACAGAGTCCGGACATACTTTCCTGGCAAAATCAAATATCCACCGACTTGAAGACTCCTCGCTTTCGTTGACCGTTACGCGATTCCGCATTCTTCGGGCTGTGTTCCAAAGAGTGCTCATCGATGTCTCCCTCGACGTCTCGTTCACGAACCGACGCCAATATCCGCGTTTCTTTGCTTTAGCCAGGCTTTTAAGCTTGGTATTAAGCTCCGAATACCGTATAGTCGTCGGGTATACCTCCCTTCTGGAAGGCCAAAAACGCGTCGGATCTTTGCGTGTAGACATCGGAGCACTCTTTGTCCCACCACGGAGTTGGAGGCCGCTCTTTGATCGCTACGCCGGGATATTTCTTCGTTTGGGCTTGCAACGCGGCGTCGAGGATTAAGCCCGCGAGGAGGTTGTATTCTTCAAGTGGTGGGTGATGTTGAATCGACTCGACCGCTTTTGAAATCATTTCCTCGTATAACTTCCAATCGACATTCCGTGTGAGGTCATACGGAATGTCAATTGGTCGCATGCGAATTGAACCGTTAGTAATTGAAATAAGAATAGGCAGATGGTCGCTACCGTGAGGATCAAGGATTACCTTCCATGTGCAATCCAACCGTAGCGACGTCGAACATAAGGATAGATCCAAAGCGCTTGGGCGCGCTGGAGGTTTCGGGATACGTGTCATTTCACCGTTGTTCAAAATAGTCATGTCGAAGTCATCGCAAAGGTTATAGATTAAAGAGGAGCGGTTATCATTGTAGGGGGAACCCAAAGCCACACCATGAGAGTTGAAGTCTCCCAAAATCAAACGTGGCGAGGGAAGAAGTTCTAATAAATCAAAGAGCAACCGTTGCCCAACCTGTGCTCTGGGAAGAATATATATTGAGGCAATACAAAGCTCTTTACCTTGTATTGTCATTTGACATGCGACAACTTCGATGCCGGGAATCGAGGGGAGGTTAATACGATAGAAAGAATAGCACTTTTTAATCCCTAAAAGTTCTCCTCCATATGGGGTGTCTCGATCAAGGCGAATAATATTAAAATCATGGAAGTTGAGATCAATATTTGAAGTAAGCCAAGTTTCACAAAGGGAAAATGCATCGCATTTGTTTCTATTTATTAAAACTTTAAATGAATCCATTTTTGGTAAAATACTTCTACAATTCCACTGTAAGACAGAGATAGAATCCTTCGTATACGCAGATGAATTAGGCATCGAAGGATACAATCGCTGCAAGGAGGGGCCATTGGGCAGTCAACTGCTTCAAAAATGATCTAACTGTTGGGAGGAATGCTGTAAGAAAAATTTTAATTGGATCGGGTACATTGAAAGTTTCAAAAATCCAGTCCACAATGTCAGAAAATTTCACTAATCCAGAGTTTGTTTCATCAACTGGGAGTGCAAAAGGAACAACTGGGGTTTTAGATGTTCCTGGCAGTGCTGGGAACTCCTTCTGGGACTTTAAATTTGCAAGCCCAGGAGGAGTTTGCTTCGGTTTTTCCGCAGCACTGTTTGGTTTGTTTGTAACTTTCATTTCACTTTGGGAAATCTTAGGACCTTTTCGGGGAAGTTTAGGAGAGGAAATATTTTTCCTCTTTCTAGACGCCCCAGGATTGGCATAAGTTGTTCCCGCTGGTGAATCGTCAGAATCGGTTTCATCAGAGGACAACAGATCAGAGGGGTTCGATGTTATGGTAGAAGTGGTCACGGTCTTCTTCAGCATCTCAGCGTAAGATCGCTTTGAACGCTCCTTAAGTGACCGCTTGATTTTATCTCTGCGCTGCATGTACACCGGGCATGTGGAGAGCTCATGCTGATTTTCCCCGCAGTGAATACTTTTTTCAGCATTCACACTGCAAGAATCGTCCGCATGAGTTTCTCCACACTTGCTACATCGTGCCTTATTGCAGCAGTAGGCGGCTGTGTTGCCTAGCTGCTTGCAATTGGTGCAATTCATAACACGGGGTACATACAATCGCACAGGCAGACGAACCCGATCGATCGAGACGTGGCTAGGGAGAGCAGATCCGGCAAACGTAACACGAAACGAGTCTGAGGAGTGTACACTTTTGTGCCGTTGACAAGAGACACAGACCGCAATTGCTTGCAATCTATGATCTTTACTTTTACGTCGTGACACAAAGCATTTTTGAAGCAGCCAAAACCGCTTGCCAAGATACACTCGACCGACAGACTCGAATCGGTTATGACACCGTCGATCTCCACGTCTCGTGCGGGTATATAAACGCGATACTCGCGTGTGAAAAGCTCGGAGCGAGCAATAGCGTTGGCCTGTTCCAGGTCGCTGACCACGACACGGAGCTTGTTGGGTCTGACCTTGGAGATTTCGGTCACTGCCTTGTACCCCTTCGTCAGGTCTTTCGAAATCTGCAGGATGTTTAACGGTTTCGATTTCGGTCCTGCTTTTGGCCGAAAGAAAACAGTAAAGTTGCCCTGAGATCCGTCCGGGTGAAGCCTGGGGCGAGGGGGGACTGGAGAATTAAAAGAGGAAGGGTTGGCAGGAGAGACAGGGTCGGATGGGTTCGGGGATGGTGGCACGGGAGGCGAGGGATCTACATCCATCGCGCTAAATCTAGCGCACTAGCGCCGACAGAACACGTACCTCTTTACTTCTCCTTTCAGCAGGATTGGTTGTCCGAACGGTCGAAGCTGCAGCCGTTACAGCCAGCAGCACCAATACAGCAGAGGATAAACCAAATATTTTTATTCCAAATTTAATCTTGTTAAACTAAAATTATATTAATTATAAATGAGTTGAATATGAAAATTTAAAAAAACATTTACCCTGAACGAATCAAAACAAAATCAGAAGTACATTCCAAGTCCATTCCAAACTAATCTACTTCCATTTCAATTCAAACCTAATCCCAATCCCATCTATATCCAAACCAAATAAAATCTCGATTAGTTTGCTCCAATAAAATCCATTACAATCAAATCAATATTTTTTGCACTGATGTGACTATGTTTAGGAATTTTCAAATATCAGAAAATAGTTGTATTAGGTGTACATTAGGTGCTCACTGTTTTTTTTTTTTTTTTTTTTTTTTAAAAATAGGCTAGTTATAAATCATTCTAAGTATTGCCCATTGCTAGCTACAACTTTGTCCCATTTCTCTAGTAAAGCTCGAATACCGTTACAATTTACGAGTTCGTCTTCTGAGACTATCCACCAACCGGACCAACAGAACTGCTAATCAGCGAAACCAAGTGCCATCAAACGAAAAACCTAAATTAATCCACCTAGCGGTCAGACCCAGCCTTTCTCATTCAATCTTATTATTTGTAAAACTAGATTTACATGAACGCTTTAATCCAATATATGTGTATTCACTTTTTGGGTTGTAAAATAATGATGATGTAATAGAAGTATAAAATATGAAATTTGACGTAATGTAAATGCTCAAGAAACAGCGAAATAAAAGAAATGACTTTTAATTTCGAACAATACAATCACGAGCAATACCGGGAACATTCAATTGGTACGATACCACATTTAAATTATATTGTGGCCACATATACTGATCAAAGCAGGTATAGTTTTGAACAGCCTTTGAATTTCTTTTCTTTCCATAACTTTTGAACCACATATCAAATTGTTATGAAGTTTGTTATTTGTATGTTTGAGAGATGACTCGTTCGTATGACACTACTTATGTTCAAATAAGTCGTGTAATCTTTGAGATAATAGAATTTCGTTGTTTCGGTTGTGTACTTTCTGAGATAATGAAGTTTCGTGATTTTCACAATTCGGCATATTACAGACGAAGTTACAGTTCGATTACAGTAAAATTTAATAGGGTGTTATGAGTCAGCTAGACCATTCATTTGACACTAATTTCGTGAAAATCGGTTCAGCCATCTCTGAGAAAAGTGAGTGAGTTTATGTATTCTTCGGAATATGTTTCTTTTCATAGCTAGATTTCACATTTTTAAACATAACAGGCAAAGTCATATTCCGATTGCAAAAAAAAATTAAGAGGGTCTTATGGGGTAACTAGACCTTTTATATGCCACTGATTTTGTGGAAATAGGTCCAGCTATCTCAGAGAAACATGAGTGAAATTAAACAGTATTCAGAAGACGTTACTTTTCATAACTTTTGAACCACATGTTCAATCTTGATAAAATTAAAAAAAAAATATAAATGATAAAATTTTTAAGATAGCCCGTTCATTTGATACCAATTTTATTGAAATCGGTTGTATGGTTTCTGAGATATTGATGTTTTTTCGTGATTTTAACATTTTTAAACACAACCTCTAAAATAAAAGTCCAATTACAATGAAATTTCATAGGGTCTTAGGGAAACTAGAACTTTCATTTGCATATAATTTCATTAAAATCGGTCCAGCCATCTCTGAGAAAAGTGAGAGAAAATAAAAATCTGCACATAGACACACTCACACACACACACACACACACACACACATACATACATACATACAGAACTGAGTCGAGTGATATATGCCATTCGGCCCTTTGGAGCACTTCCATATCTTCGGTTTTGCAAGTGATTGCTATACCTTTCTAGGAGAAAAGCAAAAAGTTAAAATAGTATTAATTGGGAGTAAAATATTCGTGCTGAAGAAATAGCGAAATAAAATAAATGACTTTGAATTTCGTACACTTCAATCACGAGCAATACCGGGAACTTACGAATAGCACAATACCAAACTTAAATTTGGTTGAGGCCATATGTTTTGATCAAAGCAGTTACAGTTTTAAATCGTTTTTGAATTTCGTTTCTTTTCATAACTTTTGAACCACATATCAAATTGCTATGAAATTTCTTACTTGTAGGTTTGAGAGACAACCCGTTCAAATGACACTAGATATGTTCAAATAAGTCGTGTGATCTTTGAGATAATAGACGCTCGTTGTTTTTATAATTTAATACAGTACAGATACAGTTGGAATAAAAATACAATTATAGTCAAATAAAATGGGAACCTATAGGAAAGCCAAACTTTTCATTTGACACTAAGTTTGTTGAATTTAGTCCAGCCATTTTTGGGAAAACGAGTGAATTTGAAAAGTCACCGGAACATGTTTCTTTTCACAATTTTTGAACCACGTGTTTAATCACTATAAAATTCATCAATTAACCTATAACTAGCCATTTTCATTTGATACCAATATTGTTCAAATTGGTTGTGTACTTTCTGAGATAATGAAGTTTCGTGATTTTCATATTTTGATTCATTACATACAAAGTAACAGACCGATTACATTGAAACTCAGTAGGTGTTATAAGGCAGCTAGATATTTCATTCGACACTGATTTCGTGGAAATCGGTTCAGCCATCTCTGATAAAGTTTAAGTAGTCTTCGGAATATGTTTCTTTTCAAAGCTGGATTTCACATTTTTAAACATAACAGGCAAAGTAATAATCGGATTGCAAAAAAAATCAATAAGGTCTTATGGGGTAATTAGACCTTTCAAATGACACTGATTTTGTGGAAATCGGTTCAGCCATCTCTGAGAAACATGAGTGAGATTAAACACTCTCCAGAACACGTTTCTTTGAATAACTTCTGAACCACACGTTCAATCTTCATGAAACTCAAAAGTTAAGGGTTTTTTTAATTAGCTCGTTCATTCAAAATCAATTTTGGTAAAATCGGTTGAGTAGTTTCTGAGATAATGCTATTTCGTGATTTTCACATTTTTAAACATAACCTCTAAACTAAAAATCCGATTGCAATGAAATTCAATAGGGTTTTATGGAGCAACTAGACCTTTCATTTGCAATTAATTTCATGAAGATCGGTCCAGCCATCTCTGAGAAAATCGAGTGAGATTGGGAGAGCGTTACATACACACACACATACACTTACACATACACACACACATACAGAAAATGCTCAGCTCGTCAAACTAAGTTGATTGATATACGAGATTAAACCCTTTGGAGCACTTTTATACCTTTGGTTATTCCAGTGATTGCTATACCTTTCTAGGAGAAAGGCAAAAAAGATTAAGAAAAAAAAGATGCAATCGTAAACACGGCAGTCATTTTTTGAGAAACAACTAACTTTTCCACTCTTGCTCAGATCTTCAGAAAAAATTGGAAAAATATTCTTTTTTTTTTCGATTTTTTGAAAACTTAAAAGGTATATAACCCCTTGAGAGCAGGCTTTGTTTTGCTCATCTTCATCTTAAAGAGAAAACAGTTTTCTTCTCTCTCAAAAAGTGTGAGCTTACATTCAATGTGCATCACACCATCTGCTGTAGAGAGAGCGCAGAGTAATAGTGTCTCTGACGAAAAAACGCTCCTATCTTGACAGAGCAAAAACCCAGTGAATTTTTGTAAATTGCTCATCCGCGCACGCGAAAAAAGTGAAATAAAATGTTCGGCGATCAACTGAGCATTGCGTTACCGTTCTCATCGCTCTGGGCAGGCCCGTAGCTACCAGGGGGGGCTAGGGGGGGGCTTAGCCCCCCCCCACGCGTTTTCATTGCCCCACCACGCAATTTTCTCATATATTTGATTGATACTAGGTAAAAAAACAAATGAAAAATCTGAAATATGACCAATAAGCATTATTGAATAGTCTCCAGTAGTAGTTCATCAAATCTCAAAAAAAAAACAAGTTTAAATCCGTACAATCAAAACGGTCGAACTCATATGACAAAAAGGTTAACTTACTCAATCTTTTGGTGAGCCCGCTTGATTCGCGGCGAAGTTAAAACTGACGATCCGCATACTTCCGTTTCGGATGTCCGAACCAGCGTCTGGGAGTGAAATGTTAGTTTTTTAAAATGAGTCATTTTAATGAGAGAACCAATCACAGTTTTATATGTTTGATTATATAAGAACAATGCAAAACAAGTTTTGCTGCAAAACTTGACCAGTTTTTCCAGAAGTTTTTATTGTTCACTTTTTGATTTCTTGGATTGAAAAAATCGTGGGCAAAAAATGACACGCAAGACTAGTTTTTTAAATATTCAATATTCAGACAGTATCTAAATTTCCTGCAGTGTGCTTCTTGTGATTCATGTTTATGTTCAGTTCAATTTATTTTGGCCTAACCCAGTCCGTTACCTAGCCCGGACAACTATGTTACAGTTCGGTTCAAAATAAAACCGGACATAAACATTGATCAAACAATGCGAATCGTCAAATTTAGAATTTAGGCTAACGGTTGAATCGCTCCATTCTTTCATCGCGAATAGAATCTCTCAGTATCGTCGATTTTGAGTAAGGCGACCCTCGAAGATGGGTTTCTAACGCTGTAATTCCTTCAATGCATTTATTGTTTCAGATTATAACTTTTTAGAACTCTCTTCTGTTTTTAGTTTTTCGAACGTTTTTTTTTTTTTTTATTTTTTTTTAAAAGGGGGGATTTGTTAGTAGCTTAAGTATTTATGATAAATATTAGTAAATAATGAGTATGTGTGTCCAATCACAAATGGTGACTTCTCAACACTGTTAGAAATTTGTAATTTTAATTGTTAGGATTTGTTTGCTTTCGCAATTAGGACTTATCATTCGTAGGGATTTAAACCTACTTGTCAGAAAAGGGGAAGTAAACTTACAACTAACTTAATTGATAACTTATTGGCTATAAAGAGAGCTTATCGTAGCAATTGAGGATTGCAACGATTTTTGTCGAAAATTGTTAATAATTTTATTTGACATAGCTTCTAATGGTTCAACATCAGTAAGTCTATGTAATTCGAGTGTACCAAACCAAGGAGGACGCTTCAAAATCATTTTCAGAATTTTATTCTGAATCCTTTGGAGCGTTTTCTTCCTTGTTGAACAGCAACTTGACCAGATCGGTACAGCATAAAGCATTGCTGGTCTAAAAATTTGTTTGTAAATCAAAAGTTTGTTCTTTAAACAAAGTTTAGAATTCCTGTTAATAAGAGGATATAAACATCTCGTATATTTGATGCACTTGGCTTGTATACTCTCAATGTGCTCTTTGAAAATAAGTTTTTTATCATAAATTAGTCCCAAGTACTTAACCTTGTCGGACCAACTTAAAATAACCCCATTCATCTTGACAACGTGATTATTGTTTGGCTTGAGGAAAGAAGCCCTAGGCTTATGCGGAAAAATTATCATTTGAGTTTTAGAAGCATTGGGAGAGATTTTCCACTTTTGCAAGTAGGAAGAAAAAATATCTAAACTTTTCTGCAATCGACTGCATATGACACGAAGACTTTTTCCTTTTACGGAAATGCTTGTGTCATCGCAGAACAATGACTTTGTGCATCCTGGAGGCAAATCAGGAAGATCTGAAGTGAATATGTTGTACAGGACTGGACCCAAGACTGAACCTTGAGGTACACCTGCTCTGACAGGAAATCTATCAGATTTTGAATTCTGATAGACAACCTGCAGAGTTCGATCAGTAAGATAATTTTTTAAAATTTTGATTAGGAAAATTGGAAAATTAAAAGTTTGCAATTTCGCAATCAAACCTTTATGCCAAACACTGTCGAATGCTTTTTCTATGTCTAAAAGAGCAGCTCCAGTGGAATAACCTTCAGATTTGTTAGCTCGTATCATATTAGTAACTCTGAGCAATTGATGAGTTGTGGAATGCCCATGGCGAAATCCAAACTGTTCATTTGCAAAAATTGAATTTTCGTTGATGTGTGACATCATTCTGTTAAGGATAATTCTCTCAAACAGTTTACTTATTGAAGAAAGCAGACTGATTGGTCGATAACTTGAGACTTCAGCTGGGTTCTTATCCGGTTTTAAAATGGGAGTAATTTTTGCATTTTTCCATAATTTGGGAAAATATGCAATTTTGAAGCAGCAATTGAAAATTTTCACTAAAAATTCCATTGTGCTCTCAGGGAGATGTTTGATAAGTATATTAAAGATTCCATCGTCACCAGGTGCTTTCATATTTTTGAAATTTTTAATAATTGATTTAATCTCATTCAAGTTAGTTTCAATTATTTCTGCAGGTAAAAAATTCTGGGAAGAAATTAAATCAAATTGACGTGTGACTTCATTTTCAATTGGACTCACAAAATTCAAATTTGAGTTATGAACACTCTCAAACTGTTGAGCAAGTCTTTGAGCCTTTTGTTCATTGGATACAAGAAAACGTTCACCATCTTTTAAAACTGGAATAGGCTTTGAAGGTTTCTTAAGAATCTTCGACAGCTTCCAAAATGGTTTTGAATATGGTTTCAATTTTTCAACTTTAGTCTCAAAATTTTGATTTCTCAGAAGAGTAAATCTATGTTTAATCTCTTTCTGTAAATCTTTATAAATAGTTTTAAAAACAGGGTCACGAGAACGTTGATATTGACGTCTGCGGACATTTTTCAAACGAATTAGAAGTTGAAGATTTTCGTCAATTATTGGTGAATCAAATTTCACTTGAGCCTTTGGAACAGAATAATTCCTGGCATCAACAATTGCACATTTTAATGCGTCCAAAGCGGAATCAATATTCACTTCGTTTTGCAAATCAAGCTCATTATTGAAATTTCTCTCAATATGAGTTTTGTATCTTTCCCAATTAGCCTTGTTATAATTAAAAACAGAGCTCATAGGGTTTAAAACTGATTCATGTGATAAAGAAAAAGTTATTGGAAGATGATCAGAATCAAAGTCAGCGTGTGTGATCAAATCACTACATACATGACTTTGATCTGTAAGCACCAAATCAATTGTTGAAGGGTTTCTTACAGAAGAAAAGCATGTAGGACTATTCGGAGACAAAATAGAATAGTATCCTGAAGAACAATCGTTGAATAAAATTTTGCCATTGGAATTACTTTGAGAATTATTCCATGAACGATGTTTAGCGTTAAAATCTCCGATTATGAAAAATTTCGAACGATTTCTGGTGAGTTTTTGTAAATCACCTTTAAAATAATTTTTGAGCTCGCGTGTGCATTGAAATGGTAAATATGCTGCGGCAATAAATAAAATCCCAAGTTCAGTTTGAACTTCAATTCCCAAAGTTTCAATAACTTTCGTCTCAAGATGGGGAAGAGCACGATGTTTGATTCGGCGATGAATAACAATTGCAACTCCACCGCCAGAACCCTGAATCCTATCATATCTATGAACCACGTAATTGGGATCATATTTTAATTTTATGTTAGGTTTCAAAAATGTTTCAGTAATAATTGCAATATGCACATTATTTACTGTTAAAAAATTAAAAAGCTCATTCTCATTGGCCTTCAATGAGCGAGCATTCCAATTTAATATTTTAATTGCTTTATTTAAAATCATTGCTAAATTTTAAATTAGAAACAATTTTAATAGTAAAATTTGTGCCTATTTGAATGGCTTCAAACATTGATTTTGCCTGCAACATGGCGTTCATAAGATCGAACATTGCCTGTTGCAAAAAAGAAAGTTTACCTGCCGTAATAGGCCCCAGGCAGTCGACATTAGAAAAAATTTTTTCGGCAGCAAAATTAGCTGGAGTAATAGGTGTACAATTATTTTCTAGCGTGTTTTGCTTACCCATATTAATGGTCATTTTCGAACTACCAACACTAGGCGGTATAATGTTCGAACTACCTGTAACCTGTGCATAAGTTAAACGGGTATGCAAAGGAGTAGGTAAACTATGCGTCACTGGTACGCTTGGAGAATTTTGTTTTGAAGTTGGTTTTAATTGAGAAATTGAATTTTGTTTACCTTGCCTTGCCTTAACAATTGCTAAACGGACTGGGCATTGATAAAAATTTGACATATGGTTGCCGTTACAATTCGCACAGCGAAAATTTTTACTCTCTTTCACAGGACATGTGTCCTTTTTGTGAGAAGAGTCTCCACAATTAAGACATTTTTGGTCCATGTTACAGAATTTGGAACCATGGCCATAACGTTGGCAAGTACGGCATTGGGTGATATGCTTTTCACCTCCGCCATACTTCCTATAAATTTCCCACTTTACACGCACATTATACAAAGCATGTGCTTTTTCAAAAAATTTTAAGTTGTTAACCTCATTGCGGTTAAAATGAATTAAATAATTAACAAGGGAAATTCCAGTTCTCTGACTGTTTTCGCCTCGTGATTTTTGTTTCATTAGAATTACTTGGGTAGGGGCTATGCCAAGTAATTCTGTTAAAGTAAGTTTGATCTCATCAACGGTTTGATCGTTGGTGAGACCTTTCAAGACAACCTTGAACGGCTTGGCGTTCTTGGTGTCATATGTAAAAAATTTGTACATCTTGTCAGTTAAATACTGAACAAGACGATCACGACCCTTAACTGAGTCGGCTAATAAGCGACATTCACCTCTACGGCCAATTTGATAGGTAACTTTAACGTCAGAAACAAACGTTGAAAGTTCCTTTTTGAATATATTAAATTCAGAAGAAATAGTTACCACGATAGGTGGAACTTTCTCCTTTTTTAAAGATTTTATATTTTGTATAGTTTCATTATTAATAACTTCCATTTCACCAGCTTCTTGCTCAGGCAAAATATCAAAAGGATTGTCACTACAGACACTCGATGTGTCAGAAAGAGATGCCTCTCTTTTCCTCCCCGCAGCGATGCGAGGTTTCTTTTTCCGTCCAGCCATTTCAGGTGATACGAAAAAAGTTAAAACAAATGTTAAATTCAAAAGTAGGTAGTCTTGAGAAAGACTGATGGGAAATAACTTTCAGGTAATCTTTAAAAGACACACTGACAAAACACAAACTTTGAAGCTATAGGCAGTCAAAGACCAGTCCACAAGCGACCGAAAAAACGTCTGATCTGTAGGACAGTTCAAGACGCACTGCAGTTTTTCGAACGTTGTGTGGCTCTAATAAGTGTCATAGAATCGTTGTATTCCATCACTCGTCCTTGCATTGCTTCTCTTGCTGGTTTGATCATTTGGTCAATGAATATTGAATTGGTCGAATAGATTTTCGGAAATAAGAAAATTCTTACGGGACACCACTAACGCTTCTTTGAAAATATATCGACATCGGAGGAAAACTGCAAAACTTATAAAAATTTTAATTTGTGAGTAACTGGGTACTCCCTTGGACACGTAAAGGTACTTTTTTGTCGAGCACCGTTATGGTTTTAAACGGCTTTCCCTCCAAAAAACGTTTAATTAAAAAAATTCTCTGCCCCCCCCCCACGCAACACGGAGTACCTACGGCTCTGGCTCTGGGGTACGGCAAAAACAGTATAAAATCTAACTTTCCTCAGAATACCATGACCATGGGTGCGGTGAGTTGTGAATCTTCCTATAATATCAAATTCGAAAACGGTTAGGATTTGGCTTTATAGACTGTTCCGAAAATTATAAATACATCTTCTTTCTTGAATAAAACAAAAAGTACAGAATTTTTCGGGTCATTTTATTCTGAAATATAGATAATAAGTGTTTTCTTTCCAGTTTCAATTCAAGTTGGGATTATTTTTCGTAGGATACACGAGTTCTCTAACTTTTCTCCTAACACTACTCATAAGCTTTTGCACAGTGTACACAACAAAAATGGTCGGAGAACATTTTGACCACTTTAAGCCAATCTTTTTTAAATGTTTCAACATTGTCCGCTGGTTTGACTTATTTCCTCAGCTTTGCCTTGGTCAAAGCCCAAAAAGTTTCAATAGGGCGAATTTCAGGGCAGTTTGGAGGATTCATCTCCTTTGGGACACATGTGACATTATTTGTTTTATACAACCCTAGTGCATCCTTAGAGTAATGGCAGGAAACAAGATCGGGCCAAAAGATTGGAGGATTGTTATGCTGCTTAACCATGGGTAACAACCTTTTCTGCAAACACTCTTTCACGTAACTTTTACCATTCATTGTGTCATTCGTAATGAATGGACGAGATATTTTCCCACATTCACGAATGGCCTGCCAAACCATTACCTTCTTGCGGAATTTTTCGGTGTAAATGGCTTTTACTGGTCCAGCGTCATGCTTTCCCTTCGGTGATGTATAAAATTGCGGTCCTTGCAGAGTCTTATAGTCCAGTTTTATGTAGGTTTCGTCATCCATGATAACACACCCCATTTTTTGGTCAGAAGTTTGTCATAAAGCTTCCGAGCTCTCGGTTTCACAGATTCAGCTTGTTTTGGATTTCGTTTTGGCTGCTTCTGCTTCCGACGGGTCTGCAGACCCATACTTCCCTTGGCACGCATAACGTTACTCGCCGAGGTTCCAAGCTTTCTCGCCACATTTCGTACTGATACTGAAGGATGCCGCTTGTAGTATTCCTTAACCTTTTTGTCCATTGTGTGATCAAGAGGCCCGGGTTTTCTACCACGTCTTGGGGCATCAGTAAATGTTCACTCTTCACAATACTTCCGCAATGCAGTTTGAACTGCTCCGACACTTATACCCTCTTCTCTGGCTAATTTTCTTATAGAAAGACCACTCACGGTGCCCCATTTGTGCACAATTCGCTTTCTTTGCTCGGGAGAAAGGCCACGCATTTTCAAAATTTCGCACTAAATGTTAGAAAAAATGACAGCATCTGTTTCTTTTGGATGTAAACAACAGGACGCAGCCAACGTTTGGTTGAATACTGCACGTTATTTGAAATGACGGTTGATCGTAAGTGTATTTATAATTATCGGAACGGTCTATAATGTGAACCTAAATGTTTTGATATTTGGCCAACTTCTCTTCTAGTAAAGGAGAAGGTAACGAAAACTACTCCCTCTTATACTGAGAGAGCAAACAAATTTTTACCCCTAGCACCCCAGTAAGAATTGTCGGGCCGATGTCGGACCAATTCGCGTCCGATTCTCCGATAGATCGGTCCAACAACGGGTCGACATTTCGCTCAACATCGGTCCGATATCGTGCTCAAATGCAACAAAAATGTCGGACCAGGGTTCATTCGCTCCTAGGGGTTCATTCGTCTTCGTGCGTCGCGGGCGAGAGGGAAGTTTAGTTGTGTTTGTTTTGAAGCAAGTCCGGTGCGGCTGGCATGCGGACTTGGTCAAAACAAACACAACCAAACTTCTCCTGCCGCAAAGAGATCACGATGGCGGGGTGTGCGATTCAATCTTCATTGTATGCGACGCAGCAACGGCGGTGTGCAGGTTGCTTTGTTTTGATTATTTTGATAGCGCGGTTTTGGATTAGAGCGCTTCATTTATTTTAGGATGGTGCATGATTAATTATATTTATCCACTATATAAAAATGGATTTACGTAACGCAGATTTTATTAATATTATTCCCGCCGTTACTGAGGTGCACAATAAGCACCATCATTTTAAATCAAGAAAGTAAGCGGTGACATGTGCGTTTTATTGCAATAAAATATTTGTAGAGTTCGGAACAATATATTTGTGAAACATTTAGGGTTTCTTAATAATAAAAATTGTGATATCATTCACATAACGTAAAACGTGGTGGCAGGGCTGTGCGATTCAAACCTCATTGTGTGCGATGCAACTACGGCGATGTGCAGGTTGCTTAATTTTGATTATTTTGATAGCGCAGTGTTGGATTAGAGCGCTTAATTTATTTTAGGATGGTGCATGATTAATTATTTTATTCCACTATATAAAAATGGATTTACGTAACGCAGATTTTATTGATGTTATTTCCGCCGTTACCGAGGTGCACAATAAGCACCATCATTTTAAATCGTTTAAAATCAAGAAAGTAAGCGGTGACATGTACGTTTTATTGCAAGAAAATATTCGTTGAGTTCAAAACAATATATTTGTGAAACATTTAGGACTTCTAAATTATAAAAATTGTGATATCAGTCGCATAATGTAAAACGTGGTGGCGGGGCTGTGCAATTTATACCTAGTGGTATGCGACACAGCAGCGGCGGTGTACAGATTGCTTTGTTTTGATTATTTTTATAGCGCAGTATTGAATTAGAGGGCTTCATTCATACGATGCTTCATGATTAATCTACTATATTAAAATGGAATTACGTAATGCAGATCTTATTGATATCATTCCCGCCATTTTTGAGGTGCAATGGTAATGGTAATTATTTTAAATCGTTCTAAGTCATAAAAGTAAGCTGTGACGTGTACGTTCTATTGCAAGAAAATATTCGTAGAGTTCGAAACAATATATTTGTAAAACATTTAGGGTTTCTCAATAATAAAAATTGTTTTATTATTCACATAACGTAAAACGTGGTGACGGGGCTATGCGATTCAAACCTCGTTATGTGCGATGCAGCAACGGCGATGTAGCTTTGTTTGTTTTGATTATACAGGTTGCTTTGTTTTGATTATTTTGATAGCGCAATATTGGATTAGAGCGCTTCATTTATAGGATGGTGCATGATTAATTATTTTTATCCACTATATAAAAATGGATTTACGTAACGCAGATTTTATTGATATTATTCCCGCCGTTACTGAGGTGCACAATAAGCACCATCATTTTAAATTGTTTCAAATCAAAAAAAGTAAGCTGTTACATGTACGTTTTGTTACAAGAAAATATTCGTAGAGTTTGAAGAATATATTTGTGAAACATGTAGGGTTTCTTAAGAATGAAAACTGTGATATCATTCACATAATGTAAAACGTGGCGGCGGGGCTGTGCGAATTATACCGACTGGGGTGCGACGCAACAACGACGATGTGCAGGTTGCTTTGTTTTGATTATTTTGATAGCGCAGTATTGGATTAGAGCACTTCATTTATAGGATGGCGCATGATTAATTATTTTTATCTACTATATAAAAATGAAATTTCGTAACGCCGAGCTTATTGATACTATTCCCGCCGTTTCTAAGGTACACAATAAGCACCATGATTTTAAATCGTCCTTATCAGGAAAGTAAGCAGTGGCATGTATGTTTTATCGCAAGGAAATATTGGTAGAGGTCGAGGCAATATATTTGTGAAACAGTTACGGTTTTGTGATAATAAAAATTGTGATTTTTTTTCTTCATCTAAATGATAAAAATTGTGATATCATTCACATAACATTAAACATGAATAAAACCTGACTTTTTTTCGTTCAACCTTCAACGTTCACCATATAATTCGAAATTCAAAGCGAAGGCATGTGGTTGATATTCAGAGGAGGCATTCGAGGAGAAATTATAGGTATTTGATTACTAAAGATATAATTCACAAGACTTCGAAAAACATGAAAAACCGTGACTTTTCATGCTTGATTTACCTCTAAATCAAAGTCTGAAGCGATGATTTGTGTTTTTTTTTTTCTATAATAAAATGTTTGTTATTGTTTCGGATAGACATGTGTGGGAAAGTTATGGTTTTTTTTTTTACTAAAAACTGAGTTTATAATGCAAAATCATGTCTTTTTATGCTCCATTTTTTCTTTAAATCGTAGTTCTTTTTTTTCTACATTAAAATGTTCGGAAAAATATTTGAGGAGAAATATGTTTCACGCATATTTCAAGCAGTTTTGTGAATAATGACTTTTAATGCTCAAACTTCATCTAAATCAACATTAAAAGCGATGATATGTTTTTTTTTTCCAAAAAAAATGTTTGATGATGTTTAGAAGAGACATTTGAGGAGAAACAACAGGTACCTGATAACTAAAAATTGAGATATTATTCACCACATAAAACATTCATAATGATGATATTTATTGCGTGATTCGCCTCTAACTCGAATTTCAAAGCAATGACATAAAGTGATTTCTTACATTGAAATGTTCGGTAATGCTTAGCAATGAAATTTAAGGATATATGACAAATGAAGAAAATATGGAAATATATTGCAAATAACTCAATCTGATAAATAAAAATGAGATATTATTCATAAAATTACGAAGACATGTAAAATCATGAAAGTTAGTAGCCCAAAAATTGATAAATTTTAATCACATTAAATCGTTGATTCAAATGTGCACGCGAAGTGATGGTTTTGAATATCCATATTCTAAGCACCGATCTTATTTTTCCGCGTTTCGAACTTATGCGGTTTTTTACGCTAAACGGTGCACTAGATGCGACATTATGCGCACTGTGCATAAGCTAAAAAAATCTAATGTCGCACGCAAAACATTTTTTTTTAATTTTCTGCTGGAACGGTATAACATATGACAAATATATGTGTGCCGCCAATCTCAGACACGAAGCTATTTTCATCAAATACGTAACTACAAACATTGTAACAATCGTGATTTATCTTGCAGATTGTTAGACCTAAACTTAAAAATAAAAAAAAACAACCCTAAATGGTCATCTTATATCAGCTCCAGCTGCCATATTTAATTTTGTGATGGTAATTTCCGGTTTTTGGCGAACAGCCCAAGGTAGTCAAATACCATCCAATTTTAGTGTTTTCAGAAACAGGATGATGCCCAGAGGCCAGAAATTATTCACAACAGCCCAATAGATTTTGTATTTAAAATGACGATTGGAGTATCAGAGGTGAAACGTAATATTTCTGAAGTGAAGTGCGGCAGAGAAATATAAAAAAAAAATGATTCGTATAACCGTTATGTGCTTGACGGAGTACCCGGGTACCTTTTAAAGTTTCATAAAACGGAATTTCATAGTTCACTGCAATCAAAGCTCATTGAAAGGGAACTTTTGATAACATTAATTTTTATGTAATAACAATATGCCTAACGGGGTACCCGCGTACCCAAAGATTGAAATTCTTGTAACATTGACAATTATCTTCCGATTTCGACACTTTTAGCATCAAAAGATTCAGTTACTTCTCTGCATTGAAATCAGATTCAGCGGTGCCTCGAAAGAATTTTCTCATTGCCGAAAATCTGGGTTTTCGGAGATATGTTGCAAAACTGAAGAATTTCATGAATTTTCGAGCAGAATCTTATAAAACTACTTCCATAGGCCATTTTTATGGTGTTATAGTGATATTCCTTCGAAATGGCCCTTACGGAACAGATTCCACCGGGGCTTCTAGTGGACATACAAAACAATTGGATAACACAATGTCACATACTATCCATTATGAATATTTTCAAAACCGGTATTATATCTAGAGACTGTCAAACGAACCCCGACGACATTTTGCATTCCAAAATGACCACTTCCGCTATCTGGAAGAGAAACAAATTGACCGAATACGATCGAATACGATCGAATATAGATAATTCCGAAATCGGGATGGTGCCTATAGACCGGAAATCAACTCCAGACGCAATTTAGAAAACCGAGATGGTGACTTCCGGTTTCTGGAAAACAGCCATAATTGACTAAATAGCACCCTATATGAGTACTTTCGGAATCTAAATGATGTCCGGAGACCTGAAAACGACCTCAGCGGCCATTTAGAGTATCAAAATGGCGACCTCCGGTTTCTGTAAAAGATTAAAGAATGGCCGAATGCCAGCCAAGATGGGTATATCCGGAACGTGAGACACCAATTGTAATTATTCCAATAATATTATCAAATATTCATAAAAATCCTCACTTTCAAAACATATTACCGAAAAAGAAACGGATTTCCGAGAATGAGAATTTCTTTTCGGAGCACCGCTGACACTGATTCCAATGGAGATGGTAGAGTTGCTGAATCTTTGAGTACTAAAACTATTGAAATCAGATGAAAATTGTGAAAGTTACAAGAGTTTCAATTTATGGATACCCGGGTACCCGCCGGGCATTTAAGGGTGTTTTTTGTCGAGCACATAACGGTTAATTTCAAATCTATCCCGAGCATCGCCGGAAGGGTTCAACTAGTAAATAATATCGAATCAATTATTATATTTAATAAAAAGTGTGTATCAATATTACAACGTCGCAGGTGTTTGAGTTCATGAATAATTAGACTTGTGTAGGTCATTCGCATTTCCAGGTGCGACAGCCGAAGTGATGACGTGCCTCTAATTTTTAATACAGCGCTATTTCGATCTTGTTCACACCAAACCGCCGTGTAATGTCCGGGACAGTGTCATGTTGTCGCCATGCGAATGAAAAATATCGTTGCCGACGATATTTTTTGCTTCCCGGAGAGTGCACGGCAGCAACTTGCGAAGTTTTTACTAGGGTAATCGCTCTTATATTAATCTCATCACGCCTTTCTGATCAATTTATCGTCAAATTTTACCATATTTTCAACGTAAAACTTTCAACCACTTGACAAAATCGAGAAGCAAATAGATTTACTTTCAAAATTTGCAGAAATTTGACGGGAAATTTAACAAATGAGAGAAATGAGATTAATATAGGTGCACCTAGGTGCTCAGATGAATAATGGAACGATTACCCTATGTGGCAGTGAAATATTTTCGTTCTTTTATTGCATTTGCACCACGGCTTGGACACTGCCCGGAAGCAGTGGGAATAGCGCTTAATTCGCATATAACTTTATATATACAACCCAGAAGTGGACAGGTATGACAAGAGTGGCGCAGAGTCTGAAGCAAGAACAACCAAACGAACCGGTAAACGCTGAACCAAACGAGCAAAATAAATAAACTTTACTACTACGCTAGACTTGTCGGAAAGGGTATTGTAATCATTAAACAAAAGTTCACAATAAATTGAGTTTTTACTCTTTTTGTTTATTTTGATCATTTTCACATCTAAAATACCGTAAACAGATTAAATTGAATTAAATTAAGATTTCTTCTTTTTGTTCATTTATTGGAATCATTTCCTGTTAACCACAAGACATGTGTATGTACGCAGCTTTTCAATTGTGTTGGCTTGTTTGCCCGATCGATGTCGCAATCGCTGAATCGTTCGTATCTAAGAAGTAAAATAAAGTAAAAACATAAGCAACTGTTCTCATAACGGGAACATTAAATTTTTACCTTGGCATTCCCGCAGAGGCAAATCTACCAATCCCTTTGGAGCTTTCTGAACTTTCCAGTTGATTGTTGAACCATGCTGTAATGTTGTTCCAAGAGTTTCCACGGAGCTGCTTAGAGGCAACAATTCATCGTCGGTACCAGTTCCAGCAACAGTCGCAATAGTCCTAGCAGCTGCAGTAGTCTCAACGTCTTTTGTCTACCATCGACAATAATTTTACTATGGAAGACATTGTCAGTGACTTCTAAATTTATAAAAAATGCCTGAAAAATTGCTGTTAAGATGCATAACAATGAATGAAAATGACAAACACAGTGTTTTTATTGTTCTGAACAATGATATTTAATGTAAAATTGATGTATTCACAATGAAAAACATAAACTATGTACAATTTTAAGTTTTTTTATGTTATTTTTTTTTTCGGGTGCCCTTGTGCTGGTTCGTTTCACTTAAGTTCGGCATTGGGAAGCTTGAAGCACACCAGATATAGGTCTCAGCTTCCTGTTGACTGCGGCCACATACAAATCCTGCTCGTAATTAATATAAAGCATCCGCTTAACAAAGCGGACTTTGTAGCCTTGTGGCTATGCAGCTCCTCACTTCGAACTACCGATGCTCGTGGTACGCATTTTTTATATTTCAGTCAAATAGCCTAAATATTTTCGATAAAGAATTTATTTTTATCAAACTTATTATTCAATTAGTAAGCTATGCAGTATTTTGTTGAGTCATTGATAGAATATTGCATTTTTACAAGAGTAAAAAAATGGTTTGCTCGATTTGATCAGTGAACCAACTTCAGCGTGATTCGAACCAGGATCATTCTTTCTCTGTCATCAATGAGATCAATCAAAGTGTATCATGAAAAAAACTGAAACTGGTTCGAATCAGGTTTAAAAACCCTGCATTTATTCATCTGCTTTGCGCCTCGGCTATGTTCTAGAACTGATGCATTTTTTGTTGTTTTCAATAGAAACGCCTAAACAAGGATTTGAATTTAAAGTTCTTAAGAGTTTATATATACTTGTGTGCTCGCGATCAAAAGTATTTTATCTTTCTTGAGAGTTGAAAAGTTAATGAGTTTTCTTTTAAATAATGAGATCTTACCTTTCTTTTTCAAAAGAAAATATTAATAACTGGACTCACTGGAGTTCATGTACCAAAATATAATTTTTTCGACATTCCTCGCAATGAGCATGATACAGAAAGAACTACTTGTCGGAAACACGAAAAATCCTGTACGCTATACCCGAACGAAGGATTTTGCATCATTAACTTTAAATCGGTTCTACTGCTCAGACATCCTTTAAATCGGTTCTACTGCTCCAGACACCTCCCAGATGGTCTCGAGGAACGATGCTGGCCTAACAAACCAGTCGTCGTAGGTTCGAGTCTCGACTCGGGTGAGACTGTTAGTGTCAGTAGGATCGTAGCGCTAGCCCCGCAATTGTCCCGTACACGAAACAGTTGGCTGCGAAGTCTGTGTATAATAAACAGAAGGTCGAGTTCCGAATCGGAATTTAGCACCAAGGCTTTGCTTTTTTTACTGCTCAGACCATTCTGATTTTTAAAGGAAAAATAATCTAGTCTAAAACATCAAATTTTTTTAATTGCAATTTTTTGAAATTCCGTATCCTTTTAAATAAGAGAAATAAAAAATATATTTCGATTTTTTCTCCTTAACATGAGAGTAACCCCTTTTAGTATAGATTAATTTATTATTGTAAAAATGATGAACGCATACTTAACTTTCCCTGATAGGTGACTGTATTTTTTTGTAAAGAGCAATTCCACAAGAGCGGGTCCCCAATTGATTCGACCCTTTTAATTTGGCTGAAAATTTGCATAGTTGTTTCTATGGGCAAACGATGTAATTTTGTGCTATTGGTTTAACTTCCTGAAGCACGTCTCATTTTTGGGGAGCTATTTAAAAATGCAATTTTGGAAAGGTATTGGTAATTACAAATATTTTTAGAGCCGCTTAAAAGGTTTTTTGATAGGTATGATGTCTTTGGCAAATATTGTCTTTCCGAAAATATAACTATAATATTTTTTGTTTGAAAAAAAAGGAAGAGAAAAACAAAAAAAAATATTTTAAAAACTCATTTTTTTAATACCGATTTTTTTTATAAAAATACAATTAAATACCTAAACACTGAAATTGGTTCAATCGTGGAGAAATAAAAAACAAATTAAGATGTTTTGGATTTTTTTTTAATTATTATATTTGGAAGGACCAAATTGTTATCTGCAACTGTGCAGAAGACACTATGCCAATCAAAGAAAACGTTTTAGCTTTAAAAATTGTTCGAATCACCAATAGAGCAGTCTGATTAGTTTCTAATTTTTCTGCTAACTATTTTTTGAAAGAAAAATTTTTTTTTCAGGGTATTTTCTTCGGAAAAAAAATATTATCTACAACTTTGCCGAAGACGACACTACGATCACGAAACTGAGCAATTTTTATTGGCAGTGATGTTTTTTATAACTCAATTGTAACCCTATTCATACGATTGAAATGATTTAATGTTGAAAATGTTACTAAAAACATTTATTCTGCTCGGTGCAATAAGTGAAGTAACCCATAATTGTAGTGATGTTACGTTTTGCGGTGCACAATGGTGGGTCAGTCCATATTTTACACTAAACATGAACACTAAAAATGATTAATTAACAAAAAATGTGTCGCTGCTCGGTGCGCTTCGGTGCAGTGACGATTCCGACGATAACTTATATATTGTTAATACACTCCCAATATAACATGTTTCACTAGCTTTTCAAAAATTAGTTGTTTCAAAAAATTAAACCAAGCACAAAATGACGTCTTTTGCCCATAGAAACGTCTATTGAAATTGATTCCCGTCGATTGTTAAAACGTTTTTTAAGTAGACCGCATTTAAAAACTTTAGTATCCTAGAGTCGCGAGAGTTTCCAAAAAACGCGTTAATTTCAAAATCCGCGAGTAAATTCTGAAATTCGCGTAGAAAAATGTTATTTCGTAAAAAATTTTAATCATATCTGCTTAATTCTTTCGAAAAAATTAATAAGAAGTGCTATTTCATATAGGAATAAATATGAAAAAACCCTTAGAAACATATCTCGTAAAATAACGACTTTTTTGGGAAATTCGAGTAAAATACGCGTTAATTCCAAAATTCGTTGTTTACCCACTTTTGAAGTATTTAGAAAAGTTTTGGAATTAATGATGATTCCGGACTCACCATGTTTGTTCCACGTGTCTGGTATTACCCGCGTGAAAAGCGATTTAAACGCCAGTGCATCGGGCATTCCAAGTGAAGTAAAATAAAAAAAAAAGAAATATTTATTTTATATCCGTTAAACACAAATTTGAATATATTTTCTATGATTCGATTATCCGGAAAAATCGATAATCCAGAATGATTTTTTTCTATGTTCCTGATAATCGAGTCCGGCCTGTAACGATGAACCACGACAGTCGAAAAGTTAAGAAACTTTATAAAACGCCGACAATTAAAAAAAAACATCAAGCTCATACTGGCATGATATTACCTGTAGCCAATTTTAAACATCATTTAAACTTAGCATGCCCTGGGCCTGTTGACAATTGCAGTTTTCTACAAGTGCTATTCTGCCCATAATTCAAAAATTGGCTAATACGTCATAGGCATCAAATCGAGAAAAACGCATTTTAAAGTTTTTCGTCGGTACAACATATTTTGACTGTCGATGACAACATTTTATTGAGTATATCACCCTTCATATATGCTGGAACTTTGCCCTTGAGTTGAAACAGAGAAATCTGCAGGAAAATTCCATCCGCTACGTATTTTTAACGCAGTAGCCGTTTTTTCAATTATAAACGAGAGGACAGTCGACAAACCGGTGTGCAATTTGGCTGATATCCGTACGATGTGAATTATATCGTGCTCGTTGGTGATGAAAATTGTTTGTAATTTAGTAGAACAACACGGAAGCACAAGTGAGGGCGAAAAGGACGACAAGACAATTGTTTCGTGCAATAATATAACAATACATATAACGAAAATATTATTATTCATGATAATTTCACAATCCACTTTCCTATTTTTTCACATCAAATATAAAATGAAATCTGAATTTTCTCTTCAATATTACTTCTAATCAAAGAGCTAAATAGCATTTTTAAGAATGTAAAGATTTATGACAGAAGGAAACAGTCACGCGTTTTGATAATTGGGTTTCGCAGCACCGCAAATAAATTCTTGTTGCATCAAATATGTTGTTCGTAAATAGTCAAATTTGATGCAAGGGCCTTACGATCGCTTACCTGTCGCCAGTAACCACCAGGCTACAACACACTTTCGAAAGTTAGATGAAACAAAGTACAGTAATAATACACTGGTTCGTGAACATGCCACTGGTAGAAACATATTGGATATTAGCCAACTTCTGAATTATTTTGGATATAAGCCAAAATTGTTTCACCTCTGCTGCCTTCCCAAATGCATTTTTTGACAATCGGCTTACGTACGGACCTTGTTTAGGGTGTTAACCGTCTTGAGAAACTGTTTTCCCGATTTTGGTGAAAATGGCATATCAGCCGTTTTCTGAATTATGGGCAGTATTGTGTTAAACTAATATTAACATATTGTATTTTACATTACATTATTTTACATAAAATAAATTTATTTGACAAAAAAAACTGGACAAAAAAGTTTCCAGTTCAGTCGATCAAGTCTAAGTTTCTTGAAGCTTTAAGGATTGAGAAATCATCCCTTTTGAGAGTCCAGTAGTCCCCGTCAACTACGTGAAACTAAAAAATAGCAGATTCGATCAACTAATCAACTCGATCAACTAGTGTGTGAGTATATTATATATATATATATATATATATATATATATATATATATATATATATATATATATATATATATATATATATATATATATATATATATATATATATATATATATATATATATATATATATATATATATATATATATATATATATATATATATTTATATATATAAATATATATATATATATATATATATATATATATATATATATATATATATATATATATATATATATATATATATTTATATATATAAATATATATATATATATATATATATATATATATATATATATATATATATATATATATATATATATATATATATATATATATATATATATATATATATATATATATATATATTTATATATATATATATATATATATATATATATATATATATATATATATGTATATATATATATATATATATATATATATATATATATATATATATATATATATATATATATATATATATATATATATATATATATATATATTTATATTTATATTTATAAAAAAAAAATTAAAAAAAAAATATATATATATATATATATATATATATAAATATATATATATATATATATATATATATATATATATATATATATATATATATATATATATATATATATATATATGTATATACAGTCATACCTCGCTATAAGGCAACCTTGATATAACGTAACTCGATATAACGTGACTTTTTGAGATGTATTGAAATTGAAAATAAATATTACAGCAACTGTTTATGGGGTATAAAATGCTTCAAAAAACTGTTTGTAGTAAGTGTAGAAACCAATGAAACCAATGCGAAAATTGTTCTTAATGGGCATAAGAAAGGTTTGAAAATACTAATAGGTAATGCGAAATGGGTTTTCACGCATCCTTCAGTAACAGTTCACAGTCGTGCATCAAAAAAAAATTTTTTTGCTTGTTGAAATTTTCTTTGAATGGGCATAACCAAGGTTTAAAAAGACTGATAGGTGTTGGAAAATAGGTTTTCGCGCATCTTTGGGTAACCATCAGCAGTCTTGCATCAATAAGAAATTTTTTTTGCTTGTTGAAAATTGTACTAAATGGGCATAAGACTACGGTTTGAAAATACACTGGGGTCACTTTTGACGCGGTTGGTTGTACCGCATTTAAAAGATTAGATTAGACATACTTATACTAAACCTATTTTATACCGCGTACAAATAATCTTATAATCGAGTAAAAATAATCCGCGTTATTGTAAAAATATCCCGTTCAGAAAAACGCATAAAAAGAACCCGCGTAAAAAGCGGTGTACCGATAGATTGTGGAATAAATTTTTGCATAAATTAAAAAAGAAACAACAATTTTTTTTACGCGGGTTTTTTTTACGTGGATTCCGGAATTTACGCGTTTTTTTTACGCGGATTCCGGAATTTACGCGGTATTTTTTTTTGCCCGGATTTCGGTTTCCCTTCACTCGGAATGCAAAATTAACGATGTTTTTTTTTACGCGGATTCCGGAATTTACGCGGTTTTTTTTACGCGGCACGTATCCCCCGCGTAAAAAGCGACTTTAGTGTAT